>NC_068561.1:24340618-24952647 GCF_022201045.2 Citrus sinensis
TCATGAAACTCTTTGGAGAGCCGGGAAAAGAATTAAAAATTGAATTAAGAAGTTAAAATTAATGAAAGCGATACCCAGTTTAAAAGTTCTTTATAATTTAAAAATGACTCAAAAATTTTCAAAAAAATATGTTTAAAAGTGGGGCCTGTTAGATGTGTCGTATAAGTGAGTTTGTGAATAGAGTTACCAAGTCGACAAGTGGCAAGCACTCCCGGTTTGTAGTGGCCGCAAGGGAGGTTGGGGGGAATTTTTGGTGTCGTTTTGTGTTTTCATGGATTGCGTTTACACAACCATTCCAATCAAATCATTTGGTGGTGGAGGTGTCCTTATCATCACATCTATCATCTATCATCTGTCATCATTTATTATTATTATTATTATTATTCTTTCAGCTTTTAAATTAATTATTGCATTATGAAATTAACAATGAAAATTGGATTTTCCTCCAAACTTTTCAATCTCTGTTTTCTTTGTCTTTTGTGGTTTAGTCTTTGGTCTCTCTTTCTCACCCTTTTCTCATTATGATTGTTGCTTTAACAACCTTAATCTTTTCGTTGACCCCCTCAAAACTGGTTAGTTATGAATTCTTATTAAGAGAAAGGAAAGATTAAACTCATAACAGAGTGTTCTAATCCTAAAAACTGAATACATTCTAATTTAATTATAAATTTGACAAAATGGTGATATTAATTAATAAATAAATGGAAAGAGATTCTGTTTGTAATCATAAATGTGAAAAATAAACAAATAAAAAAAAAGGTGCTACTTTTTTTTTTTTTTTTTTTTTGGGTTTCTTTGGACTCAAAATGGGGTTGATTGGTTTCAACAAATAAATAACTGAAGCATGGATGTGATGAGACATATTGGTTGTCTCAGTCTCACTGTCATATCTTGCTTTTTGTCCACTGCAAATCTTTCCATGCTTCTTCACACAAATTACCACGCATGAGGGAAAAATCTTTATTGGTTGTCACATCAAATTTGATACGCATTTGCATTTTGTTGATGTAACAGTTCAATAATTGCAATATTCGTGGACTAACACTCCACCCAGTTTTAATCTCTTTGATTTTGATTAATTCCTTTGATTAGCTCTGGCATCTCTTTCTATTTGACTAGTGACGTTAATTACTAGTTTGGAATCTATTCGAATCTGTTCTTAACTTAGACATCTAACCTAAATCAGATGTGCTAGCTTCTAATTTTTTTTTTTTTAAAAGGGAAATAAAATTTCATTAATTGAAAGAAGCAAATAAGGACATAAGTTCTGAAAGGTATGAACCCATCCAAACAATATTTTCATATTTCTCTAGTGCTAACTTAGTTAGAGAATGAGTAATTGCATTACAAAATCTAGGTATATGTTGAACTTTAATCTGATTAAAATTCTTCATTAAGCTTTGAGATGTGCTAGCTTCTAATTAGTTGAAGAAGAAGGAAGAAAAAATCCCCACATATATGAGGAGTAGGAATATGATTGGATCCTACTAGATTAGCTATGTTGTGGCGTAATTTAATTAGATGTCTAAAATGAAAAGGGGTAAAATTTGCTTTCAAATAGTGAACGCTCATTTAAATTACTTCTTGCTTTTGAAAAAAAAAAAAAAGAGTTATCATCCAATTAATAAGTTATATGTTTAATGGAGATTCACATTAATTAAATTATCTTCTTCAGTTCAACAACATAATAATGTTAAAAAAGTTAATCGGAATGAATTATTAAATAATGATGATAAGACTTAGATTGTTAAATCTTCTTATATTCAATTATTTAAGACAAATGTAATGCTTAAGTTAAGTTGCATGCTTACAAGAATAACAGATAGAAAGCAGAAGGGTCAAAACAACATCATTGGAAAGATGCATTATGGTGATTAATAATTATAAATATGCATTAACTTAAAAGGCACTTCTAGATGCGTGCGCGGTTTTTCCACATTGGGTTAAAATGCTAGTAAGAGTTCATTAAGTTAAAGCAACAATTGCATTACGTTTGCAAACTCAAGAAAAAAACAAAACAAAAAGAAAGTCATTAAAAAGAAGGATAAGAAACTGGTCACATGATGAGGGCACAAGTGATATAAATGTATTTGTTTTCAAATAGTTAAAAACAAAATTAAACTACAGTAACATATAGATGAAGTTAAAGGTGTGTGTTGTCGATAGATCTGATGTTTTAGTGAGTGTGATTCACATTAAGCACACCCCATGTGACAGATACCAAAATCATGTCAATATATATCATCAAGATTAAAAAAAAAAAAAAGTTAAAAGATGTGTATGTGATATCAAATATTATTCTCATTAGTGGATATGATGTGGAGGAGGAGAATGACATGTAAGCAATAGAAAATAAAATAATGCAAAAAGCAAGTTAGGGTTTTGTTTTTAAGATTTTGCAGAGAGACAAGAAGAACCCACAAAATCACGCGCGTGCCCTATTGTATGTTTTTTTGATTCTTTGCTTTATTTGGACTCACAAATCACCCACTACTTCATCATCATCCATTATCTAGCATTCTCATGCACATATTTGAAAAACAAAACATATATTTCTTATTTTTAACTTAATTTTTTTTATTTTAATTTTCTTCATGTGATGTATTTAATCTATAATAAATATGAATAAGAGTGTATTTGAAATAATGGTAATATTATAAACTTATACCATTAGGGGGTGTTATTAGTTATTATAAAAAAGAGTAGAGAGTGCAAATGATATATATTGATTACAATAAAAGGAAAATTAGTAATTTCCCATCGATTGAAATTAAAATAGACAATGAAGCTGGAATTTGTCGTACCAAGTGATCGGGTCATGTAGTATGTTAACAACAACATACGGGGAATTATTCAATAGTTGATAGTAAACCATTATGAAGACAAATTCAAGCCAATTTGTAGTATGTAACCGTGTATTAATGGGGGGCTGTAGGGTTGATTTTCTTTTGAATGTTTACAGTAGACTAAGCCAATTTTACGCCAAAATATCCAGATTTTACCATCAAATAATGATTTGTGGTTCTTGACAATAATTGACGTTTTATATATACACGTATATTCATTTATTTATTTACCAATTTTTGTTAATGGAGATGGACAAAATTCAAAAGAAAATTAATTGTTAAACGATCGCGAATTGAGATAGCTAGAACTCTTCGGTTGTTGTATGTGGGACACATATACTGTATGATAATTGAAATCATTATTATGTGGCTTGAAAATCCTTGTTACATATAATTTTATATACAACTTAGAAAGCACGCGCATTAGCCTCTTTTCATCCTCATCCTGGCGTAAGCATGAGACGTACATTAGCACTTAATGATACTTAAATGTGGTTCACATTATGTCATCCTATTAATCAAATAAATTGATAATTAATGGATCATTTTAGGTAGCCGTAGTAGCTTCCACTTGTACACGAGCAAATAGCAACTATTTTCAGTGGAAAAGGCAGGCTTAAACTGAGACCTAAGTAAAATAATAATGTTTTTTCTTTCTGTACACAAATAAAATGCAATCAGATAAAGAACTCAAGTCTTTTTTTTTAAATCACTTCTGTTTATCCACTGTCGATCATCCCACCATCACAGTCACCCGTAGCCGAAATCCACACAGATATCAGATAGCTACTAGCTACATATGGGTTTCGGATCAAAATCATGAAATAGGATTTGTGGATTTTGTTTAGATTTTCTATTTGATTGGCCAATTATAAGTACATTCATTGGTAGGAGTGATAATGGAGAAATTGTGCGGCAAAGACAAAGATATGAGAGAAGAGAAAGCCAGTTGAAAGAAAAGAAAAGAAAAATAGAGTTACTCAAATGTCCTTGCATAAATCAAATATTGTGCGGAATGGTGGGCACTCTTATCTCTCATGCATGATTACGATTACAAATTACAATATGGTTACTTTTGATAGGTCGCTCTTAGAACGTGCACACGAAATCGCATTATCGTCATTACTTTTGGAAATACGATTCTTACCCCTCTTGTTTATCAAAAGCCATCAAAACTAAGAGTCGTCAAAAAAAAAAAAAAAATTATTGTCTCAAAAAAAATTGAATAGCATTGATGATTCTTTTCGATTCAGTTTTTAAAACTAAAAATTCGATCGATTTATATGAGAAAAATTAAAAATTAAAAAAATATAAGGAAAAATAAAGGTTTTAATTCTATTCAGTCGAGTTCAATTTTTAATTTCTATAGAAAATATTGATGGTTCAATTTAATTTGAAACCGAATCGACCAAACTATTGCACACCCCTAATTAAAACCCTTTAAAACCTGCAGTAGCAACTGATGTAGAAGATTGCACTGCATAATATCGGTTTGTTGTGACCCCGTTCAAACCTGCAGCAAAGAGAAGATGAAGATGAAATGAGACAAAGAAGAAGAAGAAAAGGAGATCTCAGTCATCAATACGTTATATATCAGAGATAAATTAAATGGTAATACAACCAAGAACGTTATCAGTTGTCCCAATATATCTAACAGCAAGGGGTTTTAATTTAAAGGGTTTTTTTAATTTATTAAAACATCATAATAATGACTTTTGATAAATAAGAAGGGTTGTTAAATTGAGTTTTTTTTTTTTTTTTAAAGATAATTATAGTTCAAAGGAGATAGTTACATGTTAGTGTAAAGATGCCTCTTTTTTTTTTTTTTAATCATTTTTTAATTCTAATTGTCATCACTTGATTCATTAAATAACACAAACAGATTATATCAACGGAGAATTAATTTTATACTTAATAATTCAACTTTTCATTAAATCATAGTAGAAGAATGCAGCATTTACATTCATACAAATAGCGGTGCAGCCAAGAAATGGAACTCATGGGAGCAAATTTTTTAACCATATATAAATTGCAAACAAGGAGTAAAACATACTAAATATTAGAACTTTAGCTAGAAATCAAGGCGTTAGCATTGGCAACAAAAATGGTCAAATCATAGAAAGTTAAAATATGATTTTAGATATTTATTTTGTTTGTTTTCTAATAATAAGTTCAAATAGATTCCATTCTATTATACATTGGTCTAATAAATTCTATTCAATTAGGTTATCTGGACTTAATTTAAATTTTACAATTGGGCTACAAATTATTATAAATAGACGAGACATTAATTATACTTTCAATTGAACTTAAATTAACAAAATAATTAATCTCACAAGAATAAGTTTGCAATTTCGACTCATGAACACGTCAATCTTTCTTTTGAAATTTTTAGCGGCAACTGCCCCTGCAAGCCTCTTAATGTTTCCGCCACTGCATATAAAAAATATGTATAAATTTTAAGGAATGAGGCCAGGTACATCCTTATTTGTATCATATATTTTTCTATGAATTTAATATAGCCCCATTTGTTCCGCTGTATATTCTTTATAAAGCGGAAAAAAGACCTATGTTGTCCTCCGAAAATAGAGTGTCCAATCCAAGGAAATTAGAATTAGGATATGCATTGTATCAACTTCATCTTATTTCTACTTAAATGCATCTATTGTATGAAAAAGAAATCATTTTAAGTGACCACCATCTGTAGAAACTTGTTCAAAGTTCCGTTGGACTCAGGATAAAACAAAAGATTAGTATTATATATAAGCAGTATGGGCTTGGGTTTAGTGGCCGTAGTCTATAATGATAACATTTCTATACTTTTTAGAATAATTGCTAAATGCGCCACTCAGCCTATAGCCAAGTGGTGAACTATTTGCATTCCTCTCTCAATAAAAAAAATTAGATAAAGGTAAGTATCTTTTTATTAGTTTGTTGGTATAGTATATATCCGTCCAATACTTATAAGAGTAGAAATTTAAACTATGCCATAATATAATTAAGTGATTTCATTAGATGTCCCATATCTTATTTGTATTAAAAACAAAAAAAAAGGACAATTGTTAAATACACTCTGCATATTTCTAATTGTACCCACTAAATGTTACAGTCACCACTTTGGCCAGCACTTTACTCCTTGTGAGCTGACCCGGTGCAAGCGGAGATTAATCTGAGTTGTGGTACATTCAGGTGGGACCCTTTAAAGGTGCCTCCCACAGTTGGGACCCATTCAGGACCACCTCGTGGTTCAAAAAAAAAAAAGAAAGATAATGAGGACTTATTTCTTACACATGGACAAGCTATCTCCTTCTTTAAGATTTTGTAAGGTTGAGGGAATAAAATGCTATTACCCCAACTTTTGGTGATTTCATTAAGGGGTTGGGATCTTATTTGTTACACATGGAAAAAATACGTCCCTATATGAAAATGTATAAAATCTTAGGTGAAAAAATGTTATTATCCTCAAATTTGTTTTAAAGATTCTGTTCATGGGCCTAAAGCCCTAAACAATGAGATTTGGGTCCGGCCCAGTATTTGAGAATTACAAACAGAAACAAAAGTTAACAGAAGAGAAGAAGAAGAGAAACAACAGATCAGTCTCATTCACAGATCGGAGCTGGCCAGTCTGTTCGGGGAGAATCGGAAATGGCATTAGCGCCGGGGCTTTCACGGAAGCTGAAGAAAGTACTAGAATCAAGAACAGAAACTCCCGATCTGCTAGCTTCGCTCAAAACGCTTTCTACTTTCTACGAAGATAACACTCCACACGCGCGTCGCAACCTCAGATCCACCATCGAAAAGCGCGCACTCTCCATCAATCTCGATTTCCTCCAAGCCTCAAGCGCCGCTCAACAAGTAACTCTCTCTCTCTCTCTTATATTCTTTTCTCTCTTTATTTCTCTCTCTTTCTTTTTGTTTTAGTAGGATTTGTTTTTTCAATGATTCTAGGCTCTGGATCAAGTTGAAGAGGAGGTTAATTCGCTCGCTGAATGCTGTGACAGGTTTTTTTTTTTAATCATAAGAGTTTAATTCAATTGTAGTAATTTCTGATTGGTGGTAGCTTTAGCCTGTAAATGCAGATGTGCACGCACAATATTTGATTCATGTTGTGCTTCACAGGATTGAGAAGGCATTGAATAGTTGTAATGCTACCACTGGTAATATTATCGAAACCACAGAGAGGCTCAAGCGGGACCTTGATGTGAATACACAGAGACAAGAGATTGTTTCATGCTTTCTTCGTGATTATCAGCTCTCTAATGAAGAGGTTCAAGATTAAGCCTTTGATTTTGAAATGCACCCGCAAATTGAACTTAAATTACTGTGTTCATATCCATTTATGGTGTTTGTTTGTTTTAATTGTAGATAAATGCACTGAGAGACGAAGACCTAGATGAAAGTTTCTTTAAGGCGCTTGCACATGTTCAAGAAATTCACGCCAACTGCAAAGTTCTGTTAAGGACACATCACCAGGTAAAGTCTCTCTTTCTCTTTCCAATCCAATGTGGGACAATTTTGGACCTTTTATGATAAAACTTGGTTTGAATCATTGAAGTCCAAAGTTATGGAACTAATAATTGACTTAGACTCATTGAAACCCAATGGATTTATAACTATATGAAATTGAAAATTGAAAATTACATTTTAAAACAGGATCAGCAACATATAAAGACTTCTATCAACTGTCAAGACACTTTCTCTTGGCCAAAGGCATCCCTGCTGTCATAAGACCTATGAGTTTAATTCTAGGCTTTCAGACAAGATTAAAGATTAATCTTCTTGTGCCATCACATTCTACCTCTCCTACATCTTTGTACCGAAGGTGGGTAGATTCCCTTTGTGGATGTGTGTTATACAACCGTTCGCATTTCCTCACTAAAGATAGAGCCACATTTTGGTCCAGTATATTTCTGTTTTTGTGTGTGCCAGTGTCAAATTTATATTGAATTCACTTAGTTTGTGATTAAAATTAGTAATTATAGACACCTCCTAGCTGGTCTACTCCCTTTTATTTAGGTATTCTAAGTTTCAGGTACTCAATTTTGACCCTATGTTGAAGATTATTTTTCTTATTCTTGTGTTAATTACTAACTGAGAAGGACCGAGATTTACATGTTTATTTGGCCTCCTTATATTATTATTATTTTTTTACAGAATTAATGATGGTAATTGTGATTCACTTGCAGCGTGCAGGTTTGGAGCTGATGGATATGATGGCTATGTACCAAGAAGGAGCCTATGAGCGCCTTTGCAGGTAAAGCTATATTATGATGGCTATCAGTGCTATATGTTTTTCGGGGAAAAAAAAATACACATGCACTGCTTTGGCTTCTTAGAACTTAAGTTCAGTTTTTCCAGATAAACAATCTGATGGTACTTTAATCTTCATGTAGTTTTCTTTTAGTCCCACTCTTGCTCTGTGGTCTATTACTGAATTTCCAGATACCAGCTTTTGGGGAAGCTTTTGCCTTTTGTAAATCAAATTATGATTTACGTAATTTGTTAATCTTTTATCCAACAGTTATTTGCTTCTATGGTATCTGAACAGATTATATGTAATATGTATTTCGTTCCTTTCTCCTAGGTGGGTTCAGGCAGAGTGTAGGAAACTGGGTGACACTGAGAATCCTGAAGTTGGTGAACTTTTGAAAACAGCAGTTCGATGTCTCAAGGAGAGGCCTGTCCTTTTCAAGTATTGTGCAGAAGAGGTGATTCTTTTTCTTTCTAAGCTTAGTATTAATAACTAAACTATATTTTTTCTAGAAGCTCTTATATGACTTCACTGATTATACAGGTAGCGAATATGAGGCATAATGCATTATTCAGACGATTCTTAAGTGCTCTTACACGTGGAGGGCCCGGCGGACTGCCAAGACCTATAGAAGTGCATGCTCATGACCCCTTACGATATGTAGGAGACATGCTGGGGTGGTTACATCAGGTGTGATGCAGGCCTTTTTTGATGGATTTAACTTTGATCTTCTGATATAGCTGAGTACTTTTCTACATCCGTGAATGAACTTTTACTGTATTTTTTTTATATGTTGCTGTCTAAGCAGGCACTGGCATCTGAACGGGAGCTTGTGCTAGGGTTACTTGATCCAGATGTAGGAGATACTGGGTTAACTGCCAGCCAATTTTCCAAGAGCCAGAATGGATCTGGAAAGACTGATTCAGACCTGACATTTGTTCTGGATAGAATTTTTGAAGGAGTTTGTCGGCCATTTAAAGTGAGGGTTGAGCAAGTTTTGCAATCTCAACCCAGTCTTATAATCTCATATAAACTCAGTAATACCCTGGAGTTTTACAGCTATACCGTGAGTCGAGCTCTATTCCTCTTGTATTCGCTGTTCTCTGCTATGCTCTCTTTTGTCCAACTGTTTGTTGTTTTCTGTAGATATCAGATTTACTTGGGAGGGAAACAGCCCTATGTAATACTCTTTGGGTGCTGAAGGAAGCTGCTCAAAAAACATATTTTGACATTCTGAAAAGTAGAGGAGAAAAGCTTTTACGGTACCCTCCCCTCGTTGCTGCTGACCTTTCTCCGCCTACAGCTGTGAGGGATGGAGTTTCTGTGCTGCTTGAAATAATTGAGACCCATAACAGTACAATGGTTCCTGTGTCAAGAGAAACGCCTGATTTCAATCTGGTTATATCTGCTTTGCTGGATCCTATTATCCAGGTATATTTGTGTTTCGTATTAATTCTCTCAGTTGCATTATATTTAGTGTCAAACTACTTTTGGCCGATTGACAATGGAAAATTTTGGAACAACAATGTTTTGTGCTGCAATCAGGTCTTTGTAATAGAAATGCGGTGCTTTTTGCCTAGGGAGTTGGGAAGAAGGATAAAGAGGTTTCACTATAAACCTTCGAATTGTAACATTTACCTTTGAAATGAGAACTGAATGTTTTCTTTTTATTTTAGCTCTAGTTAAACTCATTCTGAATTTTATATGGGCTGACTAAAGTCAGGCCTTTGTAAAACTTCTTGTTAAACCGTGCTGGTGTTCCTTGTGAAAAATTGTACCAACTCTTCTTTTCCAAAATTTAGCAAAGCAGATAAAAATTCATTTTTCTTGCTAGAATTTAGAAATGATGTCAAATCCGTTCCTTCTATTTGCAGATGTGTGAACAAGCAGCAGAAGCACACAAGTCCAAGGGGGCCGGTCACTCATCGAGAAGAAGACTGAGTTCTGACTCAGGCAATGTGAGTAAATCATCAGTCGATGCAATATTGTCGAACAGCAGCTCCACCCCATCCTCGCAGGTTTGTCCTTACTTGTTTTGTTGCTTTTATCAATGATAATTTTGGGATAATTTTAGTTACTATTAAATTGCAGGTTTTACTAGATATGTCCTTAAAATATTTTGAGCCATACTTATAGAAATCATTGCCCAAAAAAAAAAAAAACACTAATGGCCCAATAGTTAGGATCCAATCTGTTTTTGTGTATGGTGTGATGGAGTTAAGGCTTTAATCTTTGCGCGTGTGTAAATGCTTGATTGTTTTTGCATTCTAATCCCCTAAATGTTTTTTAGCAGAGTAACGAGACCCCTTCTAAGATATTCCTCATCAACTGCTTATGTGCAATCCAACAACCATTGATTGGGCATGAAGTTGCTGCTGAATATGTTAAGAACCTTGGATCAATGATAGATAATCACTTGCGAATTCTTGTGGATAAAGAAGTTGATACCATTTTAAGAAGATGCGGCTTGTTGCCGAAGATGCGTCATTTCCGTAGCAAGGAGGTTAGCCTTCCTCTGGCAGAGATAGAAGACACTTCTCCAACATCTCTTTCGGAGTGTTTAAAGGCATTCTTTGGGCTTGTTTTGGGAAGTGAGAGTTCTCTGCCTGAATTTGAGTTATTGCAGGTCCCAAAATTGCGTTCTGAAGCTTGTATCCAGGTGGCCAGGTCACTTGCTGAAGCTTATGAGCAAATTTACCAGGCAATTATGGACCCCAAGAATGGCCATCCAGACCCCAAGTCCCTAGCTAGACATCCTCCAGATCAAATAAGGACCATTTTGGGAATATGAGGTTGAGTTTTTCACTTTTGGGAGTTAAATACTTGTAATTTTTAATTTTTGTAATTAAATAGGAAATATCTTCATAGCAGTTCAGCGTCACATAGGCATGTTGATGAGTCGCTACCCAAGTGAACAGAAAAGGAGATATTACATTTATATTTTTTTTGTTTTTGAACTGTTTGTTGCTGTAAGTGAAATAATATGTCATCATTACCGTGTGAATTCTTTTTAGGTTAATGTGCTTTCTTTTGCCCAAGGGACTGGGGGTTTGCGCGGGTTTGGATAAAGGAAACAGGGCACAGATATGTCCTCCTTCCCCCCACTCCCCCCCCCCCCCCCTTCTCTAAGCTACATTTCAAAAACAAGAGAGAACAAACAGTAGACAACTAAATGAATTTTGGATTCAAAATGGTTCTCACTTTCATTAAACAGAAATGTTTCAAACCTTTGCAGAATCCAGTCTGTTATTGAAACAAATGAAGACGAGGACTAAGGCTCTGAAAACTTCTTCAAAGACTAGAGGAAGAAAGTGAAGGCACAACATAATCAACGACAACGACACCGTCTAAATAATCCTTCACCTTCTGCTTCTGCAGATTCACCAGCTCCTCATTCGAATCCGCTTCCTCCATCTCTTTCACGCTCTTAAAAACCGCAATGGAAGCAATCGAGAAACCCTTGGCTCGGGCAGAAAAATTTTCTCCGCTAGTAATTTGCTGAATTCCCCCAAAACTCTCCTTAATTCCCTTTATCACCCCATATATCTCATTCTTCGCATCCTCCCCAACACCGTCCTTCAATTTCAAAAACGAGACTCTCACAGCTGACCCCGGAGGTAAGACAATCGGATCGGGAGTTTGATCAGCCTCCCAATCAACGGCCATGATGTCCTTGCAGATCGGCAGCACTGACTCTTTGACCGCGCCCATGTGGTCGGGGTGTTGAGAGTAAGTGTCGAGGTCCTCTTTGGAGCTGTAGCGGCTGTGGAGCATGTGAGTGAAGGTGAAGAGAGATGAACCGTTTCGGAGGACCGGACCGCAGGCTAGGTGTCGGACCGGGTCGAGTGTGACCAGGCCGTTGAGGTTGTTGATCATGGTGTCCACTTTTGACGGGTCGGTCTCGGATTTGACCTTGAAAAGGACGACGTGCTCGATGGTCTTTGACATATTCGCTTCGACGGAGAATCTGAATGACTGGGGTTTTTTCAGGCGTTTGGGCGGTGAGAAAGTTCGACAAAGTGGCGAGAAAAACAGCGGGCGTGATTTGAGTGCAAGGCCAAACATATTAATTGATCTTCTGAGTTGAGTGTGTGATTGAACAACTGCCCAAGCAAATTGCAGGATTCTTTTAGTTTTGTTTTGAGAAATGTTGCACGCGCTACAGCCGCGTGGTTTCTGTTTACTTTTTGGGTTCTAAAAAATGGGCCTCTGAATTTTTAGGAGGGCTGGTCTGGACCATTAGAAAATTTGTTATATGCATGTGGAAGTTTGTGAAACTTAAGAATAAGATTCTGTCACAACATAGTCTACATATCTACATATCCGGTTTAAGACGAGCTGAATCTACTCCAATGTTATGATTACCGATTAGTAATCGAAAATGAGTTAAAATTGAAATAAACTGAAAATCGAAATGAAGGATTAGAATTAAAATAAATTGTTTACTTTAATCATAGGAGTTACATCTACTTTAATGTTGCGTTTATCAATTGGTAATTATAATGAGTTAGAATTAGAATGAATGAGAATCTAAATGAGGAATGAAAATTAGAATTACTTATTTGCTTTAGCCGTAGGAATCGAAATAGATTTTTATAAGTTGTTAAAATGACTTTAGTTGATTGTTTTAATTTATAATAATTGTAATTATTATTGTTGTTATTCAAAATAACGGCTACTACTAGCAGTAGCAGTAGAGTAGTAGTGGTAATAATAATAATTTAATTGAGAATAAAGATGGAATTATGAAATTTGGGATGAGAAGTTAATTTCCAACCCTCATGGAAATTAAGTTTTTGTAGCTTAATATCAAAAACATTTAGGCCTCACTTATTTTTATTTCTATTCCTACTTCTATTTTAATAAGCAAATACGATTAATTATTGTGATTCTGATTCTTTAATTTCACAAGTCAACACACCATATAAATTTGGGTATATATTCTTAGGAACGAGGGAAGGAAGAAAAATAAAATTTTGATGGTTAGTATCATGACTTTGGGCAATTCAGACAGACATGCCATTGTAGATGAGTTGCTTTCACGTGAATACATAAAAGAAAGAGAAATTCCATTTTTCTTTTGAAAAATTTGTTGCTACCTATGTAATAATAATCAAAGTTACCATGATGCATTTGGATTAAGGTGCTTCCTGGGACAGTATAGCATGGGTTAGGAGTTTGCTTCTCTAACTTTTGAAAATCTTACATCTTTATAAGTTTTATTATTGATGCACAGAATTGTGTTTAGATTATTAAATCAAATCATTTGTCCCTATTGATGACTTTGTTTATACGTGTAGACATTGAAGAGTGCTATTTTTCAAGGAAGTACAATAGACAGTGAGGCATATAATCCACTGGGAGAAATTAGATTATTAGATTGAAATCGTGCACCAAGTATATACGAAGAAATTAGATTACCACACAACCAGCAGTTTTGAACTAGTCATGAGTATATTTACCTTTTATATATATGGAGTCTCTTTAGTAATAAACAACATGCATTTTTACTTGGATTCTTCTAGAGATGAATTATCAAACTTTTCATTAAGGTACTGCAACAAAATTATCACAATAGCAGCTAAAGAATTTTGCCACATTAATTAATATGTAACATTTACTCAATCAATTTTTCATTTAAGACCTAGAACTTCCTCAAGTTCATTAACGCAGTGCAGCATGCCATCACCGTCGGGTTGAGAGGCTCTGAAGGAGGAAGGTATTGAGAGGGTTAGGGCCATTGCGAGTGCATGCGCCGTCTAAGCAAGAGGGGAGTACTCTATTTTCTATTTAATATGTCAAACCTAACTTTGTCGAGACTTAATAATATCATGGGTCAATTAAACACGACTGTTTATAATTGAAAATAGCAAATTACATCCATCACAACCGTATTCTAGCTAGCTAGAGATTCTAGACGCCACTCGCATATGATGGCTTCACATAGATATAGATTCCACTGTCCACGTAATTAAACATGATTCATGTCAAGAAACATACACACTATTATTAAGATTTAAGAGTCTTTGTGGACCCGCGCTTCATTTCCATCTGCCATTGTCAACAATAATTAAGTTAATTAAGACTGCTGGAAGCTTGGGCGAAGAAATTTTTACGAGCGTTATTCCACGTGATTCATGACAGCCATATCGAAATCCGGTCTCGCTAGGATTTTCTTCTAATCATATGCAGATAAACTTGTCCCGAGTTTACTTGTATTGGCACGGCAGTTAATTAGTAGAAAGGAACGTATACCTAATTCATTCTTAGTTATTCACATCATGTTGAAACATTCACAAAATTGGTAGTTACTTTAAATTTCTCTATACTATTTTCATATATATTGTCATTAATTAATTAATTATACTACTTACTTTGAATGTAAAAAATATAAATTAGTATCCTCTCATAATTTAAATTCTCTCCTAAACTTTTAATTTTTTTCCCCCTTTCAAGTAATGCATTTTGTCTCTCTCTAAATGATGTAGGGTATTGTGTGTCGCGAGTATGGTACATTCTAGAGGTCATAATTTGGGTTATAGGTGTCCGTTTTCCATGTATAATATATTGTTTCAAACCCTGCGACGAGACGAATAAAACTCAAAACCGCTTAAAATGTTCTACCCATAGTCGAGCCAGAAAACCTATTTTTTATGATTCTTTTAAGATTTTTATCTTTTTTTTTTTAGAACTCGAATTTGAATGTTGTTTATTTTTCTTTTGTTACTTTGATTAGGAGAATTAATTATCATATTATATTTCGAATTTAACTATTTTGATAAATTCACGATAATTAACCTTATTATAAAAGGGGCTCAAAATCTTAATATTATTTATTCAAACTTTCAAAAAAAAATTATCATTATTCCGAAATCTAGTTTCTTATATAAGAAAACTTAATAACGTTTCCACTTCGTAACTATATATACCCGCTCCGATCCACCGCTGTTGTAGTGCAAAGACACACATAGCCATGGATGCCTTGTCTTCCTCCTTCACGTCAACATTACCACCTCAAATACAGCGGCTCCACTACTCTCCAACCAAAACAAAAGCACCACTGTTGTTACCGTCATCATCATCTTCATCGCGAACCAATACCGTGATAGTTTCAACAACATCACCACCCAAAAAACCTGAAACCACAGCAGAAAATAACAAACAGCAAACAAAGACGACGCAGAAACCATCATCATCAGTATCAACAACAACAACGTAAGTGCAGTGATACTTACTACACTCAACAATCTCTTCAACAAATTGATAAAACCTAAACTCCAGGCGCAACCACTGTCTCTCGACCCAAGTCGTGCATTTTCCAATAACTTAGCTCCTGTCGATGAGCTTCATCCAACACAATGCCAGGTAACACAAGGGTCTCTCCCGTCTTGCTTAGAGGGTGCATACATTCGCAATGGCCCTAACCCTCAATACCCTCCTCGTTCAGAGCCTTATAGTCCCTTCGACGGCGATGGCATGCTGCACTGCATTAAAATCTCACAAGGCCAGGCCACCTTCTGTAGCCGCTATGTCAAAACTTATAAATACACCATTGAAAACACAGTTGGTTCTCCCATTGTTCCTAGTCCCTTCTCTAGCTTCAGTGGCCCTCTTGCGTTTTTAACAAGAGCTGGTGTCTTAGCAGCTCGTGTGCTCACTGGTCAACTTAGTATTAACAGCGGATTTGGTCTAGCGAACACCAGTTTAGCTTTCTTGGGAAACCGTTTGCTTGCACTTTATGAAGGTGATCTCCCCTATGCTGTGCGCTTGACGTCTAATGGTGATATTGAAACTTTGGGTCGTTGTGATTTGGATGGAAAGTTAGTGATGAACATGACTGCCCATCCCAAGAAAGACCCCGAAACAGGCGAAATGTTTGCTTTCCGTTATAGTCCAATGCTTCCGTTTGTGGCCTACTTCTGGTTTGATGCTAACGGAGAGAAACAACCTGACGTGCACATAAAAATGCCGGGTCAATGGCTTCGTCACCCTCCTTTAATGCATGACTTTGCAATAACAAAGAGATACGCTATATTTGTCGACACACAAGTGCAGGCTTATGGTATGGAAATGATTCTTCGACGGGAGCCTCTGCTCCATTCGGATCCAACAAAGGTGTCAAGGATTGGTGTTGTGCCTCGATATGCAAAAAATTCATCGCAAATGAGATGGTTTGATGCGCCGGGACTTAACAATATACATGCCGTCAATGCATGGGATGAGGAGGATGGCAATGTAATAGTCATGGTGGCACCAAATATATTATCTGTGGAACAAGTGTTTGAAAGAATGGAACTTATTCATTGTTTGATGGAAAAAGTGAGGATTGATCTCAGAACAGGAGTAGTTTCAAGGCATCCTATTTCAGCAAGAAATTTGGATATGGCGGTTATAAATCCGGGATATGTGGCAAAAAAGAACAGGTATGCGTATGCAGCAGTGGGCGATCCAATGCCTAAGATGACAGGCTTGGTGAAGCTGGATTTGACGAAAGGGGAACGACAGGAGTGCACTGTGGCTACCAGGATTTACGGGCCGGATTGCTACGGCGGCGAGCCGTTCTTCGCGGCCAGAGACGCAGCGGACAAAGAAGCAGATGAAGATGATGGCTACATTTTGTCGTATGTTCATGATGAGAAGGCAGGAGAATCAAAGTTCTTGGTGATGGATGCAAAATCACCTCACTTGGACATTGTGGCTGAAGTGAAGCTGCCTCAGCGGGTGCCTGCAGGCTTTCATGGCCTTTTTGTGAGGGAAATCGACTTCTGTAAGCTTTGAAACTGCCCCTAGCTAATAAATGGACAAAACTCGTGTTGTAGATAACCATTTCTATATCAATGTTTGCTTGAGTATGAGAGTTTTGAGAAGTGAGCATGAATTATAATAACAACAATGCATTTCTAAAGATAAGGGACCACCAGAATTTGTGAATTTATCTTCTTCTGCCTGTTTCATGTACCCCGTGTTGTTAACAAAAGTGCAGAACAAAAGATCTTCAATGTCAATGTGCAAGCCTCAAGATCAGCATAATAGAGCTAGGAAAAGTCACCATTAAATTACAACAGCATTTTTTTTTCTTTTTCCTGAAACAAATCTGCTAATTATGGACATCAAAAGCTCATATGTATTGAAAGCATACTGGTCATTCTATAGCATACTATAGCTGTTTCTCGTAATCCTATTTTCTATCTCTTCCGATCACTCCTCCACTGCACCATTTCGTAACCAATGACAAAATGAAATTATCAACTAGTGTCAACTTAATTCAGTTAAGCTCCTACAGTAACAGCTGGAAAAGAGTGAAAGTTAAGTGAAAAATTTGACCTAAGCAATCTTTACGGAGCATGCTTCGTGCAAATATGGTCATTGGCGCTGCCAGACTAAAGATGACGGGGCATCAAATTGTTGTCAGATAAGAAATGGCAGAACATGGAATGCTCACATAGCTAGTGACTGAGGACATTGTAACCATGGCCTGTACTCTCAATGAATGCAAACTTGTGTGTTGGGCAATTTGCCAACGATGCCTGAATACCCTGCTGAGCAACATCTGTTCGAACAATGATAAGACCAGCTCATCATTAGCTCAATGATCATTTTCTTTGTAACAGCGCTATAATGAGGGGAACATTCACAAAATGTTTGTGGAATGCGTCAAGGATCAAGTGAAAAAGCAAAAGAAACAGCTTAGTGAAGGGTGAAAAACGAATAAGAAGAAGTTAAGGCATCTGATCATCAATTCATAATTGCTGATGAGAGAAGGGTTTCCACTTGGTGAGTCATGAGAGTTGGGATATAAAAGTTTTTCTTTCTTTGGTGAGTGTTTTTAATCCCTTTAATTGCCACAAATAAGATATATTACTGATATATCCGTATATGCAATTTCATCTTCTTTATTACAGAAATAGAACAGGTAGTAACATATCTGATGCTAAATGGATTATAAACTGTGTTAAATTACTTTTTAAATTGAAGTTCTGTATGATACAAAAAGAATGCCCACAATTGAATGGGAAAGGCCAAATTGTTAAAAAAAAAAAAAGAACTTTAGTGGCTTTTTACTGTGTTTCAAGAATAAAACAAATGTGATTCAGAGAAGAATGACCGTACCAAAACTTCAGGACAAGCATTTGCCTAAATCTTCACCAAGTGTGCATCAGCCAGAGAAGAACTGAGGTCTTCTCGAGATTGTGATCTCCTACTTTGAAGACACATCTGACTTCTGTGAGGGGACCAGAAGGACGCCATGCCACCGCTGTCAAATTGCATTTGCCCCAAATTATTTGAAGAGAAACTGTGTGATACACTACTTGTTGATGGGTACAATGGAGACTCCACAAGCTCAATGCTGCTGCCTCCGAGACCATGTCCCAAGCCAAATGGTCTTTGCTGGGAACCCGCAACTGTTGGACTCAGTGGCATCTTAACTCTTCCATCCCCTAAACCACAGTTGTCATTGCCTTTAGAACTTGAACATAGAAAACCTAATCTAAAACTAGTTAACAAGAAGAAACAAACAGAATAAAACTTGATCAAAAGAGAATACCGAATAGACTGAAACAAAATAAAAATTCTGTGGACTAAGAAATGAGATTCACATAAGCGATGAAAGAATCGC
The DNA here is from genome assembly GCF_022201045.2 of Citrus sinensis. Taxonomy (NCBI): domain Eukaryota; kingdom Viridiplantae; phylum Streptophyta; class Magnoliopsida; order Sapindales; family Rutaceae; genus Citrus; species Citrus sinensis. The sequence continues at coordinate 24,359,334 of NC_068561.1, forward strand.
TTGAATTGTTTGATCACGTAACACGAGTGAAGTAATAATCAGGTTGCAGAACAAATCAAGATAATAAATATAAGATAGACAAACTACGTGCTGATTAAAGTCATAAGGGTCTCAAACCCTGCTAACCTGATTATACCCACATATAATGTGTTATTTCAAATCATGTAGCAGATAATTAACAGTATGAACATCCAATAGTGTAGTCGAAGAGCTTACCAGAGTTAATAGGACTCCAACGCTTGAACCGAAAAGGAGATGGAATATTAAGAACAGATGTAGTAGATGTGCTGTTATGTTTAAATAATGGGAGATATGACCGCCGGAAAAATCTTGGTGTCCAATTGACACATGATAATGCACAAACTAGGAAAATGAATGAAATAAGGAAAACAACAATTAGAATAACTGGATTGATCTTCATTCGAAGTATTTCATAACTGTGAAGCCCCCAACTAGTTGAAAATGTCTTGCCAGCTTCCAACAGGGCAACCCCAAGTGTCCAAGTAATACTTCCAGAACCAACAATGATGGTTTTATCAGTGATATGCAAGCCCTCTCTTAACAATAACACAACATATGGTGACCTAAAGCAGTACTGTTCAATAAAGGGCTGCGGGGGAACACTGACTCTAGCACTGTCCCAAGTTTTCTCACAGAACTCCCGACCCTTTTCTAACACATCATCAAGTGAAGCTTCTGAAGTCAGGTTAAAAAACCTATACACCACAAAAAACCCTGAGATAGCATAAAATTGACCGAAAGGGCGTGGCAAACCATCAGGAAGAGCACAAGGTTGCATATCACAATCAACTCCTGGGCTTATATTCAACCATTCAGACAAATTGACAACAGTTTTGGCAAGTGCACTGCATTCTTCCCAGTTTGGAGCACCAGTTAGCTGCACAGTAGTTCCCGATTTTCTTCCCTTAACCAATTTTTTTCCTCCAACCACAGGACTTCCATTTTCCGCTGGACTAGAAGCACAATGAGAGCAAACATATTGTTCCTTGTAACCAGACTGCAAGCAAGGGTGCTTAATTTCTACTTTACCATTTACTAAGTCTGAAGTTGTAACATTTGGAATCCTCTTTAAAAGTTTAACCACAGACTTGTCAAATGCGTCATTCAAACCATATCCTGAGAGAGAGTAGGCACTGAGATGATGGTTAACTGCCCCAATCCGAAGGTTTAAGTTAGTCTCATTATGCATGTGTTCCTTACTCTCAAATGTAACTTGCAACGACGATCCACCCAAGTCAAGTGAGCCAAATGTTTCTTTTTTGGGTATGGCCCCCAACATACCTGTGCGATAGTTCAAGGCCGTCCATCCATAGTAAGCTTCCTCTGTGCCACTTATGATCTTAACCCAATCTCTCTGACACAAGAACGGTGAATTTTTTTTAAGAATGGACCAAGCATTGTCTAGCAGCCATTTTGAATCGGACGTTGGCAGCCTGCGAACCCCAGCTGTAGCATAAATGAAGAGAGAGGTAGTCTTATGCGCATGCTCAGGGATTTGTTTCTCTGCCCACTGTAAAAGAGGCTTTATAGCAGCCTTCAAGCCAGATATATTGTGCACCAACTTATCAAACCCGGGCTCAGTCTCCATTCTATCATATGCACGTCCGCTCTGTAAACTAGATTTTCTAGAAAGACCCTTCGTAAGAGGATTCATCAAAATAGGGAGACTGCTTTCTTTATTGTGATTTAGAGACGCCTCATACACATAAACTCGAGTTCCAGTACTTCCACAATCAAGAACAACATAGTATTTGGACCCTCCTTGATACCAATTAGAATAAATGTACATTGAAACCATATATACTAGAAAAGAAAACAATAATAGGATCAAGAGAACCATAAAAACTCGCAGCCATTTCCTGCACATAAACGGTGTTCCACCGGGCAATCCCTTTTCCTTTGAAAAACTTGATCCAGCATTTTCTCTCTGTAAGAGATTAGGTTGTTTTGCATACCTATCATATCCAAGACCAACAGCCTCCTCTGAATCAAGTTGACGATAAGTTGAAAAATCTTGAAGAGACGAGGAGAGTCGCAGATTGTTGGGAAAACCAAACTGATGAGCTGAACTGGCCTCAGTTGACAATCCAGCTGAAAGAGCAGTAGAAGACTGTGGTGCTGAAATACGACTTGATGCAGCTGAGATTACTTCTGCAATTCTACTGAACACCATCTTGTGCAGCAGAATATTCCACCAAAATTTTGATAATTGCGCATCACACTGCCTGCACTGAATTAATGGAATAGCTTACATGTCTCCAATCAACATCCCATTTGCGTACCAAGGAGCCAAAACAAGGAAAAAGGAGCTTGTATATATTTCAAATTTCCATGCATAATGATTGCAATCATGTGCACAAAGCCAGTGTGATTGAGTGCTGATAAATCAAATACAAGGTATCAACTTTAACAAATCCTGCACAGAGAAGTTCCATTACAGAATCTAATCAGTCAATTACATAATAAAAAACCACATCTTTGGATCATGGGTTGCTGAGAGAGACAAATTCACATGTATTGCTGAGTAAAAAAATCTACTTTTGTCTCTATCATTTTTTTATTTTGACATCTCAAAGATGATCCTTCAAAGAATAACTATTAAGATACGATTTTGAATCATAGGTAGTATTTGTTTTTCGATGCTCAACCAATTTCTAATACAATACAATAAAGAACATTCACAAATCGATGAACAGGAAACCCTAGAACATTATGATCTCACATACAAAAGTAAGCTAAATGTGAATGAAAAGTAAACAAGTGCCAATAATACTAAATACCCACCAACCCATTGAACCAAAAAAAGAAGAAAAACACAAAATATACGAAAAGCTACAGAAATTAAAATTAGAAAACAAAGTTAGGGTGGGGGAAAAAGAAAAACTTACACACAGAAGAAAGTGAAAGCGAAAGCAAACGGGGAAAAAATGAGCGAAGTTATTGGTTGTGTTGATAGATTGGCAGTGATGATCTGTCGTCTGGTTAATGCCCTGACTCAGAACCTTTTTTTTCCCCCTTTTTTTATAACATTTGAGATCCAATGAGAGAGAGAGAGAGAGAGAGTGAGACGGGGTCTTGTTCTTCTTCTTGTTCTTTGTTTTGTTGTAACTCAACTAAACTCCTTCCATTCCTTGTTTGTGATTTGCGTGATTTTCTTTTCCTGAGTTTTAATTTAATTTTAATTACGTTTCTATATTGTTTTATTTTTACTTATTTTTTCTGACTTGAATCAGACGACTACACAGTGCCGCTGCCTGTTGATTTTGACTTTGGATTGGATCCAAATACGAAGTCCGATCCAACTTGGTGGAGAGTTTTGGATCCACTAAGGGCATATTTATAATTGCATTTTTTTTTCTTTTTTTCAACTAAAGAAATTAAAGAAGAGGTTTCTTTTCCAATTTGCCCCCCCTTTTTCAATCGATAAAAATCATTATCTTCCATAATCACTCCCTCAAAATCTACTAGGACTTGGGGTAGACGCAAATATGATGTTGAAAAAAAATCTGTCTTGTTAAGGTAATAAAACTATGAAAGAATTTCCATAACCCAAATGGTAAAATATTTATGTAGTTGTGTAAGAAAAACTAAGACCAAATCTCGTGCATACAAAGGGAAGGGAGTGGAATAGTGGATGACGAAATGTGTCACTTATTTTCTGTAATTCTTGCTTCTGCCTTTCTGCTTCATTTAGTATCTGAGTAAATTTATTTCCCTTCTATTCAAACTTGCTTCTGAAGTTTTTATTACCACATTTTACATTTAGGTCGAGAAAGTCATTTACGAAGACATCCCCATCGTGTCATTAGTAAAGCCGTCCAATGAAATATTACCACATACACATCGAAATTAGAAGCAACCAAACATTGGTGATAAAAACGCCCCAATAAAAAACTTCTCCAATGAGGGGACAAACGACCTATGTTCACCAAACAAACGAAAACAAATTTGATTTCAGTCTTTCAATCAATGGCTTTCCGTCTTCAACGCACAAATGCCAAGGCCTTTCCACTTACCAAACATGCTACAAAAAGCTTTACTGGAAAAGGTCTCAACAAAATTGACAGCGACTCCTTCAAGTGGCCAAGCAAATTCACACAGATAATCAATTCCATGGGATGGTTTCGTAAAATTTGAGCAAATAAGGTCAAAGAGACAAACAACTTAATCATGCGAAAATGATGGTTCGCCTTGGGAAGGACTAACATACATTTGGTGAAGAGAAAGTACACTGTAAGATATACTAATTTCTTTGACAAAGACTTGAGTAATGATAACTTTACATCAAATATCAAGAGTTCGCTTAATCATTCGATTTTGTTGCAAAAACATGTGCTCTCTGGAAAGGAGTCTTGGATACTGCTGCGTCCTTGTTTATTAGAGGTTCAACTTCTCGAGTAACATGAGTAGTGATCACTGGGGGTGCTTGTCTTTCTCTATAGGATACCCAAGTGACCATATAAAGACCTGCAATAATTAGACAACCCCCTAACACGCTGCATCCACAAGCGAAAAATACCAGAAGTAAGCACACATTAGCTTTTGAGGTACAAGCTCAAGGATGTTCAACCAAAGAAGTAAGGATGAAAAGGAGCAGAACCTTCCCAAATAAATAGGGCTTCCAAGGAAAATTTTTGACAAAAAGGCAGATGCTGCAGGTTGAAGTGGATTGTAGAGTGCAACCAAAGCTGGCCCCAAGATCTTATTGGACCAAGTGATGAGTCCATAATTGACAGCTGATGCAATAATTCCCTGGAAAAGCATGCATTATTTTTCTCAAGGATTTCTTCATTTTCAACACTTAATAGAGGCCATAACAAGCAGCTAAAACTTCAAACTTGATAATTGATATACCAAATTTCACAATCTAAGGACCTTAATCACTTCCTAGACTAGATAACTTCTGCTTCAACAAAACGAGTGGACACTCACAAATAACTTGTGATTTTAACCAATTCTGAACTACAAGTAAGAAAATGATACAACCCTGACTATGTCCAATAAACAACCAAAATTCATGCATCTACCCAGAAGATTAGGTAGATACTACTAAACAACTTCCCAAAGCTAGATGGACTTACAACTCAAAATGAAACTAGATTAATAGATGCAACTACAAATAATGATATAGGGAAACTTACTGCATATATGACAGCAAACAGTTCAGACTGTGTCAAACTCCACTCTGTTGAGTCATTGGTCAAAAAGAATGCTGTTATAACCATCAATACAGCACCAAAAAAGTATGAATATGCTGTAACAGAGAGGCTGGAAGGATATTTCCTTAAAATAGGTGCCTGTAAATTTTCATCACAAAAAATTAACATCAGGAAATTCTAACCTGCAACAAGCAAAAGATATGTAAAAGTTATGATAAATAGTTCGATGCAGAAACAAGTACAGCATGCTAAAATCAAATATGAAGGCTTATTAAGAAAAGCTAAAGTCTTATGAGATGATCAAGGAAATTGAAGCAACTAAGTGATAGTAAATAGTAGAATGAAACATTAAAGCAGGCCAAAATTAAACAAAGAACATTTTCTAAGCATACAAAAAATTATCCTCTCAGTTTTTATGTTTTGACTTCAGATACGAAATTTCAGTTCTCATCCAACAGTAACTATTCAATCCAGTACCTGAATGGCTATAAAAGCAGCCATGCACATACAATTTCCAATCAAGCATAAAACTCCAAGGTGCCACTGATCAAGTCCAATATCAATGAAATTAGACAAGAGCCATCCAACAGGCTCCGGTTGACCCCTTACATGTACTTCATTTTCCCCTACAAAGTCTTCATTACCATATCCAAACAAAGCTGGGCCACGGAATAAAACCATTAATATGGCTCCAGAAACACAGATGAAGGTACCTCCAACCTTTGCCTGACCTTCAGTTGTGAGCAAATTCACTCTTTCTGTACTGCATGAACAGGTTCATACATGAAATTGGACGAGCAACATCCCACATAAAACACTCATTAATAGAGATAGGTATAAAAGGTACAAGGGGTCAAATAGAAATTTGTCACTCACCCCATCATTACAGCCAAGAGAAATGTGAATACTGGAATTGAAGGTTGTATGGCAGCAGCATAAGTAGGATTGGTGTAGCTAAGACCAAGAAGAAACAGAAGCTGGTTCCCAAATATCCTAAACAAAGGTGTTAAAAAATAGCTATAAAACCAGATGGATTTTTTCAGCACTATATTAGGAAGCTATGACCAGTCCTATAACAATGGATCTTTAATGAAAAATGACTTACCCTGTTAATCCAAGAAAGAAGAATGACATGAGTAGGCGTCTAGTCATAGGTAGACGGGTTCTTCTACATAGAGGAAACAAAAAATATTTCAAAATACTGACTTTATCTATCATATGCTACAAATAAGCAGTATACATTAACAAAATTATTTAACAGCAGGATTCATTTTACAGCCAAATCTACAAAAGGCAAATAGATGCAGTCATACAGAAAGATAGAAGCTTGAATAAATAAGAAGCTGACTTCTGCCATATGTCAAACGAACAAAAAGGATACAGCAGCAGGCTCTAATTACTTTTCTCTATTTCAGGGGTGTTAACCCCACAAAACCTCATAACATTCTAGATACAGCAAGAAGTGTAATATGATCATAAGTGCAGATAACCAAGGACGGACCTTAATGAACCCCTGAAAAAGAGACAAAAAATCAACAAGGTAACGAGTGTCGAATGCAGCAGTACATCAATAATTAGACATGAATTACACTTGAATAATGAAATCCTCTCTTTCCCTACTCTATACAAAATGGAAACGGCATTTGTGCATGTGGGCATGTGAAATTTCATTCATGCTAGAATATACATGCAACAAAAAAGATAGATTTAGGGTATGTTTGTATCTGCTATGCTTCAGCTCAGTTTGGAGAACAGAGTAGCAAGTTTTTGGATAACACCCGCTTGTATTTGAGCGTTCATACTTTAATAACCAACTACCCACTTATACTCGACAGCTAGTAATTTCATTCCACAGCATCTCAATCTTAAACATTCCTTTGGATGCATATCCCAAGGACAGGTAATGCATATAAGCAAAACATTTCAAACTCTCAGGTAAGTTTATAATCAAGAAACATATGTTTAGCTCTTCTTAGCTTGTATATACTCGTATTAATACAAATTCAACATGCAAGAGTCAATAACAAGTTGAATCAGAGCTAAAATGATTACTTTAAATCCAACAGCGCCACCTAACTATAGAAATTTCATCATCTCAAAATCCGAAGAAGCTAAACTATTTGACACTAGAGTTCCAATTTTTATCCTTAAAAATGAAACCCTGATTATGGAAATGAAAAATAAAATTGTAAGAAAAACATACTTCTCACGAAAATAGGCGATGGGGGCGAGAATTGAGAGGGCAAGAAGATCGCGAAATACACAAAAGACAAGCTGATTGACTCCGACATTGAGGGCTACTTTGGTAATTACATGATACCCTCCATTGAATAACTGCACCAAAGCCATCGCCCCATGAGCTCTCAATACCTCCCTCTCCATTGACAAGCTTTTGATTTTGAAATTTTTGGTTTCGTCGTGAAGTGTTCGTTGTTTTGCCTCAATGAAAAAATAAACCAAAAAACCAAAATATATATATATATGCAGAATGGAAGAAGAAGAGGTAGATAATACTAATAATAATGGGCGTGTCTGCGGATGTGACTGATACTCTTTTATTTACAAGGCAACAAATAAAGTAATAGTGATTGAATTAAGTTGTCGCTGGGTTCGGACAGATTTTGTTTCAAATTATGCTGATTTTGACATTTTAATTATGCTTGTTAATTGTTATGTTTTGTCTTTGTCCTAATGGGGTTTCTTTGTTCAGTTGTTTGTTTTACTTCCCAATAACGCCACAACACGTTCGCTAATCTGTCAATTCATTAACTTATAATTGGCTAAGCAAAGTAGAAATTATCGAAATTTGGAAACAAATCCATTGAATTTTTTATTTTATTTTATTTTTTTCCAGTTTGCTTTTAATCAAAATTACTTCTCTATCAAAAGGAACGGGGAAAAAAAAATTAAAAATCACTCCACCAAACTTTTTAGGTACCCATGTGGATCTTTTTGGCCGTAAAAGTCAATATAAGTACAACTGTACAAGCAAGATACATTTTACAACTCAGTATGTTTTTTTTTTTTCGTTGTTATTATTTTTTCTAATATTATATTAATTTATTGATATATAAAAATATACAAACGATGTGCCATATTTTATTAATTAAAAATACAACATTTATTAAAATTCTTGCTTAATTTAAATCTTTCTAAATTTTTAACGATCTTATACAATGAGTCATATATTATTAATATATGGATATAATTTAATTTTTAAATTTTTTATTTATTAACCAATAATCAATACTTAAATTTTTACTGAGGAGAAGTTCAATAGCCCCACAAATGAGTTGCTTCTTGTAAAATTAAATTACTGAAATTTACATCTCATCGGTGGATTGACTTTTGAAAATCGTTAACTTTTGAAACGTGCAACCGGCTCTTTACAGAATATGTGTCAAAGTGTTAGTGCAATCATTAAAAACAAATCATCAACGAGCATGTATGACTTTGAACTGTCGTTGAAGACATTTCTAAAACAAGCTTCAGAACCCAGGTTGGGACTTGCATGTTGGGTCAAATTAAAGAAGAAACGTTCAATTCTCTCGACAGAGGCAACTTAACTTAATTTTATATAAATCAAACTAGGATTAAAGATATATCCAACATAGAAATAACAACATATTTGCTTAATCTCTAGACTTTGGAGAGAAAACCTGTCCTCTTTAGAAAGCAAGTACAGTTGTGTGATTTAAGTGAGGGATGCTTGCGAATGAAAGGTTCAGTGGCCTGAGTAACATGAGCAACAATATCCGGTGTAGCTTTTCTGTCTCTAGATCGAGGATGCCCAAGGGACCAAATAAAAGTCCAGCGACAATTAGACATCCTCCGATCCTACAATACCGTCCAGATACAAAAAACACCAAGTGAGCTTACACTACCTTCGGCAAGAAGCCAACCAAATGAAAATTTCAACATACTAGAGTAATCGAACGAAAAACAACATGGCGTACGTACATTCCTCAATAGATAGGGCTTCCGAGGAAAAATTTGATAGAATGGCGGATGCTACAAGTTGAATTGGATTGTATAGTGCAACCAAAGCTGGTCTCGAGATCCTATTATACCAAGTCATGAATCCATGGTTGAATGCAGATGCAACAGCTCCCTGGAAAAGTATAGACAAATTTTGTAAAGCATTTCTTTATTTCAGACACATAAAAACGGATCATTACATACAGCTAAAACTTTCTAGATTGGATCATTAAGGAAAAAAAAAAATATATGCATCTATAACATGAGGAAACTTACAGCATATATGACTGCAAACAGTTCAGACTCTGTCAAACTCCAATCCGTTGACTCATTGGCCATAAAGAAGGTTGTTATTACGATGAATATAGCACCAAAGAAGTACGAATATGCTGTAACAGAGAGGCTGGCTGGATATTCCTTTAAAACTTGTGCCCGGATATGTTTACCGCAAGAAATTAGACCTCGGAAAGTATAGCTCAAGCATGAGTTGTGAGCAGAAACTGATCAGGAAATGCACAACAAGACATTATCAAGATGTAGTAGTAAGTCGTATTCATAAAAAATGAAGGGGCTATGATGGCAAAAATCATATAGTATCATCTAAATTTCAGTAAAATGATTCAGTAACCAACTCAGAAAGCACAGATATTTCTAATGAAACTTTACAGTCACAGTTGCAAGAACTTTCAGAAAATGAAAAAGTAACTAGTCTTAAGCAGGACAAGGACGCATGAAACCTTCGTCTTCTACCATCAACGTATATGCTTTTCCAAATAGTCTAATCGTTCTGAAATCCACAAGCAAAACGAATGAATGAGGATTAAGCATAGTTTCCAAAGGCTACACCCAGTAATGTGATTGACATAGCAACGGCCTCAAAGAGATGTCACACAAATCACTTCAGACAGAAAGCAGCTTTAAGAATTGGAAATACACATTTGCGGACTTAAAGAAATGCATTAGACAATCAGCTGCAGAGGAAATTTATTGAAAATTTTCGTAAGAAATCTACCCATTTGTTTGTCGTGAAAGATTAATTAGCAAAAAGCTAAATCTATTTATCATTTTAGTTTTCCAAGCAGAATGGATCAGACTTCTGATGATGTTCTAAAAAGTAACTTAGAACCTATTTAATATTTCTGAAAATGCAACTTCATACACCCAGAAGTGAACTATATAATCCAGTACCGGGATAGCCAGAAGACTAGCCATGCAGATGCAGTTCCAATCATCCAATGATCAAGTCCAAGCTCCAGAAAACTAGACACTAGCCATCCAGCAGGTGCCAGTTGACCCCTTTCACTTATTTCGGTTTGTGTTACAAAGTCCTGGTTACTGCCTCCAAATAAAGCCGGGCCATGGAATAGAACCATTAGTATGGCACCAGAAACACAGATGACTGTACCTCCAACCTTTGCTTGACCTTCAGTTGTACCCAAATTCACCCTCTCTGAACTGCATGAACAAATTCATAATGAAATGGAACAAATTCATCTCCTTTGTTTGTTTGTTTGCTTGCTTACTTGGAACGTTTGCTTAGCTGCGGAGTGTCAAATAATAAGATTATGTTATGGTATGATACATGGATATTTTCTAAATTCATCCCCAAATAAATGGTATTAGAATTAGACCTTAATAACTAGAATGTGATGGACTCGATTAATTGTCCGGGGTAGTGCTTCTTTCCTGCTAGCAGGAGTTCTGTCTGAGAAATTAAGCAGTACCACATATTTTAGAAAAGAATTTACTTCACTTAAACTTTTAATTTCTTAAGTCGAATACCTCAGTGTCCTAGTCCCACCCTCAAAATTGTAAGTGGGGCTTCATTTAGAAGGAAACTAAATTATAAGGTAGTTGGAATGCATTATTGGGTTTGAAAATTATGTTTCAACTCTTTTAACATCTTTTGTAGTGCCTTTTCACTTGTTATCATCCGTTACATGCGGTATATCTTCGACAGCCTATATAATTAGATATTTATGATGTATTTCCCTCTTCCTTTGAATTTATGAAAAACACAGAGTATATACTGAAAAATATGTAAATTATAAAAGCTTATTAGAAGTTAGGTTTGTTGGATAGATAATCTCACATTAATTAACTGAAAATAAATCATGTGTTAGATAACAATCATCTAAGAGATCATGTCAATGGCAAATCAGCAATTACTAGGTCTCATGCAATCAACAACGTAGTTACGATGGTAAAGAAATCTGCAAGATCATCTCAATGAACACATGGATAGCAAGAAACTAAGTATGAAGAAAAGATTGGAATCAAACAGCCAGAGGAAAAGCATTAGATCCCCGATCTCAAGGCTGGCCACATGCATATTTTGTCTTTATTATTGAATTATTTGCTGCCAAAGTAGGTATATAAATAGAATTACAATCCACACGTCATTATTTTTTTTAATTATGTAAGACATGTGTATAAATCTTTGTAATCTTCTTTGTGGAAATGCAACACGAGTATTAACACTTCATAAAATTCTTTATCATCATCTCTTTAGCTGACTTTTGCGTATAAGTTTTAGACTCGTACATAGTACTAATTAGAATCATACTCATGCGCAAGTGAGCCTATATTATCTTTTCACTTGGGTTCATAATATTTTTTCACGTGATAAAGACTATGTAAAAAATCAGCCAAATGATAGGGGTGTTAAGAACCATATTGAGAATAGTTATTCAACTAAATATACAGGATTTGGACAATCCTAAGCTCTTGTATTAATTTTTAAGTATAAGTTAGTCATATGAAATTTTAAAAGTTTTACCCATGTCCTATTTAAGGAAGATGATTTTCTCATATTATATAATACATGAACACAATAATACTTTATAGCATGCAATTTATTTATTGAACAAATATCTAATTGCAGATAATAACAGACTAAATTTATAAGATTTGGACAATTTTTAACTGTTGAGTTAGTTTTTAAGTACAAGTTACCCTTAGAGAATTTTAAAAGTTTTACCCATGTCCCATGAGTCTTATTGTGGGATTAAGAGTGGATCCCATAGTAGTTCTCACCAAATTTAATGTTAGAAAATTTTAACGAGTCCCACGATAAAATCAAGTGCTCTATCATATGGTGGAACGTCATTGAGCTATCCTATTAACTGTAAGACAATTCCACTCAAGTTTTTTTTTTTCTCCATAGTTTTAGATAATGATTTTCTGATGTGTATTTTATTGACCTAACATGCACACAAGACTTGAGTTATCAACTCTTAAGTTAGTTTTTTAAGCATAAGTTAGTCCTATAGAATTTTAAAAGTTTTACCTATGTCCTGTTTAAGAAAGATGATTTTCTCATATTATATAATACATGAAGGCAATAATACTTTATAGCATGCAGCTTATTTATTGTCATGTTGATACAGCAAAATTAGTTTGTCACTCGAGTCTTATGTGTATGTCGGTCAATAAAATACACATTAGGATATCATCATCTAAAATTAGGACAAAAAATTTGTGTCGAATTATCTTAAATAATTAAATGATATTCTGTCATATGATAAGAGTATTTGATTTTATTGCAGGAGACGTTAAATTTTTTAACATTAAATTTTAGTGAGTACTGCTATGGGATCCAGTGCTGATCCCACAATAAGACTCGTGACACAACACCATTGAACTCTACTAGAGCCCCAGCATGCTGAACTGTTGAGACAGCCGCCACAACTTGTCTTAAACTGATGGAAGCTTGATACCATTAATTGAAAAGAAAGTTCTAAATATAAAATCACTTAGCTGCATTATGTAGACTATCTAATTAATTTATGAGTGATGATAGAGTCGTAAACTCTTGTATAAATTGATGTTACATCAATTTATTGGTTGAATGAAAATACAAAATAACAAAAATAATTTATGTGAGCAAAGAGATATTTAATTCAACAAATGAATTAATGCCACATCAGTTTGTACAATAAAAATTTATACAAAAATTTGTGACCGTATCATTACTTTTAATTTATTGTGGTCGTGATAAATAAAAAATATTCATAAGATTTTTCTACAACATAAATATATTATTTCAATTTCGTTATCTGGGTAGTGCGTTTGGCAGCCTTTATAAATACCCCCTTCCAATATTCCATTTTCATAGTAGCCATGGACGCCTTCTCTTCCTCCACCTTATCAACATTACCATCTCATATACCACTCCTCTCTCAAACCAAAAAACCTCCACTATCGTTACCATCATCGTCCTTATCGCAAAGAAAGACCTCATTATCATCATCATCGCAAAGAAAGACGTCATCATCATCATCATCGGCTAGGACAATGATAGTCAATACAATCAACAATCTCTTCAACAACTTGATGATGATAAACTCTAATTATAAACTCCAACCATCTCTCGACCCAAAACGTGCACTTTCTAATAACTTTGCTCCAGTGGATGAGCTTCCTCCAACACAATGCCAGGTAATACAAGGGTCACTCCCATCTTGCTTGGACGGTGCATACATTCGTAATGGCCCTAACCAACAATAACCTCCTCTTTCAGAGCCTTATCATCTCTTCGATGGTGATGGCATGCTGCACTGCATTAGAATCTCACAAGGCCAAGCCACCTTCTGTAGCCGCTGTGTCAAAACTTACAAAATACACCATTGAAAACACTGTTGGTTCTCCCTTTGTTCCCCGCGCCTTCTCTAGCTTCAGTGGCCCTCTTGCGTTTCTAGCATGAGCTGCTGTCCCTACAGCTCGTGTTCTCACAGGCCAACCTAGTATTAACAATGGATTTGGTCTAACAAACGCCAGTTTATCTTTCTTGGGAGACCATCTGTTTGCGATTTGTGAAGGTGATCTCCCATATGCTGTACGCTTGACGTCTAATGGTGACACCGAAACTTTGGGACGTCATGATTTTGATGAAAAGTCAGGGATGAACATGACTGCCCATCCGAAAAAAGACCCTGCAACAGACGAAACGTTTGCTTTCCGTTATGGTCCAATACCTCCGTTTGTGACACTTTTACTTTGATGCAAGGGGAGAGAAACAGATTGATGTACACATAGCAATGGCAGGACGTCACCCTCTTTTCATGCATGACTTTGCAATAACAAAGAAACATACCGTCTCTGTTGACACCCAATTGAATATGTATTATACGGAAATGATTCTCCGAGGAGACTCTTTGCTGCATTCGGATCGAACCAAGGAGTCAAGAATTGGTGTCATTCCGCGATGCGCGAAAGATTCATTGCAAATGAGATGGTTTGACGTGCCGGGATTTAACAATATACATGCTATCAATGAATGGGATGAGGAGGACGGCAACGTAATCATTTTGGCACCAAACATATTATCTATTGAACAAGCATTTGGAAAAACAGAACTTGTTCCTTGTTTGATGGAAAAAGTGAGGATTGATCTCAGAACAGGAATAGTATCAAGGCATCCTATTTCAGCAAGAAATCTGGATATGGGGGTCATAAATCCGTGATATCTGGGAAAAAAGAACAGGTATCGGTATGCAGATAATATGTTTTTAAGAATACAAGATCCGGCGGTGTTGCGGCGAACACTGAAGCTGATGAAGATAATGGGTACGTGGTGTCGTATGTTCATGATGCGAAGACTGGTGAATCAAAGTTCTTGGTGACGGATGCAAAATCACCTCATTTGGATATTGAGGCCGTAGTGAAGTCGACTCAGAGTGTGCCAACAGGTTCCCATGGCCTTTTTGTGAGGGAGATTGAACTTCGTAAACTTTACAAGTGCAAATATCCCATCACTTGACAGATTTGCATTCAGGAAAGCTTAGGGGATCGTCAGCCTGAGAAACTATGGTGAAAACATTGTGTGAAAATTATGAATCATAGATTGAAGACAAGGAAGAGCATTTTTTAAATAAAGTTGTAGCAAGAGCACAGCCAGTGGGGCAGATTTTATGTAAAGTCATATCAAGACTCAGTTGATGTTGTTGTATGAGCATTCGATTTCCTACCTTTTAGTTACACTAATAAACATAAGCTTCTTTCAGAATTATATGTATTTGATAGATGTTGATAATATATGAAGTACTGAAAACAAATAAAATAAGTAAACTAGAGGGAGCTTAATGATATATTGCAAGAGAGAATGTCGGCTTTTCATTATCGCTGGCTAGCTAGACAGATATACAGTGTTTCCTATTGCTAGCAAATAGAATGCTGACAATCAATGACGTGTAGATCATCAACAACTTTCTGTATAATGAACTTAACAAATTAATTCACAAAACAGTGCCTTTCCTAAAATATTAGTCTCTAAACATAAGTTTTGTTTTGGTCCTAGAATGAATTGCCAGAATGAAAGGCCAGAATCGGGATATATCAGCTTGCCACCGAAGGCTCCACATAACCAGGACGTATCCTATTAGGTAAAGGCCTTGCAATAAGACCATCAGTGACCCAACCTACGGAAGCGCTGTCACTTTTGACATGGTTAAATTCCCTTTGCACGTAGTCCAGTGAGATTTCTAGCCTTCCACCAGGTGCACAGTCAGCAGAAGTACTTGTTGCTACTATTCCCGCATTTCTTTCCAACCAATAGAGGTAACTCGCTTGGAACAATGACTTCAGCATGTCTTGAGGTAAAGCACTTTCTTTAAGCACGACCTGATCAAAGCAAGTAGACAGTCAAAACGTCAAGAAAAAGTTCAGTGCATTTGTTTTCTAACTTTGGAATGACAAAGTTAACTGTCTTCTCCGATTAATTCATTCTTTCAATTAAAGGGTAATCAAATGTTTTAAGTAGAAAAACATCAAAAAGGGAAAGAAACACTCAAATTTGAAAAAAAAAAATGATGTGATGACATGAGACAACAAGGAGGTAGCTAATTACACAGAATTTTCCACCGTGCTCAGTCAAAATGTAGCCTTCATCTTCATATAAACTGAATAATGCATGAGCATCCTCCTTATTGTTGACAACATCACTGAGCTTTGATCCAAGCTGTAGCCGATGCTCAATTTCAACCGCAGCATCCTTCGCTTCCGATGATAGAACAAGTAATTGTGACTGAAAATGGATATTCACTAATAAGAATCAATAATACCACTACTACTGCATATGCATGTTAAACTTGTATGGTCACACTGCTCAGAATCATATAAATTCTCCAAGCATCCCAATCCCAGTACTTAAATCACCGAGCAATTGAGTGTTATGGAATGAATTTAGTCATTGTTAAATAGATTAATGCCCTGGTCCGATCTATTTCCCTTACTGAAGGTGCAGAAGAAAGATGAATGCTTAGAGGAGTGGGAGTATTTAATCACACACTGATGAATCCATAAACCAGGCTCTTGCTCACCACAAGGTACCAGCAAAATCAAGAACTTGAATTCATAAATGACTGGATAATGATGAGCATTGGAAGTTCTACAAAGCTAGATACTATAATGCAGCACTATATATCCACCCTAACTAGGCCTGCTATGACTTATGATGCTGCAATGTAGTCTTTTTACAATTTTTAGTTTGGTGGTCATATGCACCTATAACATTATTTAAAGTGATTTCTTCAACATAAAGCTCCCATAAGGTACGAGACAATAAAACCGCAGCTATATGCCCAGACACGTGCATTTTGAAATGAAAACCAGCATTAGCTTTCTTTGGTCTGTCAATTCTCAAATCTACGCTTCCTGATCATTTGGGATGTTTACCTTCCATTATTCTATTTTCTCTAGAATTTAACAACTAGCAACAGAGGTAAGAAAATAAGAACTGAACTTACTTTGTTTGCAGACTTTATTTTAAAAAAATGAAAGGCTGGAAAAAGTGGTTCCTCATCATTGACCTCCTTGACTGGAGGAGCTTGGCCACTGAGGAGATATTCACTGAAGACCAGACCTGTTGTAACAGTAATACAACAAGAAACAAAAACTCTGTAATAGAGATCATTATGAAAATGACTATGATGTAATAATGATTTCACGTTATAGGGCCAATTTCTATTGCTGCTAGAAAATCCAAGTTGACATGATATCACACAGAAGTAATGGAGTATGCAAATGATATCACAAAGGTATACTATCTATTCATTAGGGATCAAATAAGTATTTCATGTACATTGCGAACTTTTTCATTGAAATATTCAAGTCGAAATGTAACAATACCAATGCCAAAACACTTCTAATCAAAAAAACAAAAAAAAAGGATAAAAGAAAGAAAGAAAAGGACTGAATGAAAGAGGAGACTTACTTGCACGGTAGGGATTTAAAGTCCTAAGTTCAATGGACTGGTATGACTTCAGATTACAGTACATGTGAATCCATGTCACAACACTGAAGGAAGCAAGTGCAAAAGGCATAGATGAGCCTATATGATTAGCCAATGCTATACCAAGCATGATACCAATAGCTTTGCTCACCATTCCTTGAGCTTCACCTTTAGCAATTACCTAAAATTAATAATTCCATTCAGAAAAGATATGCTGGACGACAAAGGGAATTTAATATATAGTAGCACTATAAAAACTAGTAAATAAAAAAGAAAACTGCATTCACCTCAGCAAAGTTCCTTCGAGCAGCAAAACCAGCATAGAAGCAGCTCCTTGTTGATGCCTGTGAATTGATGAGTGTAAACTTTCATTAAATGTACATCATATATTAGGTGGGTCAATGTGAAAAGAAAACAACAGAACATCACAACATTCACAGACTGTGAAATTGTTCATAAAGCAGAGAAACTGAACACAATGTTAATTTAAAGATATGGTGGACATAAATGGCTAATACGATATCCAACCAGGTATCTACACCTAAACCATCTAACTTAAAAAAAACAGAATTGAATTCAGTAGGAAGTTTTTCCATTTCAGCTCCAAACTCTGCATTACAACAGCATCATAATAAAGTTTGGAACGTGCTAAAAACAAACACCAACATTGTTTGTAGTACCTGAATGAGTGCAGCGGCTGAACGACCAGCTCCAGCAGCAGCACCAATGAAAACAAAATGGTGCGGAAAAGCAGGAGTTAACATCTCTAATCCAAAGGCAGCATTTTCCAAAAGATCAGCAAACAACCTCCACCCTTTAGGATTCACATCAAAATGCCTTCCGAAATTTGACAACATAATTTTACTAAGATACCCGATTCCATCTTTAAGTACCCAATTAATAGCAGCTGCTGTAGGAATAGCTCCTTTACCCAATCCAATAGCATAAAGCAAAGCCTACATCACATCTCTTAAATATAAAACAAAAAACAAAAAATTGACTGCCAGGCGTTCGAAGAAAGTTCTCAATCAGAATTATTGCTTTTTTTTTTGGGGGCAGTTACCTGGGTAGCAAGAACGCCACTAATTTGGCTGGCAACGCCCTGAACGCTCCGCCAAAGAGAGTAGTTCAAATAATCACTAGTGACACTATCAGGAAAACCTTCGGGTAGCATGAATTGCACAAAGAGTTCTCTACACTCATCCCATAATTTATTAACAGATAACAGCGACGATAACGAAGCATTACTTGCACTTGCAACAACAAATGCATCTTTTGTGAAATCAGGAATCAGCTTGGTCCGCTTGCTTCCCTTTACTTCCCAAACGGCGTCGTATTCCTTATTGCCGTCGTCCTCAGAACTTGTTGCAGTTCTTGCAATTGCTGTGGCCACTTGCAAGTGACAGAAACAATACAAAAGCGATGGTACAAACAAGAGAAGTGAATAAAAAGACCCTGAAGAATCATCATCACCACCATTCCCGCCGTGCCACCACCAAGAACCAGAGGGGTTATTGTTATTGTTGTTGTTGTTGTTGTTGCCGCTGCTACCGCCATTGCCAATGGAGCAAGAGAGCAAAGGGAAGTGAAATTTATCGAATGCTTTAGTGTTAATAACAAAATTTTGTTTCCAATACGGAAAATGTAATGGGGATTGTGGGGATGGTGACAGCCCAATTCCATTGAGGTACAAGGCCCTGCTAACGCACCCCATTATTTTTCTTCTTCTTTTTTTATTTAACGATGTTTCTGCAAGTGAAGCGTACGCTGCAATCTCTCTCTCTCTCTCTCTCGCTCCCTCCCTCCCTCCCTCTTGGCGCTCGTGGAAGAAGGAAACTCTCAAACCGGCAAAAGGCAAAGGGTTAGTGTGAAACGTATCTTTATAGTTTTCAAAACTAGCAAATTAGTCCACGAGTTCGCGATTTTGTTCAATAAAAAAAGTTGGCGCATTAATTTATGATTTTTTTTAAATTTTGAAAACAGATTTAGAGAATTAAATATTCATTACTCCGCAGGCTTTAATTATAAATGCGACAATAATAATCTATTCAGATACTGTCTATATTATTGACCAATATTTAATCGATGAACTCGTGCGACAATATGCAAAAGATATAAAACATTAAAATAACTCGATAACAATAAGAATTTGGTCAGTTTTGGCAAACGGAATTGCGATTGGAAGACAGATATTAATTTGGAAAACGTGGTAAACTTGTGGGTTAATTTGGTGCTTTTGTCAAACCATAGGGACAAGTATGATAATAACCCAAACAGGAAGTTACCCTAATGAACGATATCGTTTCTCTCCGTGATTTTGGCTTGAAACGAACGGCCCAGATGTATTGTAGCTCATCCAACAGTCAGTTATAAAAGACGGTTTCTGGATTGTGTTATTTATCTAGCCGCCGGATCGCTTACCCTAACTTCACTGTAAACTCTCTCTTCCCAGTTATATATTGCCGCGATAATCAGTTATTGTATTGAATGGAGGAGGTCTCTGATATGGAAGAAGAAAAAGGATTGGAAGAACGGCCAAAATCAAGAGACGTAAGGCGTTATTACTGTGATTACTGTGGGATTTGCAGGTCCAAGAAGTCTCTCATTCTTTCCCACATCGCCTCTCACCATAAGGTTTGATTCTCTTGCCTTTTTTGTTTAATGAAAAAAATTTGTTTCACATAATTAGGAATTTTAGATTCTTAAGGGATTATTGAAATTCAACTTTTTGCTCATATGGTTTTGTATTTTGACTTCAATTGTAATTTGCTGTCTAAGCTTCTGTGAAAACCGTAGTATTTGACGCTTATCTGAGAAACCAATTTTGTCTTTTACCCAAAAAAGGTGTTTTTCTTTTTAATAAAAATCTGGGTTCAATTATTCAATTGCTTTGCACTTTAATTGAGCGTTAGTGAGTCAAGTTTCAAGGGTAACAACGTTTGCTGCTAGAATTTAGTGGGTGGCTCGAGTGTCCAACTTGAATTCTCTGAGCTGCTTGGGAATTTCTGATGATGAACAAACAATTACACTAAGTACAGTTGTGCCCGTCTATCTTATAGTTTTTTATTTTATTGATTCTTTTCTATCAGGAAGATGAGGAAAGGGTTGATGGGGATGGGGAAACAAAAGGAGTGCAATGCAATACATGCGAGGAATGTGGTGCTAGTTTCAAGAAACCTGCTTACTTGAAACAACACATGCTGAGTCATTTGCTTGAGGTATTTCAGAATAATTGTTGGGCATCTTTCCTTTTCCACAGAGTTCTTTTTCAAGAGTACATTCATTGTGGTCTTTTTCCTGTTACATGGCAAAATTCCTCTGCTGATGTCTTGTTTTATAATCCTTCATCAAGAAAAGAACTTTCAATACCTAGTTAGTGGGATCCTTTTCATATTGTTTGTGTCAATTAAAGATCAATAATTTTGCAGGAATTTTGGTTTTTGAGAAATCTGAAAAAAACCATGGAATTTGTAGCGTGAAGCATTGGATCCCTCACAGAGAACTCCAAAATGCAAGAGGTTGCAATTTTAAACTTGAATGGACCAGTATCAGGTTGGGAGACCTCCTGAGAAGCTCCATCAAGTAAGCCTCATTCACGCAATCTTCCGAATCGAGGTTTGGATATGTATGCTTGCACTTAGGTTTGTCAACTATGCAGTGGATCACTGCTGATTCATTTGATTTGCTGCAGAGGCCATTTCGCTGCTCGGCTGATGATTGCCATGCCAGCTATAGAAGAAAAGATCACTTGACTCGGCATCTATTACGGCATCAAGGAAAATTATTTAAGTGTCCAATAGAAAACTGCAATCGTGAATTTACCATTCAGGGCAATATGAAAAGACATGTGAAAGAACTTCATCATGAGGGCACCACATCCACTGATTCTGGTGATCAGAAGCAGTACATCTGTCAGGAAATTGGGTGTGGAAAAGTATTCAAATATGCCTCCAAGTTGCGGCAACACGAGGATTCTCATGGTCTGTTGCTTAAATTCCAAATTAATATGAAATTTTGTAACATAATATTTGTTATAGTGAATGTTTGAAGTGTTGTTTGAGTTGAAGTTGGCAGTCTGCAAGCTCTGACCAACATGTTTGTGTCCACAGTTAATCTAGACTCTGTGGAGGCATTTTGTTCTGAACCTGGATGTATGAAGTATTTTACGAATAAACAATGCCTAGAGGCCCACATCAGGTCATGCCACCAATATATTCCATGTGAGATATGTGGGTCCATGCAGTTGAAAAAGAATATCAAGCGACATGTCCGCACACATGAAGCCAGAGATTTATCTGAGAGAATTAAATGCCAATTCAAGGGCTGCCTCCTCTCATTCTCAACTGTAAGAAGCAGCTACCTTTGAGTTCCCTCTGCTGCCACCTCCACACCCGCCCCACTTCTTCTTTTGGCCTGAATTGATTTTCTTGCATTATATATGTTACTTATTTAATATCTTTCCACCATTGGTCTATCTGTTTGCAGAACTCAAACCTCCGGCAGCATGTGAAAGCTGTGCACTATGAAATCAAGCCTTTTGCCTGTAGCTTTTTTGGTTGTGGCATGAGATTTGCCTTCAAGCATGTGAGAGATAACCATGAGAAATCTGGGCACCATGTTTATTCTTCTGTGAGTGTACTGTGAAAATAATGTCAAGACAGCTTTCATTTTTTTCCAATATTTTCTCATTTAGCTTGGTAAAACATCATGATTAGCACTGATAAAAACCATACTCTGTTTTTGCTTTGGTATCAGGGGGATTTTGTAGAGTCGGATGAGCGGTTCAGGTCAAGGGAGAGGGGTGGGCGAAAGAGGAAATGTCCAACCGTGGAAATGCTGATACGAAAGAGGGTTTCGCTGCCGAGTCCCACCCAATCTTGTAATCTTTACGAAGATTGATGATACTCCTGATTGACCTAGGTTTGCAGTATATAGGTACTGCCATTAGATTTCCTCATTGAAATTTTGCAGTCACATCCGTCTACTCCATTTACACTGTATGTACCTACTTCAAAGACTATTAAAGTATTAACATATAATCTATGTATAGTTGAAAAATGAAAATATAGGCTGCTTCTTATCTCTTGTAAGGCCATTGCCTATTGGTGTTTGCGCAATTATGACCCTTGATTATGAGTACCGTTCAACATGGATTAACAATAAAATCAGAAAGATCACAAAATGCTAAAACGCGATATGATCCTACCCATCAAAGATTACTTGTTTTACTTAGGTATGTACGCGTGTGTATATATATATATTAAAATGTTAAATATAACAGCCGTTTTTCGCCCCTGGTACAACCTAATAATAACTGCCGCAATTTGCCTCCAATACAAGCTAATAAATTAATAATATCATTTGGATCTACTAATCGAAAAGAAGGAAAAAAAATCATTTGGCAATATTATCAGTGGGTTCCGTTTTGATGCCGTGCAATCAAGCAATTATAATCATTCATTTCATACAATATATTCAGTAACTTACCATTTCATTAAGGCTAATCTTAAGAGTCCATACAGCATTTGTTCTTTTCACATGCTTTCAGCAAGCAAATTTGAGTAATCGAACAACAAATTCAATTTGGTGTATTGCATATCAAATATTTAAAAGAAAAACTGGCACAAGCATTTATCCACAAGATCAAGAAAGCCGCGAATACACGATTACAAACTAGGCAAATCCAGAGATGACTGTAAAAAGCCATTCCATGTAGTAAGACTTTTCAGTAAAACTGCAAGTAAAGACAGTCGGCAAATTTCGCAAACAATCAAAACCAAAGGCTTCACAATAATGTCAACACTCTAATAGCATATACAACAGATATTAGGGTACAAATTCGACGTCCCTGAAGTATTCATGTTCTAGAGCACTTCTGGCAGTAATTCTTCTGCTTGGATCCATGCAGAGCATTTTCTGGAAAAATGATATACAAAGGGCATAAGTATCTCAAATAGAAAACATCAGTGCAAATTGTAATTTCACAGTACACAATACTCAGCTTTGGAATCACTTTATGTTCAAGGTATAGATATTAGTAAAAGAATTGAAAGAAATCCTAAAATGTAAGAAATAAAAGCCTTAAAATTTCCTAAAAACAATTTTTTTTTAATCCTGAAATCTACGAAATTAAAGCCCTATGACAATGGCCTTGGGTCATCATCCAATTACCACAATCCTCAGAAGGGCTAAAAAATTAAAAAGGCAATGATGTAGGAAGGATCTAATTTAGGACTTTGCTTTCAGGCACATATTGCCAAAGAGAGACTTTAAAAACTTCTAAACACTGGATGTCATTTGAAAATAAAAAATAAATAAGTAAATAAAAATTAAATTGGAGCCATTTGGCTGACAACTCACTGAGCTCACACTAAAGGGACATCATATTACAAAATAAAAAGCCCCAATTGAGTAGAAAGATTCATAGAAAACTCGTTTTATGTATACAATACTAGGTATTATTGAGCTGCAAACAGGGAGGAACAGATGCAGTTAGCATCATCTCAAATCTTGAACTTACAGAAAGGAGATCAATGCCAGCTGGCTCAAGATTTCGAACAACAGTCCCCAACTCCTGCAAATAACATGTGCACTAAGAAAACTTTATAAAGTATATTCTCTCTTTTCTTTCTCTGCAACATAATTACATCACTGCATACAGCAAACATGACGTCATAACTAAATCCCATTACCTTAGAAGGCCATTTAGGAAAGGCAGATTTAAAGTCAGGCAATGAAGTCACTCCAGGCCATGTGTCCTCATTAGGTGTTCCCAAGACTCTTCATAGAGGGTGGGGGGGGGGAAAAAGAGTGAGCCAGAACCAAATAGAGAGAATAAAGAATATAAAGAAAGATACAAAAACAATGAAGATGCACCAAGGAGATCCATTCTGTTCCACATCATTTCTTCTTCTCTTCTTAGGCAAAATTGACCATTATTGAAAGGTAATTTAAGAAAAAAATTTGCAAAACTTACTTAACAACACTAGTGAATAAACAGAGTCAATAACTTTTATGGGACAACCAAAACGTAGTATTCTCAACTGGCCTCACATTAAAATGGATAAAAATTTTCAAATCCTAAGCCAAGCCATAAATTTACAAAATAGCATATTATTCCCTCCATTTTGCTGAATATCTCATGTTATCTATACGTTCTCAAAATTATTCAAGACTATATTTACAAGAGAAAGAAAAGAAAAGGTACATGACCAACAGAAATCACATGAAGGAGAAGTCACTGATCACTCAGATAAAATATATCAAGTACAAACTAAACCAGAGGAACAATAATAGTTAACATACAAATCATATTTCCAATATCATAGTCAGAAAACAAGTTTCCATCCAAACCTAGATCTATGAATCTGGGAAAACCAGCCTGAGGTACCTTAACCACACAATCTAGGAATCTTGGAAAAGAAGTCTGAGAAAACTTAACCATATAATCTTTTTATTTCAACACACTATGATTTTGGAGGAACAATAATATTTAACATATTTATCATCTTTCCAAAAACAGTCAGAAAATAAGTTTCAATCCAAACTTAGATCTAGGAATCTTGTAATCATACATTCATTCCATTTCAACATACTAGCTCATCTAAGCAAAACAATTCATTGCACATACGAGGGATGAATAATCAGATGTCAACTTCCATCTTTCATTAAAAACCAACTTCTCAACATTCAATGTATCATAACTTTATTTTCTCCCCTCAGCATAGTTGATTCAGAGTGTAATTCAGGATATACAAAGAGAGAAGAGATCACTCTAGAAATATGGTACGAACATATCATATTCTAATATAATTACTGAATGAATCTAATCAAGTTTGGGAAACAATAAACCTGAAGATCTTGAATAACTCATCAATCTCAGAGTCTCCTGGAAACAATGGCCGCTGGTTCACCATCTCAGCAAATATACATCCCACCGACCACACATCAACTGGAGTAGAGTAATGGCGAGATCCTAGTAATATTTCAGGTGCTCTGTACCACAATGTCACCACCTAGAGAGAACTGATATTGAGTATAAACGCAGCAAGGCCATGGTATCAACAGAAAATTTTAA
This sequence comes from Citrus sinensis, assembly GCF_022201045.2. Taxonomy (NCBI): domain Eukaryota; kingdom Viridiplantae; phylum Streptophyta; class Magnoliopsida; order Sapindales; family Rutaceae; genus Citrus; species Citrus sinensis. The sequence continues at coordinate 24,384,799 of NC_068561.1, forward strand.
TCACTGAAGTAGCCGATACATAATACCTTGAGAAACTGCAGTATCAATGAACCAGCCAGTACACGATACCTTAAGAAGCTAAAGTATATTGGGATACCAGTACTACCCCAATGCTAAAAAGAAAGAAAAAGAGTTTACAATATTTGGGGCATACCAGCAGCCTCCAACCGCCCAAAAAAAAAAAGCTCAAACAAAGGTAAATCCTAGTAGATACAAAGATGAGCACACACTCTCCCTCGTATAAAATCAGACTAGACTCACTCGTATGGCCAACCAAAATTGTAGAAATAGAAGTTCTGCATCCCTAGTACACCGCTATATGTTTTCTTTGATACAATAATAAAACATTATTGTTCAGAAACTTAAATGCAGTCATCTTTAGTACCTCATGTGTAAATGTCCTAACAGGAATACCAAAAGCCCTGGCCAGTCCAAAATCTGCTAGCTTTAGTGCATTCGTACGACGATCTATTAGCAAATTTTGTGGTTTCAAATCTCGATGAAGAACCCGGTGAGAATGGCAGTAGGCAATGCCACGTAGAATTTGATAAAGGAATGTCTGCAAGACAAGAAACAAGCAATATGACTGTAAGTAGTATCATTCTCTCCATCTTGATTGCTATAAAAAGAAAAAAAAATGTTTCATCATTTTGAGCGAGGTACTCAATCAGGTAAACTAACTGCAGTAATCAAACAATAATTGCAAATGGATCAAAAGATTATATGAGGATCACCAAACATGCAATCCTACAGCAATGCATCTCTGCTTGACAAGCCAAAAAGGCATCATTAAACCAAAAAAATAAACATGCGCATTTTAGTGGGGTGAATTCCTGGCTAATTTTGAACCTCAAAGTATGAATTTAAATTTGAAGGGCTATGATAGATCATCAACACTATGACCAATTAAAATGCCTTTGGAGAAAGTAATTTCCCAAGGTAAGAAAATACTAGCTAGTCTCTAACCACATTGCATACAGGAATCTAAAGAGCAAAATATAAACCTCAATTTATGAAATGTAACTATATATCTCAAACTCACTTTTATCAGACGAGGATCATTAGCAAAATCTGGGCAAGAATCCATGTGCTTCTTCAAATCCAAGTCCAAATACTCGAAAACCAGATAAAGTTTCTTCTCGCTATGCACTACATCTTGCAACCTGATATCCAAACGTCCATCAAACAAGATAGAATACATAATGACACATAAGAATCCATCTACTACGAGTGAAATGTATATACCTAACAATGTTCCCATGCTGCATTTCTTTCAAGAGGGAAATTTCTCTAATTGCGGTGCTAGGCACACCTTCATCTTCCTGCTCAAGGCGGATCTTCTTCAATGCTATTGTCTCATTCGTGACACAATTACGGGCCTTGTAAACTACTCCATAGGTTCCTTCACCAATCTTCTCAACCTTTTCATACTGGCGCATTCACAGACATTAGAACCACTTCAATAATAACATTTATAGTAAAAAATGGAAAGCAGTTATGAGCTAAAACATTGTAAATTTATTATAAATTTGTTCACCTACCTGGTCCATTCAGTCTTAATGTAACAGCTACACGAACGAGGCGTCCTAAAAGCCAAGATTAAGTAAAAGTTTACAGTAAAACACAGCCACATTTCCTACTAATGTAGTATCCGAATTCACAAAAATGAAACAAATAAATGTTACTGATAAATAAATAAAAATTATATACTATAAATAGCTAAATTCTGCGCATCCTTGTGGTCAGATTTAAGCAATGTGAGGATTAAAAACACACGAATCTCATGAAACGGTTGTAAATTTTACCATTCAATTTATTAATAATGGATCATTTGTCGAAGGCAGTGCGAACGAAGGAGAAAATTTTGTAAAATGAAAAAAAAAATAAATTGCATTAGACGATCGAAAGAAACCTTGCTACCGACGGACGGCGACAAGAACGGCACGAATCGACGGCGTAGGTGGCGGCAGTGTGTTATGAAGAGAAAATTAACCGCTTACGAAAGAGAAAAATACAAATGCATAATACAGTAACAGACGCGAGGACGATCCAAGCCGACGGGGGAGATCGCCGGAGTAAGAATGAGGTGATTGGAGTCAGCGGCGGCGGTGGAAGAAGTGAGTTTTATGAGTGAGAACAGAGTAGAGTGGTAGGTTTTGGATATTTTTACGGATTTATACTCGTGGGTTTCGTACGGGCAGGCTCATGAAATGAAATCACAGCATTGCAGTTGTTTTATGCCACCTGTTGTCATATGGCTTTGGATCGGCTTATGTACGGGTTCAACTTGGCCTAAGTATGTGGACCGGACCGAACATTCGGTTCTCTGCAAAATTTGCGAAGATTTTCAGAATAGCCCGTATAATTTATAACAGGGACTTCGAATTAAGTTTTTTGTCGATTATATCAAATAGGCCCAGACCAGGAAGCCTCTATGATCTGTTTCCTACTCGAATTTAACGAAGGATAGTTCGTACTTCGGAATTTTAGAATCATATATATATTGAGAAGGACTTACTTAATTGTCAAAAGAGACTTAAAAATAGGTTAAGGGTGAAACAAAAATTAATTAAGGTAAGAGTAAAGACATAGGGTTTGGAAATAGAATCTTGGCTCTAATATATTATTTTAACCATATAACTGAAGTTTTAATTTTTTTTAATATTAATTTAATCTCTTTTCTATTTATGTAAGCAGACATTTTTTTTTGTCTAACGTAAAAAATTGAATCACCTCAACGAGACGCATGGCACCCGCGTTAATTAAGCTGCGTTATGAAGATTTTGATTTAAAATCAAGAAAGTGAAATAAAAGACAAAGAGTGAAGCTTGATGATTGATGATATTTTTACTAATTCAACAGTCCACGTTGAAGAAAACAAAGGTTAATAATAAATTAATAATACACTTGTCTTTAATTTAAGGCCCTTTGTGATGATATGACAGGCAAGTTATAGTTTGCAAATGAAATCAGAAAGGAGATAAGCCTAATGATCCACCAAAGAGTTTTTTTTTATATTTTTGAAACAAAAATTTCATTGTCGTCTCCAGATAAAAAAAAAACAGGCTTGTTGGATGAGTACTAGGAGAGAATGGGAACCTTCCAAGTGAATAATAAAAGCACAAATTGTCAACTATTTGGGTCATTTCGAAAGTTACCAAGTTAAGGAAGGAAAAAGAAACAAGAGGCTAAGCCCCTGGTTTTGAGTGAAGTCAAAAATTTAAAGCTTGAATGCAGCCCACTGAAACAAACCTTAAAACCTTACCAATTCGGCAATTCAATCTGGTCCTTATCATTGCTGACGAGCAGAATCTTGACTGTTCCAATTTCGCAACACTATATATAGGGACACATACAAGAGTACTGAAACATACATAAATTGCATTGAACTATTTTCATATACCTGGAGAACGTCGTCCTAAACTGATCAAAGTCTGAAAAAGAAGAAAAGTTGGAAATGGGGCGTTGGATGAGGCCAGAGGTACATACATGCATGAAGCATGAAATATGAATGAATATATATCTTCATTTCTATTAGATATATATCTTCATTTATATTTATTTCGAAGGATTATTAATTATTTAATTAATTTGTATACATATCTCATGCATTGATTTTTCCTTTCTTTAACCAGGTTTATCCATTAATGGCTGCCATGACCTTTGTGGCTAGCATGTGCGTCTTCCAGCTTACTAGGAACGTGCTGCTAAATCCCGATGTCAGGTACCTTTTGATTTGACGCTTTTATAAACTTGACAAAGGTGACGGAGAATTCACGACTGTTGTGCTTCGATCGAAATTAATGTTAAATGATTGATGCAGAATAAACAAGGGGCGTAGGAGCATGGGAGTGCTTGAGAACGAAGAGGAAGGAGAGAAATATGCAGAGCATGGACTTCGCAGGTTCCTTCGTACTCGCCCTCCTCAAGTCATGCCCGCCATTAACCGCTTCTTCACCCAAGATAAAGATCAATTTCAACCCCCCAAGAATTAACAACAGTCAATTTATCATACAAGAGACATGGGAAACTATGTCTATTAATTATTTTTATTATTTTGCACAGTTTGTCAACTTTTATTTCTGTTTTTCTATATACAATTTTTTTTCCTTTCTTTAATAAATTTATTTTTTGATAGCTGTAATTTAGTTGTAACAAAGACCTTCAATGTTATTTTCTTTTCTTTTTTTTTATATAAATTATTTGACATAAAATAGGAGATCTTTAAAAATTTAAAAGAGTTTATATTAGAAAAGAATCTTAATTTATTCAAGATTTACTATTAATTAAATATCAAGATAATTCATAAAAAGTTTAATTTGTTCATCTACTTTGAAAATACACAATACTCTTTGCAACGCGGATTATCAAACAACTAATATGCGAATTATTTTAATTCTAAAGCATTAGATTAAAAAAATAATAATGACAAAAAGAAAAAGGAAACAGAATAAAAGTCAAGAACAAGAAGAAGTTGCTGGACAACTGACTCCCCGTAGTCAACACAAACATTGCCTTATAACACACGCACAAAATTTGAAGTCATCAAACCATCAACTCAATTAATTTCATGCAGCAACACTGTGCAACCGCACAAAATCATTTCTTTTCTGATCTTTTGCAACCGTCTATAATGGTGATAATTAAACTCATGATTTGTCATTTTGTATCATATGTTTTAAAGAGAGAGTGCATAATGCACAATGAAACCTCAAATTAAACCCAATCCAATCTAATCCAACCTTCCCACATTAATCTCTTTTTCTTTTTTCTTTTTGTCTTTTCTTTTTCCGTCTTGTTCCCATTTTGTTGCTTTCATACACACATTTATAAATTCCTTCTCTTGGTTTCTCATTGAAGATGAATGGAGTATTCTTTAGTTTTCTCAGCCAGTAAACATCGATGATCTAGCCACTTCCGATCCTATTTTTTAAAACAAGCCCTCTTAATCTTCTAGCACTTTTCAAAATGGGTCCTTCTCAAAATTTGATTTTGAGCGTCATAGTTTCAGTTCTTCTCACAGTAAACGCAGCTTGCTCCAATGGACAGTGCAGGGTTTGTGTGCACGTCTTGTGATCCTTAAATTTATTTATTTATTTTTTATAATTTCTCTTATACATTTTGCAGTGCTGATGTGTACCTACTGGGTTAATTAATTTCCAATGCTAATGTATAGCTACTTGAGCCATGCTCATCGGACGGAGATTGCGAGGCAGGGCTATACTGTTTCTCTTGTCCACAAGGATTCTCAGGTTCAAGATGTGCAAGATCAACTGTTACTAACCAATTCAAGCTTCTGGTTGGTAGTAATTCAATTCTGTTTCCTTATTTATTCTTTGTTTACATTTTTCCCTGATTAGATTGATTCTTGTTGATTGTGTAATTAATTTATTGTTGAAAGTTTTAGTTCTGTCCAAGACCACTAATATTTTTTTTTTTTGGTGGTTTTTTAATAGAATAATTCTCTACCATTGAATAAGTATGCATTCTTGGCAACACACAATGCATTTGCCAATGAGAATGAGCCATCTCACACAGGAGTTCCTCGAGTTGCAGCCACAAATCAAGAAGACACTGTAGCTCAACAGCTAAGTGTATGATTGTTATGATCTCTTAGAAGTTTGTTTCCAGTTACTTACTACTGATTCTGGCGTTTTAAATAAGCTTTGTTCAATTCAAAATATTACTCAACTTAAATTAAATGCAACCCAAAATAACAATTGAACTTTGAAAAATAATTAATCAAAAAATTGATTGATATTTTTTAATTTTGAAGAATGGAGTTCGAGGATTCATGCTTGATACATATGATTTCAAAGGAGATGTGTGGTTGTGTCACTCATCTGGGGGAAAATGCTATGACGTTACTGCATTTGTATGTTTTTTTTTTTCCCTCTTTTTTTCCCTATAACTTATTCTCTTTAAGTTTCAGAATTTCATTTTCTGCAATGCTTCATTTTGAATGTTATAACTATAAAAACAAATATTATTTATCTAGTAGGAACCAGCAATAGACACATTAAAGGACATTGAAGCCTTTATGTCAGCAAATCCAGCAGAAATTGTGACATTGATTTTAGAAGATTATGTTCAAGCCCCAAATGGATTGACAAAAGTTTTCAATGATGCTGGATTGATGAAATATTGGTACCCAGTTTCAAAAATGCCCAAAAATGGTGAAGACTGGCCTCTAGTTAGTGACATGGTTGCTAATAACCAAAGGCTACTTGTTTTCACGTCAAATAAATCTAAGGAAACAAGTGAAGGAATTGCTTACCAGTGGAGCTACATGGTTGAAAATCAGTGTAAGAATAATAGGATCTATTAAACTAATTTTATATTATGATGAATTTATAGTGTTTAATGTCATTGCACTCCCTTATGCTTTTTTCCGAAAATCAAGAAATCCCTGATAACTTTAAAGTTCATCCAAAATTGAAGCCCTTCTCAAACTCTGTTTTGAGGTTTCTCATGAAGCTCAAGAAGGTCTAACAGATTTCATTAAATAAAGAAAGATTTTGATAAATTTTGTAGCATTTTGAGAATTGATTGAAAATGCATTTTGAATTCTGAATATTTTGATGGTTTAAACAAGTAATATCAGAGTCAAACTATGGCAAACTGACCAAAATGTGATGTGTGCTTAATTGTGTCAGACTAGTAAACCGGTACTATAATTGAACATCTTTTTCCCCTTTTAATTTTGAATGATGATCTTATAGATGGAAATGGTGGAATGCATGCTGGGAGTTGCCCTAACAGGGCAGAATCACCACCACTCAATGACAAGAGTAAATCTTTGGTATTGGTGAATTATTTCGAGTCTTTTCCTATCAAGCAGACCACATGTGTGCATAACTCAGGGGATCTTATTAACATGCTTGACACTTGCCATGGTGCTGCTGGCAGCCGGTGGGCTAACTTTGTTGCTGTTGATTACTACAAGGTAACGAATAGGAATTTGTTCCCTTCCCCTAATTTATATTTTCCCCTTTGTTATATCTATGCTTAACTTGCTAATCAAAAGTTTAAACTAATTGCTTGCTTTATTATGCAGAGAAGTGAAGGAGGAGGCTCATTTCAAGCTGTTGATACTCTAAATGGGAAGCTGTTGTGTGGATGTGATGATCTTCATGCTTGTGCGGTGAGCTTTTTAATTGTTTCTTTTATTTTTTATATTCAGCCCATTTTGGGTCCATTAATTTGGTATGCTAAGCCTGATGACCCTTACAAGGATTTGTTTTGGGCCATAAATTGATATATATATCCTCATTGAAAAATTTTTAGATTATGTGGATATATATATATATATATATATAAAGATTTCAAATAACAATATAGCATGTAAAGCAATTTGATCTTCAATTTGTGCTATTTTCTGAGACTGTATTTTGTGCTTGCTTCAGCCTGGATCAACCGCCGGAGCCTGCACTTCATAAGAATGAGGACAATGAATGAGCAAAATTCAGGTTAAAGTTTCCGCAAAAGCAACATCGAATTCTTAAGTACAAGTTCAAGTTACCTTCCTTTTACAAATAATAAGTTTGTCACCAATTTGATATTTCGAGATCTGTACAAAAGATTGATGGAGCTACAAACTAGAAATGAAAAAGAAAAGGTTGAGTTTGATTTTAACCGGCAGCTGGCTTTTGAGAAAGCAAATCCCAATGTAGCTATACAGAAAATTTTGTGACAAGTGTATCCTTGTGTGAATAACTCATTATAAAAATCCTCTCGGATTTCTCCCTCTCTCTGCAGATTGCTTGCTGTTTTGTTTGGCATACTTGAATCCTGTATCACAGCAAAACTAGAGGAGAGCCATGGCTTCCAATTAAAGGTATACTTTTGTTTCAATTGTACAGATATTTGAACCCAAAATGCAAGATCCTTTTGTTGATTGTTGTTGATTTTATGTCAAATAAATGTTACTTAATTAATTTTCTCATTAATCTAAGTTGTTCCAATGATAAGTTAACAAGCAGAGGAATTATGAAAAGGGGTATTGTTGCTAGTATGTATGCTGCTGCAAATCCTGAGCTAAATTGCCAACCAAAAGCAAATGATTTTTGTTTATTTATTTTTAATACAATTACAAACAGAATTCTATCAATTTATTTATAATGCAAAACACCGGTAATTACGAAAACTTGTAACATCAACCATCCCCTTTTATCTTCCTTGAGGATTCACAATATCAGAGAACACATCTCGAGTCAAGGATGCGCTATCATACCTTACAGTTTTATGTTCAATCTCACCAAGCTTTTCATTCTTCTCTGAACTTTCCCGCAGCAGCTGAAATACAAACTCAAGACCCCAAACCACATCGCTCATTGATGGCCGTCTGATTCGATCATCATTCACACAGCTCATTGCAACCTCAACGAACTGGTTCAAGCACACAGGCGGTGCATTACCCTTTAAAAACGGATCAATGATATCACCAATTTTTCCATTCCGATAACATTCTGTCGCCCAAACAGCTAAATTCACCTGCTTCTTGTCTCCTGTCCGGAGAATAGGGGGCCGAGCACACAGTACTTCCAACAGCACAACACCAAATGAGTACACATCTGATTTCTCTGTAAGCAGCTGAAGGCGATAGTATTCAGGATCCAAGTATCCGATACTTCCCTTCACCTCTGTGCTTACATGAGTTTTGGAAAAATTGGGTCCGAATTTGGACAGTCCGAAATCAGAAACCTTAGCCACCCATTCCTCGTCCAAGAGTATATTCGTTGTCTTCACATCGCGATGAATGATAACTTTGCTCGCACCGGTATGCAGATAATGCAACGCGCGAGCTGCACCAATGCAAATTTTGAGCCGTCGATCCCATGGAAGAGGAGGATTATCGTTGTTGTAAAGATGATCGCGTAGAGTCCCACGGGCCATGTAATCGTATACGAGGATCATTTGACCATCATCATTGCAGTAACCAATGAGAGAGACCAAATGAAGATACCTGAGCTGGGAGAGCATTCCGATCTCAGTCTGGAATTCCAGAGCGCCCTGTTGTGATCCTGGATTCAGCCGTTTGATGGCAACGGGAGTGGAGTCACCATTGAGGAACCCTTTGTACACATTTCCAAATCCTCCACGACCAATAATGAGAAGGTTGTTGAAGTCTTTTGTAGCCTCTTTGATTTCAGAAATTGAAAACTGGGTACAAAGATCAGACGGTAGAGATGAGGCAGGGCCGCGGGACTTAGCTTCTTTCATTACTGCTCGCCTTGAAATTAACAGAAACACAATGAAGAGCACAACTAAGCCTGAAGCCACAACGCCAACGATGCCAAGCATACGTGGACGATTGTTCTTTGCTTTTGTTGATTGCTGCGGGCTCCGCGTCCCAAACGATGATGCTTGGCTGACTGTAGGGTAAGGATTAGGTCCGGCGAGACTTCCGTTGTTGTCCACTTTAAAAATTTCAATCCCATTTAAGATAGAATCAGAATACTTGGTCCTCCATCGGGGAGCAGGGTGCAGTGCAATAGACAGGTTCTGCTTCTTTACGTCTGATTTTGATCCTATCGCCACTGCGTAATCTCTGTATTCTGGAACACCATTCCCACCACTCCAAGCTATTACGTCTGCAACATCTTCAGCAGTTAGATTCGCTAGGTAGATCTTGAAAACTCTATCACCCTCTTCAGTCACCTCCGACTGAAACTCGCAGAAATGAAGTCTGACAAAATATATGAACCCAGAATCCACCTGAAACTCCCAAGTGAGATTATATTGCTCGTTTATGTTCTTGTCTAGTCCCATTGTCCTGGCGGTTCTGTAAACTGCAAGTGGAGCAGAGAAATTGAGTATCCTGCTGAAACGAAGAACAATAGTAGTGTTAACTGGAAGAGCGCTTGGTCTGGCGTCTGTCACGTAGCCGTCGTCCGCAATCCACGTCCGATACATGCCGGTGTCCATCTGCGGCGAGATAAAGCTCCCACCGACATTTATTCGATATAAAGTCTCAAGAGCATTGCTGTTTAGGATACTGAATTGGCTCCCCTCGCCAACAAATTCTAACCTTTGATCGTCAGTCGCCGTGTAATACAGATTGAGAGGCATGGAAACTAATTCAATTCCGTTGATAAAGGCATATGAATCTTGGTAATCTGGACTTGGAGTAAAGGTTATACTCAGTGACCTCTGATCTTCTGGGACGTTGATGCAGAATTCTTTGAAAAAAGTATCATCAGGCGCGAATGAAGCACTAAAGTTGTTAACAAGTGTAAAAGAATTGGCTTTGACAGAGAAGAAAGCACTAGAGATGTTAAAGCCTGAATACGAAGTTGAATAGAAATGGAGGCGGATGAATTTCTGACCGGGTGTGACATTGAATGTGTAAGTGAATTGGGAATGAGAAAGCCGAGAGGCTGAATATGGGGGTTCCCGAGGCTTTTTGGAGATTGTTGATTGTTGATGTCCCAGGGGGGAGTACTGAGAGCTGACATCTCCCGCCCAGGTCTGGCCATGGGCACTGATGTTGCCCAACCAGCCACAAGCAACGAAGGTTATTTCTGTTGGGGTGTAATAAGGAGATGGTGAGTCACCTGCGGCCGCAAGGATGCAAAAGAAGATGATCAGGTGGCAGAAGTAGAGTGCGGCAATTACTGATAGAAATTTCATATGATTCTCCATTGCTTATTGTGATAACGCACAGCTTCTTCACATCAAGTGCCTGTAAGTACCTATACAAATACACAGATAAATGAAAGAGTATTGTCGGACTCTTTAACACTCGGATGTAACCGTTTATGGACACAAAGTTGGGGCAGCGTTTAAGCTTTGCAGAAAGACTGGGGCATTAAGACTTGTGAGTCTTCGTCTTCGGCAGCAAACACTGATGCTAACTCATGAACAATTTTCTCACCAATCATGTGAACCAAATTCTTTCCGATCATGTGAATCAAGCGCCTGTAAGTATAATATACGAAACAGTAATTGCGGGGTGCCGTCTTAATTAAGTTTAGTGTAAAATTGGGGCATGAACACTTGTGAGTCTTCGTCTTGAGCAGCAATTTCTAATCCTAACCCACAAACAATTTTCTCTCCAACAATGTGAATCAAATTTAATTTTCATTATGTTCTTCTTACATAAATTTTATGTCGATTTCAATTATTATGTGTTGGCACGACGTCTCAACAGTAATATTCACAACCACTTAGGGTGCGTTTGTGATTGAGGTACTGTAATTTTTGAGTTACAATTGTTGTGGAAAAAAAAAACTGTAACTATAAAATAAAAGTTAGTAATATATAGTAAATATAAATTTTAAATAATAATTTTGATAAAATTGTTAAAGATATAATAGATTTTCTATTGTACAAGTGAAAATCCATATTAACATAGCTTCCAAACTACAACAGTTAGTATTTACCAAATACTTTAGTGATGTAACCTTTAAGATACAGTTGTCCAACCTCAATCTATTTAAAACTTCAAAATTATTAAACGTAAAATCTATCGCAACTCCCTTTCGATTTACCTTGAAATGAACTAAATTTTGGTTAAGACTTTGATATTTCTTTTCTGTCATTTGATTGATTCTCATTTCTTAAGGGATAACTTGGTTTAACTTCTTACAATGTCATGGAAGTCAGATTAATGATTGAATTTTTCTCACACTAATTCATTATTAAGGATGCTAAATTTGATTGGGGGGAGCGCATGATAGCCCAAATTTAAAAACTCGGATTGCTCTTGGAGTGGACCCTGTTTAACCCATAAACCGTCTATTCTTGAAAAACATTATCAGCCCATTTCAGGCCCATTAATTAAATAGGGTGTGCTCCATAGACTGGGCCAGGGTTATTGTTTGAATAGTGATTTTCGACCCATCAATTTTATTGACATGAAATCGACGAACAATTATCTCCTTGCATTATAGTTTAGGCAAAGCAAACATTAATGAATAACATGAACAGAAAAAGATTTGAAGTCAAACCCATCACTTTCATGCCCTAACTACACTCTAATAACTCATTCCGAATCAATTCTCAAGTCCTTAAAAATTTTAAATTTCATGATCTTTAATGACGATGACTCATGGTTTAACATTTTCTAGATCAATTAATACATGATTTGTTATTAAAAAAAGGAAAAAATAAAAAATAAAAGATCATAGTACATGATGGATACAATGAACCCTCATAAACTCTCAAGCTAATCCCCATACAAAACCCTCCATTCTCATACATATGTATAAATACAATTTAACATTTTCATTTGACTTGTCCCCATTTTCTTGCTCTCCTAATTTCGTGCACATTTATAATTCCATGTTTCTGCTCTTGGCTTCCATGGAAGTTACTCAATGGAATGTTCTTTGTTTTCTGAGCCAACAAATATATCCTCTTCATCTAGAAATTAGTTCCACAAAAATGGGTCCTTCCCGAAACTTGATTTCAATCATATTCTCAGTTTCAGTTCTTCTCATGTTAGCTTCAGCTTGCTCCAATGGACAGCGCAAGGTTTGTGTTTGAGCACTAAATAATTAGCTTGTTTTTTTTTTTGGACAGTTTCTAAAATCTTAATTAATTTCGATGTTGATATATATATATAAATAGCTGCTTGAGCAATGCTCGTCGGACGGCGATTGCGAGGCGGGGCTTTACTGTTTCTCTTGCCCGGAGAGATTCTCAGGTTCAAGATGTGTAAGATCAACTATTACTGACCAATTCAAGCTCCTGGTAATTAACTAAGTTATTTAATTTTAATTTTTTTAATTCTTTATTTAATTGATTATTTTTTGTCATTTCATGATTTTAATTTTTAAATACACGACGCATTCGGCAGTTTCTAGGAAGCTCACAAATTTTCTGTCGCAAGCCCAAACAGCACAAATGTAACGATTTGCTTGTTTGTTTTGGTTTTTCTTTTTTCTTTTTTCTTTTTTTTTAAAAAATTATTTTTTGATGTAACGGTGATACATGCAATGCAACGGTCATAATATGTTTGTGTGATAGCGTTGGCTTTTTGGGTTTCATAATATATATATATATATATATATATATATATATATATATATATATAAAGTAGTTTTTCAATCAGGGACTTTAATAAAGTCAGGGATTAACTAAAAGATAAAAAAGTTTAAATTTTATTACACTACATGATAAAATCCAGTGCATTGGAGTATGTGTTTATTTTGTCTTTTAGCTAATCTCTGACTTTATTAAAGTCAGGGATCCCTGATTGAAAAACTACTATATATATATATATATATATATATATGGCAAGGACTCACTTAGTTCGATTGATAATAAAGAAATTTAATTAATAAGGATTTCAGGTGTTTAGAAGAAGTGCTTTCATCTTCTAAATGTTTCTCTTTTTTTTTTTTAATTTATAAAAATGTTACTATTAATACAATAAAGACAATAAATAAACTACGTCATGTCAAAAGCACGCTTAAAAGGACTAGTGGGAGGTGTTTGTTCATTTGACTTTAGTGGTGAATGTGACCATCAATTTGAATGGAGTTTAAGTGGTGTTTGGTTTTTGACAATTTAATGGTGGAATACGACTGCACTGAATTATACTAACGTAAGTCGTTTGTTTCTTTTTCTGACCTCATGAAGATTTTCATTTTTTTTTTACATTAGATAAAAGTTATAATTTGGTTACTAATAACGAAAAAATGGGATAAATACATAGTATATCTGCTACACTGCAGTCACGCCCAAACTTTAATAGAGTTATTAAGTATATTTTTAAAGATATTTTTTCCTAGTTATTTTATTTACATTCACATACAGTTAAACCCTATAATAAGACGTGGGTGCCATTTAATTGAGATGATAAAATCTCATATTGAAAACAGGAGGTTTGGAATTAAATATTTTTACAATCAAACAAGTATATAATAACAAATTACCATAGTGATGCACAATTTGAGGAAAAAATTAAGTACATGATATCAAATTTAAGGCCTAGACATATTATAATGCAATGCATTAAAATGGGCTAATTATTATTTTTTTCTTTTTTGATAGAATAATTCTCTGCCGTTGAATAAGTATGCATTCTTGACAACACACAATGCTTTTGCCATCGATCACACGCCATCCCACACAGGAGTTCCTCGATTAACCTTTACAAATCAAGAAGATAATGTTACTCAACAGCTAAAAGTACGAGTATTTACTAAACTTTTGCTCTTCTTTTTATTTGTTCTGAAAATAGTCCTCAAACTAAATTCAATCCAAAATAATAATTGAAATCTAAAGATTTATGTAAGCATTTGTTTAATTTGTAGAATGGCGTTCGAGGCTTAATGCTCGATACTTATGATTTTAAAGGAGATGTCTGGTTGTGTCACTCATTTGGAGGAAAATGCCATGACTACACCGCATTTGTATGTTGATTTTTTTTTTTTTCTTTCTTACTAAAAGTTAGTAGATTTCGAAATTTTATTCAATTAAGTATTTGTTATGATGAAGAGAAATATTATTGATCAAGTAGGAACCGGCAATTGACACACTGAAGGAGATTGAAGCATTCATGTCATCAAAGCCAGCAGAAATTGTGACATTGATTTTAGAAGATTATGTTCAAGCCCCAAACGGACTCACAAAAGTGTTTGCTGAAGCTGGACTGATGAAATATTGGTTCCCAGTTTCAAAAATGCCCAGAAATGGTGAAGATTGGCCTTTAGTTAGCGACATGGTCGCTAATAACCAAAGGCTACTTGTTTTCACATCAAATAAATCTAAACAAGAAAGTGAAGGAATTGCTTATCAATGGAGCTACATGGTTGAAAATAAGTGTAAGAAACCACTTCATTATTATTATTTTTTTTTTCCTTGTAATTTTCTTAGGGTTAATATCGCTGCACTCCCCAACTGTTATATGAATGATATTTTTATAGATGGGAATCGTGGGATGCATGCCGGGAGTTGCTCTAATAGAGCAGAATCATCACCACTCAATGACGAGAGAAAATCTTTGGTATTGGTGAATTACTTCAAGTCCCTTCCTATCAAGCGAACCGCATGTGTGCATAACTCCGGGCATCTTATTGACATGCTTCACACTTGCTATGCTGCTGCTGGCAACCGGTGGGCTAACTTTGTTGCTGTTGATTACTACAAGGTATAATGAATTCGGAGCACATTCCCTTCCCTCTTTCAGTTTTGTCTTTGATCTTTGCTTGATTTGCTAACCAATCAAAAGGCGATTCTATATTTTAAGTTGATTTTGATTACATACACGTGTTGAATTCTTTCACTTGCATTCTTCACACTTGAAGTTGATTTCTCTAACATGATATCATAATCAAACTCGTTTTCAAATATGGACACATGTTCAAATGCAATTGAACCAATGCACATTCAGGTTCCGACATATTGAGCTAATTTGTTGTACAATGCAGAGGAGTGAAGGACGAGGTTCATTTCAAGCTGTTGATACTCTAAATGGAAGGCTTTTATGTGGGTGTGATGATGTTCATGCTTGCGCGGTGAGCTCTCTAAATCCCTTGGTTAAGTAGCTTTGCTAATCTTGTGATTTTCTTCAGAGTTAAATCATTGGCACCTTCTTATAATCTTTATAAAATCCCTGTTACATTATAATTATAT
This sequence comes from Citrus sinensis, assembly GCF_022201045.2. NCBI lineage: Eukaryota > Viridiplantae > Streptophyta > Magnoliopsida > Sapindales > Rutaceae > Citrus > Citrus sinensis. Next base: position 24,400,384 of record NC_068561.1, read on the forward strand.
TGAAGGACAAAATAATTCTAATTATACGATTATATTTCTCTCTCTAATTTTTTACATTCATACTACTACATCAAAGTTTTTTACACTTTTTGTTCTCACAAACACTTTTACATTCTGAACTATTTTTTTTTTTAAATAACTATTTGAGTGGATTTTTAATTCTACTTAATTCACACACACACATTATATATATATATATATATTAATTAATTGTTTTTTGAGTTAAATATATATGATTTAATAATTCAGAAATTTGTAAAGAGAAAAAAAATTGTAATCGGAGTCGTTTGGAAAAAGATGATTTTTTTTTTTTTTTTCATTTTGAACCATAGACAAACTGAAAAAATAGGAAAATGATATTTTAGAATTACACTAGGTTTCGACACAAAAGGAGTTTGAAAAGAAACTACAGGGGTGCCAATAGTCCCTCTGTTTCTTTAAATCCGGTAATTAGCTCTTAGCATTCATTCTACTCTTGAAAACAACGTCAGCCCATTTGATGCCCATTAGTATTGAGCTGGGCTTGACGGACTGGGGCATAATGGCCCAAACATGTTAGGCAAGATCAATAAAATTTGTTTGAAAATAATATTCAACAATTCAAGCAGTTTGGGATTTGGCAGCAATGTGAAAAAAACATTCAGGCAAGTCTCTGTAAATAGCTTCATCAAACTGTTAGAAGTTACCGTTAATTCTTTGCAATAAGGTTGTCACCATTATCGTTGAATAGTGATTTGCAGAATTGTATAGAATATATAAAGTTAAAATTTTCTGGAGCTATAAACCAGAAACAATGCTTTGCAAATCCAGCAGCACTGCACTACTCATATATAATTGAAGTGATTAAATTATTATTCTATGTTTTTGCATAAAGGGTCTTTAATTTTTTTTCATATTATTTTGCTTCTCCAAAGTTTAACAACGACACTTTAATTTTAATAAGTAAATGGGGCAAGTGGGATTCAGGTTGCCGTGCAATATCTGAATAAAATTATATATGTTCCGAGTCGCTAATAAAGCCATTTCTATGATATATTCGTTAATGAATAATGCTCAAATACAGCTTTTTCTTCAGAAGCATTGATTAATCATGTGGTTCCATGTTGCCTTGCATGAAAAATGGCCTACAAAGAGAAGCAGCAAGATTGTTTAAATTGAAAGCAAGTAATTGTAAAATGAAAAAAGAGATCAACCTGTAACCATACTTTCAATCTCACACTACATCATATGTATATGGCAATTAAATAGCACTCAATTTTCTGATGATTACTAGTTCCACCCGACACACTGGGGCCTTTAACAGTAGGGGCAGCAAAACAGTGATCAGTCTCATCGTTGTCCATTTCAATAATTGAAACATGTAATGCACGATTGGTATATATCCATAGTTACATAATAAAAAATTGGAAATGTTTTTCCTCACTAGTTTAATTTTTTTATGTTAGTTAATACATATTCATAAAGATCGTACTGTTAATTATATGATTCCAACTAGCTCCCTGTTCCCAATACAAATTTAAAAACCGCTCAATTTGTTAGTGGGGGAAAAAAAAAACGTTTGATGAGTTCTCGAGGTGTTAGCTACAACTTGATGATCGCATCTGCAAGTGATATAATCTAATTACAATCATGACGTGATTAAATGGAAATGACTTTTATTAGGGCGGAATTTCTAAAGTTGTAATGAAAAGATGGGCAACTGTGGACACAGTACTCCTTAGCTAGGAAGCTATGTGAGAGATTTGGTTGATTCCTTATACTGTATCGTCCAAATTTGGGTTGACTAGAAGTGCTTTTGGGGTCAAAATTCTTCACAATATGTCTTTCAAATCTTAAATTTGAAAGGCTAGTTCATTCATGTGACAGACAGAAGTTTGAATGTTTTGATATGATTTGCTGATTGACTGCAATTTGAGGGAGAACACACATGCAAAAGGTGACAAATTGATCATCACTGCCGCCCTTATAAAAGGCGTGATTCACGTTACTTTACAAATTTGATAAAACGGAATGTGCCGGATTAGGGCACTGTTGTTACTCATAAAATAACTTCTGAGAAATGCGCGCAATCGATTAAAAACTTTTTAAACGCGGACGTTCGAATTTTATTAATTAAAATGATGCTCTCCATTGCTTCATATTGCTGCAAAATTGTGTTTGAGTTGCTCCATTGCTGTGAAACAGTGTTATATTACTTTTGTTTTGTTGTAAAATAATATCGCATTTGCACTGTGCATGGCTCTTTTTTATTGCAAAGTAGTGTTTCATTGCTCTACTTATTACTCAAATAATCTAATATCTTATGAATATAAGTACTTTTCATTTTAGAATTAGTTAAAGCACTAACAAGGAACATAGTATTAGATAGTGTTCCAGCTAAAGTAGTTAACACGTACAATCGAATTCAATCCGGATAATATGAGACTTTAGCATCAAGCTAGTTTTATAAGACTTAACAACTTTTATTAGATTGATTAGGGATTTGAAATTGGTGTGCAGCATGTGAGTGAGTAGGTTAGGAGGTATCTAACACATGCTAGGAACTTAAGATCATAACAATTAAAATCCATGTAATAATTGTTATAATATGAACATCATTAAAATAATAATAATTATAATAGTAATATGGTGTGATCATATGAGATCTAAATGATTGACCTAATTTTTGCTTTCACTAGCAACATGCTTCAATGTCTCTTCGTGCGAGAATGATGGGCTTCATGTTATTGGTGTATGAAACAAATATTATAAAATTACTCAAACAAGAGAGAAATTAGGTACCCTCGTGCAAGCCTATTAAATATGACTATGATTTCAAAGTATGTATAATCACAAAATCTTTGTTGTTTGACTACATGCATGTGTTGGAATTTGTCTTCAACACAAATTGTTAATACATGGAAAATTAGGTGTCAAAGCTTTGATTTTTTTTTTTCGAGGCCATGATGAGAATCGACATCCATTGAAGAATATATATATATATATATATATGAAGAAGTGGTAGTGCTTCAAAAATTAACAATGAAAAGTTTGCTTGAGTCCACATTGATACTAATCATTTACTCATCACCACGGTGAATTTGATTCCACACTTGACGATTTAATATGGTGCCTACTCAACTGTTGATATTGTTAACTAATGATAAAATTTATCCTTAAATATTAACTTATAAGACAAAGGTGTTCATAAATTCATCTACTCTTATATATCTTTCTACGAAAAAAGTAAAAGAGTTAAAAAAACTGTTAAAAAGTTTAAACTGATAAATAAGAATCTAATATAAGTTCTCTTAAGTGAAACATAAACTAAATCATTAAGACATTTAATTTGCTCTCATATTAAGTTAGAGAAACTATTTGATTCAATAAATTAAGCTGATAGTGATGGGTACAGATCCAACGATTATATTGAAGACAAATGTTAAGAAAGACAGTGACACTAACCCTTACAATTTTTATACGAAAATATTCCATGGATGCATGGTTGGGCTCACAAACTGTTTGGTTCTTGTCAATTGTCTTTATCGTACCAAGGACGATCGATACTTAACCCACGAGGGGGTAACATGCAACATTGGCAAATTTTTTTCCCATTGTTGCTTTGCTGCAACAAAAAGGAAATATAAATACAAAACCAGCTTCATTGCAACCCCACTAGTGCTAAATTTCATCCTCATTGTGGCCAAACAAGCACTGGGATCACATGGTTTTGGTATCAACTTTATAACATAAGGTTACCTAATGTGGGCTTAACTGAAAAAGAAGTGGAAAAAAGAATTTTGATAAAAAGAATATTAAGATCAATGAGAAATGAAGAAACAACAGCAGAGACAAGCACTTAAGCATCAACCATCATCAAACAAATTGCAATTGAATGGGGGGACCTTTTAACACATGGGGAGTGGAGCCATCTTCTAAAAAGCTAAGAATCTTTTGCAAAATGGTGGTTGGAAGCACACACTTGGGGCAAATGCGAACACCGTTGTTTAATTTCTGTTGATAGTCTCAATCTTAATTATTAGAATAATATTCATATTTGCATGTCAATCTTTCTTCTGGCTATTTTATGTTATCTTAATTTATTCCAATTGCTAGTTTTTTGGATGATGAGATGGAGAGACTTTGACGACATCTTGGAGTAGAGGAGCTTCAATACTGGAATCGAAATTCCGTAACACATAGTTTACAACTCAAAACGAGTCCGCACAAACGAATTCAAGCCATCTTGTAACCCAAAAAAAAAAGTCTATTTTGTAACAAAAATCTACAAAATTTGAAAACATAATGTTAACAACAGCTGTATGGATTTCACAACAATTGATACCATTCCCTAACATAGCCAAACCATCTTTGTAAGGGAAAAAGAGTCAGAAACATTAACTTCTATTATTCTATATTAACATCAATTAATAGCTGGTAAATATGGTTGGAAAAGTTGTTAAGAAGTAAATTTGAGCCAGAGCAATAACTATTAAGTCCAATTCTGTGCAAGCAGCACACATGACCTTCACCGTCGTATTTGGTACAAAAATTTGAATTGAATATACCAAGTATTAACTCACTTTCCTATTCTTTTCAAAAAAAAAAAAAAAACTCACTTTCCTATTCAAAACAACAAAAAACAAAATAATTAAATAAAGTGGTATTTCTGTTCTGTGGGTTCTTTCGAAGTGGGAAATATTTAACAATGCAATTGACACAGAGTTATGAAATAACAACTCTCTTTCAAACGATCGAGTTCTTTTCATCTCGATTAGCGAACCAATAGTTTGACCAAGGCTTGCATTTTACGGAGCCAAGCGAAGTGACAGACTCAATAAGTAATCTTCATTGAGCCGATCAAAAGTCAAGCTTTTGTTGTGGGTTCAAATTATTAATTTAATCTAGCTTTTTTAATTAGCTTTACAGGTGCATATGATCCAGGTATGTGTGTGTGTGTCTATATATATATATATATATATATATATATGTATGTATGTATGTATGTATAGTCACAATAACTAACAAACCAAATCAAAATTATGACCTAAGAGATGATGATTATTGAACGTAAGCCTTGAATAAAAATGCATGCATCACCTTGATTTAATGAAACAAACAAATTTATTTGTAACAATTGAACCTAAGCATCACCCTTGAGGCTTGATCCAATCCTGTTGCCGAAGATATGACAAACTATAGTTCACTCATTAAATTCAATCCTGGCTGCAATCCTTCACATCATGACTACTAGCTACTGATAATATAGGAGACTAATCAAGCATAATGTTAAAAACACGAGCCAATTATGATATGATTAGTGTCAATATAAATAGGAATTTGATTTTGAGACTTAACTCTTGTTCCATTTTAAAAGCTCTTATCCCATTGATGATATAGAAAGAACAAATCATATCTTATCGTAGTTGGACTAATCTAAATTGTCTTAGATAACTACAAAAACCCTACAACATATTCCGTAGCCAAACTGTCCACAAAAACTATAAAAAGGGTGTGCAAGAAGTGAATGAGAGTGAATGCGAATTTTTAATTTCTCTCTTCTTTTAGGGTTAGAGAGAGAGAGAGAGAGAGCATGGGACCAAAGAATGGAGGTGACAGTTAACAAAGAGACAAAGATTAGGGGAGGTGAGAAATATCAAAGCAATTGGAAAGAGGCCAAAGAGACGACAAGTCAATCAATTTCAGTGAATAAAAACAGATGCACGTGTACATGAGGAACCCACACGTGCACACAAAAATGATGATTATTATTATGGGGATAAAGATGGGTGTGCATGGAGACATACACAATCAGACAAATCATCTGACATTCTTTAATCTCCTCTTTCTGCGCACTTCTTTGTAGATCTGATTCTGCTCTGCACACACATCATTTACAAATTTCCATTTTTCTTTTCTCATTTGTTTTTCTTTTTGAAGTTGGCAATGGGCAACTCAGATTGCTAATCTCAAGACAGCCTTGATTTCTGCCTCCTGTTCTAGTTTTCTTTTTTTTTATTATTTTTTTTCATAAAAAAATAGTAGAGAACAGAATACCACTTGTGTATTTGTTCTTCCTTTTTTTGGGTAGGGTTCGAGTTTTTGTTTAAGACTTTTTTATTTTAAAGTATGTAAGGGTAGATTTAACTTATTTTTATGAGACTCTTGAACCTTGACCGCAATCCATGTACTTATTATAGGTTTTATGGTAATTTTAGTATATGAAAATTACTTAATAAAAGTTCAAAGAACATCATCAGTAGATTTTTTTAATTTAATTTTTTAAATACTTATATATTCAGTCATATGATAGATAAAAGAGCGAAAAATAAAATAACAATAATTACAATACTTTTCTCTCTCCAAGAATAATGAGATATAAAATAATGTTATACTAATTAAAAGTTTCAAAAGATTTTTTAAATAGGAACATCATCAATAGATTTTTTAATGAAAGAAGAACAATTTTATTTTAAAAAACTAATTTGAAGAGATTTTTTAAAATTATTTTTTATTGATATGACTCTTTACATAAATATTAAAATCTCATTTAAAAAGTATTTTGATGATGTTGTCGTTAACTAATCTCTGATAATGAGAATTTATAGTTCTAAGCAAAAGAAGTAACATGTTATTTTAGTTATGATGAAAATTAAAATAATGACTATCTAACAATAATGAAGAAAAATGAGTTCTTTAGGTAAATAAGAGCATCGAATCGTCACTTATTATGAACTCTCTTTTTTTGTGTTAAATGATTTTCTCCGATATTTAACAACAAAATCCTTGTCTTTACAACTATTTACACCCATCGTTTTCATAAAAAAAAACTATACAAATCCCAGATTATCTGAACATTCATACAAATTCAAATCAACCTAATTTCATAGTCATACGTGCATGAACCACACGTGTGCATAAAGAGAGAGAAACAGCGGTGTCAATAATTAGAAGGAAATAATGGTGAGGAAGAAGAGTGAGAGGCACCAAAATCGTAGCAGAAAAAGCACAAAACTACAAAAAGGAGGCCCTCGTGCAACCAAGACGTTTTAATTGTACATCACAACTTTATCACATAATAAATTAAACAAATAATAAATAAATTTATGATATTAATATCGAATTGATTGAGTGGACGAATGAAAAATGAAAATAAAGCAAAAGGGTGTTAACTTAAATTTCGCTGCTATGTGAGTAGACAGTAGACATTCCCTCTCTCTTATGCCAAATGATGCGATGGCCCCTAAACTTAAATCATTGAATGTTACATCTTTATAGATCTCTATCTTCCATCTTCCTTTTCATCCCCTTTCTTCATTGTTTTATAAACTATTTTTATATATTGTTTTATAAAATGATCAATGTCATCCTCTTCCATGTCATTGGATGAGTTGTCATAGAAACAGCTTACCGTGTCGGCACTACTTGTTCCAAATAATTGTTTCTATATGTATGTCGTGTTAAATCAATATTTTTGTAAGATTACTTGACAAATAATATTGAAAGACTAATAGGTGCTTATTTTGCCATTTGTCATATGCTTGTGTATCCAACGAGACACCAATTCCAAATTGCCAATTCATATGTCTATATTTCCATTGCAAGTCCATCTCGCAACTTTGCAAATTTAATGAGTTAACCCCATTAATCATTGACATTCGTTCGTTCGAACAAGTATTCTTAAATGTAAACACCATATATATTTTTTAATTATAATATTCATTTACTTTAAAAATATATTGAAATGCACTCGAATTTAACATCTCAACCAATTCAAGTGCCTTACATATTTCTATGATTCAAAACCTTCGGATATTTGTATTAGAAAATTGTTATTATACAATATATATATATATATTAGTGTTAAAAAAAATTAAACCTTTTTGGAACTTTTGATGGTCTGAGAAAAGGGAATTGCATCTTTAGTGTCAAATCCCTTTCTAAGGATCTCCCCATGGATCCACACTTTACTTCAAGTCACCATCCAATCCAACTTTAGTGCCACATCAAGACAAGGTATCAAATTCAACAAAAGTCAATAGCAAATTGATCGACCGATTGAAACCATGGGATTGAGGGCAATGGTTATATGAATGAATGAGTACAACCGATGTGAGCAAGCCATTAAGCATCTTGATTAGACCCATCGATGGGTGAGCGTGTACACCTACTGCACGGAGATGCCCAAAAGATACGAGCAATTTGCATGTTTGATGCAATAAACCCCACAACCGAGGACACAAGTTTTGTGACCATTCATGACGATCATTCTTGTGGCAATACATAGTACATCCATATATTATCATATTATATTTCAAAAGCATATAAATTATGTGACAAAATTTTATTAAATGATTGTATGAACAGAAGAAAGAGACTAAAATTTTCAATGTAAATGTTAAGAGCACGCGTATTTTTTTATTGTTTGTGTATAGTTCTTAAACTATCCCATTTACATACATATTTAGTGTTCAATTTTTTTGGGTCTATTTTAATTCAAGGTTATTTAGAAAAAGAATAAAATTGAATTGTGACATACACTTAATATCTCCCAACAAAAAGCATATTAAAAATTTCATCATACGGGATGACATATTGACATCAATTTTTAATATTACTGAAAAAGAAAGTGGTCAATTGGATGATGGTCCAATTAATGGTCCAAAACAAGTGAAATATAAATGTTTATTAGTTAGGTTAGTTAGGAATAGGGATGGCAATTTTTCTTGATGGAATGGGATCCTGCGGGATTCCATCCCATTTGGGACGGGATTGGGACATATTTTTATCCCATAAAAAAATTTAGGGACGGGATTGAGCCATTTTTTTATCCCAATTACATATGCGGGACGGGAGTGGGATTGACAAATTCCATCCCATCCTGTCTCATTACCGATTAAGAATGGAAATTTTTCCAATTGAGATGGGATTCCGCCGGATCCCGTCTCTTTTGGGACGGGATTGGGACATATTTTTGTCCCAAAAAAAATATAAGGATGGGATTTGGACGTTTTTTCATCCCATTTGCATATATGGGATGGGACTGGGATTGGTAAATCCAATCCCATCCCGTCCCATTGCCAACCCTCTTAGGAATTGGGTTGCATAGTTCAGTTGGGCATAGTGTGGTCCAATTTTTATAATTGATAATTTTGATGATGAATGGTTTACTTTACCTATTCACGAATATAAACAAAATTTATCCATTTGTACCCTATGCTATTTTCATCTAATTTCCCGTTTTAATGGAATGACAATAATAATGTTAGAGCTTGTAGAACATATAATTAAACCTAGCTCATTTAATTTGTATGTTACCACCACGTTGGATCTTTAATTACCAGAGAGCAGATTGCATTAACTTGTATTTGTTTGCTTTACTGGTTTGATTTTAAATATCCAAGGACCATCTTAGGACCATCGTTTGCACGCATGCCAATATAGTTGTAGTTTCATCTTTAAAGAACTATTAATGGCTTCTAAATAATAAAGCACTCAAAAATTCAATATGGGAAATAATATTTGAACATGGATGCAAATTTTTCTATATTTGAACCAAAAATAGTAAATATGTCATTTTGAATTTTGATCCTCCTTCTTGAAGCCTATTATGTCTTTATTTTATCCTTAATCTCATGGTATACTGTTTCTTATTTAAGATACAAAATTTTGTGTTATAATTTATAGAAAAGTTGATTTGGTATAATTAATAAAAAATTGCAATGGTTCCAAGATCTCCAGTACTTTTAATGAGGAAAGATTTTTTTTTTTTTGAAAGTTCAAAAGTAAATCCGGTCAGTTTTGACCAATCTAACATTTAGACTGATATACACAGTAAAATTATAATTTGCAACGACTTACTTGTTTGCCTTTTACTATTTAAATATCAGTAACAATTCAAAATCTAGTTTCTTTATAGCCTAAGCCGCCAGTTTAGAATAACAACGTGATCAATCCCGTATATGGCCCGCAAATTTCGGGATATAAAGCAAATATTTTTGGTGAAGGGCGGTGGAGATCTTGCTGTGTTATGGCAATTTTTTTTCCTCCCTTAATCAGAGTGGCAAAAAGATAAAATGTTTTATCATAAGCAGCTGACAAAGCATGCCAATAGCAAAGCTACAAATCCTCATATCTTGTTAAGTCAATTGATGTGATTTGTGGGAAACTAAGTGTTTTATCTCATTCTCCTACAAAGCTCCACCAATTAATCATTGTACCCCTTTTGAAATTAATTAGCAAGGAGAAAAAACAAACTCCCTTTATCTCATTCTTTAGCAAGGGTGTGCAACAAATTTGCGGATTTGAGATGTGATGATTTACGCGTTAATAATGTCTGTACTGGCTTCGTTATATCACTATCACATATTTTATTGAAAAAAAATTGTAAGATGCTAAGATTGGTGGTATAAAATTGCAAATCAAATACTGTTTAAGTCTTAACAGGTAGAATATTGGTGTGCGAACCATTAATCAGATAGTGAAACACTATTCAAGATTGCGCCATGTAGATGGACAGTTCAAAAAGTCAATGCTCAATAGAACAGTCTCATGGTCTTCTAGGAACCACAGTCCACAGCTACCAAAGAGCTGGAAATGGGCAGCCTAAGATTCAATTCAAACTTTCAGATTTGGTGTTAAGCCAAAAACTCACTCTCTCACTTCACTTATTCACATGGTAAGCCAAGACCGTCGTCGTGTAGTGAATTTATGTAATTCCATGAATGAGTTTAGCAGATCTTGTTTGACAGACATGTGAAGCTCCGGGGCTCGCAATGTATTTTGCCTTTTTTGCTATTGGGTCCAATGGGGTGCTCCGCATGTGGGTGCCTTCACTTTTTTTAAACTCAATTATAAATTAGCTCTCTAGTCTCTCCTTTCCCCACTTAATCAAATAATACCCAAATCATCATTTTCTTGTAAACACCAATCTCTTTCCTTTCTTAAACAATAAATTCTTGCTGTAAATACTCCTATTTAATTACCAAATTAACATTCATTACTAATAACCTTGAATACTGCGTTGGGTAGTTGATTTATCTTTAATACAATCATGTATTAAATTGTGATGATCTTTAAGATCCCAAATTCAAAACATTCCACTAATGATAATAATTAACAATACTAGACTTTGACAAAGAATAATATTAAATATTTCTAGATTTATCGTACAAATTTCTCATAATGTGGCATAGGATATGGATTCATTTAGACAATGTATAATTTTTCACTATATTTATGGGAGTTTATTATATTATTTTAAAATTTACGTAGTGGGTGTTATTTGATTTCGAATAAATCTTTTTCTACGTAGCACCGCTTACTTAGAATTCCGAGTAAGCTTTTACTACTGCTACCTGTAGATTAGGGTCCCTTCCAAGTAGGGCGCATGGTTTGGAACTATGTGGCCATTCTCTCTCTCTCTGCACGGAGTTCAAATGCCTATAAATGTGCACAATTCTGGCTAAACTCTGAACTAGAACAAGCCCATATAACAATTACAGTTTCTTTATCTGTGTGCGTAGTTGAGCTTTCAGCTCTGTTTGCTTCTTGCCTTGGGAGCTTTAATGGCTATTTTCATGGTGGTTGTTGGTTTCGTCTTGATGCTTTGTACTTCCTGTACTGCTTTGCTTAGATGGAATGAAGTTAGATATAGAAAGAAAGGCCTCCCTCCTGGTACAATGGGCTGGCCAATCATTGGTGAAACCACTGAGTTTCTTAAGCAAGGCCCCAACTTCATGAAAAACCAAAGAGCCAGGTGATTAATCTTCTGTTTGCTTATTGTTTCTCGGGTTCCTGCTTCCCCTCAAGTGCTTATGATTAAGCTGCTTCCTTATGGATGATATAACTTCTGTAACATAGTCTTTTGAACTTTGTTCTCCAATAACAGGTATGGCAACTTTTTCAAGACTCATTTTCTAGGATGCCCAGCAATTATTTCAATGGATCCAGAGATGAACAGATACATTTTAATGAATGAAGCAAAAGGGCTTGTTCCTGGCTACCCACAATCAATGAGTGATATATTAGGCAAATGCAACATTGCAGCTGTTCATGGGACTAGTCACAAGCACATGAGAGGAGCATTGCTTGCCCTCATTAGTCCCACTATGATCAGAGACCAGCTCTTGCCAAAAATTGATGCTTTCATGAGAACCCATCTAAGTGATTGGGATAACAAAATCATCAACATACAAGATAAAACCAAAGAGGTTTGTTTAATCATCATGCAATTTGATTAAGTGTTTGCTCTGTTTTGTTCTGTTTTGATCCTCATTTTTTATGTTACTTTTATGTAGATGGCACTTTTATCTTCACTTAAGCAAATTGCTACCAAGGAATCTGGCTTAATATCTCAAAGTTTCATGCCTGAGTTCTTTAAGTTGGTTTCGGGAACCTTGGCACTGCCTATAGATCTTCCCGGAACAAAATATCGACAAGGGTTACAAGTATGATTGATATTTCTTCATTTTACGTCCCTCTTTCTCGTGTAATTTTTGTTTGCAAATGCTATAATTGTGATTTTTTTTTCTTTTTTCCTCTTTTTTACATGTAACAGGCAAGGAAAAATATTTTAAGAATGTTGAGAAAACTGTTAGAGGACAGAAGAGCTTCTGAAGAAACCCAACTAGACATGCTTGGTTGCCTAATGAACAAGGATGAAAACAAATATAAACTAACTGATGATGAGATAATTGATCAAATAATCACTATCTTATATTCTGGTTACGAAACGGTATCGACAACTTCAATGATGGCGGTTAAGTATCTACATGATCATCCAAAAGTCCTTGAAGAGCTTCGAGTAAGTTTAAAAGATTCATTTGTGATATTGAAAATGTTTAATGTTTTGTGTTTTTACGAGTGGAGTTGGTTGATTTCGTTGAATTATTTTTGCAGAAAGAACATTTGGCAATTAGAGAAAAGAGAAGGCCAGAGGATCCAATTGAATGGAATGATCTTAAATCAATGAGATTTACTCGTGCGGTAAGAATTAAAGCATGTAACTTAAAAGTTCAGGTTATGTTATGAAGTTGGTTAAGTTAATAACTCAGCTTGTTTATATACGTGCAGGTGATATTTGAGACCTCAAGATTAGCTACAATCGTTAATGGGGTTTTGAGAAAAACTACTAAAGAAATGGAGCTCAATGGTGAGCTGAAGAAATATTATACTATTTCTTTTAGATTACAGCTCCTTTCAGTCTTTTTGATGCTCAAGAAGCTGCCTTGAGGGTAGCTGCAATTTAAAAAAATAAAATAAAAATAAAAATTATACGGCATGTAGTTATCGATGGATATGATATGAGATCATCTTCCTCAGTGGACCACACCTCACCCTATCATGATGTACATGCCACACCTACCAATAATCTTTCGCTGGACCATTGCCTTGATACCCCATGTCTTGTTTAAATGATTTTTGAAAAGATTTGACGCTTTTTGAAGAAAAGAATGTTTTTACCACTTGATCTTTCAATGGTTTGGGCAAGTTGGTGGGACACATGCTTACATCAAGTATTATAATTAATCAACAATTTGTTTTCGTATTGTATTTGTTCTTTATCTTCCCACGTTTATCAGTGAATCAGTAGTGGTTAATCACAGCTTTCCTTTTTTTTTTTTTTTTCTTCCAGGATTTGTCATCCCAGAAGGATGGAGAATATATGTTTATACAAGAGAGATTAACTATGACCCGTATATATACCCCGATCCATTGGCCTTCAATCCATGGAGATGGCTGGTTCGTGCCTGTTCATTCATTGTTACTTGCTCATGTTAATTCATGATTAAGCTTTTTCGCAAGTGATTAAGTAAGCTTTGTTGGTAAATACAGGACAAGAGTTTAGAGAATCAAAACTATTTATTCATATTCGGAGGAGGCACAAGGCAGTGTCCGGGAAAGGAACTTGGGATAGCCGAAATTTCAACTTTCCTTCACTATTTTGTAACTAGATATCGGTAAAAAAGATGACACCGAAAGTTGATTCACTTTAGCCCCTGCTAATCTGCTTTCTTTGAGCTCAGCTGATAAAAATTTTGATTTGTATTGCTTGCAGCTGGGAGGAAGTTGGGGGAGATAAGCTAATGAAGTTTCCAAGAGTTGAAGCACCAAATGGATTGCACATTAGGGTTTCAGCAGCTAACTGATCACTATTAACCAACTTATTATTTGTGTATATAGACAAGAGGATGTGACGTATCAAAGGGGTTTAAGGATTTAATTTTGTACTATATAATGTTCTAACAGATTTTAGAGAAAATACATCGAGTGTTTCCATTTGCTGCGGCTATATTATTGGTTGAAATTCAAAAATATTTTGTAACAATTTTTGGTTCCGCAGAATGGGTTTTTGATATTTGACCCACTACCTGCAAAAAAGATCAACTGCCTGTAACTTCATTAAATTCATTCATGAATTTTGTTCTCGATGAAGGTGCTTGTTAAAAAGCGAGCTTTTTGCATGTGGTTTGCTGTCACAATTCCATAACAAAGCCCAGCCCAGTATAACGATTAGAGTTGGAAAATTGCTTCATTAACAAAGCCCAATGCACGTTTTTGTTGTTTTTAAGGAATTACACCTTGTGAATTGATAATTTTGAAACCGCTCTCTAGAAACCTCAAGTTACCTTCGTTTTTATTCAAAAAAACAAGGGAAAAGGGGTGAGTTGAAGTTATTTTTTTTCTTATCCTCTTAACAAAAATTGGAGTAAATTGAGATTTTTAAAAATAAAGAGGGTGGTCAATTCACGAGATAGGGTAATCCAAAATTAATTATTGTTTTAAATAGATTGTTACCATTTAGACGAGAATTATTACTTGAATCAATATTTTTATTAAATATATGATAGCCATTGGTCTATTACTTGGTGATATATGGATTCTGTGTCGCAACTAGTATATGTAGAATTAACTACGTTGTGTGTGTATGTGTATATATATATATATATATATATATACATTAGACCAAGTTTTGATAAGGTAAGTCTAAAGTACATTAAATCCTAACCTAAGAAAGAATTTAGTGACGTGTGTATGCGATGGACCTACGCACGCGATGGTACAAGGAGAAGCACGAGGCAAGTAAGTTGGGACATGGGTGTGTGGCATGGCAACAAGGATGTTCGGGTTGAGCAAGGCCAAGGGGTGGGCGCACATTGTTGGAAGTGCCAAGGCCAAGTAAGAACAAGAGACGTGCAAGCTCGCCCATGCATGATAGACAGGCACGTGTGAATGCACAATGAGTGAGTGAGTGCCAAGCCAAGTCAAGTAAGCAAGCGCACAATAGACACACAACATATGCATGCAGTGCACGCACGAAGGCTGATTTATGCGAAAATGAGAGGCGCTCAGCGGCTAATCTTGTGCGGGTGTGAATTTCACTTTAGAATGATAGACATTAAAGTAACAATTCTTGGAACCTCTAATCATTTTACCTTTATCACATCCCCAATATAAATTTTACTAAAGTTCTCTTCTATTCTCAGAAAATACTGTTCAAAGACTTTACTGGTAGGAAAATCAATTAGCTTAAAATAAATAATGTAAACCCGACTATTAAAATCATTGATCCTAATGTTGAATTCCTTTCAAAAAATCAAGAGGCATGATCAACAATTTTTAAAAATTCTCCTCTTTTATCTTATCACTATCTACACTTAATTCCACATTCTTACGTATGAAAAAAATGAATTATATATGGATGTAGAATTATGAAACCTGCTCACTCTTAGAATGTTTCCAAATTTATAACGGTACAAGCCAACACAAGTGGTTATGAAAGGCTTATATGTTTTTTTTTTTTATTATTTAATCTCAACATTAACTTAATCGGGGCTCCAATTTTGAGCAGACTCAAGAACTCAAAATATGTCATGTTTGGCATGACTGTGATGATTTTTGGCTTGCATTTGCTCCCTAGGTTAAAACTTAACCCAAAGTAAAAAGCTTGCTTGCTATTGGCAAGCCTCCTATGTAGTAATTTTGATTTTGTCAATTTCTTGCTTTGGTGGATTTAACTGGAGATTTATTGGTGGGAGAAGTATCATTACTCGATTAATAGTTCTGGCCTTTGCAATGAATTTCATGCTTTGATTTATAGTACAGCAGTTTTGCATTCTGACTTTTGAGGGCTTGAATATCTAAAAGATTAGGTATTTAGGCTCTGTTAATGAAGCAAAACACCTTGGAAGCAATTGACAAATATTGCTTAACAACAAGGCTGTCTTATGATAATACTAATAAGTACTTCTGATGAATTATGATAAGCGAACTGATTGTGTTTTGGCTTAGTTCAGTGTACCCACTTTACGGTTGAAATCGACACTGGGCATAGCCCAAGTCTCACAATCCATAGGTCCAAAGGTGTGTCGACCCAAGCCACTTGTGACTTTGAGACTTTATTTGTGAGTTGTGGTGGAGAACTCCGATCACATGTATGAAAAAGAGAGGGTTTTCAGTTTTTCACTTGAGGAATCATAAGTATCAGGGACCTAAATGTTATTTATGAGCCCTTGGCCCATTCCTCGTCTCGAGAAATTCCCACTGCTTGTCGAGAAAAGACAGAGACAGAGAAAAAGATGGGGACGAGAGAAGTGTACGGAGAGAACTTAAGGAGCGGGAATTTGCATCCCGCTGCCCTCGTTGCCTCTCTCTTATACACCCCAATTCTGTAACCTCTCTCTCACCTTTTTTTTTTTTTTAATAAAAATTTAGACTTTTTTATTTTATTTTGGATGATTGAAGTTTCAATAAGTTATTTCAATTTATGTTAATATGTGATAAAAATAAAAAATATTAAGGATTTCAATATTTGTATCCGAATTTAAATTCTAATGTCATATGTCTCTCATCTATTAAATGATGAATTTTATAACTTAAAGAATTACTTAATTACTATCTAATAAATAAATGATACATCTGTTATGACTCAAACTAAACTGAGACTTAAATAATCAAATGACTCGGATTGCTCGATAAGAATCAAGGGCGAGAGCTTAATATTGAATACTTAAACAAGTGTCTAGTAGTTCTCAAAGGAAGGGGTAAAAAAATAGGCTTGATCTCCGGGTTCGAATCCCATTGTTCGCATAAATATGTTTTTTTCTTTTATATATATAAAAAATAATATAAGCAAACAAAAATGGCCAATCACAGCCTGCCAAACTCGGCGGACGTAGACCATGATAAAAGGAGAATATGAATTTATTAATATGTTGTTCGTAGATAATGGTTAGTGATTACAAATCCTAAATTTTGATTTTCATCCTGCCAAATAGAGAAGTTTCCCGTCACATGGGTCTTGGTGAAGATTGGTAATTTTTTTAAAAATTAAATTAAAAAAAAATTATCGCCATAACATGAAATCTTTCTAATTAATGATTCTTATTAAAATGATGTTTTCATCCTAAGCACACTCTTTAACGTATTACATAATTAAAGGCTTTTTAAAAGCTTAGAGCTGGTCAAATTCCATGGAAAGAATATAAAGGTGGGCAGATTCATTGACAATGTCTACCACTTTTCTTCATAAGATATCTACCACTTTTTTCTTTTTTTTTCCCTTAATGCTTCCAAATTTAACTTCTCAAAATATTTTAAGAAAGGCAAATGCTATGTTACAATTAATGTAACATACACACTCAACAATAACCACACAAATTGTATGGGTCCATCATTTGTGTGGTTGTTATTGAGTGTGTATGTTACATTAATTGTAACATAAGAGCTCCCTTTAAGAAAATGATTTAAATTGCGCCATCTCAAATCACTTGTTCCGCTTGAATTTCACGTCATTGTCATCTTAGATATTTTCAATTTCAATACTATTCTTAATTTGCTTTCAAAACTAAAGGAAATTTATTAAAAAATTAATGAGTTTGAATTAAGTATTTTTCTCAATAAAATTTTAGTTATTGAAAAATCGTGTAGTATCAAGCAAAACATTTAATCGAGATCCACTAATAAGGAATGAATATCAGCTGTCCACATTCTATATAAAACTCACAAGTACCCAAAATAAAATTTTTAAATGCATTAATTCAAATGTCTCATACCAACAAATCTCTCACATTCCCTATCAAGATTTAGTTTCAGCCGTTGAAAATGTCTTAATTCAAAGGTTTAAGAATGGTGTGACAACTGGCGGCCTAAATTCTTTCCCTAACTATTTTAGTCCACAAATTAAATTAATAACTTAAAAGAGCAAAAAATACCAAATAAAAACAAAACCCTAAAAAGACTCCATTTATTATGGAAAAGGGCCACAAAAAAAAAAAAAGTCTTCAGTTTCCCCATAAACTACGGTGATGTGATTGAACAGAACAAGTCTTCTCTCATTGCCAACAAAACTCAGACACGTCTCTTCATCAACCCACCACCGGTGCCGCACTTCTTGCTTCGCGCGTGTCACCGCTGTTTTACTTTTATCTTATAAATACAACACATCTTCACAGACACAAACAGTCTCAGGTCTTTTGAAACAGCAGCAATGGATTACAAAAAAGTAACAGAGAATGCAACTCCGGAAGAAACAGCAGCAATGCCAAGGGGAATCCCTTTGTTGAAAGATGAGCTTGATATTGTGATACCCACCATCAGGAATCTTGATTTCTTGGAGATGTGGAGGCCCTTTTTTGAGCCTTATCATTTGATCATTGTTCAAGATGGTGATCCTTCTAAGACCATCAATGTTCCTGATGGTTTTGACTATGAGTTGTACAATCGTAATGATATTAACAGGATTTTGGGTCCCAAGGCCTCTTGCATTTCCTTCAAGGATTCTGCTTGTAGGTGTTTTGGCTACATGGTCTCCAAAAAGAAGTATATTTTCACCATTGATGATGATTGCTTTGTAAGTTTTCTCCTTTTTTGTTGTTTTTGCATCTGGGTTGTCTGTTTTGCTTGTAATTTGGATCGTTTGGCTTGTTGGGTAATTTGATTTTGTTATATTTGTATATTTTATTCATTTAAGCGATGGAAAATTTTGATTTCTGTAGCAAATCATGAGATCATATGTATGTTTACTTTAATTTGTAACCTAGTAAAATTCTGTTTTGGATTTAAGTCCACTATCCTTTTATGAATATGAATGAATTGAAATTTTAAATCAAAACTGATTTTTTTTTTGGGGGTTCACGGGTGCATTTGCTCTTTGATTTCGATGCCATCTTGATTAGATTTTTGCCTTTATGATATATATGCCTGTTTGTATTTAATTGCTTTGTATATTTGTTCCAAATTAGAAAACTCAAGTAATCTTTCCATGTCAAGCGTTTTTTAACAACTTTGTGTATGGCATATTATGGTAATATTCTCCTGTAAGTGATATTTGTTTGGCAGGCATTATCTCATTCCAATTGCAACTCTTTAATTTGAAATTTCATATTATCGTGTCTGAAAAATCTATCCTAACAAATGTTATAAATTATATACTATATCTGAGTGTAATGAACCAATGTGATTACTTTGGATTGTCAGAAACTGAGACAAACTGATAAATCTATGTATCTTGTCACAATTTAACAATGTTAATGATTGTAATGCCTTCTGTGTGAAGTTCTAAAATATTTGCTCTGGTTCTCCAAGCTATCTGATATAGAATCAAGGGATCTTCCTTTTCCTTTTCCAGATTGATTAATTTATTTATGATGCATAGGTTGGTAAGGATCCATCTGGAAAACCAATCAATGCGCTCGAGCAGCACATCAAGAACATTCTCTCCCCTTCAACTCCCCTTTTCTTCAACACTCTGTATGATCCCTTCAGAGAGGGTGCAGATTTTGTCCGTGGATACCCTTTCAGTCTCCGCGAGGGTGTCCCAACTGCTGTTTCTCATGGCCTCTGGCTCAACATTCCGGACTATGATGCACCTACACAGCTTGTGAAGCCACGGGAGAGGAACACTAGGTATGTGATTGACTTCATAAACTAGAAAACTTTGAATCTTACTTTTTAGTTAAACTTTGAATCTTACTTTTTATGATTGTCATGCTTATAATTAATCAGGTATGTGGATATGGTTTTGACCATTCCTAAGGGCACTCTCTTCCCCATGTGTGGTATGAATTTGGCATTTGACCGTCACTTGATTGGCCCTGCAATGTATTTTGGCCTCATGGGCGACGGTCAGCCAATTGGACGTTATGATGATATGTGGGCTGGCTGGTGCACCAAGGTTTGTTGCATTCTTCATTTCCCCCCCCAAGGCCCCCCCCCAACCCCCCCCCCCCCCCCCCCCCCCAACCAATCTGAAATGCTTCCCTAATGTTCTAAGGCCATTTTACTAACATGCATCTAATAACGATTGTACAGGTGATATGTGACCATTTGAATTTGGGAGTAAAGACTGGTCTGCCTTATATCTTCCACAGCAAAGCAAGCAACCCGTTTGTGAACCTAAAGAAAGAGTACAAGGGCATCTTCTGGCAGGAAGATATCATCCCATTCTTCCAAGCCGTGACACTTCCAAAAGAGTGCACTACTGTGCAAGAGTGCTACATTGAACTGTCGAAACAGGTCAAGGAAAAGCTTAGCAAAGTAGATCCCTACTTCGACAAGTTGGCAGATGCCATGGTGACCTGGATTGAAGCGTGGGATGAGCTTAACCCAGCTGGAGCTGCAGTGGCCAATGGCAAAGCCTAAGTAGAGAAACTTTTGATTAACTGGGGACGACAATATTTTCCTTCATGTTAGGGAGTAATTTATAGTCATTAGCTGCTGTATTTTTACAAAGTTTTATGCACTTTTTGGCACCCAATTTGGTCCGACATTTGGATTTTACAGATTGGTCAGTGTAATTTTATTTATTTACTTCGTGCTCTGAACTTATAGGAATAAAACATGTGGTTGATTTTGCTTTCAATTTTCCAGGAGATATTTTTCTGTCTTAAACTTTTGTGATATGCATATCTGACACTTGAAATACGTTGCCAAAAGTCTGGTCCAATCCCATATTAGGCGTAAAATTATTAAACGTTCATTAATTTTCTTTAAATAATTAATCAGTTAATAAAGAGACTTGTGATCTGTGTGCGGAAACTATGAACCATCGTGTCATACAAATTCATTATACATTTACGACATCTCGTATATATGATGAATTGTAAATGACAGTCATCCAATTTTTAAGCTGTAAGCTGTAGTAAAATGAACATGTCAACCATATGATAAACTTATAGATGACTTGTCATAGGTAAGAGGCCATAGATTTCATTCTCTATATTCCTCTCTAAACTTACTACAAATTAGCAAACCACCCATTAGTTGGTTATAAACAAACTCAAATTAATATTATTTACATAATTCAATGAATTAATAAATAAATATTAGATTGATAATGTACAAATTATATTTATTAAATTGCTATTATAAATAAAATAGCTTTAAATATCTAATCATTAATAAATTAATATTCGTACATACCATGAGGTAAAACTAAAACCAAAAACGAAGTCGACAAACTAGAAACTAACTTCAAATAAATAGCATCTTACAATAAACATTCAAAAGCTCAAAACTACCAAAATTTGCCTCTAGACGGAGTTGCTTGACTTCAGAATAGCGTTCTGATTTCTGCAAGGTTATTTTAAGACGGCACCCTCCAAAGTGTTGGATACTGGCTCTTCTCCTCCTCAATAAAGAATTAGACAAAATTTTCAAATACATGCGGGAGACTAAAGCGAGCTGTGGAGCAGCTAAGGTGGAGTGAAAAAAATTGAGGAAAAAAAAATATTGAGAAAGATATTTATTTCATGAACTTGGGGTGGCATCCTCAGTCTTCTGAGTGGTGTCCTCCGTCTTCTGACGCTTGGCATCAGGCTCTTCACCATCTTCAAGGCTAAGATGTCCATTGACAGCCTCTGCACCTAGAAGAGAGATGTGTTTGCTTGTGATTTGACGACCAGCTCTGGGTTTAGGACCCCAGTGCTTTTCAGGATTCGGAAGGAAGCGAGCAACCTTCTTGGCTTGTGCCTTGCTGAGAGACGCAACAGCTCGAGCAAAATTGGCCTGCCCAAAAGTATGAAATCATGAGGCAAAAGAATTCATGGCCACAAGCCAAGCATAATTTTCAGCCCTATGCCAATGTGCGAGTGCATGCGATGACATGCCTCTGCATGCATTTCCATGGACATGTGCATGCATAGTGAGAACAGATTGAGCATACACAACTAAAACTGAAAAATCATTATGGCATCAATCAGAACAGCCACTTAGGAAAAACGTACTTGAAGAGTTGGTTCCCTTGCTAGTATTACACTTCCTGGCTGATCAGGCAGTTGAGCTTTGACTGGATGATTTTTGACCTACATTGACAAGAAACCATATGAAATACAGTACACAATTTCTCGCCACTTCACATCACCTAGCATAAACTATTTCTGTATGACACCAAGCTCATAAACATAATGTTTATTTCTGTATACATCAAGATATTAGTCAAGAGAACAAGCTGCTCTGGAGCCTCAAAGGAAAGAAGTGAGGATTCAATGGGAATCCTTACCCAGCAACGCATTATGTCCCATATGACACCCATGGGTGCATCGGTCTTGAGCCCTAATGGATTCACGTGGGTTCCAGAAACACGATATCCTGCATTGATCACAGCAGATCGGAACATTACTGCCGAAGGGGAAGTGCATTTTAATGTTGAACAGAGGTTGTGCAGACTCAAAAAGAGAGGAACGTCAGGCAATTCCTGCATCGGGTCAAAATGAGAACATGGAAAAGGCATTGACAGATTAACTTCACAGGAAAGAAAGATTTTAACAAGGAGAGATTTATTAATGGGGTCTATGTACATGCATAAAAAGTAAAACCTGTGAGGAAACAAGCAACACACCTCCGAAATTGTTGTCAATACAGCAGAGATGCGATCATAGGCAGGATACCGGTCCTTCATAGACTTCACTTCACCTAGGATGGAATTTACCCATTCCTGATCATGGATGCGACCAGACCATATAGGCCCCCCCATATTGAATTTTTTCCCACAGTCACTGCACAATTGAGGAACAACAGGACCGAACCCCGGTAGATATCTTACACTGTTATTCTGAAGATGGACAGGAGATCAGGACACAGATGCAATATCAAAACAATGCACAAATAGAAATTGCCAAAAACAAGAAAACAAAGCGATTACTGAATCATACAATCACAGATCTACCCTTGAACACCAAATTTGCCCATGGCCTACTAGGATGACCTTTAATATTTTCTATACTACTTATTTCTTAGTTCCCATCTCTGAAACATTGCAAGAATGCATAGTTTCAAACCATGAATTAATTTTTCTGTCAATGACAAATATATGTCAGATAGAAAAGTCAACAGACCTTGTTGGAGGCAGTCCTCCCAACGGGCTGTAGATGGAAAGAATCACAACCAATGCACTGGTATACATATGAGAGCTTGAGGGGAGTACTTTTCATTGCACTTGCAGAACTGCATCCAATAAATTCGGTTTTTGGACAACATGATTTGTCAGTACTATTTTGTGTTGATAAGCATACTAATCATAGATAGCCCAATTTCAATCAATATAACCAGGCCACCTACGTGTATATACGAACAAAAACTCGAACGTAAAAGTCCATCTGGACAGATAACACAGGTTCAATGTATCGCTTGTAACGATTTGCATGGCTCTGCGTTTACAAAGAGAAAAGCAATTATACCGAGTTAAAATATTTTTTAATGAAAAATTACAGAATAATTCAAATAGTTCGGTCCATTAAGTAGCCAAATTCACAAATAAATTGCAGGAAACGAAGTCCAACACAGTTTTGGTTTCACTTCTTTATCCCAGAAGAAGCACAGCCACTAGTTTATCTATTCTGTATTAGATTTCTCAAGGACAGGACAGTACCTCAATGCATGCCAGGAGAATCCTCAAAGCCATTTCATGGCAATATTTCCCCCTCAACGGATAGGAACCATATCTAATTCCACAGTGAGTTAAAACATAAGTCAACAAATCCAAAAATACATTTTCAGCAAAGGTAAGGAGCATATGATCTTACTTGGAATAGCAAACCTCCCCATTACCCCCACAAAGCACAGCCATGTCTGTTGCTGTACACATCAACATGCCTCCATCAGCAACAGATTGAATAGCAGAGTCCAGAAACACGGAAGGAGAACCATAAGGATCAAGATCAACCTGCAACAGCATAATCAAGAAAGAGTATACATATAAATCACTCTGAATAATGTTATCAACATTGACAGAGGGAAAACTATTAATAATCACAGTTTCCAACTTGGATTGCAATACACATTAAAAAAGCCCAATGGCTTTATGCTTTGGGCTTTATGCTTTCATGGTGCAAAACCTTTTCCTTGATCATTTTTCAGTGCAACTGATGTAAAGCAAATGTGTCTGAGAAACTGACTCGACTATACATGTAAATATTCTGTACTTATACTAGCAAACGCATACCACATCAAATTCTTTGGGATGGGTAAGCATATATACACGAGCATCTGCAAGATGTGACTCCACCTTTGAACATGCCACTGAACCATTGAACTTTATATTTCTCCTGCAAGCTTCAACTGAAGCTGCAAAGCAAGTAAAAGAGTCAGCATAATATTACGTGAAATCGTAAATGAACTCATAACTGAATTGGAACCACAATCAGATATACTTTATTCAGTCATTTTGTGCAACAATGTGCTCATTTTGAGCTAAGAACAAAATAAAACAAGGAAAAAATCAAACAGAAGTTGCATCTAATACATCACACGCACGATTGATAGCGACCTTTATCATTGTCTAAGGCCACAACTTGACCAATTCCTTCTACTTCACGAGCATATCTTAGAGCTCTTAACCCAGAAGCTGATAAGGCCTACGACAGAATTAAAATAAAAATAGAAAAAAAATGTTTTAGTACTAAAAGTTCAGAAGTGCAATAAATGAAACACTGAAAACTTATTTATGAGAGCAGAAAAAGATCATAGAGAAACCTCAAGAACTCTTGGTGGCTTCAGTTGCCTTAGCACATTTCTCTCAGTGGGCTTGACTGCTTCTTCTGATATGCAACATGGTTCATCTTGAGATATCTCAGCAGGCCTTTCAATTTCACCATTTGAATTTTCATTAACTACGGACTCATCAGGCGCTTCTTCCTCACCATCCTTCTCTGACACCTTTGGAGCAGATGTTGTTCTTTTAGACAACATTGCTTCATGCTCCTGATTGCGTTTAGATATAAATGTCCTCATGACAGCAATTGATATGTCCCTGTTGTTAACCTGATGACAAAAGAAAATCACAAAAGTTATAATTAAAAGATCAACAATTGACCGACGCACGTTCAAATATAAACAGGGAGAAGAATCAGTGCTATATAAAAAAAATGACATTAGATTATAGTAAAGGAGGGATACTTGATTCAGTGAAATGAAAGAGAAACCCATTATATAAAAGAAAAATAAATTTTGATGTGACAATAAGAAGCGCAAATTCCTTTACTACTACAAGATGCACAAAGAATGAGGAGACCCATGAAAAGACTAGTTTTGGGTGGATGAAGGAATTCTATGTCCCTTCTTGAATTACCAATATTATTGACAGATCAATTCTTCTATAAATTTTTCTAAAGCTTCCTATTTTAGACAGAGCACCTACACAGTAGTTTCCGCGAAAGTGAATTCATTCCCTCTGGATTTTAAAACAATTTCCGCTAGTGAGATTTGAATAAGAAAGCATAGCTCAATTAAAACAATTTCCAAAGGTTCAAAACCAAAGTGTATAGCTCAATTACGCAAATTCTAGAATTTTAAATTTTGATTTCTTTATTCTACCAAAGGTTTCTTAGAAACTAATGACCTAAGCTCTGCAATTCCTGCTTAAAGACATGACCCATCAAAAATTCAATTCAATGATTGTAATATAAGTATTAAGCGATCGATAGTTTCCAATCAAAGTGCCCATCAGGCATTGAAATATAAATCTAACCTCCAATTAGAAAACACAACGTTAAGCACAAACCTATCGAAAAAAAAAAAAATTAAACATTACAACAAAATCAATAATTTGAATGAAAAACGGCTAAAAGAAAATATTTTTTCACCTGGGTTTTATTGTAAAATACTTCATTTTTAGCGTGCATGAGAATCTCGGCTTCTCCTTCCTTGATAATTGTATAATCATTAAGATCCTCCATTGCCCCTCCTCTTAACTCTTCTGTTTCATGCACTTTCAGCTTCTGAGGCTCTTCCTTTTCCCCCTCTCTTATTTGCAAATCTCTAACTGAAGATACAGATAGCAAGAAGAAGAACAAAAACCCTAGCTTTGCTTTGCTTTGCTTCTTGTTAATAAAAAAAAAAGATCCTTCCTATGTTTCAGAGCTCCAGTAACTGAAAGCAACAAGTTGATAAAACATGAGAATTGTATCTATTTATATACAATAGCTTTAATGTATGCAGAAACCCTATTATTCGTTTATTTGAATTCTCCAACTCCGAAGTTGAGGATTTTGTTAAACCCTAATATCTCACCCCGGTACACGTTAGAAAATACAGGTTTATTTTAGTAAAGTGCACGGGAAATTGTTGATAGTTGCTGGTTGGTTTTGGGTCGGATCTTCTTGTGTGAAAAAAGTATATTACATATACCGGTAGTAAGCTCAAATAGGATTCGGGTTGATTCAATCCGATTGTTGAATTAGTTCCGGGTTTGAAGTGAAAATTGTGAAAGAATGTTCCCTAGATCAATATGTGAAATTAACGACGGACAATAATGGGTGGATTATAAAAATCATTGAATGAGAATGTTATAATTAGATTAGTATCTTTTCTAGAAATAATGCTATACGTAGTACATATGACAGTTTTGATATATACCTCGTTATTGTGATAAATCATATGACAGTTTTGATATTAATTGATAAGAGTTGTATCACAAATTCATATGTGCAGTGTTGTTGTTGGTCACTAATGTACTATTGTTAACTAGTTGCAATAATCTGATGTTTGATGTCAGCCTAATTATTAAGAAATCTAACTAATTGAATTTCTTGAAATAATATAAAAGATTTGAAATTTGAATCTTATTTATATATATGATTTTATAAGTAGGGTGGGGCTCAAGCCCCCACTGAAATTTTTTTTTGTTTAAAAGAAAATTAAAAATTAAAAATAATCCCTGTAAAAATTATTAGATAATCTCATTCTTTAAAATTTAAACTATTATTTTAATAATTATAAAGTAATAATTTTACTTAAAAAAATAAAGCCCACAACCCAAAATATTTATAATTCCAAAACTGAACCGTGATTGTCAAACTCGTAATTAGGGATTGTCTTGAAGAAAATAGGAAGCTGCAGGCATCAGTTCTGTTCTTTATTCTCATAATCGCAGTGAGAATAAACATATTCTTTTCGGTTTTTTTTTTCAAATTAAGTTAAGAATTTCGTATTTTATTTTTTGTTCACATGTCAACACATCTCTATATAAATTGTAATTGTTCAAGTGACTAATTCTAGTCTTTACAATTTCTTTTTTTAGTGATTTTGTTTATAACTATTAGTAAATTAATTTTTTCAATTGTAATTAATTTATTTTTACATAAGTACTCATATATATAATTTTGAGCAATGAAATTTGTGAAGAATGAACTTCGGAATCGGATAGGAGATGAATGGATGAATGATAATTTGATTGTTTGTGTAGAAAAAAAGATGGATTTAATAGTATTGATACTGAGTCTATTGCACAATATTTTCAGAATATGAAATCGCGTAGAGAACAATAGTAAGTGAGTTGCCAAAAATTTTATATATTTAAGTTTCAATTTTTACATTTTGCTGTTATTTAATTTAGCCCCCGGTAAATTATTTTTCTAAATCCGCCACTGTTTATAAGAGTGGGAAACGAGTTTGATTTCTATTTTCTAATGTTTTTTTCTCCTAAAAAAAGGAAAAAAAAAGTGCAATGTTAAATGCTATAAAATGAGACACAGTCATATTATAATATATGCCCATCACACATAATAAAAATGTTACGACTTTTTCACCGAAGTTAGATATAAAATGCTATGCACATATAATAAGAATAATATATATATATATATATATATGTGTGTGTGTGTGTGTGTGTGTGTGTGTGTGTGTGTGTGTGTGTGTGTGTGTGTGTGTGTGTGTACACCATGATCGATAATAATTCAATCTGCAGAGAAAGCAATGTTTTACAAAACGAAGTTCCGGAGCTTTTATATTTGGTCTGCTAATCTTAATTCCCCTGATGTGATTATGTATGTTTCCTGCGGGACAATGCACTGATTTAAAAAAAGAAAAAATAAAAAATTAGAAGTAACAATCATCCACCAAACACCAACTGCAGGAGGGATTTCAATATTCTTTTTGTCTCTACTTTTTTCAAATCATTGGATAGGATTCAATATAGAAAATTGAGGTGGGTGATGAACAAAATTAAAGATTTACTCTCAACCTCTTGAGCTCAAGTTATTATTACATTTTACCCGAAATAAGTATTAAAAAGCCAAATACGTGCTACTTATCAAATTCATAACTCTTTATATAAGACAATTCAAAATTTCAATTCTTGAACAAAAGAAAACTGAAAAAAAAAAAAAAAAGGTCTTCAAGCAACTTCATAGTTTCACTAGTGTCAGTGATAAGTTCTTGTAATGACTCTGCTTACTCTTTTTCTTTTACTAAAAGAGCTTTGAGAGGCTGTGAATCAATCATATGGTTGGATGACTTCCCAGCCGATGTAACGTGTCTTTTTTCTCATATCAATGAATGAAATGATTATTTTCTTATTGAGGGGGAAAAAAAAATTCACCCAAAATATATATCTTATTTTATCACTAAATGTTACTTGTGAAACTATCAAAATATCCTTGATCATATGGGAGAAATATATTTTAGATCATCTTAAAATTTGCACTCGCTGCTTCACTGGATGACACGCGTTTTACAGTGCGGTAAATGTGCCAACTCATTAATTAGAAAAGCACTTATTTCTTTTATAGTCCCGTTTGAGATTGCTTTTTGGGAGGGTTAAAAGTGATTTTACAAAATCCAAAAATTAATTTTGGTGTTTAGTAAAAAAAAATCAAAATCACTTTTGCCAAAATCAACTCCTCCTACAACTGATTTTAAGAATCAATTTTATTCTTTAATATAATTCCATAAATATCTTTACACTTATTACTTAAACCCGAAATTATCCTTATTTAAATTGGAAATAAAATCAATATTTTAATTTTTTTTTATTATAATTAATGCACACCTTTCGTTTACCCTATTTCTTCATATTTTGTGTTTTATCAAAACTTCTCTAGTGCAAGTAAATTTATTTTCTTACAGCATTTTTATATGTATAAGTAAATTTCATCCTACATTATGTACATTTTAGTCATTTATTTTCTTACAGCAGTTTAACAATAAGATTTACCAAACACCCATAACTGCTTTCAAAATTCACAGTACTTTTGAAAATAAAATTTACCAAACACTTAATTGATTCTCTTCACAGCTGATTATTTCTACAACACAGCTAACAACAATTATTTTAAAAGCTGCAGCATTACCAAACTGGCCCATAATCCAATGTTGTTCTTTCAATTTCGACGTCTCCATTCCTTCCTCCTCCTTTTATACCTAAAAAATTATGTCTTCATTTTCTTCAATCTTAAATTCTACGGCTCAAAATTTCAAATATTTGGTGCCTTCACGGCTTCACTGCCAAAGCCTAATTCGATCTTCGTGCTTTTGCATAAGTCCCATGTCCAAGCAGCTGTTATCTGCACAAGAAAGCTTGGAATCCACATGAGAGTACGACGTGGAGGCCATGACTATGAGGGTCTCTTTTATGCATCCGAAATTAAAACACATTTCATTTTTGTGGACTTTTCTAATCTACGTTCCATCAACATATTCATTGTCTTAATACATATTTTCTTTTCTGAATCTGAACATGTAGTGCAGGAAAGCCCTGGAGAAAACGTCACTAGCCAGCCCAGTGATGAAGTGAAAACAAAAAGCCCAACCCAAAGAAACTTAAAACAAATCCATATATTCTAAACCCCAAAATCCTATGCGACTGATCGATATTTTACACACAGAGAAATTCAAGTAACACACTCTCAAAACCTTGTTGTATTATTAACATAAACATTAAATTATGTGTTTATAAAATCAACATTTTAATAAATATTGTGATATTCTATTTTATTATTTATTTTTTTCAGAAAAAAACAAACTTAATTTCTTTACTTTGATGATGAGTTTGAAGAAACAAACAACTACATAGCACAAAACAATATCCTATTTGCTTCTTGGACATATGCAAAATGCTGTCCCTTTTGTGAAAATTTCTAACATGTTTTAGTGCCGCCCTGTTACATACATGAAATAATATATATTTTATTCAACCAATCACGCCTCTTGAAAGTAGGGCCGGCTCTAGAGTATTAGGGGTTTCAGGTGAAATTTTTTTATGAAGCCTCCTCTCATTTAATTGCTTTAACACCCAACGAAACATTAAAAAAAATTAAAATTTAATCAATTTTTAACTATATATTGAATATTAACAATCAATAAGTTGATAAGAAATTTCAAATAAAAAAAGTAATCAAGAAGATTTTTTTAAAAAATTCCCTAAGACTATTATTTCAAGAAACTTTTTTTTTTAAACTTCAAAAGTAAAAAAATAAATGCAATATTTTTTTTTATAGAGAAGAGAGTAAGAAATTTTATAATGTTAAATAATTAAGGTTTTTTTAAACAGTGAAGAATTTTTTAATATTTTTCTTGGAAAAAAACAATGAATTAATAGTTAGTACTATTAATTATAACTTTTTAACATTAAAGTTATCAAATATAAAATTTGTGTAAAAATTTTAATTGTAATATAATTATCAATTAAAGAGAGCCTAACAAAAAGGCTTCCTTATTATAAGTAAGTTAAAAAAAATAATTTGAGTATATAAAGAAATAAAAAAGAATCTTCTAACATATAAGGATTAGGTGGCCACAATAGGGCTTTCCTAACATATGAGACCCTAAGCGACTGCCTTGTTTATCTATGTTTAAAGCCACCCTTGCTTGAAAATGAATCTAGAAAAACAAGAAAAATATGGATTTTGGATGACGAAATCAAATTCTCTACTGTTATATGTTAATTAATTGAGGACGCAGTGCAGATTTGCAAATAATTAATTAAAATCTCTCCAAATACTCACGTGAAAGAGAAAGACTGAAAGATTATGGCTTGACTTTGGTTATTGATGCTTTGCTGAATTTGCCTTATCAGCTTTGCTTACCCATGAGGGTACCTTTTGAATTGAATGATGAGAAGTTGAGAACCCCCACCTGGTGAGTTCATGAATATGGGAATATTCCTTTTACAGTGTAGTCTTGGACTTCTAATTAACCATATATTAAATTTCAACTTTGTTTTGGAAAGCTAGGTTAAGTTGCGTGTGTGATTTTAGCCTCATGATGATGTTTCAACTCACTTCTGCAAGTCAGTTTGTTTAGGTAGGTTGGCACTTGCACATGTGATTTTAATCCGGTCGTTGTGCAAGAACATTTTTTTTTTTATAAGTGCAAGAACATTTTAAATAATGAGCGTTGATTTGACAAGATCTACGAGGCTGATCTATTAAAAAAAATGAAACATTTTTATGAGTTGATGGAGTTTCTAAATTAAGATTAGCTTTTGCTGTTCTTGCCCGTTTGTTCGATCAAACCTTAGATATAATTATAATCATTCTCATTGAAATAGTTGTTATATATAACTTAATTTCTTTGTACCAATGTTATATTGAATTACTTTTTTATTAATTCATTGCTAGACCTCTTAATTACTTGTTAAATACCAAAATCTGTTTGGAATTCATCATCGTCATGGCTAGTATATATGCATTAACATAAATTCAAATCCCATTACTTATACATTTTGCACTGATATCATATTCGCGAGATATAATACATAATTCTAAAACAAAGTGAAATTGAATTCAAAATCCAGTCATTATCTTCTTAAATTGGATATTCACTTTATGATAACAAATTAACACGTTTTCTAGTTCCCTGTAATATGCATTTCACCTCTAACCTAACTACTAGTTCCTGATTCTTTCATGTAACTTTGATTGCTTATCGGGTTGTAGTTGTAAAGCACCTATTCACTAACTATCTTAAACTAGGCCTCGCATTCAAATAAGGGCATAGAGCCATTGTTTTTTTTTCATTTCTAGAGCTCTTTCTGCAGACTTACAAGTAAGAAAATTTTGAGGAAAAAGGCATGCATGCCAGAAGCATTCATCAAAAAGTTTAGAAGACTATCATTAGATCCTCTGCACTCCTTGTAACAATGCAAATCAAAGTATCCCACATCTTGCCTTAACACTTCTTGCTTTCTTATTCTCGTTGCCTTTTTTTTTTTTTTGCCTGTTATCTCATTGTCCAACAATATCCCCCTAAAAGGTCCCAAGAAAAAGGTTAACAACATGAATACATCCATTTAAACGACTGTAGATTACGACATTTCCATTTACACAAAATTATTACAAAAAAAAAAATCATTAAAAAAAATTCCTCTAGAAAACAGGCATGATCCACAAGCCAAGTACACCAAAAATTCCCCTATATATACCAGGAATAATTTACTGTCTTTTCATATTTGCGCATGCACAAGCATATTTATCGGCTAATTTCATCTAGAAGCTCTAAGAATATCTATTAATTAAAGAGATGAATATCTTGGAGGATTTCTTAGTTATGCTTGTGCAAACCCTTTATGAAACCCTCACTAACTAATATCAAGACATCTGGATAATTCTTTCTTTCTTCAAATCCTAGATGTTGATTGAATAATTAAATTAAAAGAATGGAGGATTAGTAACAATAATCCACATGCTTTACACCCACCTAATTACTTCGCCCCCACATAGTCTACTTTGAAGGGGAACTCCGCAAGAGTAGACTCAAAAGCTCTCTCAATCTCTCTCCTATTTCTTTTTCGCACAATCAAATCAAGCATTAGTGATCTCACACACTGAGATCTATGTTCTTTTACAAGATCGTGGATCACTCTCTCATATCTTTTTGATATCCTTTATTAAGTACGAATGAATATAGGTAATTTGTGTTACCATCATACCTATAAATAGTCATTACGAGCATTAAACAAATGAGTTTCTCCAATTAAACAATGCCCCAACATTCTAAAAATGCTAATATCAAATAATCCTAAGGCCACGTGTTGCCCAGCTAGCCAGCTTTTATATCATATTCTAATACCCCATTACTCTAATTGGACTCCGAGAACCTTCTTTATGCTAATTAATTAAGCATCAATAAGATTAAAATATT
This sequence comes from Citrus sinensis, assembly GCF_022201045.2. Lineage (NCBI taxonomy): Eukaryota > Viridiplantae > Streptophyta > Magnoliopsida > Sapindales > Rutaceae > Citrus > Citrus sinensis. Next base: position 24,433,720 of record NC_068561.1, read on the forward strand.
TCTAAAGCATGTGACTAGGGTTTTTTAAGCCAACAGATGGTCCATAACGATTGGAAGCAAAGCCATTTTCAAGGAAACATCAAAAACCCAACTTGCTTCTTTTCGACTGAATCAAGTATATTTTTTTACTTAGTAATCAGTATAATGCGGTTTTCGTTGTGTTACGGAATCCTACTGTCGGAATATTGCTGCTGATAACATGCGGTACGGTTCAAAGAATTTAGATAAGATCCAAATGTTGGATTGTGATTGGCTAGATAACAAATCGAAGTGAGGTGGTGAGCACCATGAAGTAACGCGTGTGATAATTCTAGAGGTGGGATTAATTTTTACCAAAGGAGCTGCTAAATCAAAGTTTGATTCAAAAATCTTGTACATGTAGTGCTAGCTAGTGAGATCATCATCTTGGTGATTAATATACAAAAGCTAGCCTTGAAGTGATGGATACTGATTGATAAGAAGAATATATAAGGGGAAGCTATTGTTGAGTTTTGTGCCACATATTTTGGAGACAATAATTGCACAAGTACTTAACTAAAAGAAAGTGAAAGAATGATGAGAATGATGGGTTGGGGAGCAACTACAGAACAAGGATGGAGAAAGGGTCCTTGGACTCCTGAAGAAGATAAGTTGCTTACCGAACATGTCAATTTGCTTGGAGAAGGAAGATGGAGTTCCGTGGCCCGGTCTGCAGGTAATTAATCAGAATTTTAATAGTTATAAGAAAGCATTACTAATTGAGTGGAGACCTGACTTTACTCTTGACATGCTTTAATTAACTAATTAAGAATCATACGTTATTATATATGTATATGGCTAGCTAGCAACTTTTACTTTGTTCAGTGATTTAATTTTATTCGTATGTACGCGTGCATATGTTCTTAGGTTTGAATAGGAGTGGAAAGAGCTGCAGGCTGAGATGGGTGAATTATTTGAGGCCTGGTCTCAAAAGAGGCCAACTAACACCTCAAGAGGAAGGCATCATTATTGAATTGCATGCTTTGTGGGGTAACAAGTAATGCATCTGTCTCTTTATTCTCTCTACAATAAATATACAAATACAAAAGTACACACACAAAACGAAACAACAATAATAATAAATTGGTGTAATATAGTTTAATTTTATGGTGATTAGGCTTAGTCTAATTAATTATATGCATGAATACAGATGGTCGACTATTGCTAGATACTTGCCAGGGAGAACAGACAATGAGATAAAGAATTATTGGAGGACCCATTTCAAGAAGGAAAAATCTTCTCAGAAGCAAGAAAAGCGAAAGGCTCTACTTTTGAAACAAAAGCAACAACAGCAAAAGCAGCAGCAGCAACATGAAGATAATATGAATAGGGTTTCATCCAATGATGAGAAAACGATGAGTACTGCAGAGCATGAGAAGCAGATGGCTTTCATGCAACCGGCGATGGCTATGGAGAATCAGAGCTGGCCAACTATGTATCAAGATATTGCATCTTGGCCGTCCGATCATCATCAGCCTGCAGTGATAGATGAATTAGGGTTGTGGGGTGGCCTGTGGACATTCGATGACACAAACGGCCGTGTTGACGCAAGCACTAACTGCAACAAGATGGCTGCCGCCGTGCAGCAAAATCAGGCCGCAACTTTTGCTCTTGGAGGGGATTCAAGCAACTTCTGCAATGGAGGGTACATTTTTCAAGAAGGATTTTGATTTGGTTGCATATCCAAAGGAAAAGAAACATGTGTGAATTGTGATAACGTGGTTCTTTAACTACTTATATATGTTTAAGTTTCATCAGTTATCATATCTACATGTGACATTATTTGTGTAAGGAAGTCAATAATTTGATGTAAACTTTTATTAATGAAAGAGGTTACCTCCGTTTCATAAAGTTGTTCGATTGTTCATTAATAGTTTCGTTAAAATTTGTCCTCGATCTACTCTAACTCTTTAGAATTAATTACAACATTGTATTATTTTTTTGGCTTTTCACATTCTAAGTTAAGTGGGGAATATGAGGATATTTACCCAATAGCTTCCGATTCTAGTTGATTGATTATATGCTTCTGCGTGTCTAGGAATTTTTTTCCATCGTAGTCCTAAGTGCTAAGCTTTTCAGCATTTAAAAAAAAAACATATTTAATTCACAATTTCCTTTCCCAAATGGGTTCGGTAAGATAATCTTATAAAAGTTAATTGGTAAACTAAATTCTTGTCCTTGCTTGGCTGATGATTAAGAAAATAATTAAAAAGAACTAATGACATATTATATATAGTAAGAGTCTTTTCTATTGTTGTCAGTAGAGTTGACAAGACGGGTCATCGGCGGTTGTATTCGTGTTGTGTCAATTTCGTATTGAATTAAATTTTGGTCGATCCAAACACAACTCATTTAATAATCATATCAAAATATTGAAATCCTAACCTGACACAGAAAATAAACAAATTATCCAATAACCAGCTTAATATCTATATTTTTAAACAAATTTACAGTAAGCGCCCTGCGCGCATATAATTTATTGATATTATAAAATGTACATATCCACCAAAATATTATGCATTTATACTATTGAAGTTTTAATTATATATATATATATATATATATATATATCTACCAATATTTAACATATTTATACTATTGAATTTCTAAACATGTACAAAATTTTACAAAGGAAACACAATGTATATGTTTATCCTTACAAAGAAAAAAAATGAAAAGAGAAAATTATGTCTAATATTTAAGTTTTAATAATAAGAACCTACAAATTAATTTAAAATAAAAAATATAATTGTGTCATTGATTGAGTAAATAGGTAAAAAACTTTAATCCTAATGCAACACAGGAAAAAGTTGTATCCACTCAAACCTGCTCTATTTACTAATCGTATTAAATTTGGTGACACATACACATTTACTGTGAGGGTCAAAATTCAATGTTATAAGCATCAAATTGATAAATGTCAGGGATCTATGTGATACAAACGCATAATTTTCTTTCCACCTAAAAAAAGAAAAAGAAAATAAGGATCTAGTTGTTATCATCCAAAATAGAACTGGTAAAATTCAAAGCGGCCCGTGCAGGCGTCTCGAACCCGCGGCCTCCGCGCTATTAGTGCAGCGCTCTAACCAGCTGAGTCATTAGGCCATGTGTTTTTGGCGTAAAATATTTATAATTATGTTGCATAAGCTAATTCTAGTAGATAAGGTTGTTACTCTGTATCATTGGTGGTTGGTTGAGCAAAATAATTAAGCAATGGAGGGTTTAACAGCAAGTGAAGTCGCAGGATTTGGTGTGGGCACTGTGCTTCTATGTGCCACTATTGCTGCACCTAAGCTTGATGCTTTCTTTTCTGCTTCTCAAAGAAGGTGATAAACTTTGAACCCATTATGTATTCACGAACTAAGTAACAAGGAAATATCATGCATGTCTCCTTGAGATGTTATGTGGTCACTCATGATGTTGGGTTTCAATCAAATTTGATTTTTTCCTAGTAGTTTTAGAAATAAGTTGTCATTGTTGCCGGATGTTATTTGCCTTATTTTCTACGTATCCTTTAAATTTTTTTCTTCGTAGTTGTTTTTGGATTTGGTACATGAATTTAAGCACTAATTCATTGCGACTTTAGATAATTGATCTGATGAAGAGGTCTTTTGTCTTGATATGAAAAAAAGTATTAGGCTGAAGGAGTGCAATTTTGTTTTCTGTGGAGAGCTGAGGTGCCTGCTCTGTTATGGAGCATTGTTGGGTATTGTGGATTCAGCTGATATGCTGCTGTCTTTTGGTACTTTTACAAATAATAAAATTTTCCAGGCATTTTTGTTTCTACATTAACTATTGATTGTTCTGTCTGGAGATTGAACCTAAGCTAATGAACAACTGAACTGAAGTATGTGTAACTAAACTAATATACACTGTGAATGTAAATGCAGAATTTTTCGTGTCTCCTCTGATTACGGGATGAATGAATGGATTTGCGGCTAATAGCTTAACCATATTGAATGTAAATACAAACTATTTGTGACTAGATTCTCTGGATTTCCAATCTCTTTTGGAATTATTAGACACTGGAAGAGGGCTGATTTTGTGAATCATTATGGGTTTGAAAAGTAGGAGATTAGAATAACAGAAGGTTGGATTGTTAGGATAAGAGGTTTTGTCAGGTTCAACTTCAATTCCACTTACAGGAATTGGAAAAATAGAATTTCACATTAATTAATTTCAGTGTAGAAACCGATTTATTTTTATCCCCACCTCAGCAGCTAATCATGTTTTTGAAGCCTCAAGAAACGCAAGCTTTCCCAAGTATTAGTTTCTGAAGTTATAACTATCCTGCATCTAGCTAAATTTTGTGAATGATAGATGCCATTTATCAAGACTTCTTTTGTTGCCGTATCCTTGATTGAGGGTTAAAGTTTCCTGAATTATGAGGCTGGTAGGATTTCTTAACTGTATCATGAAATCACCAACTAGTGATTTAAAGTGTAATGAATGGAGGAGAAAGTTATTTCACTTTCACTACTCTTTTTCAATATGCATATCTGATATCTGTATGCTACATGTACAACTCCTTGAAATGCAGTTCCTTGGGTATGTGCAAGAAGTGTGGTGATGTCGGGATGATTGCATGCTCGAGGTGTAAAGGAATGGGACTAATCAAATCAAATGGACTGTTCGGTTTTAGTATCATGGACGAACTGTATCCACCACTTGATGGCGCTGAATCACAAATGAAATCAATTGGATGCTCCAAATGCAAGGGTAGAGGCCACTTCTGCTGCCCTGCTTGCTCTAATAAGCCCCAAGTTTAATTTATTCAGACAATTGGAACACTGCTTGTCCTACCTTCGAGATCATTCGATATGAAGCTATCATGGTACATATCTTTTTGTTCACACGACGGATATACTCTCACAGATCAGAAAAGTAATATGTAATAGTTGCATAATTCATGAATCTTTTAATTTAAGTTGTTCCAATTTATAATATGTCGGTAATGCTTATTTGTTATTAATGATGTTTAGTGGAAGTCCCTTTCCAATTCTTGAAGCAGTTAAAAACTGCGCATAGTCAATTGCAATATGAACTCAAAAAGAAAAAAATGTTAATAAATTCATCAATGTTTGAAGAACAAGTAGCAAACAAGTGCAGCAAGACCAAGTTTGACCAAAACTCTCCAAAGTTGATGATGAATCATTTCTGTGGTTTGCGTGGGCATCCTAATTGTGTAGTATTGTCGCTCATCATCTTTCTTTAAAGATTTCTGATGCTGACCCAAAACTGTACAAATCATGAGTCTTCAAAGAATTTAATTCCTTTCTCTAGCTCTACTCCCAGTTAAGAGAATGTTTAGTTAGCTTAATTCTGAAAGCCCACTGCTCTCCGTTAAAGGTTTTGGAAAATCTCCGTCCTTCTATTTAACAGCTAATGTTGATCACTCACTTTATATTTGACAATTAATTATTTCATTAAAGTCACCATATATTTTTTAAAAAAGCCTCAATAAATAACAATAGGTATAATTACGGCCGGTTGAACCAATGTCGGTGAAATAAGAATAAATATATTTCTATAAGATTTTGTTTTGATGGGTTATTATCATTTGACCACTTTAAGAATTGCAATATATTAAATGACTAAAGGAAATATGGTGATCTGTCATTTTATTATTATATTTTTACAAAACCTATCATTTTATTACATTTTCATTAGCACTGTTAGTTGACCAATTAGTCGATTAATAAGATATTAATTTTGCTCTTTATAAGAATTTTCTTTGAAAAAAAAAATAACACACAAAATATTACAATATTATAATTCAAAATAGAAAGTAGCTAAAAATAATCCATGTAAACCTATGAAAATAATATTTGATAACTCTATTTGTGTATTTTTTTTTAGGGGAAAAATTAAGATTTTATTAGTTAACTGACTGATCAACTAACAACACTAACAGTAATATTATAAAATGATAAATTTTGTAATGATATAATGATAAAATGATAGAATATAATACTTCGTATAATTGTTTGATACAGTATCATTCTTAAAGTAGTCAAACGAGAATATATTTTTTTAATTAATATGAGTGGAATAAATATGTTTCTCTAGTCTTTAATCATAAGAGTAGGAGTAGTGATCAGGTGCACACTATCTTATAAATTATTTTATACGACAAGTCATGTGTTACGATTTTATTGGCTAGGTTGTGGGACACCATCTAATAAGATCGTGACTTGTGACTCATCGAACATAATAACTTGCACGACCACGCACGCTTGATAAAATTTTGGTAGTCGTATCTCAAAAATGTTAGGGCCCAACTAAAGAATATGCCTTTCGATGGATTCATCATTCATTTGGGTCGCTCATCTACTTGCCGTACACGAGGGGGGGGAAAATATCTAGTAAAAAGCAAAAGCTAGACCCAAAAGGGCAAATAGGTAATTCCAAAAATGCTTTAAAGCCTCACTCTGCGGCTCTGCCCGGCTGTCCAGTGCCTGGGCGTTTACCAAAAGTTTTGTACAGTGCCACAAGCTTTATTCATCACGCGTCAGACAAATGTCACACATCGCAAATTAAAATGAGGCGTGCTCCCATTGTCATATCAGGGCACGTGTCCATGGGGTAACTGTTCAGATTTATCCGGCGGTAACAATGTACCTCACTGACAAATGGTGGACGTCCCATGTCAAAGCTTACAGGAACTCGACGCGTGTCCTTAAAGTCTGTTATTCATAGCTATGTGACCGTCGTTGGAGACTGCTTTTTTTTTTCTAGAGCAGAGAGATAAGATACTATTACGCAACTGCAGATTGAGTTGTCGTGGAAACACGTGTCCAATTTGACATCAGTTTATTTGTTGGTTCATCAATTTACCTTTTGGCTTTAGCTTTTTCTTTTTCTTCTCCTCCCTAAACAAAATAATAATAACAACAACAATAATAATAATTTACCAAACTTTTCTTTCTTCATTTATAAACCGTAATAAGGGCTAGTTTAATAATATATTAATTTTTAAAATAGTTTCTATTAATTATGTTGTAAAAATAATTAACTGTAAAGAGAATTAATTGAGAAGTTTAATAAAATTTATTTTTAAAAGTATTGTGAGTTTTGAAAGTAGATGTATGTGTTTGGTAAATTTTACTATTAAAATGCTGTAAGAATATCTATTATTAAAATAAACGTAATGTTAAAAATATTTATTTACACATTTATAAAAATGTATATATATGATAATTGATAGTTAAAATAAATATTTGTATCTATTATTTTTTTGTTATCTCAATATAAAATGTACTAATAATCTCTTCAAATTTATTGATTTTATTTCTTAATTAAATAAGAATAATTCTAGATTTTAATAATATATATGAAATTATATTAAGTATAAAGTTGATTCTCAAAATTAGATTGAGTAGTGCCACCCATCTCAAATTTTTTATCCAAAAAAATTATCTCAAATGATGTGGCATTCATTAATTGATTGGTAAAAAACTACTTCTCCTCTATTTTTTAGAATCTTCTATAGGATGAGAGTTAACAAAAGTGAATTTTATAAAAATTTACCAAACACCAAAATTGATTCTTAGATTTCTAAAATTACTTTTGAGCATTTAAAAAACAGACCCAAACACCCAAACAGATCCTAAGTCATCATATCTTTCATTTGGTTTCAAGAGAAAGTTTTAAGATTATTAATGCATGAAATACCAAATATAAACATTAGTTAGCACGTTTTATTTATTTACTTATTTGCAAGAATCTAAGGTTCTTGTATTCTTTTTCTTTCATTTGAGCACAATTTAACCAGCTAATTTTAGTTGAATGCACAATTCTTAATTTAGACGTTTTGTTTTTAATTTTGTACCAATGAGTTGGTAGTTTCAGTAATTTTAGAGTGGAATATGTGTTCTTGATCAACATGGGTACAAATGCATGATGACTTCTTTTACATGTGGCATTCACAAAATGGGAGGATGCATACGCATTCTCTTTGTTCAATTGTCTTTAAGCCACTAAGAGAAAAGAAACAAAAGCTGGTTTCTTTTTGTGGCCAAGGTTTAGTTGAAAATAAATTGCCACTTTAATGGTCTATAGAAGGATTACCTACATTTAATTTAGCCATGTAGTCCCCTTGATTTTTATAAAAGATGCCTTTTCCTCCAATAGAAAAAGGTTGCCTAATTTTGGCACTATAAAAACCTAGTGTATGCAACCATTGCGAGTCCACAAAACAACAAGGCGAATTGAAAATAACGTCCTAGCTTCTTCTTCTTCTAATTAAACATCATTCATTAGGATCGTTTGTTTGTTAATAATCAAAATTAACTAATCTTTAATGTAACGTGGTGTCATTGTTTTTTTTATTAAATGTCAATCGCAATTTTATATTTTCTCAAGCAAAAAAAATTAAAATTTCATTTCATGCAGAGAGAGATGTGCATGATATAAGTGTATAATTATAACATTCTCAAAGGAAAAAGAAAATAAAAAGGATATATTCTTGAATGAAAATTTGTTCTAAATTGATCAAAGTTAAAGGCAAGTGGCCCTTCATCATACACTTTGAGATAAAATGGCATGTTCAATGTTCTGTGGGTCTCGACACCACACATGAAGAATAATCTTGGAGTTCCACTTTGGATAAAATTTTCAAGGTAGAGAACAACTGAACAAGCGTGATAATGAGGTTTATTATGCTTAATTTGTCCAAGATTAGTGTATAGAAAAAAAAAATAATTTTGTTAATTATTTTGGTGAAAATAATCTGGCGAGAGAACTGCTCTTATAATGCAATGTTTCACGTTTTAATTGTTATTAATTTATCATGGATCACAAGTAAAGTATAAATTCTATGTTCATGATAAAAAGATTCCAGGAGTAAAAAGATAGTAGGAGGACTTAATTTTCTTCTCTGTCGAACAATGTGTATCAGTGTATGATGGTAAAACTCAGAATGCTTATTATGCTTCATAATGATAATTTAATAAGTGATTACGTGATAGGACACCAACAAAAAATGAGATGATCAGTCTAAATAAAAAATTCATTTTTATTTTTCGAAATAAATAATTTATCCCATCATGTTTCAAAAACCCCTTCACTTTAAAAATCTTTGTTAACTTTCAACTTTTTCATCTTTTATTGTTTCACCCTCGATAATTTTGATTGATCGATGATGAGTTCGACCATATCTGATTATCTGTGGTAATTAAAATTATAAAACCCAAAATAAAAAAATTAATGTTAACACTTTATTGGAAAAAAAATGGAATTTGGACATTTTTGCCATAAAAGTATCTGAATTTGATTTAATTATGGGTCGACTTAAGCATAATTATACACATACTCGTATTCATATATACATCCAAATTTTTCTTAATCTTATTTCGAAATTACTGTTTGAAAATTAGTACATGTAGTTGAAAATGAAACTATGTATTTTAGACAATTTTGGAGGGGCATCACAGCTAGAGCAAAGGAAATATAATCAGAAAGCAATTTAAAGAAAATTGGTCAGAAAATAAATAATTAAAAAATTAAAAAAAAATTGCATGATAGAGATATGGGGCCAATGTACAGTCGACACGTCCATAGATCTATTTTAAGGTTGGTGTCAGCGCTCTGACTTTTCTGGAGATAACTAGAAACTGACACTAAAATTTACAGACTTCAAATTTTTTTCCCCACGCGCTAGTTCTTCGTGCCTTTCCACCGTCCATTCTCATGGAAAATTTTACCAAATGGCTTGCGGTCAAATTTATAAAAATAGCTCTTTACCATTTCTTAATCAGATTAGTATAATAATAATAATAATAATATCATGGTAAATGGTAATTCTTCTCTACAAAATATTAAGAGTGTTGATTAAAATTTCAAATAAATTCATATGAAAACCAACTTAAAAATTTATTCAAAAGAAGTATGAATAGATATACTTTTAAATTAAAATAATAATAAGGTAAAGTAGTGAAATAGTGCATTTTGGATAATAATAACACTGCACAAGATAATTTTAATTGATTAGATCGATAAATGATATTTATAGCAACAGACATTATCTTTTCTAGAATATGACACAAGAGTATATCAATCAACATCTTCAATTGCAATAAACAACCGCAGTTAATCTACCATATTTCTTACTTAATTAAGGACGTAATTTATAAACTAGCTCTAAATTTAGACAATGTTGGTAAAATTTTCATTCATTGTTTGACTGACATGCTCCACTTTTTAATCTGAATAAATAACGAAAGAGTTTGAGGACACGGGCTTTGGTAAGAAGCGAGTGGGGGAATAGAGGTGTTACGAAACGGGAAAAACAGTGGAATGAGAGCAAGTTATACAAAACTGGAAAGAGCAACAACCCTAAACTCTCTCTCATTATTTCATTTTCGATTTCATTTATAGTGTAAGATCAAAATACAAAGCACGAAAAACAAACACAATTCACTTAAAAAGGTTTCTCTTCAAATCTCTTTTTTTTTTAAAAAAAAAAAATATTATTTTTGGTTTTTTTTTTTCTCTCTCTAGGGTTTCCAAGTGTCCAATACAATCTTATATCTTTCACATAATTGGATGCAACTGAGTACTGACTCTTAGAAAGAAAGCTGAGCTTCTTCCCAACATAAGGAGAGAATTAACTTGTAAGAAGAACAAGAAAAATTAATTTTTTTTTTTTTTAAAAAAAAAAGGGGGAAAGAAAGAAAGTGTAGCTAGGTGAGAGGAAAATAGAGGATATGGGAAGAGGGAGGGTTGAGTTGAAGAGAATAGAGAACAAGATAAACAGGCAAGTGACGTTTGCTAAGAGAAGAAATGGGTTGTTGAAGAAAGCTTATGAGCTTTCTGTTCTCTGTGATGCTGAGGTGGCTCTCATCATCTTCTCTAATCGTGGCAAGCTCTACGAGTTTTGTAGCAGCTCTAGGTATTTTCTTTATTTCTTCCCTTTTTTTCTTCTGTTTCTGTGCGCGTGTATATATGTATATATGTGTGTGTACGTATGTATATGTGTTTAATTTCTCTTTGTTGATGTGTTAGATCTGTTTGTTTGTTCTTTTTTGGTAGATTTTTGTTCAACAGTTTTAGATTTTTTTTTTTTTTTAATTTCATAGAAATAAAACAAGCTCCTTATACTCTCACAAGTTTTTTTTTTTTAATTTATATTTTATTTGTTTCTGAAATGAAAAATATTTTATTTTGGGATGTTAATTTGGTTAGTTTGATGAAATCAGAATTTTGCGCTCTTACTAGCTTATGATTTTATTTTCGTTTTGCTTGTGCGGTGATGATCAATATTTTTTTTTTTTTTTTTTTGGGGTTCATCATCAAGTTTTCTTGTGATCTGCTAAAATACTATGTGTGATTCATGTAAAGCAAGTTCTCAATTAAACTTACTACCTGTTTTCTTTCATTCATCATCTTATGGCCTTTGTCATATTTTATTTTATTTTTCTTTTGCAATTAAATTGATACGTCTTAATTTTATTCCCACGCAACACATAGCTCTAGTACTTACTTGTTTCATCTTTTTTTAAAAAGAAGAGGTTTCTTTTCAAAATTAACTTGATTTTTCACTCATTCTAAGAAATCTGGGTTTTGAATTTTGTTTATATTTATATAAACTCTGATTGAATATATTTATATCCTGCCAAATAATAAGCTAACTACTAGCTCAATTTTGTCGATCTTGAGAGAGACAGTGAAGAGAGAGACAGAGAGAGAGACAGAGGGCATTTTGCTCAAAAGCCTGAAATCATGGCCTTGTACATCTTTTCTGATGCCTACAAAAATATCAGACTTCCATGGGATAGTTACTACACCTTTTAAGTCTAGAATCCAACTTGGTACATCTTTCAATCAAGGAACTTTTAAATTATTATTTTTTTAATAAAATAAAATAGAATGAAACTATTACCAAAGGGTCAGACAAATTTTATTCCCTCTTTTTGGATCATCAGCATCTCATCAAATTAAGATCTTTTCATATTAATTATTAAGTGATAATAGTCTTGATTTTTTTTTTCGATTCTTTTTCTGCCGTATACATATATATGTATATACTCCTTTCGTCTTATTTTTGTCTTACCTTAATTCTTTTTCCCACTCTTTTGAAGTTCACAATCTTATAAATTTGAGTGATCACAGGGAGAGGCAGCTGCTAGATGTATTTGATTTCTATGCACTCTGTCTCAAACTCCTGCATGCATGCACTTTTTCTTATTCTTGGAATGTAAACAAAAATTGTTGGTTTGAGTGTTGAAAATAGAATCACAATATTTATAAACCACCAACCCAAAAAACAAAAAGCAGATATATCTGTTGTAAAATGATGATATATATGTCTACAGGCTTTCTTATGTTCTGCTTTAAAAAGAACTATTATTAGCTGTTGTTTAATTTATTTTCCTCTAGAAGGAGGGACTCACTAATTAATTTATGACTTAAGTAATTTTCGGTAAATTAAAATTGGTCTATTTTTGTCTTTGTTTTTAGCATGCTCAAGACCCTTGAAAGGTACCAGAAATGCAGCTACGGTGCAGTGGAAGTCAATAAGCCAGCAAAGGAGCTCGAGGTATACCACCACTTAGCTATAATGATAATTATTATGGAGACAAATACAGTGCATAGTTTCACTTCATTTGTGTGATACGACTTTTTAAATAAATTTTGTGATGTTTAGCAAGTAGCATTACTGATAGAATAATTTTGCATCATGATATCAAACTATATAGTGGCACTTAGGGGCTATTTGTATTTTATAATTGCTATATAATGATTCCATTTCTTAGTATTTGTGAGTAAAAAGCTATGACACTTTAATTCCAAATAGATTCTTTAGTATTTGATATGATGTGAAATTTATATATGTATAAATATTTTAACATGCACGAATACTACTAAATTCTCTTCTATCTATGTGAGCAGGTTTCAAACACAAAACCTCTAGTACCACTTGCAGAAATTTTATTAATTGAACTAGTTAACAGCCACATTTACTGTAATGTGATTTAATAGATGCCATATGATGATAAAATTTTTCACATCAAATACACAGTATAATATACATGTCACAACCGTATATATATGTTAGTTTTCTGCTCATTAATTTCAATCTTTCCTGACACACACATTTCCGAGTTTTGTGATTTACACTTCTAAAATTACCATGTAACAGAGCAGCTACCGGGAGTACTTGAAACTGAAAACAAGATTTGAGTCCTTGCAGCGAACTCAGAGGTACATATACACACATAGATATCTATAACCTCAATGATTGATTGCCTATGATCATTATTTTTTCCTTCTCATTTTCTCAAGATTTAAACATATATAAATGTTTCTGAAATATTCTGATTTGTGAGAATGAATTTTGTTTTGGGGGTGCCTGCAGGAATCTTCTTGGAGAGGATTTGGGGCCTCTCAACTCAAAGGAACTGGAGCAGCTTGAGCGTCAGCTAGAGTCATCCTTGAAGCATGTTCGCTCCACCAAGGTAATTAACTCAATTTTCATGAAGCAAGAAAATAATTAAAAGTTCATATAAATATTACTGGATTATATATACTCCATGAGTAGGTCAGTCCTGTAAAAATATGACTGGAGTATGGAGGTGATTTTTTTTTTTTTTTATGTATATGTTCTAAGAGATTGAATTAAGATCCTCAATTCCTCATATGATTTATTCTGAACTTCTAGGATAAAATTAATCTCGATCCGCCAAATTTATTTAAAAATTTCTATAAAACTCTATCTTGCTTCACGTTCTAGCAGCAAAAATAATGAAGATTCTCCCCATATTATTACTAGACTTGCATTGTGGTACTATTTTTTCATGGTAAGAAAAATATAAATCATAAATACCATATTTTTTGTAAATGCCAAGTTTTATACGTATGATTGGTAATTGGTCTCAAATACCATGAACAACTTGCATGTAATTTTGACGATTTTTATTTCTGTACACACACATCCCCAAACATTGACACAAACATAGTCCGAAGGAACATTAACTAAATTTAACATTCTCCTCCAATAATAATAATAATAAATTTATGTGACACGAATCATGTGAACTTTTTTTTTTTCTTTTTTGGGTGTTCACCTCTACGACGTAGCTCATAATAATCTTAGCTACATCTTTATGATATTACAAATGTTGGTAGTTTTTATTGCCACAACGTAAGAGCTAGCATATTATGATATTACAATCCTTTGGACTGGAAACTTTTGGAGGCAAATAATTTCTCAAGTTGAAGGTGTGATATAGAAATATTGAAATGTGTAAAGTAAAACACTAAAACTTAAGTGTTGAGTATATATGGAAAAGTATATTAAAAGATTTGTGTCCAATGATGAAAAAATTGCAACATGTATAAACATACAACTGTTACAAGGTAGAAATTTCGGTCTGTTGGGTATCAAAACTCATTGAGCTTTTTACATTGTATGTTTTATTTTGTGATGTATGCAAAATTTTGTGCAGACACAGTATATGCTTGATCAGCTTTCTGATCTTCAAAACAAGGTACAAGAATTTGAAATAAATTAATTGTCAATGATTCACATTTGTGTGCCCCTATAAAAAAACTAACTAAATATGCCATTTCAGGAACAATTGTTACTAGATACTAACAGAGCTTTGACAATAAAGGTAACATTGTATTGCTCTCTTAATTCTCATTAGCTATTTTTATGATTAGCTAGATTGCTTTTTCTGTGTGACATAATTGTAAATTGGAGAAATGGTGACGTGATATACCCATGCCATCTAATCTGATTTATACATAAAGCAAATTTGCTTACAATAAATTTCAGTAATGCTTTAAAAAATTATCCTGGCAGTTGGATGAAATCAATGCAAAGACTCAGCTTCGACCTTCTTGGGAAGGCGGTGAGCAGCAACTAGGTTATAATCCTCAGCATGCTCAAACTCAAGGACTATTCCAGCCTATTGAATGCAATCCTACTTTGCAAATTGGGTAAATTTAATTATATACTCACTCTCAGTGCTCATTAATCTGCTGCCAATTTTTTTTTTTATAAATAAAATTTCTTTGATTTGTTCTTGTGTGCAGATATAATCCTTCATGTTCAGACCAGATGACTGCAACAAGTCATGCTCAACAAGTGAGTGGTTTCATCCCAGGATGGATGCTGTGAGAGTTTTGTGGTATCGGCAGGTGGCAGCAGGGTGAAATTGATGCTTCTTGATGTTTGGAAATATGTAAATGATTTCAAGAGCATATGTGTAATCCCATATTAACATAAATGGCAGCAGTGACTGATCAATTGTGGAGGATCCTGGGACCTTAATTAAGGCTTTGTAAGCCACTGATATTTATCTGCAAACTTATTTATGAGACCTGATTATGTTTATATTTTGATCTTTTCTGAGAATTGAGCATTTCTTGATGTCATTTATATGCAGTGAGTACTTGATAGTTTTTATCATAATTTAATTTCTTGTACAAAAGTCTATAAGTGACAAGGATCTTGTTCAGAGAAATTATGCTGAAGGATTGCATTTGCAGCCAGAGTTACATAGAGAAATCTCTTGGAAAAATAGTCATTTTGTATTACCACAGTACCTTTCACGCCAATAATACTTATACACATAAGGAGTTCACAGGATATAAAGTGAAACTGAATCAAGGAAAGCTACTGCGTCTGAGAAGAAAGAAAGAGATTTATTAAGAACAGCCTTCAAGAGATGGGGGCGGCATTTGCTAATGGCATATAACAATTGTAAGTAAAGCATCAAAGTTAATTCAGTGGAATAGATACATAACATTAATATTAAATCAAAGGCTTCAATTCTCTTTACGATTTGCAAACAAACCCTTGTCAAGAACCCAATCTTCAATCATTGTCTGAGAAATCAGTGGCTGGTCTGCTGGCATGAGATGGCCAGCACCCAAAACAACAGCGTTGCTTAAGTTGCCAAATTTCTGCACATACCCAGCAAGCGCTTGCTTGACTCTCCAAGCTTTCCTCTCAGCCATCAGGAAACTCTCAATGCCTTCCCACTTCAATGTATTCATCCAAGACTCAGTTGAGGCTACACCATCCCTCAGATCTTAATCCCTTGGTACAACAAATCCTTGGTGTTTTTCACCAAGAACTCTACCATGAATTTGACACTTTTCATCAGATCTTCATGCAATGCTTTCATAAAAACATTACTACAGACATCAAAAGTTATAGTGTCTTTAGCTCCAAAGGCCTTTTTAACCTCGTCCATCCTCAAAAGACTAGTCACCAAACTAGTTGCATAAGGATCTTTTCTAGTGAAATCAAACAATTCGGCTAGACCTGTCGTGTTTTGCAACAAATTCAAGACCCCATTTCTTGCATTGGTTGCCTTACTCCAACTCCCCATTTTAACTAGCCTGATTGCCTTCCGTTGAGCTTTCTCCAATTCAACTCTTTGCCTGCCATTGATCAAACCTATAAAGTATGCATTCAGAGCATGAACAGCAACTTGACTTACAGGGTCTGTTAACCCATTACCTATAGCAACACCATGCAATTTCTCTCTTTTTGACACTGGCACACGCTTATTTTGCTTCAATATGTGATAACCAATTGAAGGAATGTACTTTCCTGCATAACTCTCTCCAGTGACATAAATTGGTCGGTTCTTAAACAAAGGGTCCGAATCAATAAACCCATTAATGGCAGCGAAAAGGTGCTTAGCAACGGAAGATTGATTTCTTGGTATTTCATCATTAGTGACAACAAAACTAAGACCAGTTCCAATGGGATTGTCGAGAAAAACAATGCCAAAAATGCGGTTCCAAGAACCCAAATTGGGTTCAAGGGCAAGTTGTTGTTGGGTGGTGTTAGGCCTGTGGGTAACACGCCAAGGACCAACTTCAAGAAAATTACCCAGCATGGAAGAGCAGCCAGGGCCACCCTGGAGCCAAAGGAGAAGCGGGGTTTGGGAGAGGGGTGAAGTGGGTGTTTGCGCTTCATAAAAAGCATAAAAGATGGCTGAGCCCGTTGCGGGGCTTACCGGCAGGTAACCGGATCTTGTGGGAAAGGCTTCTTTCGGGACAACTGAAAGCGATGATGATGATGATGATATTGATATGGAGGATGAAGTGTTAATATGACGGAGGAATAAGGAGAAGAAGAAGAAGAGCAAGTACACGGTGGCTGTCGACTTCATTTTGGTTAATTTCGGAGTGGATGGTGCTTCAGTTTTGCTTATATTATGTATATATAGTTAAGAACTGAAATTATAGTGTTTGGATGCCGAGAAAATATGAGAAAACGGAGAAAATAAAGAATGATTATTATTTTGTATTTGTTGATTATAAGCATATATACATATACTGAGATCTAAAGAATTTGAGAATGTTGTAAAGACACTATAAGATTAAGATTACTCTGATTTCGCAGGGCTTAACAATTGGACTAAAGTTTCAAAGAAATCTACACCTGAAGTCTGATGAAAACCCTTGGCAACAAGTTTAGCTCTGTACTTGGATATGCTACTATTAAGGTTATACTTGATTCTGAACACCCATTTATTACCAATAATTTTATGTGCAGCTTCTTTAGAAACCAAAACCTAGGTTTGATTTTCTTGTAAAGCATCAAACGCAGCCTGCATTGCTTCTTTCCATTTTAGATCATGTAAAACATTTTGA
Organism: Citrus sinensis; assembly: GCF_022201045.2. NCBI lineage: Eukaryota > Viridiplantae > Streptophyta > Magnoliopsida > Sapindales > Rutaceae > Citrus > Citrus sinensis. The sequence goes on from NC_068561.1 coordinate 24,451,357, forward strand.
CAGATGCTAGTTCAAGGTCTTGAGAAACAATTAAATAGGTCTTAGGCTTAAACACACCAGCTTTAGACTTTGCAACCATTGAATGAATGTTTTAGCATGTGGAGGTGATTGTTGAGGTGGAGTAGGTTGAGCTGCTGTAAAGGATGTGTTTGGGGTGTGTTGAGCAGGTGATGTAGTATGTTGAATAAGAACAGAAGGTGAAAGTAAGATATTTGAATTAGTTCCTACACTTGAAACAAAAGTATTGATAGAAGAATATATATGCAGAGCTGCTGTCTTGAATGATTGACATATTAGGAACAACTATGATAGAATTACAAGACTGTGAAATAAGAGATGCAGAAGCATAGACTTGTGAAAAGGAAAGAGTTGAGGAAATGGAAACTCAGATTCATTAAATTGTACATGCCTACTAATGTAGGTTTTTCTGATAGGTAACAAGCATGTGTAATCTTTGTGAATTGGACTATAACCAATCATGCATAAATTTGGTTAAATTTCAATTTATTCCTTTATTTCTTTTTTTTATTGTTCCACCTCACATTTTTATTAAATAAAGACGATAAATATTGCCATATATGCATGATAACTAACTAACTAAACTAGAAAATTTTCAGTCAAGAATTCTAAACTTTGTTAAAGTTCGAAAAAAATTATTACACCATATTATGCAATATTATAATACTATTATACTATTACACCATTTGGTCTAATAGGTTTTCCAATTTTAACAAAGTCTGTGATCTTAGATCAAATAAGCAATCCTAACTAAAATAACCAATTAACTGACGTTAAACATATTTATATCATTTGCGCACAATGTAATAGTTACAATGCTAGGCAAATTTATATGTCATAATCTCAATGGTTTTTGCCACAGGGTTTTCTTCCACGTATACATTATTAAATGCCATAATGGCCAACAGAATGTAATCTTATTAGAATTTGAAAACTACCGAATGTAGACCTCTCCTATGATAGGAAATTAGGACTGTCATGAGAGACTTATGAAAAAGATTTTGATAGTGATAACCTATTTGGGTCAAGAGTACTTTCTATATTTATAAAGATTTGCGAAGGTTAATTGATGGCACTGATATTTCTTGATTTCAATAATTTTTTATTATTTGTCAACGCGAGCAACATTTTTTTTTCTTTTTCTTTTTTTATATTTTTATTTGAGTCCCTATGAAATACTATTATACATGCACGAAACAAATTGCAATTAATTTGAAGAACATAAGTGAACCCATGAAAATCTATGGAAGAAAATAAGAACTACTAGGCCCATTAAATTCCGTGCAGCCCTTGGGTAGGTTTCGGGCTAAATGATCCAAATTTGATAGTATAAAAATATGCAAGTCGTAAGCACAATGATGAGAACTCATGCCCCCAACATTTATTGTGCGTTTTATTTTCTGAATTGGAGAATCCGAAATTGGACTGAAAATCATTGATAATATTTACTTGATAAATTAGAAGTGAGAATAGGAATGAAATATGTGGAGTCCACGTATTTTTTTGGATTAAGGACCGAGAACTTATTTCCTATGAAAGTTTTCATTCCTTAAACTCCTCATTTTACCCTCATCCAAATTTTATAATTCTAAATTTGTCCTTAATTATAATATTATTATATTATATTATTATTATTGTTATTATTCTTAAGTTTTCTGTAGTATAGTAAAAATAATAATAACAATAATAATGATCATAGTAGTAGTAGTAGTAGTAATAATAATAATAATAATAATAATAATAATAATAATAATAATAATAATAATAATAATAATAATAATAATAATAATAATTTTATCAATATTAATAATCATTATTATTAGTAGTATTGTTGTTGTTGTTATGAATAATAAAAATCATAATTATTATGATAAATAATAACAATAATCAATTAAGATTATTTTAATAACTTAGAACAATTCATTTCGAATATAAGACAAAATAAATACATTAATAACAATACAGTTCAATCTAATTTACATTCAAATAGGTAAAATAAATAATATATTATGATTCTCATTTCTCATTCTAATTTTAGCCCATTACAGTTTCAGTCCATCATAATTTTGTCCATTTCCGATTACTGATTAGTAAACGATTATTAAGGTATGACCTTAAGTCCCAATGTAAGTAATATTCCGAATGTTTATGATTGAAAAAAAAAAGCACATTTCAATTTTTTTTATTTTTTTTTAAAGAAAGAGCTTTGAAATTTCACTTTCATGTGCCTCATTTGGCTCATCGTACCTAAAGCAAGAACAGAGAAAATGCCTTTCTATTTTTAGTTAATTTCAGTTGGCTATGACTGGGAATTTAATCAGTCCATTTGCGCCACACAATTGCATATTTGTATTATGTTCGTTAGCGCCATCAAATCAGCAGCAGTAAAATTTATGTCTTCTTCGTTAATTGCTATTGATTTTGAAACGTTTTTTTTTTAATTTTTCAATCTTTTAAGTTTGCAAGAGTCATTACTGTATATGATTTTTTTGATTGAAGATTCCAGAGAACAAATGCATTGAGAATTGATTATTGCCATTTTTGCTAATAATTTATTTTTTATTTTCATTGACTGCAAGCACTTAAAAAATGTTCCTCGCACAAAATTCCTTTGTATAAGCACTTTCGAATTAACCACTAACTAGGGCTATGAAGAATAAAGATGTGCATGTTTTTATATATAAAAGTGCAACGGGCATGGCAATGGCATCTAAAGCACAGAAACAGACAGACATGAATTGCTTCTGTATCTTAAAAGAAATACACGTTCTACAAAATTAATTGTTGCATTAATGAAATAAATAAACATGCATAAGCATAATCATTACCTCAAGAGGATTTATTTTATTTTGTTTTTTCTTTTGTCAAAAAAGTAAGAATTTCCAGAACATGAACTGCAGATGGACATAATTAAACTTAATTGTATATATGTATAAATTTCTGGCATAGTCAGTACTGGTTGGTGATAGACCCGAATCATCATCTTATAAAAAGTGCTAGTTATTTAGCCTCAATTATTTCTTAAGAACGTACGTGAAGAATCTTTCTTTTCTTTTCTTTTCTTTTCTTTCTACACTATAGCTAGTTTTATTCACCGTCACTTTTTCAATGATCAATTGGGTGCAACTTGGCCTGGAATCTTTCCATTTCAATCGTGTGATGCATAATATCTCGTACAAAAAGAAAGGATCTAAAACCGTATTTCCTCATTTCTTAATCATGCTTAAAAAACGGAGGATAATTATGCCCCTCCAAATTGAAGATTCTTTATCGGTGCTTAAAGAGAAGATATTAGAGAGAAATGAATATTACATTGTAAAAGTTTGATGCAAGCAAGAGCATCGTATTAATTTTCTGGTAATTAAATGTGCTTATTATTATGTTTGGTTGAGAGATAGAGAACAAAAACATACATATGTTAGAAATATGAGTAATACACCAAAGAGGGGACTCAAGCAGCGAACAACAACAAAGAGGAAAATAATTAAAGATCTGATAGCGCTATCCTTGAAACCAAGGGTTGATAACCTGGTGCAAGAAGATCAAACTAAGACGGGTTTGATATCTAGGATAAAATGACTACTATCAATGGCTATACTCTAAGCATAATAAACCTCAACGGTACAAAGGAAATAAAGGATGAAGAAAATTGAATAAAACTGAGAGCTTAAGAATGGGCTCCTCTTTTGGTTTGGTTTAGAGTGCGTGGATCTCTACTTAAAGAGCTTGCCATGCCACCATGCCATATTTGGTTTGTACTCACTTTCTTAGCAACGTGGGATATTGATATTTCGAAATTTTATAAATTTTATCTCCCATATCAAGAATATATATATATATATATATGACAAAAATAAAATAGAGAATAATTATAGATGAACAGCAATATATATGTGATAATAATCTTTAAAAGTTCGTGGGAGTTCTAATGAGCCAAAAATCTTTATTGAAGAGGTTTATGCATAGAGCGACCCGGCCATTTTTAGTGCCAATAATATTTGTTTTATGTTCTCTATAGATACAGTAGTATTTTCACTTTGTTACCTAGATCAATGCAATACCCTCAATCACACTTTGAACTTTAATACGCGCTAATAACTTCTTGATTACTTCACCAATATGAATTCCATTATATATGCATACTAACCTTTGTGAATGCCAATAGGCCAAGAATAGAAAAGGTTAAAATACAAATATAGTGTAGATCACAAAGAGAAACCTAAGAGAACTAGGGATTACAATTTTTGAGTTGAATGTCTCCTTTGGACTTAGATTTTACATATTTACATATTCTATATGGATATTTTATATTATTTCAAAATTTTAGTTAGTATTTAAAGGTGCCAGACGTGGTTGGATAAGTTGTTTTTGTCTTTCCATTAGCAACATTAATAAAGAAATTCCCTTCTTTTACGAACAAAATAAGGTGGGATCAAGAGTTTAAACGTTATCTTGTTTTCGAGAAGCACATCCCTTATGAGAATAAAAAATTTCGTACCTATGCACAATAATCAAGAAAATTTGATAAAAACGATTAAACAACTTTACCCCAGCCCAATTTTTCTATCTTTTATTTTATAAAAAGAAAAATAAGAAAAATAAGGGGGTCACTGAGCGCTCATAAAATGGTCCCCATTGTGAGCTTAATTTAGATAATAATCTAGTACAATAAAGCCAAATGATATATTATGGTCCCCGTGAACTTAATTATTTTTGGGGATAGAAGGTACAAAATAGAATTGATAAAATATAAATTTGCTTGGCAGTAATTTGGGGACCACCATAAAATAAGCTTCTGCAGCTTAAATAACGTTGTATATATAAGCCACTAAACATCCCGTTAACCAAAAATAAATCATATATAATTTCTATAGTACTAGGATGGACCACTGAATTATATGCTTCATTGCCGTAACCATTATTTAATAAAACACATGGGGTGTGTCCATTTTCCAATAGAAGCTGCTAACAAAATTGATTTCGATTAGGGATGGCAATGGAGAGGGGAGAGGAGGGGACCAATTTCCTTGTACCTATCCCCGATATTTTACGTATGTCCCCATCCTCTTCCCGTCCCCGTTAGAATTACTTGAGAGAATCCTCATCCTCTCCCCGAATAATAACAGGGGATCCCCGAGGGTCCCCGATCCCCGAATAACTAATACATTTTTTTATTTTAGATTTTGAGTTAATCATATTAAAATAAAAAATTCAAATAAAAGTAAAGTTCGAAATATATCTTACATTAATATCCATTACAAAAGTCACATACATTAAATTAGTAAGTAACGTAGAATGCAAAGGATACAAACTTCTTTTACAAACTATCATGAACAAATTAATAGTCTAATACAAAATTGTTACAAATAAAATCGAATTTAGATTCAAAATTAACTTTTTCAATGGTGGTGTGGGCACTTTATAAATGTGGACTATAAACACAATAGTTAAATCGGAGCAAATTAATAGCAAATATTAGATTAGATTAGATTAGAGTAGATATTAAAATTGTGATTCGCTGTGGGCAATTATAACATCTAAAAATAAATAAAAAATAGATTTAAGTTTAAAATATTTAAAGAATATTAAAATTAAAAAATTTTGGGTTAATAGAATCTACTCGCTCTTTTTAATGTCCTAAATAAAAATTTAGGACTTTAATTAGTTAATTAGGCCTAAAAGTTTAATAATATAAATATTTTGATATTTTTTATTTTTACAAATATTTATAATTTTATAATTTATTTACTAGTAATTTAAAAAAAATAAATTAAATTAAAAATTAAAATGGGGAAATGGGTAGGGGATGGGGATTCCACCTCATCCCCGTCCCCTCCCCGAATAAGAAATTGGGTAAAAAAATTTTCCCGTCCCCTCCCCGAATAAGAAATTGGGTATGAAATTATCCCCGTACCCTCCCCGAATGGGAAAAATCCCCAAGGGTACCCGTCCCCGTGGGAATTTTTGCCATCCCTAAATTTCGATCCTATATATAAGAAATAAATCATTTTGGCCAGCAACCTATTTTGATATAAATTTATTGGATTTATTATTACAAGGTTTCATTTGCAGATTTTGATGATTTTGTGAATATATTTGATAACCCGTTATCAAATTGCATCTCTTAAATTGATTTGGAATTCCATCTTGTGGATGTTGGGATCCCATCTTGAATTCATCATTTCTTTATTATTTCAAAAGGAAAACGAATGATTTTTTTTTTCCTTAAAAGAAAAAAAAAAAAAAAGGAAAGATCCACCCATCTCCATTCCATTTAATATATAAGATTTGTTTGCCTTCACAATTCATATACCTACTCATTTAGGATATTTACTTTTGCATCTCAGATGATGTGTACATCGTCAATTACTTGTTGTCATCCATACATCGTTAATGTACTTTATTATTAATAATTAACATCACTCAATCAACAAATAACATAAAAGATGTCATATCAATTAGATTATAAACTAAATAATTTTTTTTTAATCTTTTCTTTGAAGTATCAACTATATACATTCGTGCGCGCACGCACACATACATGGGAGGGTGGAGAGAGCTCCTTGTAAGGAAATTTTTTATTTTAAAAAATTGCTAAACAACTTTTACAATGTTGTGGAACCTTTTATAGCATTGTAAAAAATGTGAAAAAATACATTTATAGTGTTGTAACAAATTTGACAATATTGTGAAATTATATTTACAACATTTAAAAAGTTTCACAGCATTGTGAAAGTTAATCATCATCTTATAAACTACAAGATTTTCTTACAAGAAAAATTTCGATATATTTATATAAAGTGATTGTGATTTATGTGGATAGGATCGAGTTAAACTTTCACTTATATGGTTCTTTTTTTTTTTAATTCGTATTCCACACGTTAGTGATTTGGAAGGTCGATCGACACATATCATGCATCCTTTTTTAATTATATCCGTGAAATCTGCCTTGTATTATATAACTAAAGATGAAACTGAACAACCGGTATATATTAAATAAATCTTTGCACACCTCCGAAAATTCAAAAAGCAATAAATAGAAGTATTCCACAAACACGTTTAATAATTGTCAGCTCAAGTGAAGCTAGCCGTTCCTTAATCGTATGAAAGCTAGGATAACCATTGGTACTTCATTTTCATGATTATGATGTTTTAATTATTTTATTTTTATTCTTGTTTTTAGGTTTGATTTTACCTTTAATTTAAATAATAAATTAATGCATCATATGAATCACCATCACAAAGCTTTGTCATGCTGGTCCAATAATGGAAAAAGGGGACCAAAATGGACGTCTGGTTTTGTCAAACTAATTCAGCTCAAAATTTTTATATGAAATCATGGCTGTTTGTGATAAACTGTTGTTTATCTATAATTAAACACGACTTGCATGGATGAAACCAAAATGTCGTAAGCTGTAATTAAACATGTCAAGACAAAGAAAATCTCCCATTCTAATTTTATAGTTAAGATCCGTGCTAAGATTTTTTGCTTGATTTTAATTTCTCATGAGCAGAATTCAAGGTAATGACCGACGGTTTTTAATTTAATTCATTTTAAAATGTGAGTAATTGCTAAATAAGAATATAAAAACAATTATATCTTAATAATGATACACAATCACTAATATGCATGCACATATTGCACACAAATTCTTAACAACTCAAATCATTATCAAATGACCTTAACTTCCAAGTTACACCCATTTGAATCTAGCCCACTCATAAATCCTAAATTACAAGAACTCTTAATATTTATTTGATAATCACTTATGTATTCTAAAATAGATGAATATGTGTCTAGGAAACCACCCCATTAGTTGGCATTAGGGGTGTTCGTGGATTGAATTTTGTAAATTGGACATCAATCCATATCTTATCCACGATTTTGCAGATTATAAATTTTTAATCCAATCGAATCCACGGATTGACGAAAATTCAATCCAAATTCAGTCTATATGTCTGTGGATCGGATGCGGATTTGACCAAATCCATATTTAATCCACCATTTCACAGATTTGTTTTATAGATTAAGAATTTTTAATTCCATCCAATCCACATAAAATAAAACAATTAATATATAAATAATTTTGCTACTGACCAAATTCAAAACTGAATACGATTTAAATAAATTAATTGTTTAAAAAACTAGAACATACATTCAAAATTTCAAAATATAGCACCCCGAAAAGAAAAAAATCTCATTTATTTAGATACATGAAAATTAATTGTTTAGGAATCTATATTTGTTTATTTAATTATTTTATATTTTATATTATTATTGAATAAGATATAATATGGTGTTAATGTAACTATATTTTAATTTATTTATTTATTAGTAAGCACTAATGCCACATTTACAAGGTTTATTTTTTAATTAAATAAGTGTTTTTTATTTTTTTTTTCAGATTTACGGATTTTTACGGATTTGTAGAAGTAAATCTATATTCAATTCATTAACTACGCTTTTTCAATTTCCTATCTAATTCAATCTACCAATCTACAGATCGAATTTTTTAGGATCAGACGAATTGAGCGGATTGGATTGGATTCTAAATACTCCTAGTTGGCATGGATGGTAATCTCTTTTTACATTCTTATTGAAAATATATTGATTTCCTCATGTGTATTAATGAGAAACGATTTTATTTTTTTACATATTTAAAGTAATTTTGATCCTTTTTTAAAATATTAATCGGTTGAATTAAGACGCTCAAACTTGACTAATAATACATCATATATGTCACGCATGTAGGACTCAAGTACCGTACTGAAATATGTTGGACCAGAACAATTGATCATCGGTTGTAGGAGGCTTTCACATTTTTAAGAATAAATATGAGTAGATTTGAACAAAATATTTTTAAAAAATAAGTAATGTAATTATATTTTAGGCATGGATAAAGACCCAACAGCCTACACCATCGTAATTCGACCATTGTTTGCCATTTTTTCTCGTATGAAAAATGTCTAGTCATGCAAACACGATCTGCTCAACACAGAACGAGTTGCTTAGCTAAGGCCAATAGCATGAGGAGCCGTCACCCGTCACCAATCACCAATCACCAATCACCATAACCAGACAGACATTGAAGACCCTAATTGGCCCCACTAGTGCTTGACTGCAGGTTTATGTACGGATTTAAATCCCACCACAAAATCTGCGGCTCTATCTGAGACATTAACTACTATTTGGACGATTCCACCCATCACAACTCGACAACACATAACTCGAAATACCACCTGGTTTACCTAAACCACTTTCCAGTTTCCACTCATCACACTGTTCATAGCATAAGAATTTTAAAAAAATAAAAAATAAAAATGCGTTTCCTCATTAATTCATCTTATAATTTTCATTTCCCCATATATACACAAACACAAATAGCTTTTGCTTCATACAACAGCAAAAACACTTCCATAAACACAAAAATGGAAACCCACTAATAATTTTCCATTTTTATGCACATATCACTCATAACTTCATTCTCTTTCTCACTTACCTTCGTTAACCTACAATAAGAAAGAGCTTGAGGCGAAGCAGGATTAGGGTTTCTTTCTTTTTTTGATCTTTTTTTAGATTTTCTTTTCTCCTTTAAAAGAAAAAGAAAATATCAAAAAGATCAAAATGGGCAGAGGTAGGGTTCAGTTGAAGCGGATCGAGAACAAGATTAGCAGGCAAGTAACTTTCTCCAAGAGAAGAGCTGGTTTGTTGAAGAAAGCTCATGAGATCTCTGTGTTATGTGATGCTGAGGTTGCTTTGATTGTCTTCTCAACAAAAGGGAAACTTTATGAGTACTCTACTGAATCAAGGTTTCTAATGAATTCTAACACTCTACTCAATCTTTATTGTTCTTGTTGCATGTTTTCGCTTTGTGTGTGTATGTATGTGTGTTTTCGGGTTTTTTTTTTTTTTTTTGCCCTTTTCCCCATTTTGGCCATTTAGTTATTAGGTTACTGTTCAGGCATTGCATTACACAAAATTCATCATATTTTCGACTATATATTTTAAAGTTTGAGCTTTTTGAATTTTCTTTGTGTATCTCTCTTGACTCTCAAACAGAAACATATACAAACAAAAATAAAACATAGAACAAACTTCTGGTATCATTCTTGATATGTCCTTTCCTATATGCCAATGTTCATGATGTTTCATGCCAATGTCACTAGTCACTACACATTTGCAGTGTTTTTTTTTTTTTTTTTATAGCTTCATTGAGTACTTTTACTTGCAATTGTAGAGGTGTATCAGTGCTTTGTTTTGAGCTAGATACTTGGTTAACCACCTGATTGATTGCATAGAACAATATGGTAGGATCGATCATGGAGCTTTGTGTTATATATGGGATTTGATGAAATTGGATTCCTTTAAATTTTCTCTTAGGCAGAAGGGGCATGTGTCAAGAAATCTGCTACTGGTCTATGACCTAGGATTGTGGAATCTATTGATATTTGTGAAATCAAGTATAATGCCTCTCACAATGATAATGTGGCAGGATATCTATAAAGATTTTCCACCAAGAGGTGCTGCCATATTTTTGAAAAAGTCAACTTCGGACTTAGGGCAGTTGGTAGCTTAGCTCCATAGATAGGAGGAGAAAACCTTGGGATAATTGTGGTTTATCCTCCTTCTCTCAGTTCTTGTTATATTACCACGTGTAATCATAAAAAGTAAATGTACATGTAACAAAAATTAAATGGAGGAAGCGCAACACACCAAAAATACTGAAGATTTTTTTAATTATGTATGTCAAAATTATCTAAGTATTTTAATTAGTTATGAAACAATGATTTTTCTTAATTTTCTATATGCCTTCACCAATTTAGTTAGGTTTGTATTGTTCGACATTCTTTACTATTTGGGGATAGTGATATGTACTGATTGAAATTAATTCTCTCATAATATAATGTCTTAATTTTCTAAATGTCTTAATTTTCTATGACAACAAAAGTTTTATCATTAGCTATAAAGATCTTTTAAATGAATTAGGATTCAGTGCTGAAGTTTTTTTTTTTTGCTGAGTATGGAATTAATGATCAAAATTTATTTTGAGTTTTTATTTTTTTTTATTTCTCTTACCTAACAACTATTGATTCAGTGCTCAGTAAAAACTCAGTTCAGCACTGAATCTTTATCCCTTTTAAACACATCTTATGTTCAGTTAATTTATAAAAAGCTTTCCTTCCTATTCAGGCCTTTGCAGGTCATAATTTTCAACCATCATATAATGATCCTACTTTTGTAATTTCCATCATAGTCTTTCACCGCCACTTAATTTTGTGCACAATCTCTCATTATGTTAATTTTTAAGACTTAACTTGGAATGTTGAATTGAAATTCACTAATTAATTTCCAAATAAATAGGCAGCAAAAGGTATCAAATTTAAGGTTTCCTATAACTAAGTATTCTTAAGTCTCATTTTGGTTTTGAAACGTATGTATCCTACTTAAGAGGGCCTCCTAGATTTGATTTTAAGTAATATTTTTGAGCTCTTGTCAAATAACTTAGAATTTTAGATTTTGTGCCTTGAAGAGTAATAGTATAAGTGTAAACTCTTGTATAAATTGATGTGACATAAATACATTGGTTGGATAAAATAACTCCTGACCAACATGATTTACTTTTATTATTTTATATTTTTATCTCACTAATGTATTTATGTGACGTCAACTTGTTAAAAGTAAGTATGTACAAAAATATATAAATCTATCATTATTCTTCCTTAAATGTATGCAAGTGTGCATTTTTTTTTTACTTTTGTCTATGTACGTACACGCATGAGATTGTAATGGTAGGAATTACGATCTTATGATCTAAATTAAAATTTAATTTTTACCATTCATTTATTATAAGTGAATGTCTTAAGCGTAGCTGAGTAGAATTGTTATAGTATATACTACTTTTAACTTCAAATTTCGAATGTTGGATTAAAATGAAAGAATAAATAAAGAAAAAAATAAAAAATTACTTTAAAACCCTTTTCAATCCTGAAAATTTGATGTATAATAATTTGAGTGATGATAGAGGTACAAACTCTTATACAAAATTGTTTTGCACAAATTGATATAGCCTAAATTCATTGGTAGATGAAAATACAAAATAACAAAAATAAATAATGTGGTCCAAGAACTATTTAATCCAACCAATTGAACTATATCACATCAATTTGTACAAAAATTTATATAATTATATTACTATATTGCTGAGAAAAATGTGATCTTTTATATAAATGTACAACAACTAGCTTATGCTATAGGACTCAATATTGAGAAATTTAGGCAAAGATATATATATATATATACACATGCTGCCATGCACATTTGCAGAATATATGGGGTTGGTAAAAGGGCTTCTTTGCTCAAAGTGAATGATTATTATATCTTTAGATCATTGTTCCTTCCTATTGGTAATGTATGATCTCTGGATTTAGATGATTATTCAACATTACACTATAAACCTGCTTCTTATTATAATACTTGCTATTGCAATGCCTGGATATCAGTTATCTTTACATTCTTGTTTAGTTATTTGCTTCACCAAAGAGGTACTTATCTCATACATCTGGAGTGAAGAAAATGCAATGTGGGAAAGTAATAAATTTCACTATTTTGTTGAAGCATTATGGTTGATCTATTACACACAAAAATCAAAGAAAAAATGGAAAGAAATCTTTTCATGGTTTTGGGTTATGATATATATGTCTGTGTGCGGGTGTTTTACAAAACAAGATATGGCTAATTAATAATCTTTGATTGAGTTAGAAGATTTGGATATTTCTTATTCCTGTAAATATATCTCACTAATTTTGACGATCTTGTGATGATTCTTATCGTAGAGTTATAAGATTTCTTTTTCTTTTCTTTTTTTTTTCCTCTCCTTTTTTTTCCTTGTAATTCTTTGATGCAGCGCAATTCTTCTATTAACAAATTTTTGTCACGTGTGCATTGACTTTGTGGTTCTAATAAAATATTTAGATGTATTACTACAACACTGAGACTATTGAAAATTCTCTATTTACATATTGAGCTATTAAGTATCTAATAAGTACTTTAATTAGATTTTAAATTTTATTTTCGCCATTTATCAATTTCTTTCCAGAATCTATAAAATCGAAAACTCAGGTTCCTTTTCAGGTGAGTAATTGTTGTGTAATGTTTATAACGTTTTCTCTGTGACAGCATGGAGAGGATCCTAGAACGGTATGAGAGAAATGCATATGTGGAACAACAGCTTGTTACAAATGACGCTGAACTCCAGGTACTATTGCAGCATCTAATCTTCACTTTAATCTCCAAATATGTGAAACCATGTTTACAAGTTTACATATATATTGTACGTGTACATGCTCCATTCTTTTCGAGGGAGACTTCTTCTTTATTGTACTTGTAATGGAGGTTTTTGGGAGATAATCCCACAATTTTTAGAATAGTTTTCAAACAACCTTATTCATGAACTAGTTTGAGTAAAACTTAATGGTAAACAAATGTCTATAGTATTACATTTTGTTTTTTGGGAAGCGACATCAAGAATTGATGGTAAACAAGTTATATTTTGAAAATTAACTTTTTCGAATGCTGCATAGGGATGCTGGTCTCTGGAATACCCCAATCTCAAGAGTAGGATTGAAGTATTGGAAAAAAATATAAGGTAACCAACCCCACTTCATATGAACAAGATTGTAGATAGAAATTCTTTTAAGAAAATTTTCTTAATGAAATTATGTAAAACAGAATGATGTGGTATATGCAGGAACTTCATGGGAGGAGACCTGGAACCACTAAGCCTTCGAGAGCTTCAGTATTTGGAGCAGCAAATTGATACTTCTCTTAAGCGCCTTCGAAATAGAAAGGTGAAGATTCAATGCAATGCTCTTCAACATTTTTATGTCTTCGTATTGTGTTGAACATACACCATATATTTGACATTATCTTTCTGGGTACAATATTTTATATATGCAGAACCAACTGACACATGAATCAATTTCTGATCTACAAAAAAGGGTGAGCTCATTGTAGCTCCTTGTGTTTTACTACAATAAACAATACAATCTCTGACAGTATCCTGTACAACAATGAACATAATAACAAATAAAGTTTGTTACAGGAGAGGGCATTGCAGGATCAAAACAACATGCTTGCAAAGAAGGTAGTACCTATTTTCACTACAAATTAATTTATGTTGCGTTTTGAAGATCAAAATTTCATCTAATGACATGACGGATCAAATTAATTATTTCGAGGCACAATTACAGCTCAAGGAAAAAGAGAGGACACTGACTGAGCAGCAGAACCAGATGGCACAAAACTCATCACCCCTCATGCCAACATTTCCTTCTCTGACTATTGGGTATTTTACTTCCTGATATTTCACTCTCGGTCTCAGGCACACACAAAGAAATAAAGCGCGTGTACGTGCACGCGCGCACAAATTTATAATGCATATCATACATCAGAAAATGCAGAATTTTAAAATGATGGTCACTATAAATGCAGGGGCAATATCCAGGTGATGATGAGAGGAAGCGTAATTGATGAGCCCGATGAGAATCAAACTAGGCAGAATATGAGGAGCACAGTTGTACCTTGGTGGATGCATGACCATGTAAATCACTCATGAACAATAGAGAGAACAATTAAGAAGCATTATGGATCATCTGCAACAAATAATTAGTACGGATCATCAAGTGTGCATTGGTGATTTTGGTTAGCTTACATAAGAGAAGCAATTTGATCCCTAATGCTACGTACAACAGTGTAAGGCGTCAGCCAGCCTCTCTATATATATTATATAAATGAGATGAATGTAACATTCAAACACAATTATATAATAACATCTCTTAACATGCACACTGGTCTATGAATAGTACTTACATGCAACAACTGTACCGATGGACTAGCCATTAGAGAAATTAACTAGGCCTAGCCGGCACAGCCCATGGTCTTGAGTCGACACAGAGTCTTGGGTTATCAGTTAGTACATTGATCTAGACGTCGGGTATGAAAGCATAAAAAATAAACTATGCTTGGTATAAAACCTTGAGAAATGTTAATGTCCAAATTAAAATTGCATATAATTCGCATTAACCATCATAGATAAAGTTCCTGTTTTAACTGTCATTTCCAGATTCCTAAGTAGGTGATCAAATGTACTTGATAGTGGTTAATTAGAAAGGATTTTCCTTCGTCGTTTGAATAAATATGATTATAAGCTTTACAGTCCTAATCAGGTTGTTAAAAATGAAGATGTGAACGAACAATCAATTCAATGATCTTCAAATCCAGTTCAGTTGTGTTTCAGTCGTTCCCATTCCTAGTGTCATCATCACAATCAAATTCGTCGCCATGAAGTAAGTGCTCCCTGTACATGCATAAGATTCATTAGGCAAGGGCCCATAAACTAATCACCGGCGTGGTGCAGACGTCAGATAGAAACCACAGCCTCATAAGTTAATACCTCAGTCTCTCACAAAGGCGCGCCAAAGCCTCTGATCCTGTCCGGGATGCAACATCCTCAATCTCAGAAGCATTTGATAAAGTAACGCTCTCTGCAAGCCTAAATTCGCACAATTCTTTTAAGGAACATGCATCAGTCAACACAGCTGAATGGCCGCCACCGGCTGCTAGTTTCCGCACTTCCCCAACACACCTGCAATGACGCACTTGCATCAATATGAAGGTTTAAATTATTTTGCAAATGTTAAGAACAATAATTAGAAAGTAGCATACCAATCAACCGGTGATGGATACCAAGCATACGTAGATTTCTCATTAGCTGCCTGACCGTAGCTGTTGTAACCCCATCCATGGATTTTTCCGTCCCTCATATAAACAAGCGTGTGAGAGTGTCCACAAGCAACAAGTTGCACACCGTTTGGCACTACCAAAATAGGGATATTACGAAAATAAGTATCAGATTCATTGGGGATGAATGAAAAGGATCTAGTTTGCGGGCCAAGGCCCAACTGCCCTGCTTGACAACCACCCCAAGCATAAAGAGCTCCTTTAGAAGTTAGGGCACAAGTGTGTACACCACCGCATGCAACATCCTTTATAAAGATTCCATCAAGTGCAACCACTCGCCTTGGCAGTAACTCTTTATCCCCAGACTGAAGGGAACAGTGTCCAAGTTGACCCACACTCCCCAGCCCCCAGGTATAGCTGCAGGTTCCAGAACAGATTTTCATCAGTGATGAAAATATTTCTGAGATTTATACCCAACGAATAGAAATTTTGTTAAAGAAATAACCACAATCATTTTTGCGCATAGCTTATGCAAGAACAGATTGTTGGACTAGAATACCACCATTCCAAATGCTAAGCAGTTTAATGAATGTTAAACCTAGAACGGAATTGGTATAACAATGATACAAAGACCTAGTTTGAATTAGAAACTACTTGCTAAACTAGAATACCATCACGACATACATAGTTTATAGATAACATTATCGATCTCTAATGACTAATCAGACCCTGTTGGATCGAAAGTAGGCAAGTGAATTTTATAACTAAATCTCACCCAGGCAAATTAGTAAAACTATAATATTAAATGAATCTTAGAAATATAAACTTCCTTTTTTTTACCCCCCTTTTTAGCCTACTGGCAATCCAATCTCTTTCTCACCCATTTGAGTAGTGTTCGAACCCTAAACCTCTTGTTTTCAACACGAGACTTGACTACCTAAACTAAATAGCATCAATAGAAGTATAAACTTTAATAACTAGTTAAGAGTCTTATCCAGAAATAACCATAAACAATGAAAAAAATTAAAAGCTTTCAGACTTGGAAAAGAAATAAAAAGTTAGTGGCATATATACTAATTCCTTCAAATAGTTACGATTTATGGATATGCATGCTTCCATTGAATGACGAAGCTATGTGGGACAGAGACTTGCATATCCAAATGCATTCCATTTCTGTTGCATCCAGTCTCCCAATGAGATGTGAGATTCCCATAAGAAGATTTTCCCAAACCTTCAAAAACATTTACTTGTGTGCCATGCGGATAACCACAATTGTCATGCCTAAATGTTGAACTTATCTTCATGTTATAAATCCTTCAGATAACTTACACCTCGCCATTTTCAGATACAGCTGCTGAGTGGTACTCCCCGCATGACACTTGAGTGATCTTCTCGAGCTCAGGAGCTTCATCAAGGAATTTAGCATAACCCTTTATTACGCGAGGCCCCTGTAAACCTTCACAAGTGATACCCCTGCCAAGCTGGCCATATTCGTTGTAGCCTGATTTATAGAAAGATCAATAAGACACTGATTAGACCAAAAGAATCAAGTAAAATTCCTTTAGTATCCTCTCCTAGAGCATATAATATATGAATTAATAGAAGTGCATAAGCACAAATATCATCTCCAAAATGAGTCCTCAAGTTTCCTTTCCTGAATCATACAATCTACTTATTATGAGTACTGAATAAACATAAACATCATCTGCAGATAGGTGTTTACGAGAACAGGTTATAGCTGAATTACAATTTAATTTTTACAATGAAAGTTTTTTCGAGGCAGTTACAAGTTTTGAATATTAGACGAAACCTACCCCAAGCTTGTAGTAAGCCACATTCTGATAAAGCCACTACATGAACTGAACCACAGGACACTTGACGGATAATCTGCAATAAAATAGAAAGCAGAATCCTGATTGCCTCTACACAGTGGAGGTCAAATAAAAAACCAAATAAACAACAGAAAAATCAAGAAGCAACCGCAAATGTACATTCAATTAAGAACAAACAACCGTATCATATTGCCAGAACAAAACTTAAAAGAGCTATTTTAAGGATTTTCCTTTTTCTGTTTCTTGTCTTTGATGAGAACCAACAAATCAAAAACCTCATGAAACTGGCCTAAACCCATAAAACTTGGTAATTAGAATTGAAGCTATTACAATTTCTATTTTTTCAGAGTGCATTAGATGTTACATTTCAATCCTCCTGTCTTAACCTCAACATTCAAGTAGGTTATCATCAACCAAAGCTCAATACCAGAATCCATCACATACCGTATTCGGAGTAAAGGCTCCCCAAAACAAACGAGGAAAATTTGATCCCTGTCAAAAGAATCAGCACAAGAAATATCAATAGAAAGTATTATTTAATACTCCATGCTAGGAAAAAGAAGCCCAAAACAATATTAAAAAGTGAACATCCATAAACATTTTCTAGATTCAAAATAAGCTTAAGTGGAGCCACGGAAAGATGTTCTTAGTTTAATATAAGGATCATATTTAGGTTCACCCAGTCAAAAGCGGATGCCTCTGATTCCTTTTTTTAAACTTCTAAATTTTTAGGGAAGGACTTAGATAGCTTCCAAATTTTCAGGAATTCACAAACAAACAGCTCATGTTCCTCAATTTTGATTAGACGACCGATTGGTTTTCTACATGTGATCTTTATATGGCTTTTCTTCCTGTTTGGTAGCCTAAAGTTTGTGTGATATGGACAATAAGAAGTCTCCCAAAACTCTTAACAGGTTTCTTAAGCTCTCACTTGAATGGTATGATGCAAATCTAGAAAAGGGTGTATTTCAAGAACTGGTAGCTACAATTACTAAAAGAATCAAGTAGCGATGCCTAGATCCTCATCTTCATTCTTCTCTTCCTTCTTCTACTTCTTCTCAGGTTACTTTGATGGCCATAAAAACACTCACAAGATTTTGTTTTCTTGTGATTGATCTCAAGTTCGATCTCTACCATCAGACTATCCTAAGTCTACATGTATTTTCTGCCTTTACACCACTCCTTTGACTATAAAATCAACAGCAAAAGTTGAACAATTACAAGAATTTTCCATCCAACATTATCCTACAGAAAAATTGAGAAGACATAAAGATTCAGTAAAATAAACCTCACAACCTGATTTTGACCCCAAACCCAAAGTCTACTTGTTGAGATGGTTCCATCATTTTCACGAGGTTCTGCAATAGCGGCGGTGCAATGTACTCCACAAGATATTGATTTCACAAACTCTGATTGCAATTGCTTTACTTTCTCAGGGTGTTTCCTACCCTCCTCGGTGCCGTCGCCCAGTTGACCAAATTCATTAGCACCTGGACAGATACATAAATGTGCTTGTTTGCATATGCAATAAAAGAAAAAGGAACACTAGGAAGCATACTGCTGACAGTTCTGCTTCTTACAACTATTACCATAACAAATAGTATCTCAAAAGCCAACTGTTAACAATCCAGAACAGAGTAATTAATAATAATTAGAGAAATGATCCTTAATCAAGTCGTATCCATGACAGGATATAAATGGCAATAACAACTCAACATAAAAGATTATCAAACAACACAAAGAAACCCTGAGAGGAAAGTGCCCATCCAAATCCATGGCAGCAGCAATAACATATTCCCAAGAAATTTTAAGCCAGTTACTGTCATGATCAGAGTAAAAAGGGTAAAAGCTTTGCAACCACAATAGAGGAAGCCCACACAACATAAGCAAACAGACATTTAATACATAACATATTATGTAAGAAGGGATTTGTAGAGGGACAAACCCCAAGTGAAAAGTGTCCCATCTGAGGCCACAGCAGCAGTGTGCTCATGACCACACGCAATGTCCAACCAACGGGAATTAGCACCAGCTGGGCACCCAAAGAGCTCAGGAGGGAGCTGTTTTGGAATCCTCAATTGGCGCTCTCGCCCCTTTCTACCGGTCTGGCCACTGTGGTTATATCCCCACACATAAATTGCACTCTTTGCTGGTATATTATCCACAGGACGGGCTGTTTCGCCAATAATTTCATTGATATCCATTTTCAATATATACACCTATAGCACAATCAACCAACAAGAGCGATAAGACCAATAAAATCAAATGATAATTTCAATGTTTACCCAGAAAATTAGAACTAAATTGTAGCTGAACTGTCTTCAATTTTTTTTTCCTTTTTTTGAACAATTGAAATCACGAAATAATCAAACTAAAGAGCTACTGTCTTCAATTTTTTTTTCCTTTTTTTGAACAATTGAAATCACGAAATAATCAAACTAAAGAGCTATGAGCAAATTTAGAGCAGAAATGCAGCAGAAATCTAGAATCGTGGTTCAAGATTTGCGAAATTATATCTGTTTGGTTGCCAGGAAAGTGGAGAAAAAAATGCAAAAGAAAAGAAATTTTGCAACCTCAAAGTCAAACCATCAATCCCTGTTTACGCCAATCGGAAAGGCAAAATAAAACAAATTATAAAGTTTAATTTAATAAAATTTAGATATCAGCACATCCATGAACAAAAAACAAACAACTTTCACCTGAATTTGAAGCAATGAAAATGAAATGGAATCTGGGTTTGTTTATTATTATTATTATTATTATTATTACTTTATGGAGTTGGATTCTTGGAAATTGAGTGAAAGTGAAGAAAATATTTGAAAGCAAACGTATTTCTGTTGTTCCGTGAACGTGGGAGTTTTGAGGCGGGCATTATGTCGGTGAATATAAATGACTGCCCCCACTCACCAATCAATTTTCCATGACGAGACTACCCTTCACAAGAATAATTAATTTATTTTTCATAATAAAATTACCTGGAAGTTTTCTTCCACTTGAGAGAGAATTATCTAGAAGTTGAAAAACAGAGTATGTGAAAATTTTTTATTTTATTTTTTGTGATTCCCTCTAAATTGTGCTACCAATCAGTATGAATATTTAATGCAAATAATAATAGTTTTAAAAAATATTTAAATAAAATTATCTTTATGTATAAAATTCAATTTTTTCTTGTGTGAATAGGGGAGATTAAACCTAAATTATTATTATGTTACTTGTTAAAGGAAATATATAAACTGCTCAATTCAAAATAATGCCAATATAAGTTTATAATTAGAGTATGACAATAATATGATTGTTTTTTGTTAATTTATTTTCAAAAATGATTTTCAAACAAGTTTGTTGATTTTTTAAACTAAAATTCTTCTTGTTTTCATTTGCAAGCAGTTTTATGAAAGACTGTAATTGATAATCTAATTTAAATTATTTCTCTTCTAAAAAAAATTGTAAATTATTGCTCAATTATAAATTATAAAACGTTTTCAATACAATTTTTCAAAAAGTTTATTTGGGTAAATTTGTCTATGTGCGTAGGTGGGTAGCAGCATCTTGCTAACTCTCAACTGTCAACGGTCAACCTTTCACCAACCTTCGTTTCATTTTACAAATATAAAAATTTTAAAACCGGCTATGGCTTTCATCTCTGTCACAAGATCCCTGCTTGTTCATCCAGGTATGTTCTTTTTAACTTGCAAATTTTAATAAGCCTTTCAATTTTATTTTTAAAATTTTTGGTTTAGTTTCTATTTTGCATTGGAATTAAAAAGGGTTAAATTTAAAACATGTTGTTTGGCTTTAGTTTATGAGAATCCTTCAATTGATATGTGCTGTAGAAAGATAGGTGATTGATTAACATTCTTGTAAGATTAATTAACCACATGTTTCTGTTCAATTTTTATGAATTAGTTTTTCAGTTATTCATGAATGGTGTAAAATCACTCTACAATTTTCTATTTTTGTGTTGTTTGGTGAATAAGATTTTTTTTGGGTATTGACGCTTTGGGGATATATAATTTGGGGAAAACAATTTTATATCGTTTGATTTTGTGCTTGATGTTACTACTGACATTTTAGAAAGGTAACAGATACATAAGAATCATGGCTCAGTCGGTAGGTAGCAGTGCTGGGAAAAAGCTTGTTCGAATTGATGTCAGTTCGGATACTGTATGCCCATGGTGTTTCGTGGGAAAAAGGAATTTGGACAAAGCTATAGCTTCTTCTAAGGATCAATATGATTTTGAGGTTCATTCCATTCTCTCTCTCACATGGACACCCACACATCCTCTATTCAGTGTTTGTGGTCTGATTTATTCTGGGGCTAATTTTGCAGATTAGATGGCATCCTTTTTTCCTGAATCCTTCTGCACCTAAGGAAGGGGTTAACAAGAAAGATTTTTATGAGAATAAGTTTGGATCTCAAAATCAAGGGATCATAGCTCGAATGACTGAGGTTTTCATAATCACTCTTGGAATCATTTCCAATGGCGATGTATATCATTTGATTTGGATGGTTTATTTCTTATTTTTCGCTCTGAAATTTGCAGGTTTTTAGGGGTCTTGGGTTGGAATATAACATGTCCGGACTGACGTAAGTTTGAAGTATTTGTCCTATTATTCATATATAAACTGATTTGTGGAACACTAGCAAGCTTTAGAAGAGCTATTCAATAGAGATGCCACTAACATTTTCTTTGATATGCACAGAGGAAATACACTAGATAGCCACAGGCTATTATATCTCGCTGGGCAGCAGGGTCTTGACAAGCAACACAATCTTGCGGAGGAATTGTTCCTTGGATACTTCACCCAGGGGAAATACATTGGTGACAAGTGTGCTTACTTCTCATTGGACGAGTTTTTTTTTTTTTTTTTTCCCGTCTCTAGTGAATATAAATCATGAACTCACTCACCTAAAATGAAAAACACAACAACATTAGCTGATTTGTTTTGCCTGCTATAATTGCTATTTATGGTAGCACAGTTAGTTACAATAAGTTGTAAGCAATTGTAAGTGTATGTCACTCATATCAACTTTAACCTAAGGAAAAGAAGAACAAGATTGAAAACTGAAACAAGCTTGCTATCAATCTTCAATTGAGTGGGGACTCGTGACTGAACTGTGCTTTGGTGATGAAGTGCTGCATCATTACATTTCACAACAATGGTCAGTAACAGTCATGATTGGATGCAGAGAATTTCTTGTTGAATGCGCTAGGAAGGTTGGGGTGGAAGGGGCAGCAGAATTTCTTGACGAACCCAACAATGGATTGAGTGAGGTAATTTTTCTTTTTCTTCTTTTCTGCTCCTTTGGTTTTAGCCCATCCTCTTTTCGTCCATCAGCAATTCTAGAGTACTAGAAGTCATCTGATGCTACTAAATTGAACTGAACCTGCTAATTATGCTTCAATTTAGGTTCATGAGGAGCTGAAGAACTACTCGGCAAACATTTCAGGCGTTCCTCATTTTGTGGTAAGTGAAAGATTAAATATATCAACTAAATTTTTAGTTGAATTACACAGTTCCATTCTCTGAGAAAATCTTCTTTTGGCAGCTTAATGGAAAGCATGAGTTGAGCGGTGGTCAACCCCCGGAGGTTTTCCTAAGAGCTTTTCAAGTTGCTGCTAACTGAAATTACTTGCAGCATGAAGCTTCTATGTTCAGTCTTCAATAAGGATGCTTCTGCTTTTGTGGATTGTCGGCTTAAAACCATAATCTCTCTTATTATGCTAGCGTGTTCTAATACCTTGAAACTGGTTTGTAAATTATATAACAAATGTTCAGATGAAATAAAAGTTAAGGCTTGTTGATTGGGGGGTCTAATCATTTGTGATATGGTATGCATTGCTAATCTGCTAGACTACTCGGCTTCATAAACATTATTTTTACTTTTTTCCATGAGATCTGAGTCATGTAAGACACAGGAAAGACAAATATACCACAACTAAAATCATGTTTCTCTTCATTCCACTCACACTTCAATGTAAAATGCTATTTTTCTGGAGGCTAAAGCCAGATTTTCAGTAACACAAGGGGAAAATCATCAATGATTTGAATGACACTTTTTGTATTTACTGTAGCCGACACAAATGACTTCATATTCACAAATGGATTTACAGGTCTCTTTTGATTTAAACATTCTTCCTTCAGTTGTTGCTGGTTCCATCCACGAACAAAACCTTTGAAAGATCAAGTCGTTTCATCAAAAACCATCACCTACGAAAAGGTCAACGAGATGAAATTTTAGTAAAAATAATCAGAGAAAAAGGTACAGGATAATATGGTTCATTCTAATGAAGAAAGCTTTAGAAGTAAACCTTGCCACTTCTGCTTAACTAAATGCAATGTTGTCGCAATTAGATACTAAAAAATGATAAAATGGCAGGGCCAGAAACCTTAATCCCATGTTTTAGTAAACAGAATGAGTAGTAGATTCATAACTAGCCAAACAATACTAGAAGAAACTGTGACAATATTGACTTTCTTGCATTCCCCAGTTACAAAGCAAATGATGGAAGTTTAAAGAGAGACCTCTAGCAAGCTTACCATTTTAAGAAACTGACACAAACTTTAGTTCATAACAACTGAATGCAAGGTCACTTAAAAAATCCTTAGAACTATTTTAACGTCTTTTTTGTGCCCTAGACAATACCTTTAGATAACAAAACATTTTATGCCACTAAGAAATATGAATATCATTTG
This sequence comes from Citrus sinensis, assembly GCF_022201045.2. NCBI lineage: Eukaryota > Viridiplantae > Streptophyta > Magnoliopsida > Sapindales > Rutaceae > Citrus > Citrus sinensis. The sequence goes on from NC_068561.1 coordinate 24,475,642, forward strand.
AATGTTTCAACACATTTTCTCTTAATATTCTTCATCTCCAGATATAAGATACTGAAGTCAAAACCCGCTAGGAAGTAGGAACTGAAAAACTAATAGTAAATACTTCTGGTTTTCCAATAACATCAGTTAAATTATTTAGCAATAGACTGCAATGCCAAATGCCAAAGAATTCAGCAAAGCTAAAAAAAAAATGAAGAAATTAATCTCCAGATTTTGAATCTTAAAGATTAGAAAATAAAATCACATAAACCAAAAGGCTACACTTTTGTGAGTGCTGTTGAAAAGATAAAAAAAAAGGACAAAGGGAGAGGAACATGGAAAGAAAGGCAATTGACTTGAATAAACAACAACATAGATCAAATTTCTCCATTATTCACCAAAGCAGGGCTTCAGTGTCATAAAAAGGACAGACAGTTCTATATAGCTACACCTCAATTCAAACAAAATGAAACTTAAAAATAAGATGTTCCTCGCCAATTCAAAATATTAACACATCAGTTGACACTAAACCATGCAAAAAAGGTAAACAAACAACAATAACCTGAATTGGGATGCTTTTGAATAACAAAGGAAGAAAAACATTGTTCGAATGAAGTTTAGAGCTTTATGCAGTGCATAGATCCCAATCTCATAATAAGAAACCAAAATAAATTATTATCATGAACAATACGAACAGCCTCAAGGATTCAGAAACAAAGCACAAGGGATTGATTACCTTGCCACAGACAGGGCAGTTTTCACTTCTCTCCATCCATTCATAAATACAACCAAGGTGGAAATGGTGAGAACATTTTGTCACTATTTTGGGGTTCTCTGGCGTATATTCTGCATATAAAAAGGTACAATTAAGTTACTCAAATTAACTGAAACCAGTACGCTATATGGACTCATTTTACAATAGCTTGTCAATCATTAAAATTAACTTTTTGCATAATTTAGAGTCATTTGTACTCAGACAAGAAGGAAGTCACCAAAATAGTCTGGCAGCATGTCAAGGCCCAGACTCCCAGTGAACCTGGGAAAATCTAGTTATTTACATGCTATACAAAGTTACCTATGCGATAAAAAAAGCATAAAACTGCACTCAAAATGTACCTTCAAGACATGTTGGACAGACATCTTCATCTTCTGATGGAGAATAAATATACGCAAATCCAGCTGTTGATTTTGCCGATGAAAGCGTAACTGAGGATTTAGAACGTTGTTCTTTCGATCCATCTTCACAGGATGAATCATTCCACTTGTCTCCTGCACTAAAAGATTCCGATTCCACATCATTGTCACTTCTTAGAGGTTCTGACTCCTCATGGAATTGGCTTGAACCCTTCTCACGCCTTGAAACCAATCCTTCATGTTGCAAGCGGAAATATCTAGGATCAGCATCATAAGGCAAGGGTCTCGGAGGAGATCGGTACATATCAGAGAGAGAATTGTCAAGGGAAGCAGTAGAAGTCATTGATGCTGCCCCCTGTATGGATGAAGGGACAGAATGCACATCCCCTCTTCGGAATAATGAGGTATACTACAGACAATTAAAAAAGAAATAAGAGAAGTGAAATTTAGGAACATCATCCAGGGGAATGATGGATATTAAACTTTCATGAATAATCTTTACAATACATAATTCAAATTTTCACAAACTAATTTGCTCATTCTCTATTTGTGCGTGTCATCCTTGCTTACAAAATACAAGCACCTTGGCGAAAATAATCATACTGATCTAGAAAGTTTTGCAATGAAATCCAAAAGACACTTGCACTAAATGTGCCTGAACTGAGTAATCAGAACTGAATTATAAACAGGTCTTCAGTCACTCCAAAAACATAGTCATATGTCCTCACAAACATTGATAGAGTAAGATCTTCAGAGAATAGTCACATGGAACCAACTTACAGAAAAAAGTATTAATCACTAGTAGTCTAGTTCGCATATATTCACACATGGGAAAGAACTCTTGACAGTTTCAACAATAGGCCCATTATGGCAACATAAGTTTGTAACAAACTGTTAAACCGACATTGAAGAAAGTAAATCTTAAACGAAAAACGAGACTAAGTAAAAGATGCATGAGACATACCACATTTAAAACATGCTGAATAAAGCAGCTGAGACACATGCAATTCCTATATACAGAACTGTTTGGATTCATATAATCCTCAAAATCCTCCACATGAAAACAGCAGCAAACAGAACCCATTGTTGTAAACTTTAATATCTTCCTTTCTACCCGCAACGGCGATAGTCCAATCTCATTGGCAAGATCAAGCCCCACTGAGCATATGCATCAAGAAAGAATTCTTGAAGCAATTAGTATATAACAATATATACAATGAGAGAGGACACTGAGCTCGCAGAAGTCTCACTGGCTCCGCGAACTAGAACCCTCCCTCCCTTGTTAACAAATGCTGAACTAGCTTCGTAACTGCACTAATAATTTTGTGGTATATTCACCTGGAATATACAAGAAAATCACATTAAACAACCATGTTGAATAAGAGAAAGGAAAAGCATGCGACAAACTATTCTCAAAAGAAATTCATGAACTTAAATAACAAATGCCCATGCAGCTAAAAGTGCAAACTAATGCAATCTAAACTTACATTTCTTCATTAATCAGCATTCAAAGGTTAACTTTTGAGAAGAAAAAAAAAATCTCATACTAGTCAAAGGATGTCGCCATACCTTACATCCTAAATTAATGCAAAAAGAATGAAAGATTCCCTGTCGCAATAACAAATTTTTATTCAAGAAAAAAAAATCACTTGTCCAAAATTTACAATTTTTGGCATGAAAGTGACAAATTTTCTTCCTTTCAATACCTATCTTCAAGAGTAGAAAAAAGTTTCTTTCCTATTGTGATCACGAGCTAAAATTCAACACTGACAAAGTATCCATCGCAGACGGATTACCCTTACAAATTCACAATCGCCCTAAACGAAAAACCCATCAAAAGAAAAAATATATATATTTTACAAAAAGGGAAAAAAAAAACCCCACATCAATCATCAAAAAGTTCTTAGTGAAAAAAAAAAAAACCCAGTAAATAAGATTATCCAAAAAAATAAAGGATATCCAGTTGCGATAGCCCCATAATCTATCAAACAAAATAAAAACTCCCCATCTAAAATCAACAAATTCGAAGACAAATAAAATTTAAAGAGAGAGAGAGCAAAGAAATACCTTGACAGAGAAAAATAAAAAACTTTTTTGTTTTTTATTGTTTTTTTTTTTTTTTGGTTTGTGGGCACAGAGACAGAAACGGAGAACCTAACACTAAGAGCAAGCTATGCAGGCAGGGAGCTGGGTCTCAAGAGGGATGATCAAAAATCTGAAATTTATGTTGGATTGTTCGGCGAGAAAAGCTAAGAATCATCTCAATTCAATGCTTCATAAATTGAAGTGACGCTACCCCCTTTCCCTGTAGCCTCCCCTTTGAATTTCGCTTTGGTTGGGTGATGGAATCAATCCAACTTTATTATTTTTATTGTATTTATTAATCTAATAAATTTTATTTATACAACAAGTGTTACTTCTTTTTTCTTTTTCTCCTCTTTTTTTTTTTTTAATGTAATACACCTTGTTTCAAAGCCTCTTCCTCATTTTTATGGCAATTTTTTTTAATCGAGTTAAATGAATTTTACCAAAATATGCCGACCAGATTTTTAATTAGGTTTACATGAATAATATCAAAAGATATCTCGATAAATTAATAATTATAATATCAATATAAATATTAATCTTTTTACATGACTTTTTTTATCTTATTTTATTTTATTTTATCATGCTATTATGATATTATAAAGGTTGCGTTAAATTTGTGTTGTATGGTACCAATTATGTGTTTTTTTTTTTAGTGATAATTTTTTTTTTACTCCTTTTAAATATTATGTAAAGGTAAAAAATTATGAAGGATGCAATAAACACAAGATAAGAGACCAGATGACGGTGGCCTTTATCATAATAAGTTTAGTAAAATTATTATATTATGCTTTGTGTGTCTGTGGATAGAAAATGAAATTTTGGCTTTGTGCATTGACTTGATTTGATCAATTTGAACAAGTTTATACTTTCCATGACAGATGTGTTGACATTTGTAATAAAATTACAGTGGGATGTTGTTTGTTTCTATACGGAGTTTTGAGGTACTTAATTTTGGAATGGGTAAGAATTTTTTTTTTTTTCTTTATAAGATAGATAGGTTTGGTAAAGTCAAATTAAACGTCTAGAAACAAATGCAGCGTTTATATTTTCTATTGATGTGGAAATTATGTGTGGAAATCTTGAGATTGTGAGCGTGAAATGAAAATGAGAGTAAATTGTTTATTTACATTGAAATGGAAGTATAAAATCATAATCAGAACCTAATTCATATGTTTACTTTGTCTTAAACTATAAGTAAATGGTTTCAAATTATAATTTTATCCTAATTTAAAGAATTATAGTTTTTAATTACAAAATCAATAAACAATATATTTGAAAAATAAAATATATACTTTGGTATATTTGTAAATTAATAATTATTATTAATATTCTTAATTATGTAAATTAAAAATTATTACTAAGAGCAACACAAATAAAATATTATTATAAATAATATAGTACGAAATTAATATTTTTTAGAATAAATTATTTGTTATTATTGATTATTAATATTAAATAAATATAATATTATTATATTTTCAAATAACGATAATATATAGTGATATTATTAATTCTCTATGAATATAATAATATTCTTTTTAACTAATTTTAACTCAGAATCAATATAAAGTATTATTTTTAAATAAATATAATAATATTATATTTAAATAAGTTTACTATTATTATTTTTAATAAATGTAATTTTGAAATAATATAATAATATTATTAAAATGAATATGAAAATTTTATTTTATTAAATTTAATAAAAAAAGAATTAAAAAAAAATTCTCACTCCTACCTCCCTCGTGAAAGTGAGAATCTCATTCCCCACTGCAAAAATAGATAGGGCCTATAAAATGAAATTCTCACTCCTCCTTTAAAATATATAAGTAAACACTCAAATTAAATGAATGCAAATTCTTCACTTCCACTCCAAAAAATAAATATATAATAAAAGTAATTCCACCGCGCTCAAATGGGTGAGAATTAAAAAAGTTATAGAATCCAAATTTTCTGGCCTACGTCTGTGTTTTTCTTTTTTTTTTTGGTTTTAAATAATGAAATTTTCTTTTTTTTTCTTTTTTTAATTCATATTTTTCAGATTCTAAGTGGTTGGTGAGTGGTGACCATTGTGTATTGTGATTTGTGTTTATGGACCATGCGGTTGGCTTTTTCCATCAAAGCCTTCGTCGTCAAAGTTAGTCTCCCTATTTAATAGACAAAGTGGATCCTTTGGTCGGCCAAATTGCGCCGTTTACTCATTATGTGTAATGGGGTTAAATTCTAATGGCATTTATACTTTAACCGTGCCCTCGAACGTAAATTCTAACATTTTTTTTTAAAACCAATTTATTTATTTATTATTATTATTTTCATATCTCTTGTCTAGTTGTTCAGATGGATGGTTGAGATTAGGTGGAGCTTCAATTTTCAACCAGAGTTATTGTGTATTTATTATGAAACTTGTACTCCAATGTGTGATGTTAAAGAATATTAAGACTAGTAAAAATTTAATTTGAGAAAAGCGATTATAAAATTAAAATAAGTCGCCATTAATTCAATAGGAAAGCACCCACAAGACCTAAATAGGAGGGGGAAAAAATGATTAATCTTAATATAAAATATTAAACGATGGCTTCAGTGAGAAGCTAGTATGTGACGTGGGCTTACACCTTTCAGTAAAGTGATTGGTGGTAATCTTGGTCAGACATCGTTTGGTGGAATGGTTATGGGCCCCATCAACATCAATTAGTTTGTATGTTTGCTTTAAGGCTATTTAGTTACTAACTCATGTTATGCTTTTATAAATTACATTCCGCATTTTTCATTAATTGAAATCGATTGCTTGCCTTACGGAGAAATGCTAGCAAAATTGAATTATATCAAAATAAACCAACCTTTCAAGCAAAAAATCAAATGATTATCTATCCGTATCCAAAGGATTGGTCATGCAGTTTACGAGCTCTTTTCTTTAATTAATCATTCGAGTCTAAATTTTAAGATACATAAATGATGGTGGAGTCATTAACAGATAAAGAAAGGTGTCTAAAAATTCATAAGACATTCTCTATCTACATACTCGAAATCACAAATTTACCCCCTTAAACTGATTAAATACAGTAAATTTAAGTAAAAAATTATTTTAAAATTACACAAATCTCGTCTATTTATAATTTATTAGTCCAATCGCATAATTTAAATATCAAACCCTAGCTGTATGCATTAAATATGAGGCCTTGGATCTAATTCGATATTTGATATGATTTAACCAAAAAAAAAAAACCCAATTTAATGTTAAGAGTAATGTTAGAGATCTTCGCAACTGTTATATATTATTCATCTATTATAACAATCGATCGAGATTCGAGATTTATCTATTGAGATTCTTAAATTATTATAATATAAAAAATCCATCAAACTAAAATATGTTATCTAAAAAGAAAAAAACATAATAGACTGTCTTCTTAGAGTTTTAATTTCTTAAGACATATAAGAAAAAAATACTACTAATATTAGAAAAACAATAAGTTGAAATTATAATTTTTTTTATATATTTTATGTCAGATTATTTAATTCCTAGTTATTTGATCTTATGGGTACGCCAGTGGGGATGAAGGGCCTAAAAAACTTATTAGGCCTCAAGTTTACTAAATTACATAAAGATCAACATTGATGCTTCAATTATATCGATGTGCAATATGCTCGCATGGTTGATAAAATAAACCAGTGTACATATGACGTAATATTATTATAAAATATTGCATGATATTTATCCAAAATTTAATCAATCAAATTATCAATGTTTCTGTGAGCGGGACCTCCATTTTTTTTTGAATTTGCTTTTTCTTTCTTTTTTTTTTTTTAACAAAATCATTACGTCGTCGTCTTGTCCTCCCTCGTTCGCCGGCCAAATTATCAGATCTGCGACTGCTTCATCTCTCCCTCTCTCTCGCTAATTCTTGGGTTCAACATTTTCTCTCTTCAGATTTACGAATTAGGGATTCGCAATTGAAAGCCCAACCACCAGATTCTTCCACAATGAGAACTTCAGCTTCCAAATTCAGGGTTTTCAGAAAATAGAAGGACAAAAAGATCGCGCATTTCGTCTGTTGGGGTTTTAAAACAATGCAGAGCTCGTCGAGCTCGTCGGCAGTGCAACCAGAGGCCATACTCGAGTGGCTTCAGAAGGAAATGGGGTACCGACCACTGGGGTCCTACAGTTCGACGAGTATGAAAGCAAACGCGCCGAATGCGGATACAATTCGAAAGATTTGTCGAGGAAATATGATACCCATTTGGGGGTTTTTGTTAAAGAGAGTGAAATCAGAGAAAACAGTGGAGAGTATAAGGAAAAATATAATGGTACATGGTAGTAGTGGTGGTGGGGAGAGTGGCAATTTGGTGAATTTGGGGAAAGAGGAGAGTAAGAGTCGTAGGGGAGGGAGGAGGAAGGATAAGGGTTTGGGCGAGAGCGCGAGTGGGAGTGAGAGTAGAGAGGCGGCATTGAATGAGAGAGAAATGGCAGCAAAAGAAGTTGAGAGGTTGAGGCACATTGTGAGGAGGCAAAGGAAGGATTTGAGGGCTAGAATGTTGGAGATTTCAAGGGAGGAAGCTGAGAGGAAGAGAATGCTTGATGAGCGTGCAAATTATAGGTTTGTTGGACTTCAAGCATTCTATGCAAAAGTTGTTTGCTTATTGCTTTCATGGTTGATGTTATGTTTTCTGTTGTTTTCTCTCAAAATGGTTCTTCTAATTATGTTTGGTTAATAGAAATGTGTTTTATTGGTTTTTGTCTGTTAGTACCTGAAGAGTTATTGAGGTTCTTCAAACTTGTTTTAGCTTTACTCCAACTTGGGGCATGTAGGGTGATTGAATCTTAGTATATTATATTAGTTTCTCATAGTTAGTTTTGCCAAAGAAAGTTCACACGGTTGGGATGTGAATTCAGTTGCATTTTTTGGGTAAGTATGGCAGTTGTTGCTTGGATTTAGGTTTATGACTTGAGACTGAATGCCAACTTGTGAAAACCAGACAAAAAGAGTTTGTATGAATTAATTTTCATGAGCTATTAACCCCTTAGAAGAGGATAACCAGTTTGGATAGTCATACACATAATTTGATAAACCAAAAATCCCTTCATTTCCTGTTAGCTAAAAGTTATTTAAGAGATCTAATTTCTGCAAGAATGTTATGTAGCCCAGTTTTTGTATTGTGAATTGTATTGATGTATGCCTTCTTATACTGCAGGCATAAACAGGTGGTGTTGGAAGCTTATGATGAACAGTCTGATGAAGCAGCAAAAATATTTGCTGAGTATCATAAACGTCTTCGCCAATACGTTAATCAAGCAAGGGACGCTCAAAGGGCGAGTGTCGATTCTTCTGTTGAAGTGGCAAGCAGCTTCACTGCAAATAGTGAGAAGGAAGCTGTTTATTCAACTGTTAAAGGCACTAAATCTGCCGATGATGTCATTCTTATTGAAACAACTCGGGAAAGAAATATTCGCAAGGCGTGCGAATCTCTTGCAGCATATATCATTGATAAAGTACGCTTTTCATTTCCAGCTTATGAAGGAAATGGTATTCATTTGAATCCTCAATTAGAAGCAATGAAGCTGGGTTTTGATTTTGAGGGTGAAATACCTGACGAGGTTAGAACTGTTATTGTCAATTGCCTGAAGAACCCTCCCCAGTTGCTCCAGGCGATCACTGCATACACTTTACGGCTGAAAACTCTGATTTCCAGAGAAATTGAGAAAATTGATGTTAGGGCAGATGCAGAAACCTTAAGGTATGATTCCACTCATCTCTTGTCATACTTACTTCTGCTACTCTCAGTGCCACCTTCTGAAAATTAGGCTTCATCTCATTCGTTCTATCAAAACTTGCAGTAGCTTGCACAAAAAATAGAACTTCCATTGGTTTCTGTCTTTGTTTGATCATATTCTGCATTTGTTTAGTAGTTATTTATTTTATTTAAATGGACTGTGATGTAATCTTGCCCTACCTTAAGTCGTAGGAATTATCCAACCTGAAGATATATCTCATTACTGTGCAGTTAATAGGAAATCTTGTGTGAGAATTTGTTTATGTAACTGTTTTTCCTTCCTAGATGGTTAACTTGTTTCGCTAATTTATTTGCAATTTTACTCTTCAAAAGTACTCTTCTTCTTTTTTTTTTCGGGGGGAGGGGGGTGAAATTGACTATTCTTAATTTCTTTGTTAGGTACAAGTATGAGAACAACACAGTAATGGATGTTTCTTCTTCTGATGCAACCTCTCCATTGAACTATCAACTTTATGGTAATGGGAAGATAGGAGTGGATGCACCTTCTAGAGGAACTCAGAATCAGCTTCTTGAAAGACAGGTATTATTCTTTTTCAAGAGTAGCAATTGAATAGCCAATATATCTTCTACTCTTTGTAAAGTCTCATTGACCATCATGCGATTGATCTCTTCTGTTTGATACTTGGAGTTGAATACTCTACTTGTCATGTTTCTACATTGTGAAGTTCATATTTTCTTTTACCCCTTTAAGGCCATTACAGTTGCTAATGTCAATGTGGTTAAGGAGTAATTGGAGCCAAACTGTTGTATGTTAACCTGAATTCCTGAATGGATACTAGTTGGGTGGTCTTCTTGGGTTTAACTTTTTCAGCATGTCTTTCACTCCTTATGCTTTTATCATTGCTTGGCTTTTATCTTTGTGGGGTTGTTAAATTGATCTAGTATATATTGTCTTTAGAAAGCACATGTTCAGCAATTTTTGGCTACTGAAGATGCAGTCAATAAAGCTGCAGAGGCTAAGAACTTGTGTCAGAAGCTTATAAAACGCTTACATGGAAATGGGGATGCGATTTCATCACACTCGCTTGTTGGAGCCACATCGCAGAATGTTGGCAATCTTAGGCAGTTCCAGGTAAATTTTTCACAGTTCCAGGTAAATTTTTCATGCATTGAGTTGCATCATAGACTAACTTTTGTGCAATCAATGCTATCTATTCATCTGAAGATTGTTAATCTTCTTCATTTGTAAAGTTTTGTTGTTAATGATTTATGACAGCTTTTCTTCCAATCAGCTGATCTTAGGAGCTCGTGCATATAATTTTCGTCTCATCCATCTCATACTTAAAAGTTCAAGCCTTTGAAAGTCCATCTGATGGTTGTTGGCTGTTGTGTGCATGTTGAATTTGTGACTTGACTATTTTCTTCTCCTTTTCTGTGTAGTTGGATGTTTGGTCCAAGGAGCGAGAAGCTGCTGGATTGAGGGCTAGCCTGAATACTGTGATGTCTGAAATACAACGCTTGAATAAATTATGTGCTGAGAGGAAAGAAGCTGAGGATTCGCTGAAAAAAAAGTGGAAGAAGATTGAAGAGTTTGATTCCCGCAGATCTGAACTTGAGACAATATATACTGCCTTACTTAAGGCTAATATGGTCAGCACATATTTTTAATATATCCAGTGATGTGATGGATATCATTTTAATCTTCTTGTTATTGGTGCTTGTCTGTCATTTCTTTTGTTCCCCTTGTTTTCTTAATTTGTATGTAAACGACACTTATTTTATGGTATCAATGTCCTTCTAGGATGCTGCTGCATTTTGGAGTCAGCAGCCTTTAGCTGCTAGGGAGTATGCATCAAGCACCATCATTCCAGCATGCACTGTTGTTGTGGACATTTCAAATAGTGCAAAAGATTTAATTGATAATGAAGTTTCTGCCTTTTACAGAAGTCCTGACAATAGCCTCCACATGCTACCATCAACCCCACAGGTTTGTAAGATGACAACTGTATAACCTATTGGCTTGATCTTGATTGATTGCTGACTGTAGTAAGTAGCTACAGCTTCCTCTTTCCTTTTAATTTAACTGGATAAAAGGTTTTGATTGTTTCATTGATTAAGCGATCTAAATATTTCCTGAATAATTGTTCTCTCTAGGGACATTTTACTTGTATTGGCTATCAGACTTCACTAGAAGGCTGCAAATTCTGTCCTTTTTTTGTTCATTTCAGTAATTTCTTTGCTGTATCGGCATTTCATTTTGTTGATAATGTCGAAACTGCAAAGACCTCATTGAGCACTCATTTGCACACCCTGATTCAAATATTAAATTTCTGCATGTCAAGTCTGCTTCCCTATATTGACCTCATGTTTCCTTTAATTTCCTATCAGGCACTTTTGGAGGCCATGGGTGCTACTGGATCTACAGGACCTGAAGCTATTGCTGCAGCAGAAAAGAATGCCTCTATATTGACTGCAAGAGCTGGTGCTCGAGATCCATCAGCCATTCCATCTATATGCCGTATTTCAGCTGCTCTTCAGTATCCAGCTGGTCAGTTTTAGTTCACTAAGCTGAGCACTCTTCCTGCATTAGAGTTGCTTAGATTGCTTTAAGTTATATATAGGAGTGTTTTTATCTAATATTTTTGCTTCCTAAGATTTTAAGTGGATTTCTTCTTCTTCTTCTTCTTCTTCTTCTTATTATTATTATTATTTTTTCAATGTCCACTATATGACTTGGAATTTATAATTACAGGATTGGAGGGTTCAGATGCTGGCTTAGCATCTGTGTTAGAGTCCCTGGAATTTTGCTTAAAACTTCGTGGTTCTGAAGCTAGTGTGTTGGAGGACTTGGCTAAGGCTATCAACTTGGTCCATATACGACAGGATCTTGTTGAAAGTGGTCATACTTTGTTAAATCATGCATACCGTGCTCAACAAGAGTATGAAAGGTAATTTTGATGATAAAGCATCTTGATTTATCCTGGAGATGGTTTTACTTAATTATTTAAAGACTATGAAGATTGATTAAATTTTATCGAGTTGTTTGTTTGCCTTCATTAAAGTCAATATGATTTAAAAAAAAGTGTCAATAAGCAATTTTGACCATAAAACCTTGTCCAATCTACTTTTCTTTTATGGAAAGGTTGGCAATAGGTTCGTGTTCTATGTTAATCTCTGTTCTTTAATTTGGTTTCTGCCTTTCATGTTAAGACGTGTATTCGTTTCTTGTTTTTTCCCACACACGATTGTACATCCAAGTCTGAAATTTTCATAGACAGAAACAGATGTGCATTCTAAACCACAAACAGATTTGAATGTCATGTAAAAGAATTTGATAAGATTATTATACATCTTTATTTCACCTTGCAGGACAACTAATTACTGTTTGAATTTGGCTGATGAGCAAGAAAAACTTGTCATGGAGAAATGGTTGCCTGAACTAAAGACTGCTGTTTTGAATGCTCAGAAAAGCTTGGAAGATTGCAAATATGTTAGGGGTTTGGTGAGTGTCAGCTAGATCTAAAATGTAGAATCAGTTATCACTTTAATATTGGACGTACTAATATGAGCAATGTTAGAATTTCTTTTTTTTTTGTACTGATGATGTTTAACCTTGATCTTTTCCTTTTTATCTAATTTTCAGCTCGATGAGTGGTGGGAGCAACCAGCATCTACTGTTGTTGACTGGGTTACAGTTGATGGGCAAAATGTTGCTGCTTGGCATAATCATGTGAAGCAACTTCTTGCATTTTACGATAAGGAGCTCCTCTGAAAGGTGTCTTCATTGCATTAAGCATGACAGAATGTTTCTCAAGTACCGTCTTTGCCTAGAAAATCCATACCACTTTCTTGTGCATACAAAAAGAAAAAAAAATAAAGAAAACAACAAATACGGACTAAATGGCTCGCAGCAGTGTAGAGCAGCTGCTGAGGATGTGTCTTCAATTCAGTTTGCAGGTTTGGGAAGTGGGATACCATCGAGTGCAACCAGACCCATCCATCTTTGCCATACTAATTTTGTTGTATAGAATGATTATTGCTTCCAAATGATCTTGTATCATAAGTCAGTTATAGTCCTTGGGGCCATGAGTTCGTTTCTTCTACACTGTTTTCGTGTTGGGGGTTTGATTTCAGCAGCTGAAAAGGTCTTGTGAAATGACTACATATAGGCTTTCTGTCTGTAGTTTGATTCTATTTTGTTTGACAAAACTGAAAGGCAGATTGATGTTCAGCTTCAGCAACAGTAACAATAACACTTTCTGTGTCTTCTGAATATTATTTATTTAATATATTTGTTGAATTCTCTCTAATCCAACCTGCTAAGCTTTCTGCTCCGGATGTTAAGGGTTTTTTTGGCGTTCGAATTAGATAATCTCCCTCCCTTGAAAAGGCAAAGTGTTCATTATCAGAATGAGGTTAATGAATTTAATGCAAGGATGTTCGATCAATTTATTTCTACTGCTCAACCATACGCTGTACTTGGATTAATTATAACGTTTCTCCCTTTTTCCCACCCAACTGTCAATTCATTATGCGGCGGACAAGGATGATATTTTAATCATTATTATTACAAGCCAGCAATAATTGAATCACATACAGCCAACAGGTTGAGTTGAGTTAACATGTACTAAAAACAAAGGCCATTCCGTTTTGCTTTTACCTCATTGTGTACCTTGTTCGTTTGGATGTAAAGAAATGATTCTCCTCTTTGCATATTGGCTGGTCAAGTACTGTGTGATAGTTAGTGATGAATAAAGTTCCTCAAATTTTCCTGCAAATTGTCTAGCTTGTGTCTGTTTTCAATCCTTGTGTAGCTTGTATCAGTGTTTGATCTCGAAAGATCAGTTCAAGATTCCAAGTTCTTTATTGATCTTGAATCGATCAAAACCTCGACAAGTTTAATAATTCATAAGCATCTCTATAAATGTCTCTCTTGCGTCTCTTGAAATGGCATTTGATTCTACTCATTCATTCCCACTTAACCCGCCAGCATTTGAAAATGACACAAAATGTTTACAATTCATCGAGGAAATGACAAGAAATGTTGCAGCAGTTCAAGAGAAGGTTTTGGCCAAAATCTTGACCAAAAACGCCGAGGTTGAGGCTCAACCTCGAACGGTACAAACTCGATGGAGATACTGATAGAGAGACGTTAAAATTGAAACTTCCCGGTGATTACTTATGAGGATCTTAAGCCTGAAATTCATTGCATAGATAATGGGGATTGTTCTCCAATCTTGTGTGCTCATCCCATTTCTGAATTCTTTATAGGATGTGTATTGTGTGTGTGTGTGTGTATTCAACTCGATTAATTTGTAGCCATAATGAAATAAAAAAGCTTAAAAATGATAAGTAGTAAAATGGACAATCTCGGAAAAAGTTTTATAATTCCTGTAAAAATTTGCAGTTCAGGGACTTCTGCTTGGGAACCAAATTGTACCTACAACTGAAGAAAGTCGGGATAGTGTGCGATTCCTGTTAGTAATATTTGATGTGCTCTATGTACGTGTATGTTGATATCTATGAGCATGCAAATGCATATATTTGTTTCTTATTTAAAGAAAGGGTGTGTTTTTATTTTATTTGATAGAACAGTCATGTGCCAAGGCCTATACTTCTTGTTCGTGAGACACGAAACAAGAACCCCAGGTAGCGTCTTGGCGCGCCCGGTGCTCACCGGATACTACAAAAGTAACCACTTAAAGCCCAAATGAAGCCTTTCTTTGCATTGACTCGTTTCAAAGCATGTATACAAAAATGTTTTGCGACCTGTTGGAATGCCAACAGGTTCTCGCTCTTGGAGCTATCTTCGCTTCTGGTTTAATGCTAGAGCTATGCAGATTTCTCCAGCATCACTGGCAAGTTCTAGTTAACGATATTGAAACCGACACACTGAATCAGAAAATCACAGAGCGTTCAATCAGGGACTGCATGGCCAAGATTCTGAAGCCTGGACCGGAACTTGCCGAATTTATAAAAACGGATTGTTCAACGGAAAATTGGGGAGGAACCATTACAAGAATTTGACCAAACACCAACTATCTTGACGTTATTGTCACCGGAAGTATGGCACAGTATATTCCTCCGCTTGATTATTATAGCGGCGGGTTACCATTTGCGTCTGTCATGGACGGCTCGCCAGAATCTTGGTTTGGCCTAAATCTTAATCCAATGTGCAAGCCATCGGAGGTTTCCTATTTCGAGATTCTTCCTCAAGAACCTGACTCTGACTCCCAGCCGCCAAAGCTGGTTGACCTTGATGATGTCAAACTAGCTAGGCAATCGATGACACCACTTAATCGGGCTTGTATAGATACAGAGTTGGTGACATCCTCCTGGTCACTGGGTTCTACAACTCAAATCCGCAGTTCCATTTTGTCGGAAGAAAGAACGTGTTACTTAGCATTCAATTTAACAAAACGGACGAAGCTGAATTACAAAGCGCAGTCCAGGATACCTCACAACAGCTACTTGAATTCAACACCACTTCGTGGAAGACACAAGCTATATGCGGATACAAAGACAACTCCAGGTCACCACGCGATATACTGGGAACTTCTTGTTAAAAAGACTGCCATTTCTCCCAATAACCAAGTTCTGAACCAGTGCTGTTTAGCCTTTGAAGAATCTCTCGGCTCAGTAAACCGCCGAGCACGTGGTGTGGACAAATCAATTGGGCCACTAGAAAATGGAACGTTTCAAGAGCTGATGGACTATGCATTATCAAAATAGGCTTCCATCAGTCTCTACAATGTTCCAGGAAGTGTTGACTTTGCTCCGATTCTGCAATTACTTGATTCCAGGATGATCTTAGCGCATTTTAGCCCTGCTTTGCAGCATTGGTCCTCGGAAAGAAGATGGTCATTTCTTTACTTACCCATTGCATAAATTTGATCATATAATCGTGGGACTAGATATTTCTACATCTATGAGTTTTGCCAAAACTCATATAAATGAGAGAAACTTATCTGGGGCACGAGGTGGTGCATCCGCCTATTAAGAACTTTTTATGTGGTAAGTTCAATAAGTCTCATAGTAGAATCCATAAATTTTTAATTTAAAGAGGAATATTATCATTTTTCCATTAAAAGTATTCTGACACATCATGTCAGTATTACGGTTTGGTAAAACCATCAATTTATCATCAAACGTTTAAACTGTTAGTATTTTCCTATCATTCCGTTAAAACTCGGTCAATATGTAACGAAAAATTTATAAAAGGTCAATTTTACCCCTGGAGCGTAAAAGACCATATAATTAACCTTTTATGAATTTTGTAATTAAATCATCATTTGCTGTTCTTTCTTCTTAAAGGGCAAAAATTACCCTTTATGAATTTTGTAAAATTGACCTTTTAAAAGACCATGTAATTAACCTTTTATGAATTTTGTAATTAAATCATCATTCGATGTTCTTCCTTCTTAGAGGGCAAAAATTACCCTTTATGACTTTTGTAAAATTGATCTTTTTAAAAGATCATGTAATTAACCTTTTATGAATTTTGTAATTAAATCATCATTTGTTGTTCTTCTTTCTTAAAGGGCAAAATCGTCTTTTACGCTCCAGAGGTAAAATTGACCTTTTATGAATTTTACGTTGCATATTAACTGAGTTTTAACGGAATGATGGGAAAATGCTAATAGTTTAAACGTTTGGTGGTAAACTGATGGTTTTACCAAATCGTGGTACTGACATGATGTGTCAGAATACCTTTGGTGGAAAAATGATAATATCTCATTTAAAAATATATTAGATTACATTATTTAATTTGTGGATCTTATTGTGAGATCCATCACATATGTTAAATGACAAGCTTTTAGTGGACGGGCGCACCACCTTTTCTCCATATAAAGAGAAAAACTTAAATCATTATACAAAATTGTAGTTAATGTTGCTTAATAAGCATGTGTGTTAACAGTTAACTTCAATAAGAATTTTATTTAAGGATTGTGTTACATACTTTCTTTCTTTTTTTTTAAACTTGCATATCCACATGGATAATCTATAACAATTTTTTTTTTTTTTTTTTTTGCATGGACAATTTTCGATCATTTTGTTCACATTTTTAGTTAGAAGCCAGTCTTATTTCCTTCTTGCTCGCTTAATTTTGCAACTGCACCGTTCCTCGTCTGTTATTCCTCAAAAGTTATGTTATGTTGATGTTGATAGGACCAGACATTAACAATAAAAAACTCTCTTGTATTTTCTCTTTTTGTGAGTAATAAAATTATATTTGGCCATATTGCTCTCTCTTCTCTCTAACATTTTCGCAAAAGCGTTCTTTCTTAGCTAGTTTGAAAAGTGCCGCACGAATTTGTTGCGCATTACACTCATCCCGTGACAGCCTGGTCGCTACGTAATATACTGAAAGCTTCTTGTTAAAGACTGCCAATTCTCTCAATATTAGCCAAGTCCTGAACCAATGCTCTTTAGCCATGGAAAAAGCTCTCAGTCTACGTACCTTACCCCTTACATAAAAGTTTATCATATTTTTATGCTAAGATCGCTGGCTTATTGTACGAAAATCACGGCAATGACTGATTCTAGCCACTAAATTAAAACGCCTTTGATAGAGGCTGCATACGAATATGTATATGGTTGGAGAGTGATTCTTTTGCCCTCCCTGAAGTTTGCGAAATCTCAGGATTGAATGAAAGCGTATATAAAAATGTCCCTAACAAGTTTCTGTTTTACGTAGGCATATATTCAGACAAAAAAAAAATGTTGTAGCAGATTTATTGCGATGATTTCGCATGGTGCTTGACCAGCTAGTTCTCTCCAGATGAAACCACGAAGCGGTTCTTGTGAGATGATGCTTGGGATTTTTCGAGTTACAGGTCCTGTTGGTTTGGTGCAGTGTTTCCTTTGTATTCTTTTGGTTGCATGCTTTTGTTTTTGTTTTCATAAATTGTCCTCTTTTTTACCCTTTGGCTTTAACCATTTTTTGAAGGATTACGCTCATTACCTTCCTTTCCAATAAATCTATCTCTATCTCTATCGCTATCCCTCCACTAGAACGAAATTTCTTCTTTTCAAAAAAAAAAAAAAATTGAAAATTCTCCCACTTTTGCTGATATTGCATAAAATTGTACAGCTGTCAATAATTGCTACGAAGATTTTCTTCCAATTATTTGAGTATCAGTAAATTTTTTATTGTTAATGTTAACAGATTGTAATACATTATTTTTAAAAACAATCATAGCACCTCAATATCAAATGAGTCGTTGACTTGGAGAATTTAACTGTGCCACTGCCCTCGTGAACTAAATTGAGATGCCCCATGAGTTGAAATTGTGGTTCCTTATATTGAATAAATTCATTATTAAATTATTCCATGTAAACTAAATTTTTGGGTCCAGCCTGTTTTAATCTTAAATGAGACTTTTTTAAAAAAAAATTATTGACGCACGGATGCACACTAGTGAGATTAAACTTGAAACCAAAATTTAAAAGAAAAAAAATCATTTCTTATCACTAGAATTAGACCTTGGGCACAACAGATGGTTGAGATTGCTGTGAGTAAACTTGTAATGAATAACGATGGCGCTGAGGTGAATCGTCTTAAAATCTTTTTAAACTACAGTGATCTCGACCGTCGTAAATGCTTGCTAAAACGTAAATGCCCGTATAAGTCACTTTCTGTGTCGTATGAAGCCATAAAATTATGCGGTTTAATTTGGCACATACAATTCAACAATTGTTTTCTTTTCTTTTCTTTTCCTTTTTTTGATAGTAACAATTGCAGTTGATTCAGCATTAGACATATTATTGATAGACACGTGTAAAATCATCACATGACATGTCTGTCTGTGTAGCACCCGTGAAGAAAATGATGCGTTACGTAAAAAATAAGATTACAAAAGGAAACATCAATTCTTTCACCATCACGTTCACCTCATTTAAATCAGAGGTCCAAAAATTCAAGATTATTTTAGTTCATTTCGCCTAAGGAGATCACAAGATCTATGATTGAACAACTATATTGGATTGTCCACAAAGACTGCGAGTACTTTTTTTTTTTTGTGACATGAGACTATTGCTCAAATTACAACTCATATTATATGAGAATATAACTGATATGTACAATCATATAGATATATACTGAGACATGTTGACATCAAAGCTGATATGGCACCGCTCAGATTTTTTAACCCTCTCAAATATTCGAGGGACGTCAACTCCCCTCCTAGGAGAAAGAATGCCTTCATTCAAGCTCTGTAGCTCAAAGAAAGGACATTTAAATTAAGCCCATGCAATGCGTTTGCGGAGGCTCGAACCCCTTCCCTCACATTTGTGAGGGAATTGCTCTAGTCACTTAGGCTAAGCCCAAGCGGTTACAAAGACTGCGAGTACTTGATTAGTTTAAAAACTTGATATAAGAGATATAGGTTTGAATTTTGTTCACGTTAAAATTAGGAAAAAAAAATTAGCAGAAGTAATAATTGAAGTACATGTATTTCCTAAAAATCAAAAACAAATTACAACTTTTGAGAATTTGGGTTGTTGTAATAAAATAATCGATTAACTTAACAGATTACGATTTTAATCGACCGAAGCAAACTTAATGTTGGAGTTGTCTTTTCTCCTTCGTCTTTTTCTAATATTTTCGGAATCAATCGGTGCATTAAAAGACAAGGTGGCAATTCCGATAGGAACTAATTAAACAAACTGTGTCGGTCTTGATGGAGGAGATGGATAAATATGAACCAAAAATAAAATAATTTAATGAACATTTTTGTCACTAACAAGATAAGAGCATGATTGATGAGGCAAAAATTTATTCTAGGCAATTCCATTGGTTTGTTCCACGGTCTTGTTTGTTTCCACAAACAGAGAAAATGAACAGCATTTCCGGATAAATTAATCAGCCGAAATACTCTCAACCTCTGCGAATCTCAACTAGATTGTGTTAAATTGAGTCGCATATACTTGAGACCAATCGAGTTAACTTTTTGCCCTCCCCCATCAGTAAGGGGAAGGCTACGCTTTCAAATGTGGAAAAAAGGGCAATGCCATTGTCTTAATGACCTAAACGAAAGGACTTGCTCTAGACCATATATATGTTATCATATCACATTCCAAGCGGTCATGATGATATATGCAAGATGATCACATTGTGTAGTGAAAGTGATGAAATCTTGACTGAGTCAGACCAATAATTGTGATTTAGGAAAGTTACGGGAATGGAGGGACTCAGCAAAATCATGTGAAAATGCTAATTAAATCGTTTTAGCTGTATCGTCAAACAATAACTTTCCGGAAATCCGAATCCCATGACTCTAGTTGCCAACTTAATTGGCAATAGGTCATCAAATGTGTACACGGAAAAAGAAAAGAAAAAGAACAAGAAATATTAAATTACCTTCAAAATTCTGGTCCTCAGAAGTTGTTAATTAGGGGGAAAAAAGAATGTGTCGAAGATTCTTCTTGTTGCGTATTCTAGAACATCAATAAATTATGTAACTTTAATTATTTGTTAGCAACACTTTAGATAGATAATACCCCTTTATTAATTTCTATATTTAAGACCATGAAAGTTCTTTAAAATCCCATTCGTTTTATTATATGTATATATATAAAATCATTCTCAAATGCGGTCATTCTCATATTTTTTTAATGTAGACATGCGGTTAAGTCGTACGATTTAATAGAGTTATTTTTTAATGCACTATAAAATTATACAGTTTAACAACATTAAAAATTTAACTTTCTTAAACTACACAGTTTAAAAATATATTCATATAAATAAATTAATTAAAAAAAGAGAGAGAGGAGATCGCACTAGAAAAATAACATATATGTATATTTGTATGTATGTGAGTGATGTTCTAATTTGGGACTCCTGATTTGGAATAGCATTCGGGATCCAACGGCCCCAAATTCCTTTTTTTGTTTTTTTCGGTTGGCTGCACATGGTGGAACCATCATGTGCAACCACAGGTGGCCTTTGGATCCAAAGGCCAGCAGCCTCCCTCCCAGACAATTCCGGATTGGAACAACCTTCTCTCTATATATATATATTGAGGAGGACGCTATAGTTTTTAGAAATTATGTCAATAAATAGCTAATTTGCATAATGATAGAATGAAAATATGACAATAAATCAAGTTTTTACAATGAGAAAAGCAACAAATCCTCAGGCCTCGGCAAGCAAACAAACACATTCTCAAAATTTGTTTCTATCTTAGTCGTCATAGCCTCTTGGACACATGAAATATGTGGCTACTCTACACGTCTCGTGAACCAACAGGACCCAACGATCCCCCACTGCTAATTGGATAC
The DNA here is from genome assembly GCF_022201045.2 of Citrus sinensis. Classification (NCBI taxonomy): domain Eukaryota; kingdom Viridiplantae; phylum Streptophyta; class Magnoliopsida; order Sapindales; family Rutaceae; genus Citrus; species Citrus sinensis. Next base: position 24,496,852 of record NC_068561.1, read on the forward strand.
CAACAAAGGAACAAACTCAAGAAATGTAAAACCAAAATCAAAGACAAAAGCATATTGTAATAATATGACTGCTGAGTCTCCAAATTTACCTATCAATTCTTTTTGAGCTGTTTGGCGTGATAATTAACAAGTAAACCTAAAATTCACGGCTCCTAATTTTTCTATTTGCAGTTGACTGGTTTTTGCATGAATACCTTGAAGAGCCCTTCAGTTTGTCTGGCTATAAATACAGCTTCATTATAAGCTTGTTGTTACCTCAAGAGGCCAAAACAATTTAAAGGGTTAATAATTATTTCTCTCATAGCTGGAGAAAAGCTTATATTAGGCTACTTATAAAAAGAAACTTGTATGTATGCTCAACCTTTCTCAGAGCCGAGAGTGAAGAATGAAAATGTCTTGGTTTTACTTAATATTCTTTCTCAGTTTCATAATTGGTAACCTGGAGGCTGAAAGCAATCATCATGAGAAGAGGCATCCATCTGCTGTTGTCGTTGGTACTGTGTACTGCGACACATGCTTCCAGGATAATTTCTCAAAGGCCAGCCACTTCATTTCAGGTTCATTTACACATTTTTTTTTTATTCTTTTTACAGTTTTGTGTGTTTCTCTTTTGTTCTTGTGGGCTGAAATTTTGATGGTGTTTGTCTCCAGGCGCTTCTGTTGCTGTAGAATGCAAAGATGAGACTTCAAAACCAAGTTTCCGCCAAGAAGTGAAGACTGATGAGCATGGAGAGTTCAAAGTTGATTTGCCTTTCTCAGTTAGCAAACATGTCAAGAAAATCAACCGATGTTCGGTGAAATTAATCAACAGCAGTGAGCCTTATTGTGGTGTGGCATCAACAGCAACTTCATCTTCACTTCACCTGAAATCAAGAAAGCAGGGGATTCACATATTTTCAGCAGGATTTTTCACCTTCAAGCCACTAAAGCAACCAAACCTATGCAACCAAAAACCAAGCCTGGAAAATTCTACATCCTTAAACTCGGAGGAAGCTTCACTTCCTCCATTTGATAGCCCGTCAACATTTCCACCTCCAATTCAAGATCCAACAATGCCGGAGTTTCCTTCAATGCCTCAGCTACCACGACTGCCAGCATTGCCTCAACTTCCACCTCTGCCATCTCTTCCAGGACTCCCATTCCTTCCTCCAATGCCTGGAAAGACTCCCGAAAAAAAACCTGAGGAAATTTCCAGGGAAACAAAACTATCAGAAGAGAAGCTAGGTCCACCTAGACTTTTCGATATTCCTCCATTGCCCCCAATCCCTTTTCTGCCCCCGATATCAATCCTTCCTCCGAACCCGCTCCAGCCGCCTTCTCCGGTTTTGCCTCCGAACCCCTTACAGCCGCCGCCGCTTTTTCCACCCAACCCCTTACAGCCGCCGCCGCTCTTTCCACCGAACCCCTTACAGCCGCCGCCATCTCCATTGATTCCTTTGCCACCAGTTCCAGGACTAACTCCACCGCCGCCGCTCTTTCCACCGAACCCCTTACAGCCGCCGCCGCTCTTTCCACCAAACCCTCTGCTGCCACCGCCATCTCCATTGATTCCTTTGCCACCAGTTCCAGGACTAACTCCACCGCCACCATTTCCATTTCCTCTGCCTCCATTCCCGCCTCTCTCCCCTGGAATTCCTCCAGCATCTTCTTCTCCGAAGAATCCTTCTCCTTGATTGAATCCTATGTCTGTCCATGTATAATTTCTCTAATAAACCATTCAAATTTCCCATTTTTAAGGCTTTTTATGGCGTTATGTTCTGTGCCTGTTTCCTATAATATTTTGAAAAAAAGTAGGACACGGGAGTATTTTACTTTAGAATAAAGTGGAGTTCTAGTCATCTGACAGGCTTTCCCTGTAAATTCTTCCTTCATTATTGTCATTGTAATTTGATTGTGGTCACATTATGTGGGCTTTTTAATTGCAGCATTATAATCCGGGGAGATAAGATTAAGGTCTCTGCTTATAGTAATTAAGCTAGTGCTAATGTTTCAGTTTTAGCCCAGGATCCCTCCTGATATGAGATTCTTCCGAGTAAATTTCAAGGTCAACATTTAAAAGAGATAAATCTCAATCATATACCTAGATTAATACACGTGGTAAAAAAATTCTTAATTAAAAGCAGCAGAGTATTGAAATCAGGAGAAAATACTAATTTTACCACCTTCAAAGCTTAAAATTTGCAAAGCAATTATCGCTTTATTAGAAAGTATGTTGAGGAATTAAGTTAATGGGTCATTTGAAAGTGAAGCAGTAGTGCCGGGGACCAGCTAATCACCCACCCACGCATGTTCTGATTCTGAAGACGTCCCTTTCCAAAGAGGATTGCTAGCTTTTCTTGTAAGAACTTGCAGTATTTAGAACTACACTGGATTCCTCTTATAGGATCTAAACATTTTTCTAATCCAGTCCATGTGGTAGTTTAGACTGGACTAGACTGAACCTTATATTTCCATGTGAGCCCCTTGCTCCATTACGAAACAGACGATGTACATTTTAAAAATAAAAAGATCATACGAGATCATACTTACTTAGCAAGTTAGTAATGGTAATCATGTTTCCAAGTGACTTCCAATACACACACACACACATGTCTTAGTCAAGCACCTTCAATTAAAATACTAAAGTGTAAATTCTACCTTCAAGAAACTCAGCGGAGGTCCGATCTTGTCCTTTATCAGTGGTGTTTGGATTAAGGAAGGTCTCAAACTGAAGTCTTCTTTTGAAGAGATTGTCAACGAAGTGTACAAAGCCATAGCACTTCGTGAATAAGGTATTGCTATTTCATTTCCTTTTGACTTTTGCACATTATATTGGCTAATGATGCATGCCTCGTAATATTTAATAATTAAAAGGAATATATTAGTTGTAATGAAGACTGCATCTTCATTTGACTTCTTACTGTATAAGTCTCTCATCTCTGGCCATCTTTCAAGCTTTATATAGAATAATTAGTGTAGTCTCTGATAATTAAATTTCATTTCATGCTCTTATTCCTGTGGACTGATCAAGTGATAGATGAAATTAATTCATGGGCCAAGAAGTCAACCAAAGGGCTGATAAAAATTTGCTCCCACGAGACTGTCTTAAAGGAAGAGAGGAAAAAAAACTCTCTCATTCTTGCAAATGCACTGTACTTCAAAGAAGCTTGGCTAAAAAATTTGATGCCTCAGAGAACTGAACACAAACATTTCCATCTCCTCAATGGCCAAACTATTCAAGTTCCCTTCATGACTAGCCAGGAACCTGCAACCCCATCTTTACGTCGCCTTCGATGGCACAAAATCCTGAAAATTCCATACCAAAATGGTAGCAGGCAATTTGCCATGTACTTTTTTCTCCCAGATACATTCCATGACCTGAAGAATTTGAAAATAGGTTTAAGTCCAGTCCCGGATTCTTCAATCAGCGATTCAAGTTACAATATGAGGACCCGCGTGATTTTTGGATTACGAAATTCAAGTTTTCATTTGAGTTTGAAGCTTCAGAAACAATGAAAGAACTGGGATTGGATCTTCCTTTCAAGGATGTTAATGAGATTACAGAAATGGTCGATCCTTCAGAGGGACATTTCGTGCGAAAATGTACCATAAGGTTTTTATTGAAGTTAATGAAGAAAGCACTGAAGCTGCTGCGAGCAATGCTGTTATAGCGGTAGCGCAATGTGCAAGGTATCCAATTCCAAGCTTTGTTGCAGATCATCCATTAATGTTCATGATCAGGGAAGAGACATCAAATGCTGTGTTCTTTCTTGGTGCTCTGCTGAACCCACTATCGGAATCTTGAATTTGAGAAAGGATTTGAAAAATGAAATCAAACTAATTAAGCTTTGATTTAATTGTATGCTTTAATTCAAGAATAACTCGACAAAGTATGGTAAGGATATTGTATCCTTTCTGATATTTGTACACTACTCATTCAATATAAAAAAAAAAATGCTATATCTATGTAAAACGCACTCAATAATGAAATTATTACAATATAATTTGATTATCCGTTTGTTGTGGACAAAACTTTTGCACTTATAGATCTTAACTCTTTATAAAGGAAAAAGAAAATCGTGGACCTTGGATCCCATTGTTTCTTCTTGAAAACAAATTAAATTCAAATACCATTGTCACCCCCACTGATTTACATTTTAGCATATTCGCTTTCAAAGGCCGTGCAAAAGGTGCGAGGTGGGTTGAAATCCTTGTTGACTTAAAAAAAAAACAAAAAATTGAATGGGGTTATTTGAACCCATTAAGATATTCATTATACTCAGTTACTTAATAAATCCATCATCAGAATTTGAAATTTTATATTTTACTTAACAAACCTATATCTTAATACTTATTATATACCCTTATTGAATAAAACTATTATAATTTATACAAATTTTTTTTCATGGCTTCATCATCTTTTCTATTTCTCTACGATTATTTATGAATCTGTCTCCACCATTACAAATGTTAAAGGTTTCACTCTCATATTCATTTTTTTTTTTTCCATCGTTGTTTCTTGCCCCATTAAGCTTTGAATGTATTTTTATAAATCACACCAAATAACAAAATCTTTCTCTGCCATATATTTACACTATTATATTCTCAAACATGTATATAGAAATCATGACCCAAAAACCCACCCGATAAATAAGAAATTGGGTTACGAAGAACATTTTACATAATTTCAACTACCTTCAATCTTTATTCCAGTAGCACGTGAGAAATAAAATTCAAATTGTATCATCTTTAAACTTAGCAGCAAGGCCAGGTCAAGCAAGCAAACAATTGTTGTTCCTGTTGCACTTTCCTTCTTTCATTGACAAAGAACATGCTTTAAGTTGTTATTTTTTGGGATTCTAATTAATTCAGTACCCATTGAACATGATCCAATTAGTACCCATTGAACAAACCAAGAGAACAATATAAACGAAATCAAGATGGGAAGCGTTAATTTTTTTGGTTATTTAACCACATTATCATTTCTACAATTGTAATATATTTATGGGACGTCTTAGTAATAATAATAATAATAATAATAAAATCCTTTGAACGGTGGATTTAGTGATTATTTTGATAGTTATAATAGACTCACCGAAAAAGAAATTATTTTTTAATTATCCATTTATTGGTAAATTATCAAAATTTTAAAACACAAAGGTACTGGAGTTTTAAAGAACCGATAAGAGTAGAGTAAAAAAAAAAAAATTCAAACTGGAACTAAAACTCTCGTTCCAAGTCCTTCAAATAGTTTTTTTTTTAATTATTATTTTTTAAAATTATCTTGCAAAATCTAACTTTTTCTTCTTTTTTTTAATTTTCTCACATCCTGTTAAATCATGCCGCCTGGCACTATTTTAATATTAAAAAATGTTAATAGCTTTTCCGATTCAGTTCTAGTTTTAAAGAAAAAGATACTGAACCAGAACCAAAATATCAAATTTCAAATTCCACAAATATGATTTTTTTTTTTTTGAAGTTTGCTGATTTTAGTTTTACAATGTTATGGTACAATAGATTGTTTATATGGCCAAATTTATTATCTTATTATTTTACTATAATTATAGTTTTAGTTTTAATCGTAACTAATAGATGTAGTTGTAATTGTAATTATTCTTATAATTAATTTAAGGCATCTGTTGGATAATAAATAAGTAATTTTATAAATTCTAACATTCATAATCCAATAGATGAGTTACCCACAATAGTTGGAACTCAAATGCTGCGATCACTTGTATTTTTTGTGTATTTTTTTTTAACAATTACAATTGTAAAGATTGTTATTCCACATAACTGTTAGAAAATGAGCAATCTGTTACTTTAATTCAAATCACAAGGAATTCAACAACACAAACGATAAGTCGTTTTTATGGAACCAAAAAAGACGACAACATATGGACGAGTGGTTTATGATCAAAATGTAAACCGCGGTTCATCAGTGTATGTAGCGACACATACTATTTAGGCATGTTGGTTGTACAAATAAGGAGGAGAGGGGCATCATCCGCCATTTGTTCTGTTTAATCAAGGCTTGTCGTTTGTCTTTATACCCATAAACAACAGGTCATCTTGAACTCGTCAGCCAATTACGATATTTTTAATTTATTATTGTCGTTGTTATTGGTGTTGTTGTAGATGTTATTGTTATTAGTAATAATGAAGCTGGCGGCTAAATGCTAATTAGATGTGGGCAACTGCTCGATTTGGTTTGGTATTAGGCGAAACCAAAAATTTAGATTTGGTTTGGTTTGGTACTGAAATCTAAAGAACTGATAAGAATAGAACAAAAAAGTAAAACAAAATTGCATAGGTACCAAAATTCTCAGTCCAGTCCTTCATTTATTTATGAATTTTTTAAAAATTATCTTACAAAATTTAGCCTTTTTAAAAAATTTTTTTTATCACATTCTGTTAAATCATGTCGCATGGCACTGCTTCAATATAAAAAAATAGTTAATTTTTTTCCTTAATCAGCTCTGGTTTTGAGGGAAAAAAATACCAAATTGGAACCTGAAAATTGAATTTTATATTTAACAAATATGATTTTTTTTTTTTAAGTTTGTGGATTGCACAATGTTATGGCTTAACGGGGATGTTTATATGGCCGAAGTTTATTATCTTGTTATTTTATTATAATCATAACTATAATTTTATTTGTAATTAATAGTTGTAGTTATAATCGTAATTATTGTTATAATTACTATTAAAATTGAGAACGCATTTATTGGATGATAAATAAGTAATTTTACGAACTGTAAAATTAATAATCTAATCGATGAGTGATCTACAGTAGTTGAAACTTAAATACTACCATCACTTGTATTTTTGTACATTTCTTTTTTAAAATAATTATAATTGTAAAGATTGTTAGTCTCTGTAACAATTAACGAGTAATATCTTACTTTTAAAGTTCTACGTCTTGTTTGTCGTCTGCATTGTGGAATTACTTGTGATTGGTGAGCTGGTTCGCCCCCATTTTTGGCTTTTCTTACCCCTAGGTTTTTTATGAGTGGTGCTAATAATTTCACCCCACTTTTTGTACAATAGTCCCCACAAAAATAAACAAATTATTTTCAATGTAGTGGGGGGGTGTATTGTGTTTTAACTTTTTCTTTTTTTTTTTCAGACACGGGGGGGCGTAGGATAATACAGATGGGCGGCTCCTTGGCGTTGGTACATTTTTTACAACTTTTTTACAACAGACAGTAGACTATTGTTTATTTTCAAACACACTCAATTTTGGGCTAATATATTTTTCTAGGTGTTGGGCTATTGGCACCCCGCTGGTCACTTCATCAAATCCCTCTCCAGTCTCCAGTTACATTTATTTTATTTCAGAAAATATCCTCTCTTTTTTAATATACTCTTTTAGTTTTTAATTTATTTTTATTTTTAGTGTTAAAACTTAAAATAATAATCTACTATTTTTCTTTTTTTTTTGTTAATTTTATTATTATCCTACACACAAATTAAAATTTTTTCTAAGTGATAAATTTATGAATGTCAATCATTGACTTAAATTATACATATTTTTATTTATAATTTGAAAGTAATTTTAAGTGAAAAAAATTTAGTCAAATAGGAAAATAACAATAGATTGCAATCTATTTTGGTAAGATAGGAAGTGACATATAGAAAATTAGAAAAGGGAAGATTAATTATGAATACAAGTAATTTGTCCAAAAAAATTAAGTGTGTTTAATTCTTGTGTGAGGTTATTTGAACACACTAAATTACTCGCTACACCCATTTAGTAAATAAACCCACCGTTAAGTTTTGAAATTTTAAATTTTACTTAACAAACCTACCTAAACGCCCAATGTACTCTTATTGAACCCAATTATTATAAATATATATATTTTTACTCATTAAATTCATTTAAAATAAAAAAATGATTAGATTTATTAAATTGAAAACTAAAAGATTATACAGAATATAAACAATGCTCTCAATTATATATTTTGGAGCAAAAGTTGCAAAGTGCGGTAAGCAAAGCCAAAGCAAAATGGCTGGAGCAGCTAATAACGGTAGAAAGGGAGAGCCCTAGTCAAGTCGTCTACTACTTGATTTTGGGAAAGAAGTGATAATTATATCACTGTCTTTTATTTGGAAGTTGGATGTATATGCTACTCAAAGCGGCTGTGCTAGGAACATAATTAGATGTCTGCCAAAAAAACTTTGGTATTAATGAAAATAAAATCCAATATCTAGTATTTCAATCTGAAAAGTCTCCAGTATTTCCTTCAATTGATTCTTCCTTTGTCTTCCTCGAGTTTAATATTGACGAGAAAGCCAAGGGAAATCAATAAAGAGTATCAATTTAGGGTTTAAGAAAAATAACATAAAGTTGAATGTAAAATGGGTTTAAGGAGTAATTTTATTTTAAAACTACATTTTAATGTCTAAATTGTAATTTATTTTAAGAATATCTTAATAATTAAAATTTACTTTTAAGATGAATTTAATAAATAGTTTGGTGGATCCAAATAATCATGTTCTCAATTATTAATTAGCCTTAACTGTAATTTTTGTTGAACTGAAGTTTTATAAGAATAACGATGAATGCCAATTTATAAGAACAATGAAAGGGGTCATTTATGTAAGCGTAAGGCCCCATATCACATTTAAGTTAAAATATAATCCAATACAGTATGCTTGCTGTCAACCAATAATTTAAACTCTTATACTCACGAGGGATTATGCCAGTTAGATTAATTAATATCCATTCTTTAATAAGTTTAGCATTCAAATTTCTTACCATATATATATATATTAGTTATAATTTTTATTTTTCTATCTTTTCAGTTCGAACAACTTTACTTTGTTTATCTTATTTTATTAGTTATATGACTGTTAGGATAAATGTTTGTTTAATCTACATATTTTGGGTTAAGTGCTTATTTAGTTTTTATATTTTTAAAAATACCTAAAAACACTTTTACTGTTTAATATGAGACACTCATGTCTTTATATTTCCATTATTTTTACAATGATAGCCTTACTATAAGCAATGTTTGATAAATTTACAATGATCTTACTAATAATTATTTATAAAAATTAATTTATCAAATTAATCCTAAAAATAAACAATAAAAATTTAATTTATCAAATTAATCCTAAAAATAAATAATAAATAATTACATTTATTTTTATCTTACTTTATGGTTAATTAAAGGAGCAAAAAATATTAAAAAAATCTAAAGAAAAAGAGACAAGGAGAATCTCTTTTTCTTTCCCCTTTTTTTGAGATATTAATTTTTTTTAATACTTTACAATTAGATAACTACTGATAGTACATTAAATGACTATTGATATTTATAATCAGATTATTATTAGAACTAGTTTATATTAAATCTTAATAAGCACTGTCTAATTTTTCTACTCTCGCTAATAATAGAGGGATATTTATTCCATTTATATTTTGTAAATGACTCAGATTTTCTAGAGCTGGCAAAATTTGACACGACCCGATTACTCGACACGAACACGACATAAATAAATGGGTATGGGTCGTCAAATTTAACACGATTATTAAATGGGTCGGGTCCGGGTCAACATGATTTTTTTCCGTGTCGGGTTTGGGTTAAAATTCTTGACCCATTTACCCGATCAATGACCCGATTATATTTTCTATTTTAAAATAATTTACATATTCTTATAATTAAAACTCAAATATTAGAGATGGTTTTCTTTTTTTTATTCTTTAAAAGGGTGAATATAAACACAATGTTTTATTTATAAAATTTTACATACATTTAGAGCTTCAATAGTGTAAATGTGTAAAAATTGATAGACATGTATATTTTATAATATTGATATATAATATTATATATATATATATATAAAATTAAAACCTCAATAGTGTACATGTGTAATATATTGGTAGATATGTATATTTTATAATATCGATAAATTATGCATGTATGTATGTATGCATGATAGTGTGTAAATATTTGATGTAACTTTTGTTCAATATATAGATATTAAACGAGTTATTGGGTAACCCGATTATTTTTCTGTATCGGGTTTGGGTCTCAATATTTTGACACGATTATTAAATGGGTCGGATTTGGATCGACCTAAATTTGACACGACACGAAACTGACACGACACGAACACGACCCGATGACCCATTTTGCCAGCTCTAAGATTTTCTATCATCAATAATATTTGGGAAATATTTAATAGGATATGAAAAAGATTGCTTCTATTTAATTATTCTTCAATTAAAGGAGGAATTGAATTCTTACAGCTCAGCACTTGGCCAAAGGCCGATTGCCCTTTTTCGTTTCCTTGGAAGAGAAGCAATTACTAAAGTGGGTATAACTTTCAGATACCCAAAGTTTTTTAATTTTCTCAATTAACCTATATTTTTCCATTAATATTAAATAAGTCCTAAAACCACATTATAATAACTAGGGTACCCTTGTGATAACAACAACAAATACAAATTAAAAACAATTGAATTGACCTATTTAATCCACGAGTGTTGACCTATTTAATCCAAATCTTGCATTTTCATGTTTCTAGATAGTTTGAAATAGATAAAAATAAAGCTATAAACACTGTTTTAATTTTTGTCCTGCATCCTATATGCATGCAATTTCTTTTCACACACCTTTGTACAAAAGGGTATTGAAGTATTTTTATTATGGTTAGCGACCTATTTGATACAAATATAAAAATTATGTACCATAAAATAATAAATAAGTTTTAAGGGATCCAGACGCAACTAGCTATTCCACTTTGTACATTCCCCCCGTTCCTCTCTTTTCTCTTCACCGCCTTTAAGTTTAAACACATAGCACGTATTCTCTCTCCACCATATAAAAGCCAAATAACACGCCTTAAACATTTCCATGTTCACTCATCTCGCGCACTAAAAAGTCCTTTTGTACCAAAAACAATGGCAGAAGAAGAAAAGCACTTAATGGACCTCTGCCGATTTCTATCGGACGCCACAACCACAAACATCTCCCCGCTCGATTTCATCTACCGTCTCCGCTCCGACGACTCCCTCCGCCTCGGCCTCAAACTGTTCCTCTCCGTCCTCAAACACGCCGTCCACCCGATCAAAAACGACGACGTACGAGATGAAGAAGAATCCCGTTCCGATTCTATTAATGATAAGAAGCTAGGGTTTCAATCCTGGACCTGTGATCAGGTTCACGCTGTTACTTCCCTCGGTCACGTGATCGCCTCCGCCTCGCGATCTCTTGCTGGTTAGTAGTTTACTTCAGCGATTCATTAATTATCTCTGTTCTCTTGTACTTTTTTTTTTTTGGTTTATAGCTGCCGTTTTAGTTGAAATATGAATATACAAGTGTATGTATTAGTTCGCTGTTGCTCATTGATTGATTGTTAATCAATCAATTATGGATTCTGTGTTGTTTACTTTAGTGTAGTTTAACTTTCGGTTTTGGTTTTTTTAGTGTGGCTTCAAATGCGAAAGTGAAATAAGTAGTTCACTGTTATGGATGATTAATTAAATATAATTATTGACTTTTCTCTCGTAATTTTGTTAAGATTTGGCTTTTTTTTCCTTTTCTTTTTTTATGTTCTAAGGGGACAGAAAGATAAGGTGAACAAAAATGCTTTCCTCTGCAATGAGCATCAAATTTGCTTGACCGGACGAACTTAAGTTTTATTTTCCCTGTTATAATTCCTTATTACTATTAATTCTCGTTCTCTTCAAAAAATAATGCTAACAAACGGTACTAGATTAGTATTAGTAATTTTTATGTTTATTCATTTGTTGAATTAGCAACAACTTGTTTGCCTTTTTTTTATTAACACCAAGATATGTAGTTTGAATTTCCTATGTATCTATGTGCTAATTATTGTGTTTTGTTGCGATTGCATGAATAGTGGAGCAAGCGGGGCCTGTAATTGTTGCAGTCATGCAGGAGTTGTTGGAGTTTGCGGTTTGTTATTTGGAAAGATCAGAGTTCGATAATGATGACTTCAGTGTACAGGTTTGTTGCTTTCAGGATTTTTCTCCCCTTTGTTTTGCTCTTAGAATGGAAGTTGATGTGAACATCGTCTTTGGTTGATGGTTATGTTTTTGTTGAACTGGTCTATGCTTTATTTATTTTTTAAATTTTAATGCTTACCAGCGACATATTGTAGGGTTCCTTATGCTTATAATTGTATATAATTGTCATTGAAGTATAAGCACCAAAAAGTTGAATCTTGGTGCTCATTATGGCTGAAAATTTGCGTTAGTAAATCATGCTTGGATGTTGTTGAGATAAACATCTCAACCCAAGCATGAACATTCGATTCGCGTTCAAAAAGACAAAAACATAACAATCATCAAACATTTGGGACCTTACCATTTGTATAACTTATTAAAAAAACTGGATACATTCGATTAGGTGGTCAATGGACGTAAAGTTGATTCAATCTTCATACATGTCAGTAGCAGTAGATACGAAAAGCTAGGAACCAGATTATAAGCATATATTTGATATATGACATTTATCCAGGCATAATGTTAACTTTAGATCCATGTCACATATCCTTATGGTTTGATGTTCAATTCCGCAATCTCGTCATTAGATGGAAGCATATTTGTAAGTTTGTTTTTTCAGCTTATGAAAGCATGCAGAGAATAGCAATGCCCATGCTGACTAAATTTCTTGTAGCTAATTCTTTTAGCCGACTTGTGTTTTCACATTTAACCCGAAAAAAATTCGATTTGATATTGATGACGGGTTGGAGATTCCTATTTCTTCACAGCTATCTGTATTATAGTCTTCAGCTTGATAATTTTAACATGATACCACTGGTTGTGTTTTGTGCTTATCTAAATTAGAAGTAGTGGAATTTAAATTCAATGATCTTCTTTTACCTAGTTGATACTCCTCCTGTTTCCCAAATGCATGGTCCATATTCGCGTGCAAGAAAGATAGAATCCATGACTTTTGGAGTGTCCTGATCAAGCTTATTTATTGCCTAGAGGGACTGCATAAGCAAGGCCATTATTTTCTATAGGTGGTTGATAAGCTTTATGGTTTTGTTTGTTTGTTTCCCACTTCATTGTTCTTTATTCGTCTGTCAGGTCAATGTGTTGTCATTGTTCCACCTCAATTTGTTCCTGATCTGAGTGGCCTAATATATATATATATATATATGTTTTTGATTTGCAGAATCATATGGGACAACTTTTGGAGATAGTGTTGATTGGTGGAACGGATAAAGTCATTGAACAAGTGCAGCTTTACCCTGTAAATAGCCTTGTACAGTTGCTGCCAATTGTTTCTACTGATTGCGATGATATTGTATTGGATGATCAGATAAACTGCTGTCTTCAAGGTGTTTTTTCTTTTTCTTTTCTACTTTTTTTATTTTTAAAGTCTTAAGTCTAAATTGTGTTGTTTGATCTTTTGATTTATACAAATGCATGCATCTCATTCTCTCCCTTCTTCCTTTTTTCTGTCTCTCTTTTTCTTTAAGGCGGTGTCACTTGCTCAAGGGAAGAGAAACCATTGGATCGTCTCGTAATGGCATTAGCTTCTGAATGCATGCAACCTGATAGACAGGCTTCTGCATCAAGTGGACCAACTTCCCATCAAGATATGAACAATCTGGTTTTCTTGTCCCAGCATTGGGCAGTTTCTCATGTCGAATGCATTCGGCGTCTGATTTTGCTCTGTAAAAAACTGATTGAATTGCCAGATATGTTTGATGAGAAGGTGGCAGGTACAAGTTTCCGGAGGAGACTGTCTTTTAGCTTGAGGATTATGAAGTTACTTGGAAGTCTTGTGAAGGATATGCCTTATGTTAAGTATGATGCCTTAATATTGCATGCAATTGCTTCATTTGCTGATGTATTACCTAGCTTGTTTCAACCTTGCTTTGAATTTGCAAATAATCACTGTGCTGCTGAGGGTAGTTTTGAGAGCATCATACTCTTGCTGTTGGAAGAGTTTCTTCATATTGTACAAGTTATTTTCTGCAGCGGCAATTTTTTCCAGAATATCCGAGCATGCATAATGGCTTCCATATTGGATAACTTGGACCCTTCTATCTGGAGATATGACAACTCTTCTGCTAACTTGAAGGTCCCCTTAGCTTATTTCCCCCGAACTGTTCTGTACATATTGAAACTCCTTCAGGACCTTAAGAGGCAAGCATATCAGGCTCTTGATATTAAGGAGTTTGACAGAGAACATTCCAGTGATGGTGCTGATGCTCTGATTGATTCCCCTTCATGCCATGTACATGATGAGAAGGTCCCTTTGCTTAAGAAGTTCACAGTTGAGGAACTAGTGAAAATAATTTTCCCATCATCAACAAAATGGGTGGACAATCTGATGCATCTTTTGTTTTTTCTGCATTCTGAAGGAATAAAACTAAGGCTAAAAGTTGAGAGATCACACACTAGTTCTAGATCAAATTGCACTTCAGAACTGGAAAACACAGTTTGCCATGAAGATGAAGCACTTTTCGGGAACCTTTTTTCTGAGGGTAGCCGCTCAATAGGATCTTCAGATGGGTATGATCAACCCGCAATTGCCGTCACCTGTAGCTCCAGCAACTGCAATATGCCAATGCAAGCTGCTGTGGAACTGCTGAGCTTTCTTAAACTGTGTCTCTTCTCCCATGACTGGATTCCTAATGTTTTTGAGGATGGCTGCAAAAAGCTCAGTAGGAATCATATTGATATTTTGCTATCCTTACTCAACTGTCAGGGCTGTTGTACAGAAGATAAGACTTCTGTTAGCTTTACTGCTCCTCATGGAGAGAGAAAGAATGGAGAGATACATCAACTTTGCTATGAATTGCTGAACAACCTCCTTACATGCCACGCTTTCTCTGATTCACTTGAAGCTCATCTAGTTGAGTGCATTCTAAATGTTGAAAGTGGTGTCTTTGTTTACAATGATCAGACTTTGATGTTGCTGGCGCGTACTCTTTTCTGTCGGGTGGGGTTGGCTGGTTGTAACCTGAGAACCAAAATATACCAAAGATTTGTTGATTTCATTGTTGTGAAGGCAAAAGCTGTTTCTTCAAAATGTCCTAGCCTCAAAGAACTCCTTGAGACTCTACCGTCTGCACTTCACATGGAGATTCTTCTTATTGCATTCTACTTATCATCTGAAGAAGAAAAGGCAATACTGGCAAACTTAATATTTTCTTCACTTCGAGCAGTTGATGTGTCACCGGAGGGTTTCTATAGCACTCAATTGTCTTGCTGGGCATTACCAGTTTCAAGACTGATATTTCTGCTTCGTCATATGATATTTTACCCACATAACTGTCCTCCATCATTACTTCTAGATCTGCGATCAAAGTTGAGGGAAGCCCCAACATGTGTATCACATATGCCCAGTAATGCCCATGATCATTTGTCCTCGTGGGCATCAATTGCTGTCAAGAGTGTAATGGGCACATCGGTTGAAGAAGAGCCTGTAATAAGTAATCTAATCAATCAATTGATTGATACTGCGATCCTTCCGCCTTTGCTTTCTACAGATGAACCAGCAATACAGTCATTGTGCTTGAATTGGGGAGACATGCGTGAGACCTTCTCATGGATTTTGGGCCTATGGAAAGGGAGGAAAGCTGCAGCAGTGGAAGACCTTATTGTTGAAAGATACATTTTTTCACTTAGCTGGGATATTCCTACCATGGGCTTTACATTGGACCGTCAGCCTTCTTTATTGTGGGAATCTCAAACTCTAGATGCATCTAACCTTGGGTATTTCTTTCTCTTAAGCCATTTGGTTCCAGACCAGCTTAATATTGCTGCCAAGGGCCAAGCTTTTCCTGGTGTTGTGGTTAGTGTGCTACAGCATTTGCTTGCTGCACACACTCCAGAGAGCATTGATGAGCTAGGTTGGGATTTTTTGAGAAATGGTTCATGGTTGTCTCTGGTACTCAGCCTATTAAATGTTGGTATCCGGAGATATTGCATGAAGAACAAAGTGCCTGGAGTGGGCTCATTACAGACAGAAAGTACATCTTGGGACACTGATTATATCATTGTGGCAGATGGCCTGATTTGCTCATTAATTGAGACTGGCCAGGTTGTAGTGCTATTCAGGTGGTTATCAACATTGCTGAGCAGATATTTACAGGCTTATCAGAAAGCTTTCCTTGCTACCTTTGATAATAGCCAGTGTGATGCCAATCAGTTTGCATCTCTGCTGCTGCTCAAACATTCTGGATTGGAGAAATGCCTGGAGGATGAGCTTCTTGAGAAGATTGGTATCTGTTCGAGCCAGCTGGAGTCTGTTTTTCACCTATTGCTGAAGGTGGATGAGGTTGTCGATAAAAGGGCATTGGGAATCTTATCTAAGGTGTTTTGGGAATGCATGTTGCATGGTTTGCCATCTCATATTCGAACTCCTAGTGGAATTTTCCTTTCTTGTGTTCTCAGCATAAGAGCAATCATTTCTGCTCTAGATGGGCTTCTTAGAATGGAAACGTTGCAAGTAAATGTTTCCCTGGAGACTGAAGTACTCCATCAGATTCTTGATTCAGTTATGGTCATTAAGTTTGATAAGATCTTTGAAAGCCTTCATGAAAAATGTGCAGCTATTTATTGTAACTTGAGTGCTGGCTTGGAGCTGGCTGATTATTCTGAGTTGTTTCTAATGAAAAACATGGAGGGGTATCTAACAGACATCAGTTCCAGAGAAGTAAGTGACAGCAGTATTCTTGAATGGGTAGTTGCAAAGACCATTGACACCATGGATGTCCTCAGGAAAGACCCTCAAAAGTCTCTTATTTTCAAATTTTATCTTGGTGCAGAAGATGTGGCTCAACAGGTCAAGGAGCTCTATAGTTTACAACGTGGTGATGTGTTAGTTCTGATTGACTCACTGGACAGTTGTTACTCTGAATTAGTAAATCAAAAAGTTTTGAACTTCTTTGTTGATCTTTTATCTGGAGACCTTTGTGTTTTCCTCAAACAGAAGATACAGAAGAAATTCCTTGGTATGGATCTGCTTCCTTTGTCTAAGTGGTTGGAGAAGAGGCTTTTAGGTAGCAAGATGGAAATGTCAGGTGGGGTCAGCTCTGCAAAAGGAACTTCTGTCTCTCTCAGAGAGTCAACCATGAGTTTTCTCTTATCTCTTGTATCCTCACCTGAAGATTCACAATCGAGAGAACTGCATAATCATTTGTTCGAAGCTGTACTGATTTCACTTGAAACAGCATTCACACAATTTGATATTCATATTGCCAAATCCTATTTTCATTTTGTTGTTCAAATTTCAAGAGGGGAGAATTCAGTGAAACAACTTTTGAAGAGGATTGTGATGCTGATTGACAAGTTAGCTGGTGATGAACGTTTGCTTCCGGGGCTGAAGTTTCTCTTTGGCTTTCTTGCAAATGTCCTGGGTGATTGTGGGTCCTTTAAGAGTATTCCAGAGAGGTCTTACGGGAAGTCTCTGTCTGGCAATAATCTCATTGCCAGTTCTGTGGCTTCGAGACCAGTAGGATCAAGGAAAAATTCCGACACACTTGTACTTTGTGCAAGTCAAGAGGGAGGATCCTTGCCTCTTGAATGTGATGCAACTTCTGTAGATGAAGATGAGGATGACGGAACATCTGATGGTGATATAGCTAGCATAGATAAGGACGAAGAAGATGATCCCAATAGTGAAAGAGCCCTTGCTTCTAAAGTTTGCACATTTACATCTAGTGGCAGCAATTTTATGGAACAACACTGGTATTTTTGCTATACGTGTGATCTGACGGTATCGAAAGGCTGTTGTTCTGTGTGTGCAAAAGTTTGTCATCGTGGTCATCGTGTTGTTTATTCACGCTCGAGTCGTTTTTTTTGTGACTGTGGGGCGGGGGGTGTTAGGGGTAGCAGTTGTCAGTGCTTGAAGCCTCGGAAATATACTGGAAGTGACAGTGCTTCTTCTCGTGCTGCCAGTAACTTTCAGTCCTTTTTACCCTTCACCGAGGATGCAGATCAGCTGCCGGAAAGCGATTCAGATTTGGATGAGGATGCTAGTACAGATACAGATATTAGCTCACTCAGGTTATCCATTCCAAGAGAACTTCAAGATGGGATTGCAAAATTGCTGGAAGAACTTGATCTTGAGGGGCAGGTGCTTAAACTTTGTAGTTCATTGTTGCCTTCTATAACTATCAGAAGAGAAGCTAATGTTTCAAAGGATAGGCAAATTATTCTGGGCAATGACAAGGTGCTTTCGTATGGAGTTGATCTCTTGCAATTGAAGAAGGCATATAAAAGTGGTTCACTGGACCTGAAGATAAAGGCTGATTATTCGAATGCCAGAGAACTTAAATCACATTTAGCCAGTGGCTCTCTTGTCAAATCCCTGCTTAGTGTCAGTAGTCGAGGCCGGCTTGCTGTTGGAGAAGGTGACAAAGTTGCTATATTTGATGTTGGGCAGTTAATAGGACAAGCCACAATTCAACCTGTGACAGCTGACAAGACCAATGTTAAACCTCTCTCAAGGAACATTGTTCGCTTTGAAATTGTTCATCTTGCATTCAATTCAATTGTAGAGAACTACCTCACTGTAGCAGGCTATGAAGATTGCCAGGTTCTCACTTTGAACCCTCGTGGTGAGGTGACTGATCGTCTTGCCATCGAACTTGCTCTGCAAGGTGCATACATTCGGCGGGTAGATTGGGTTCCAGGATCTCCAGTTCAGTTAATGGTGGTTACTAACAAGTTCGTCAAGATATATGATCTCTCTCAGGACAATATCAGTCCCCTGCACTACTTCACACTGCCAGATGACATGATTGTGGATGCAACTCTTGTTATAGCTTCTCGAGGAAAGATGTTCCTTATTGTTCTTTCCGAATGTGGAAGCTTATACAGATTAGAATTGTCTGTAGAAGGTAATGTGGGGGCCACTCCATTGAAGGAAATCATTCAGTTTAATGACAGAGAAATCCATGCAAAGGGATTGTCCTTGTACTTCTCGTCAACTTATAAATTGCTATTCCTTTCCTTCCAAGATGGTACCACTTTGGTTGGTCGGTTAAGTCCTAATGCAGCATCTCTATCTGAAGTATCTTATGTATTTGAGGAACAAGATGGCAAGCTACGTTCAGGTGGACTGCATCGGTGGAAAGAGTTGCTGGCTAGTAGCGGGCTATTTTTTTGCTTCTCTAGTTTGAAATCAAATGCTGCAGTTGCTGTGTCCTTGGGAACTAATGAGTTAATTGCACAGAACATGCGTCATGCAGCGGGCTCAACCTCACCATTAGTTGGGGTAACTGCATACAAACCTTTGTCAAAAGACAAGGTCCACTGTCTTGTTTTACATGATGATGGTAGCCTTCAAATATACTCTCATGTTCCTCACGGAGTTGATGCTGCGACAAGTGTGACTGCAGAGAAAGTTAAAAAATTGGGTTCTAATATCCTTAACAATAAAGCATATGCTGGGACAAAGCCAGAATTTCCCCTTGATTTTTTTGAGAAAACAGTTTGCATCACAGCTGATGTGAAACTAGGTGGCGATGCCATCAGGAATGGTGATTCTGAGGGAGCTAAGCAGAGTTTGGCATCTGAAGATGGCTATGTAGAAAGCCCAAGCCCTGCAGGATTTAAGGTATTTGTTTTTTAGGTTCCATTATCTTATGTTACATCCTATTGTTTAGTTCCAATTTTCTTTTGTATTCTGCTGTTCATGTTCGGTTTGCATTGTTTTCTTGGCCATGGATGTCTGTTAAGAACCTGCTAGCATGGATGACACAGCTGCATTGGCCTTAATTATTCATCTTCTTTTATGGACTGCAAATAAATTATCTTTTACAATTTTGTATTGCACAGTTGATGTCTTGTAACCAATTAAAGCTGCTCCATTTTGTTTTGGGTCGGAATTTATACTTGTGGTGGTTCTTTTTGGCTGCTGATAGTTGTTGCTCTCTGGGTGTTGATGGCTGGTGGGATACACAGCTGTAATTTCATGATGATCTCCTAATCTCTTAATTTTTCCTATGTTGGTGTTTGATTGCAAGGAAGGTGATCTGGTGCCAGTTTCTATGTTTAGGCATTTTGATAGTACATGATTGTGGGATGTAGGCTTACCTTAGAAACTTAATGTTTTATTTAGGGACAAGAAGCATTTTGTTCGCATTCTCCCTTGTCATTGATAGGACTTAGGGCTAATTAGGGCTGACTTTTATTGATTAAATCAAAAGAAAACAAACAATCAATCCTGACCTACAATTCGAGAGGTAGGTCAATCTCTCCCAAAACTCTTAATGGTTCCTAATACCAGACAAAACTCAACATAAACCCTAAATGACTCCATAATCTCTTATTTATAGCTAAACCCTAATTAATAATAAAGTTACTAAATTGCCCCTGCCCCTAAAATTACTAAACAGCCCCTGCCCCTTTATATTTGCGCCTAACATAAGTTTTCATGGGTCTAACAGTCATATAGAGCTTGGGACTGGCATCTGATGCTGAAACTTAATTTTATTATGGTATTCCTAGTGACTGAAAGTTAGATGTTTAATACAGCTATCTTCACATGAATGAGATAATGAGTGATATTTGCAAAATTGATCACAATGACATTGCATAATTGGCAAAATTCAGAGCTAGAATTTCTTTTATGTGGCCAATAATCATCTTATTGTATTCTTTGTTCAGAGCTTTTGGATTAATATTTGTGGTGTTTCTGCTTTGTCTCCATGCTTCTTTCCTGCTGCATAGCAACTTCAGGATAATTATTGGTTACTGTGCTTTCTAAGATTTGTACTGATCTCGTTTCTGTATTTAACTTTTAATTGTGTTTCCTTTTTCTTTTTCTCAGATATCTGTCTCCAATTCAAATCCTGATATTGTCATGGTTGGCTTTCGTGTCCACGTGGGTAATAATTCAGCTAATCATATACCCTCAGAAATTAGTCTTTTCCAGAGGACAATCAAATTAGATGAGGGTATGCGGTCCTGGTATGATATACCATTCACGGTAGCTGAATCACTTCTTGCTGATGAAGAATTCACAATCTCCGTCGGACCGACCGTTAATGGCTCTGCTTTACCTAGAATAGACTTGCTTGAAGTATATGGTCGTGCTAAAGATGAATTTGGCTGGAAGGAAAAAATGGATGCAGTGTTGGATATGGAAGCTCGTGTCCTTGGTTCTAATTCCTTGCTTGCAGGTTCTGGGAGAAAGTGTCGGTCAATGCAGTCCGCACCTATTCAGGAGCAGGTGGTAGCTGATGGTCTTAAGCTTCTTTCTAGGTTCTATCCGCTGTACAGGTCACAAGAAGAGGAAGTGGAAGTTCTGGCCAAGCTAAAGTGCAAGCAGTTTTTGGAAACAATATTTGAAAGTGACAGGGAACCCTTGATGCAGACAGCTGCTTGCCGCGTTTTGCAGGCTGTGTTTCCCAAAAAAGAGACATATTACCAAGTACGTACTGATGGCTATGATTCTTTGTGATAGATTATTAATTTTTTTGCGTCTTCAATTGAAGATACGATTGTTGTACCATTCTCCGTTAACAATTTTTTTTTTTTAGATTAAAGATACAATGCGCCTTCTTGGGGTGGTTAAATCAACATCTGTGCTTTCTTCAAGGCTGGGAGTTGGTGGTTCTACAGGAGGGTGGATTATTGAAGAGTTTACTGCTCAGATGCGTGCGGTATCAAAGATTGCATTGCACCGTCGATCTAATTTAGCTTCTTTTCTTGATGCAAATGGTATTTTTACAATCTCTTTATATTTGTGGGAGCTTGTGTGTGTTAATTAGATTTTCACTTTAAATAACCCCAACCCAAAGCCCACCCCTCCTGTTTACCAACTGAAATGAGGGTTAAACGTGTTATTATGAATCTCTTATATACCTATTTACTTAGTGATTTAATCTGCAAGAAACTATGTTGTGTTTCCTTGGCATCGTAATATGGGGCTCAAGTTTGTTCTGGAACCCAGTTAATTATCATGATTTTTTTTTTAATTTAATTTAATTTAATTTAATTTTTCTTGGGGAAAAAAAATGATACCTGCAAGTGTGGGTGAACCTTAAAATATGTGATCATATATGAACGGTTATCTTTTGTAGAAGAATTCTTTTTGCGTCCTAACTGTTATTTTCACTGTGTGTTCCAAATTCCCTTCTGTGTTGATGACAAAGTGCTCAGCAGTAGATATATGGCCTTAACTTATCAACTGCTTCCTCTTTTAATATGTTAGTTATTCTAGGATGTTCTGTCTTCTCTTTCCTTCCCTCCCCCTTGCCACCCCCTGTTTTTGAGAGCTCTTTCTTCTTGGATCCTATGGTGCTGAAATATTGGTTGTACTTGTTGTTGCTCATATGAGAATTGAGAATTGAGAATTGTCAACTAAGCCAATTTTCAAAAGCTTGAAGCAACTTAATTTGTTGTTTCTCCAAAATTGATGGGCTTTCAAATTGTTTTCTCATCTTTTCAGATGGTTGACTGTGGATCTGTTCTATTTGTCATTTTGATCAATGCAGGTCCCGAATTGATAGATGGGCTTATGCTAGTTCTATGGGGAATTTTGGACTTTGAGCAACCTGACACGCAAACAATGAACAATATTGTTATTTCTTCTGTGGAGCTGATTTACAGTTATGCTGAATGTCTGTCTCTACATGGAAAAGATACAGCAGGGAGTACTGTTGGACCTGCAGTTGAACTATTTAAGAAACTTCTGTTCTTTCCTAATGAGGCAGTTCAAGCTTCTAGCAGGTTCTTTTATTTATTTTATTTACTTATTTATTTTTTTTGGGTATCGTATGCAGGATCGCTTGATCTATTTAAAATTTGGTGTTAACTTCTAATTCCTTGCTTCCCAGCTTGGCAATATCATCGAGATTGCTTCAAGTTCCGTTTCCAAAGCAAACTATGTTAGGGGCAGATGACATGGCAGATAATGCGGTGTCTACCTCTGCGCCTGCTGAGACACCTAGTAGAAATACACAAATTGTGATTGAAGAAGATTCTATTACCTCATCTGTTCAATATTGCTGTGATGGCTGCGCCACTGTTCCAATACTTAGGCGGAGATGGCATTGCACTATTTGTCCAGATTTTGATTTATGTGAGGCATGTTATGAAGTGCTAGATGCAGACAGGCTTGCCCCTCCTCATTCTAGAGATCATCCTATGACAGCGATCCCAATTGAAGTAGAATCTCTAGGAGGAGATGGCAATGAAATTCACTTCTCGGATGATGTGAGTGATTCAAGTATGATGCCTGTCAGAGCTGATGTCAGCATGCAGGATTCTGCTCCTTCAATTCATGTCTTGGACCCTAATGAGTCTGGAGAATTTTCTGCCTCCATGCCGGACCCTGTTTCCATTTCTGCCTCAAAACGAGCTGTGAATTCCTTGCTTCTCTCCGAGCTTCTTGAACAGTTGAAAGGATGGATGGAAACGACCTCTGGGGTTCGAGCTATCCCTGTTATGCAACTATTTTACAGATTATCATCTGCTGTAGGTGGCCCATTTATAGACAGCACAAAGCCTGACAGCTTAGATTTAGAGAAATTAATTAAGTGGTTTCTGGATGAAATGAATCTCAACAAACCCTTTGTAGCCAGAACTCGATCTTCTTTTGGGGAAGTTGCAATCCTTGTCTTTATGTTCTTCACCTTGATGCTTCGGAATTGGCACCAGCCTGGCAGTGATAGTTCATTTTCAAAACCGAGTGGGAACACAGACTCTCGTGATAAAAGTAGCATGCTGAGTTCGACTTCAGCTGTATCTCAGCCTCCCTTGGATGATCAAGTGAAGAATGACTTTGCATCCCAGCTGCTCCGTGCATGCAGTTCTCTTAGAAATCAATCTTTTGTTAATTATTTGATGGATATTCTGCAGCAATTAGTGCATGTCTTTAAGTCTCCTGTCAATTTTGAAAGTGCACAAGATCTGAGTGCTGCCTCTGGGTGTGGGGCTCTACTAACAGTCCGAAGAGATTTACCAGTGGGTAATTTCTCTCCTTTCTTT
The DNA here is from genome assembly GCF_022201045.2 of Citrus sinensis. Classification (NCBI taxonomy): domain Eukaryota; kingdom Viridiplantae; phylum Streptophyta; class Magnoliopsida; order Sapindales; family Rutaceae; genus Citrus; species Citrus sinensis. The sequence goes on from NC_068561.1 coordinate 24,520,766, forward strand.
TCAGATTCATATGCAAAAGCCCATCGCACAGATATTTTTGTCGACTATCATAGGCTGTTGTTGGAGAATTCTTTTCGACTGTTATACACCTTGGTTAGACCAGAAAAGCAAGACAAGAATGGGGAGAAAGAGAAGGTCTACAAGACATCCTCTGCTAAGGATTTGAAGTTAGATGGATATCAGGATGTTCTGTGCAGTTACATCAATAATCCCAATACAACATTTGTGAGAAGGTATGCAAGGAGGCTTTTTCTGCATCTATGTGGAAGTAAAACTCATTATTACAGTGTTCGAGACTTGTGGCAGTTCTCTACTGAGGTGAAGAAGCTCTACAAACATGTAAATAAATCCGGCGGTTTCCAGAATCCTATCCCATATGAAAGAAGTGTTAAGATTGTGAAGTGTCTTTCTACAATGGCTGAAGTAGCTGCTGCACGGCCTCGAAACTGGCAGAAGTACTGCTTGAGGCATGGAGATGTTTTGCCCTTTTTGATGAAAGGAGTCTTTTATTTTGGTGAAGAATCTGTCATCCAGACTCTTAAACTACTAAATTTGGCCTTCTATTCAGGAAAGGAAATGGGCCAATCTTCACAGAAGTCTGAAGTTGGGGATTCAGGAACAAGTTCTAACAAATCTGGTTCACACACTCTGGATTCAAAGAAGAAGAAGAAAGCTGAAGATGGAGAATCTGGTTCTGAGAAGTCCTATTTAGATATGGAGGGAGTCACAGATATCTTCACTGAAAAAGGTGGTGACGTCCTGAGGCAATTTATCATCTGCTTTTTACTTGAATGGAATTCAAGCTCTGTGCGTGGTGAGGCGAAGTGTGTTCTTTATGGAGCATGGCATCATGGAAAGCATACATTCAAGGAAACCTTGTTAATGAATCTGCTTCAGAAAGTAAAGTGTCTGCCTATGTATGGTCAGAATATTGTCGAGTATACTGAACTTGTTACTTGGTTGCTGGGGAGGGTCCCTGAGAACAGTTCAAAGCAACTGAGCACCGAACTTGTGGACCATTGCTTGACCACTGATGTAATTAAGTGCTTCTTTGAGACACTTCATTCACAAAATGAGCTTATAGCTAATCACCCAAATTCCCGCATATACAATACTTTGAGTGGTCTGGTGGAATTTGATGGTTACTACCTTGAGAGTGAGCCTTGTGTTGCCTGCAGCTCTCCTGAGGTTCCCTATAGCAGGATGAAGCTTGAAAGCCTGAAATCTGAAACAAAGTTTACCGATAACCGTATCATTGTGAAATGCACTGGGAGTTACACCATCCAGACTGTGACCATGAATGTTCATGATGCTCGCAAGTCCAAATCTGTGAAAGTCTTGAATCTCTACTACAACAATCGGCCTGTGGCAGACTTGTCGGAGTTGAAAAATAATTGGTCCTTGTGGAAACGTGCAAAAAGTTGTCATCTTGCTTTTAATCAGACTGAGCTGAAAGTTGAGTTTCCCATTCCCATAACTGCTTGTAATTTTATGATTGAGCTGGATTCTTTCTATGAAAATCTTCAGGCTTTGTCCCTTGAACCACTGCAATGTCCCCGTTGCAGTCGACCCGTCACTGATAAACATGGGATTTGTGGCAACTGCCATGAGAATGCATATCAATGCAGGCAATGCCGCAACATTAACTACGAGAATCTGGATTCTTTTCTGTGTAATGAGTGCGGCTATAGCAAATATGGACGGTTTGAGTTCAATTTCATGGCGAAGCCTAGTTTTACTTTTGATAACATGGAGAATGATGAAGATATGAAGAAAGGGTTGGCTGCTATAGAATCAGAATCAGAAAATGCTCATAGGAGATATCAGCAGCTTTTGGGCTTCAAGAAGCCCCTTCTTAAGATTGTATCAAGCATTGGTGAAAATGAGTTGGATTCACAGCAGAAGGACTCTGTCCAGCAGATGATGGTCTCTTTGCCAGGACCTTCTTGTAAGATAAACCGTAAAATTGCTCTTCTTGGCGTCTTATATGGTGAGAAGTGCAAAGCTGCTTTTGATTCTGTCAGCAAAAGTGTTCAGACATTGCAGGGACTTCGTTGGGTCTTGATGAATTATTTGCATCAGAAACAGTCAGATAATGCCATGGCTGCTTCAAGATTTGTGGTTTCCAGGTCGCCTAATAATTGCTATGGGTGTGCTACTACATTTGTGACACAGTGTCTCGAGATTTTGCAAGTTCTGGCAAAGCATCCCAGTTCTCGGAAACAACTTGTTGCAGCTGGCATTTTATCGGAGTTGTTTGAAAATAATATCCATCAAGGTCCAAAGTCAGCCCGTGTCCAAGCAAGGGCAGTGCTTTGTGCTTTCTCTGAGGGGGATATTAATGCAGTTACAGAGCTGAATGGATTAATACAGAAAAAAGTGATGTACTGCCTGGAACATCATCGCTCCATGGACATCGCTGTTGCCACTCGTGAGGAGTTATTATTACTATCAGAAGTGTGTTCACTGGCTGATGAATTTTGGGAATCGAGATTACGAGTTGTCTTCCAACTTTTGTTCTCTTCCATTAAATTGGGTGCCAAGCATCCTGCAATATCTGAGCATATTATACTTCCTTGTCTGAGAATAGTATCTCAGGCATGTACTCCTCCAAAGCCTGATACAGCAGATAAAGATCAAGCTTCGGCAAAAACTGCTGCTGTTGTGCAGCTGAAGGATGAAAATAGTGCAAATTCATCTGGATCTTTCAATGGTGCTGTTTCCGGTGGTAAATCTGTACCAGAGGAAAAAAATTGGGATGTCACTAATAAGACCCAAGATATTCAGTTGCTGAGTTATTCAGAGTGGGAGAAGGGAGCATCGTATCTTGATTTTGTTAGAAGGCAATACAAAGTGTCTCAGGCAGTCAAAAGTTCTGGGCAGAGATCCCGGCCTCAGAAACATGATTACCTTGCTCTTAAATATGCACTTAAGTGGAAGCGGCGTGCTTGTAAGACAGCTAGGGGTGACTTGTCAACATTTGAGTTAGGGTCATGGGTCACTGAACTTGTCCTGAGTGCTTGTTCTCAATCTATCAGATCAGAAATGAGCATGCTGATTAGCTTACTCTGTGGCCAAAGTCCATCCAGACGATTTAGGTTGTTGAATTTACTGATGGGTTTGTTGCCGGCAACTCTTGCTGCTGGTGAAAGTGCTTCAGAATATTTTGAATTGCTCTTCAAGATGATTGATTCAGAAGATGCTCGTCTATTCTTGACAGTACGGGGATCTCTGACAACAATTTGCAAGTTAATTACGCAAGAAGTTGGTAACATTCAATCTCTAGAAACGAGTCTGCACATTGACATTTCACAGGGATTCATCCTTCACAAGCTTATAGAGCTCCTTGGAAAATTTTTAGAGGTCCCTAATATTAGATCCAGGTATCATCGCAACTGTACTAGTTTTGTTTCATGTCAAGATGTTTATTTCTTGTTTCTTAGCAATTCATTTTGATGCCAGGTTCATGCGAGAAAATTTGCTATCTGAAATCCTTGAGGCTCTTATTGTCATTCGAGGTCTGATAGTGCAGAAGACAAAGTTGATTAGTGATTGCAATCGGCTTTTGAAAGATCTTCTAGACAGTCTTCTCCTTGAAAGCAGTGAAAATAAACGTCAGTTTATCCGGGCTTGTATCTGTGGTCTTCAAATCCATGGAGAGGAGAAAAAAGGACGAGCTTGTTTGGTATATTGCTTAACCTTCTTCTTCTTTTATTCTTAAAGTTTGATATATTAGTTTCCAACAAATTTCGGATACAGTTTGACTTTTTCCCTCTTGATCTCTTTAGGGAAAGAATTCTCAAGTATACTGAACGCACGGGTTGAATTATGCCTCCAAATTGGTTCTTGTAAAAATTTAGTTTTGTATTCCAGGAAGGTTCCTAAAATTAAAAAATAAAATGTGTAGAATTAGGTTCTCTTCATTTCCGGTGGCACACTTATTATTCAATTTAGTTTAAATAACCTAACTATTCCTGATTCTTTGTTTTTATTATCAACTTCTTCTGCCTGGAATTGTGAACCTGGATTCTCTTATAGCAGGATGTGCATGGTTTTTGTGATTGTATCTTGTTGACGATTTCCTTACTGCTCCTCTTTCTTTGCCTGCAGTTTATCTTGGAACAGCTATGTAATTTAATCTGCCCATCAAAACCAGAGTCGGTGTACCTGTTGGTTCTAAACAAGGCACACACACAAGAAGAGTTTATCAGGGGATCAATGACTAAAAATCCTTATTCCAGCGCTGAGATTGGTCCGTTAATGCGTGATGTAAAAAATAAAATTTGCCATCAATTGGATCTGTTAGGCCTTCTTGAAGATGACTATGGCATGGAGTTGCTAGTAGCTGGTAATATTATTTCACTTGATTTAAGCATTGCTCAAGTTTATGAGCAAGTCTGGAAGAAGTCAAGTAGTCAATCTTCAAGTGCCATCGCCAATTCTACCTTGTTATCCTCCAGTGCTGTGACATCAGCTAGAGATTGCCCACCAATGACAGTGACTTATCGGCTTCAGGTTTGTTTATACTGTTTGAAAATTTGCGATGAATTTCAGTTACTGACAAGCTGGACTGTGCTTCACCGTTAGACTACATTTTTTTATTTAAAAAAAAAAAAATTCTAACAGTGGATGTTAACTCATGTCTTCAGATTTTATACAGTGGACACTTGCGTCTTTCATACTTATAATTTGCGCTTTTCGTTATCATTTATCAGTTTTTGTTGTTTGTGTGGTAACGCACCATTTATATACTTTTGACCCGAAGATATGCACTGCTTTCTTGTATATTCATTCATTTATATTTTTGTTCAATTTGCAGGGTTTAGATGGTGAAGCTACTGAGCCTATGATCAAAGAATTGGAGGAAGATAGAGAGGAATCACAAGATCCAGAGCTGGAATTTGCCATAGCAGGTGCAGTCAGGGAATATGGTGGACTGGAAATTTTATTGGGCATGATCCAGGTGTGTAACTTATCCTAAAAGAAATCCTGGAATTTGGAAGAAAATTTTATTTTATTCTGACTCAATTGTCGAGGCTATTGTCTTTTATGTTTCGCATGGGTATGTAGTGCAGCTATTCTGCACTCAGATAACTATCAAATTCTTCACTCTTTAAGCCATCAGATATAGGCTTTTATGCATTTATAGGTTTGTAGTAAATAGATGATTAATTCTTAAAGTTATTTTGCTTCACAACCATCATGGAGGTTTCTCTCATCTGTTATTGAGGTATCTGACTTCTGATTTGATGTTCAGCATTTGCGAGATGATTTGAAGTCCAACCAAGAGCAGTTGGTCGCTGTTCTTAATCTTCTAATGCACTGCTGCAAGATAAGAGAAAATAGACGGGCCTTGTTAAGACTAGCAGCTTTGGGTCTGCTTCTTGAAACTGCAAGGCGTGCCTTTGCTGTGGATGCTATGGAACCGGCAGAAGGCATTCTTTTGATTGTTGAAAGTCTGACTCTGGAAGCAAATGAAAGTGATAGTATTAACATCTCTCAGAATGTTCTTACAGTGACTAGTGAGGAAAGTGGCACAGGCGAACAGGCTAAGAAAATAGTTCTTATGTTCCTGGAAAGATTGTGCCATCCATCTGGCCTTAAATCGAACAAACAGCAGAGAAACACTGAGATGGTTGCAAGAATCTTGCCTTATTTGACATATGGTGAGCCTGCTGCGATGGAAGCACTAATTCAGCACTTTAACCCTTACCTGCAAGATTGGGGTGAATTTGACCGGTTGCAGAAACTACATGAAGACAACCCAAAAGATGAGAACATTGCTCAGCAAGCAGCTAAGCAGATGTTTACAGTCGAAAATTTTGTTAGAGTTTCAGAGTCACTGAAGACAAGTTCCTGTGGGGAGAGATTGAAGGACATTATTTTAGAGAAGGGTATAACAGGTGTTGCTGTTATGCATTTGAGAGAGAGTTTTGCAGTTGCAGGGCAGGCTGGCTACAAATCCAGTCCAGAATGGTCATTGGGTTTAAAACTCCCATCTGTCCCACATATATTGTCCATGCTGAGGGGCCTGTCGATGGGGCACTTGGCCACTCAGAGATGTATTGATGAGGGAGGAATTTTGCCTCTGCTTCATGCTCTGGAAGGAGTATCGGGAGAGAATGAAATTGGTGCTCGGGCTGAAAACTTGTTAGACACACTATCCAATAAAGAGGGAAAAGGAGATGGATTTTTGGAGGAAAAGGTGAGTATGTTGCGACATGCCACTAGGGATGAAATGAGGCGTCTTGCTTTAAGGAAGAGAGAGCAGTTACTTCAGGTACTATTCCGTCAAACTACTTGCTGCAATTGTATCGGTGGATATCTACATGGTTATAATCTAGTGCAACGAAAACATAAAAGTAATGAACTTTAATTTTTTTTTTTTAATTCTGCAGACTTCCTACTCTTAGTTTTAAGTTTTTTTTTTTTTTACCACCACCCGAAGGTGGGGGGTTAGGTAGGACCCCTACCTGTAAACTCTTAGTTTTAAGTTCTTTTCAGCATTCATTTTAACTTTTTTAGAGCTTTGCTTGTACTATTTTTTCCCTTTTCAACACACTGGGCTGTATTTTTGTTCTCTTTGGATTTCCTGAACAATGGGGAGCTACTAGTGGTGCACACATACCTAATTGTTGGTTGTCCCTGCCTCCCTTCCTTTAACATTTTCTGCTTTAATGCTTTCGTTAGTCTAGAATCTGTTGATTATCTTGAAGCTAAAAATATATTAGCTTCTAGGTAGAAAGGAACATAGGAAGAGAGTAGTAGAATGATATATTTGTTAATTATGTAACTATACCTGATATGCATTTTCCCCCCTTGAATTAGGGACTTGGAATGAGACAAGAACTAGCTTCAGATGGTGGCGAGCGAATTGTGGTTGCTCAGCCAATTTTGGAAGGTTTAGAAGATGTAGAGGAGGAGGAGGATGGATTGGCATGTATGGTGTGCCGAGAGGGCTACAGTTTGAGGCCTACTGATTTGCTTGGTGTTTACTCTTACAGCAAGCGAGTGAACTTGGGTGGTGGTACTTCAGGAAGTGCTCGTGGAGAATGTGTATACACTACTGTCAGTTATTTCAATATCATTCACTTCCAGTGTCACCAGGAAGCCAAAAGAGCAGATGCTGCTCTGAAGAATCCAAAGAAAGAATGGGAGGGAGCTACCCTCCGGAACAATGAATCTCTTTGCAATTCCTTATTTCCTGTGAGAGGTCCATCTGTTCCAATAGCACAGTATGTCCGCTATGTTGATCAGTACTGGGATAACCTCAATGCTCTCGGCCGTGCTGATGGGAACCGGCTCCGGCTGTTGACTTATGACATTGTTCTGGTACAAAATAATTGTCATATGTGTCTTCCCTTTTCATTCAGAATTATGATTGAAGTTGGCAAGATTGGTGTTGAGTCATTGTTAATCTTTATGTTTCTAACATCCATGTAATTTTCTGATGCAGATGCTTGCTCGATTTGCAACTGGGGCATCATTCAGCGCAGAGAGTAGAGGTGGTGGAAGAGAAAGCAACTCCAAGTTTCTGCCTTTTATGGTACAAATGGCTCGCCATCTTCTCGAACATGGAATCCCCTCCCAGCGCCATAGTTTGGCCAAGGCTGTATCGACATACGTAAACTCTTCCATGGTAGATTCTAAACCTTCCACCCCTGGTACGCCTTCTGGAGGAACGGAAGAAACTGTGCAATTTATGATGGTGAACTCACTTCTATCGGAGTCCTATGAATCTTGGTTGCAACACCGTCGAGCCTTCTTGCAACGTGGAATATACCATACGTACATGCAGCACACTCATGGTCGGTCAATGGCTCGGTTATCATCTAGTTCAACAAGCACAGGCAAGTTAGAATCAGGAAGTACGAGCGGAGGCCCTGCGACGGAGTTGGGTGGTGCTGATGAGCTGCTGTCAATTGTTCGACCAATTCTTGTCTACACAGGCTTGATTGAGCTGATGCAGCAATTCTTCAAGGTGAAAAAATCAGCAAATGCAGCACCTGTGAAAGCAGAAGGAACCTCTAAAGGGTCAGAAGGGGACGATGAGAGTGGAAGCTTGGAGGGTTGGGAGGTTGTGATGAAAGAGCGGCTGTTGAATGTGAAGGAAATGGTGGGATTCTCCAAGGAGTTGCTTTCATGGCTTGATGAAATGGAAGCAGCTACTAATTTGCAAGAGGCATTTGACATCATCGGTGTTTTAGCCGATGTACTATCCGGCGGGATTTCGCGTTGCGAAGAGTTTGTCAATGCTGCAATTGATGCTGGAAAAGGCTGAGGAATTCGGCAAAATTGGGAGCATGTTATGTGTTGTATTTTACAGTATTTTTCTAGCGTTCCCTGCAAAAACTGAGTAATACAATCTTGGTATTTTCCCATGAATAAATGGGCTTTGAAAATCTATCCATTGAACGCATATTTGCTCCTTGTCCTTGGTAATCAAAACTTTGTTCCAGGAAGAATTTTGTGTTAGAACATATGAGTGAAGTCAATGATAATGTGACAAACTTTGCTGGTGATGGTACAATCGTGTTATATGTACAAACAAAATACAAACTTTTCTTGGGAATGCTACTCGGATGCTCACTATTTCTGGCAACAGAGAATTGACAAGAAGATAACTTTTAATTGCCCATATGAACATCCTACAACATGAAATTCAAACAAAAATGTTCAGAAACAAAAGAAAACACAGATCTTAATGGGTCTTCAGTTCATTGCATCATAATCATCCACCTTATCATTGTATTCCAAGACCTTTCTCTTTATCTTGGATGTATCTACCCATGTAATAAAGTCTTCCATATTCCTGGTCACGAGGAATGCAGGGTCTGTAACTGTCTCCGGTCCGACTCGAATGTGTCCCTGTTCAATATATGTCACAGCTTCTTTCAGGTGCTCAGCAAACTTCAACCGCACCAAAATGGTGGCAAGCCTGCGTCTGCAACCAAAAGACATGCTCGCTCACAAGGGAAGAAAAAGAAAACACACAGAATTGTAGGAAATAAGACAATTGCTTTCATCATATTTGACTATCAGTCAAAAACATCAATTCCAATTCACACAATGATTCTAATTCTACTTCGAGAAGCATTTGCTTACCTACAGAAGGATGAAACTGATAGATGATCACACAAAGCCAAGCTTTTCCTGCTTGGTATTACACCCATGTTATATCTGTCATCAACAAGGGAAAAACCAAAGTGTCAAAATATAATCATAATGTTAGCCAAGCCAACAATTGAGTTGGTGAACTTAAAAGACAAGGATAATGACGCCATGCGATGCCAATGCTTAAAAAAATAATAATAATGATAAAAAAAATTACTCACAGCTTCTCGAGAAGCATATCAGTCATCTCAATACGAAAAGGGTCTCTTGGATCCATCTGCTTCAATATATTAACCAGCTTCTGCACCATCCCGCACAAACTTGAATACCTTTTTTTTTTTTTTTTAATTCACCAAAAATCACCATAAAATCAGAAAAATGAAAAATAATTCAAAAATCCAAAAGCAAAAACGACCCTATTCAGGAATTAACAAATATATATATAAAAGAAATTTACGAACTTACTTCTTGTAATCGTCGCGGCCGGTGACGTGGTACCGCTGCAATATCATGGCTTCCCTGTGGCCACCTTCTCTTTTCCATTCTAAAAAATTGACTTTTTTTAACAACTTCTTCTCATGGAACTTTAGCTTCCTCATTATGATTCTTTGCTTTAGTAAACGATGCTGCTAAATTTTAAGAAAATTTGATGAAGAGAGAGACCTAAACCCTAGAAGCAAAGTGAATACGACACCCTAACTCGCAACTACAAAGTACAAACTAGAAGAAGATAATTGGGCCGGGCTTATTTATGATTTGAACATTAGGCCCATTTAGATTATTCGCCCAAATAATGTTTTTATTTACATTTTAAAAATTACTCAAACACTATTTAGGACAATTTAATACAAGACAACATTATATAATTCTCATGTCTTAAATCTAAAACTTTTATTTCCAACATCTTAATAAATATTTAGATAAACGGTGAAGAAATCAAAATTTTAAAAAAAAAAAATTTGACTCCAAAGTATGTGTAATACTTTTTTTTTTTAAAATAAAAAATATAAATACTGTAAATATCATTTTTTTTTTTGTTTTTAACCCTTTTTCTTCTTCTAAGTGTAAGAGAAATAAAATGTTCAAAGTCATTTTCTGGACTACAAAAGTACAAATAACCCCACCCATAAAAATATGTTCATTATTTTACAAAGGAAAATGATGTTTGCCTCGGGTCAAACCCCGAAACTAAACAAAACGGCGTCGTTTTGTTTTGTTTTTTTTTGCTTTTTTGCTTCTCCAAAACGTTGCCGTTTCTGATGGATTATTTCACTCACTCTTCCTCTTCGTTTCTTCGTTTCACTTGGGATTCGTTTCACCTGAGACAAATAGAAGAGCCATTCGCGAAATTAAACACCGTAAATCTCTTCGTTTCTTCATTTCTTTTTTTCTTCGTTTCTTCGTTTCTTCCTTACCAAAAAATTCGTTACTTTCCTTCTCGAGAGCTCTGCTCTGCTTTTTCGTCTTCAATTCATGCTAAAAATCCCAGTCGTTGCCGCCGGCAAAGTACGATGGGTTCATGTACGCGAATCACCCCGTTGACTCGGACACCATCGTCATCGAAGCGTTCTTTGACCCGGTCTGCCCCGACAGCAGGGATGCATGGCCTCCTCTCAAGCAAGCCCTTCAGCACTACGACCCTCACGTTTCCCTCGTCGTTCATCTCTTGCTGTTACCGTGAGTCATCCATTCTCTGTCTGCTTATTTGCTACAATTTTTTATTAATTTTTATTATGGACTGTGATTTTGGGAGAGCAATTTTAATTATTTATGTTATTTGATTTTATTGCTTGTTCAATCTTTAATGTTTAGTCTATACCGATTGTTTATGGTGGCACATAAAATTATATATGCTTTGTCTCATATCGGTCCACGTTTAATGGTGCATTGTTTGAGAATTCGCACATAATTTTTTTTTTTTTACTCAGAAATAAATAACAATTTGTTTGCTGGCATAAATAATGCTTTCTATTAGAGTTACAGGAGATCTTCATATCTTCCTGTCATTGCATTGTACCCAAATCGCCAATTAGAAGTTCGACCAGGAGACAAATTTTGTTTTGTCTCAAAAAATCTTAAACTGGTTTAGAAACGGCAACGTTTTGGAGAAGCAAAAAAAAAAAAAAAAAAACTACACAAAACGATGCCGTTTTATTTAATTTCGGGATTTGACCCGGGGTAAATATCAGAACTCTTTTACAAAACTCAGCGACAACAACGAAGCACCCCCCCTAAATCGACACACAACAGCCACCACACCACAACCACAAGCCCGCAACTGGAGCCTCCATTCCGCTACAGCCAGAGGCACCCACAAAGCAGCACTCCAAAACCAACAGAATAGGAAGAACAGCCACCACGCAACAACCACAATGCACAAAGCAGCACTCCAAAATCGACTAGAATAGCTAGGCACAGACTCTTTGACATATGAGAAGCACGGGTTGAGGCGTCACTGTGGCTTCGCTATGGCTATTGTGCAGAGGTATGGTGGCTTTTGATCGTGGAGTTCAGTGCAAGTTATGTGGCTTGTATTGGTCTTGATTAAAGGTTTTGTGATCACGGAATATTAGTTTTTGTTTGAAAAAAAAAAAAAAATAAATAAATAAAAAGAATAATGCGCCAAAATTGTGTCGTACGTTGGGTTTTAATTTCAGAATCAAAACTGTGTTGTTTTGGTCTAGATTGAGGTTTTACTCGGGGTTGGGTTTGACTCAATTAGTGTATCATCACTCGAAAATTATTTCGGCCTTGAAAATAACTCTCGCATTTTCCTTTGATCCCGTTTCACTAATATTTATATGCATGCAAAAAAATCACATTGAACTTCAACACCATCACTCTTTAACCACAAAATCACTCTTTAGAGGCTCAAAAAAACTACGTGGGTATAACATTTGTTTCTTTGTCCAAATTGGGTCCGAGAATTTCACCACTCCAACAAATTTTCCTATGACTTTTTAGAAAATTTTTGAAAATAAAAAAAAAATTATTCCAAATTGACCCCCTTTTTTTCTATGGTCTAATTTCACTAATATCTGTGTACGTGCCAAAAAAAAAATGAGCTCAAAATTCAATATCATCATCTTTTTATCATAAAATTATCCTTAAAAAGCCCAAAAACCTTTGGTTTCGAGTCCGGGGAAAAAATTTAGATTTTTTTTTACCAAAAAGGATTACAAAAAAGTTTCACATCAATATGGTGAAATTCCCTAATTTCACATCTATTTGGTACGCTCTTCTAATTTTTTAATTTTTTTTCTAACTTTTTGAAAATTTGTAAAAAATTATTCCAAACTTTCAAATATTTACATTTATCAATAGTAACATGCGTGCAAAATCACTTGAAATTCAAAAAGTAATTTTTTTCACTAAAATCTTATTTAAGACAGAGAGGTCTTTTAAGAATTTGACATCAATTCAATAAAACTTTTATATTTTTATTTTTTCGTTATTTTTTTCAATATTTCAAAAAAAAAAAAATTCACCAAACATTCCGGCCTCCAAATTTACGATTTTTAAGGAAAAAAAAAGAACTAATAATATTTTAAAATAGATGTTTTATATTTAGTATTGATAAATAAATAATACAAAAGTAAAATAGTAATAACTAGTTTAGATGCTTGTGTCTGAGTTTTGGATACCAAAGGATCACTTAGCACATGATTCATTAGATTTGATTGTCCCACATTATTGTACGGATTCCTGGAAAGTTCCATCAACAAGAAGAGGTAGATACCAAACTCTAAGTTGTGAAAAAAAATCAAAACTTGTTCATTTTGTTGTAAGGCAAAAAAATTCGGCTATTAATGAATATGAACAAGCTACCCCTTGGTGGGTGTGAACTTATATACCCCATTGAAATTCAACATTAATTAAAGGCGACAGCTATGATTATAATGAAGCTTCTCTATCAACAGAAGCTGCAACATCTGCTACATATTTGCCGCCTTGTGAAATGTTGCATGAAAACAAATTAAAAAAAAAATAAAAAAAGCCCATGTGAGTGAGAGTTGATAACCCATCAAAAGTTCTGCAACATTTCCATCTCCTATCCACCACTTTACCATCAATCCAATATCTAACCCCGCTTCACAAAATAATAAGACGAAGAGGGATCGACACATGCCTATTGCCGCCATTCACCAGTCGCCAATGCTTAAAAATTGAACCCATTTTAGGAGTTTTTTTTTGCTTTTCTTTTGCCGTGCGGTGAAGGTAAGTTGTAGTTTCATGATAGGACATTATTGTTGTGCCCAATCCAAAATCGTCCCTCGCCATCATGAGATGAGGACCTTTGTAGATTTTACTAGACTTTTATCATATTTTTCTTTTCGTGGGCTTTATTTTTAATATTACATTACAAGTAGTGACAATTTATCATGATTTCTTAGCCATGAAATAGTGGCTAATTTTAATAGGTTGGATCAACTTTCAAATATTTAGAAGAAAAATATTATCTATACAAAGATGCTTGAATCCTTTGAATCCTTTTTCATAAGTGACTACCACCCAAAACACAACCAAACTAATAATAATAATAATAATAATAAAGAAAAATCTATCTGCAAGTAATTTTAATTAAATTATTATTTTTCTTTGTAAGACTCGACTGGAAGTTTGATTCGGCGGATGAGACTCTAACACGGTTCTACTGCTGTGAATACATTAAATACGCATATTCTCAAGAATTTCGTTTCTCAAAATAAAATAATTTCTTATGGGTAAGTGAAGTATATTAATATAATATAGAGTTCCATGATTGAATATCCAAAAGCACTTCTTCTTCCTATCAATACATACGGCTAAGAAGCGCTTTTAATGTGTGACGGTTCTCAACCAAAAGGAGAAAGAAAATTTGTCCGTCTGTTTTTTCAATTTGCATAAAAAAAGCTGAAAAGAGAAATGTGTGTCTGCCAAATCATGAATTGAAAGGCTTTTTATTTATTTAATGCCCATATTTGGTTTATTTTGTGTTTATACATTTATATAAGGAAGTCATGTAACCGACAAGCTTTTCACAGGTTCCAAACAACTTTCCTTTTTCTTTATAGATTATTATAATTTTCACCAGTAACAATTTAAAAAATTCACGAATAATAATCACGGGGGGCTTAATTTTGTCACAAATATAAAACTCCCGAAACAATATCCCGACGTTATCACAACTTGCATTGCATGCTTTGCTTAGAACTAAGAATAAATTAACGTTAATCACTCCATTATTCTGCCTTTTTTTTTCAATGGATTAAAGCAAGCAAATCTTTTTTTTTTACTGAAAAGTAAGTGTATCGATAATCTTTCTAAACAAATTTATTCATAAAAAAAAAAGGAATGAATATGTTATTAATTTCTTATCCTTGTAGGTTAAGAATTTATTTACATTTGCCTTTTAATTATTTTATTGTTACTCGAATACATTTGCTTGTAAGGAACTAGCTAGTTTTTTACCCAAGTGAGTAAATACATGTTTTCTCTATTTCTTATAATTGTAAATGAAGGTGTCAATTATAATATAGCAACGTACATGCAATCCACTGTCTTAATATGGATCAAGCAAAAATGTCACTAGCAGACATGATTAAACAAAAGACTTAGACGTTATATCAATTAAGATGATAAGAATATCAAGAAAAAAAAAATCATCAAAATTTAATTTGAGGGTACATGGACATTAATCTTATATCAAATTCTGTTGGGTGTTAATACATTAATGTTTGGGATTTGGGAAGGTCCCTTGTCCATATAATGTTGGTATATGTTTTAACTACGTGTTCTTTACAAACAAAGACATCATAACTACATCAAATAAATCTCTAAATTTGACATATAAAAAAAAAAAGGTATTAGATGAAATATATTTTCATGTTCATGAGCAAATTTGCCAAAGGAAGACTGTCGGTGGAACCTATAATATGCTACATCCTACATGCATTTAGAATTGGTTGTTGTTGTGATTATTATGATTGGGGTCAATGTATTTGTGGGTTGCATGATAGGAATATTAAATATCAAATAAAGTTATTTTACATTGGAGGTAATAAATATCATATATATATATATATATATATATATATATATATCATCATCATCATAATACAAAAAAATAGTAATAATTATGACGAGTCATCCCATGTTCTCAGTTCATACTTGTTTTTAATATCATAGTCCATACTTTAATGAATTATTTATTATAATAACATAATATTACAAGAACCAAAAGAACTACATAATATTGTTATATAACATGTACTTCAAAACCATTATAATTATGGTATCAATTAATTAAGAATATATGTTGGTATAACTAAATGATATGACCCTTGGATGCCAAATAACATATTACTTTGAAAGACCTTATCTTTCTCCCAACAAGCTATTTTTCACTCTTTAATTTATATAATTAAAAGTAATAAAAAAGGGGAAAAAAAAGGCTGTCTGTGATCACGGTACTTTTTGTGCATCTTACTTCATACTTTCATAGTTTGGGCACTGTAGTCGAATCCGAGAATAAATTATAAGTATAAAATATACATCAATTTTTACAAGATTTACTTTATCGTCACCAAAAAAAAAAAAAAAAAGCAATCCATCTTTCAAAATCACTACCTACTATAATGAGTCATTCCTCATTAACTACAATAGTTTCTCCATTTTTCAAAAAGGTCAATTAAGTGAAATCAGAAAAAAAAAAAATTACCAAAGCAAAAATTGTCTCAATGTGAGTGGTGAATGGTGATGATATATACTTTCTCAACCTTTTTCGTAGCAAAAACCCAATCTCTATAGTAAATGCAACGCTTGCGCCTTAATAACTGGCTTTGTTTAATATTTATTTGTTTCGTTTCACTTCACTTCACTTCACTTCACATTCACTTTACATTCAATTGTTTGTTATTATGTACGTAATGTATGTGTGTAATGACCACAACGTCAATTTATAGCCAGCCTCAATTATCAAAACAAAAAAAAAACTCTCCTCTCTCTCTCTCTCTCTCCCCGCCTCTTCTCTTTCACTGAATTCTCCGACAACCCTCTCGCCGGGATCTGGTCGGAAAACGCCACCGGATTATCAAGAAACCACACCCCACTCCTCCCATTCTTCAGTGGAACAACTTGCATGGAGTTTGCTATGAAGCTGAGCTTCTGATATTGTTTTTTAATGCAGAAGTTTTATGATTATCGAGGGAGTTCTAGTGTTCCGAAGTGTAGTTTGTTATGTTAATCAAGTTTCTTGGAGCATCATCAGCAGTAGCTTGTCTTGTGCCGAAGGAGATAGCATTCTTTTTTCTTTCTTTTTTTCTTATTTCACCAAATTCAATACTCAATATTGTTTAATGATTCTTGATAATTGATATTGAATCTTGAATGAACTGAATTGGAAGGAATGGCTATTATGTGTTATGTGTGATGTGTACAATGTGCAGAGTAGAGAGGCCTAGTGAGAATAACACTAATAATAAGTGTGAATTACAAGAGTACTTGATGACGATGGGATTAAAGTTTAATAATAGTAAGCTGATGAAGCATTCACCAATGGCTGTCTCGCAGTCTCGGGTTAAGCTATGGATGATTAGGGCAATCACAAGTATTTTGCTATGGACTTGTGTTGTTCAGTTGATGGCATTAGGCGAGATGTGGGGGCCAAGATTGTTGAAAGGCTGGCCTTCTTGTTTTAGTCATGATTCTGATTTGTCTTTGGCTGCTCAATTTTCTCCTCTTCCTGCTAAAATTGTTCTTCCACCGAAGAGTAAGTTCAATATTTTGCTTCTTTCTATTCTTTTCCTGGAAAATTAATTTTCCGTCATAATTTGTATTTTCTAATTCCGGGAACGTTTGTTTGTTCTACAGGGGTCTATAAAAATAACGGTTATTTGATGGTTTCTTGTAATGGAGGACTCAATCAAATGAGAGCTGCTGTGAGTTTGATTTCTAGCTTGTTTTGATAATCTGATAACACTGCAATTTATACTGTGTCCATTTGTTTAATTGCTTTCTGAACTTTTTTATTTTTGCAGATATGTGACATGGTCGCTATTGCTAGATACTTGAATGTAACTCTTATTGTGCCGGAGCTGGATAAAACTTCATTCTGGAATGATCCAAGGTATATTAAGTTTTGAGTAATTTTTATTTTGTTAACTACTCTCAATTCCAATTCAAAACAGCCCTTAATTTTCTCTGATTGATTCTCTATACATGAACAGTGAGTTCAAAGACATATTTGATGTTGATCATTTCATTGCGTCATTGAGAGACGAGGTTCGAATATTGAAAGAATTGCCACCAAGGCTTAAAACAAGAGTTGAATTGGGAATGTTATATTCATTGCCACCCATCAGTTGGTCAGATATTTCTTATTACCATAATCAGGTCAGTTCCATGGAGATATGTCATAAAGATGGACTTATTTGTTTGCTGATGCAACTCTAACTTGTTGAAATATTTTGATTCTGCTGACAGATACTTCCCCTGCTGCAAAAACACAAAGTTGTACATTTAAACAAAACTGATGCTAGGCTTGCTAATAACGGACTGCCCCTTGAGTTTCAGAAGTTGCGTTGCCGTGTAAATTTCAAGGCATTAAAATTTACTTCTCAGATTGAAGAATTAGGCAGAAGGGTTGTGAAGATTTTGAGGGAAAAAGGCCCTTTTCTGGTTCTTCATCTCAGGTATGAAATGGACATGCTGGCTTTTTCTGGCTGCACTCATGGCTGTAACATTGAAGAGGTGGAAGAATTAACCCAAATGAGGTAAGTAACCATTTTGGATACGATTTCTTGTCTCACTTTATGTTTATCAAGTGTCTGTTGACTGTCGCATTAACATGTTGTTAAGATATGCGTATCCATGGTGGAAGGAAAAGGTTATAAACTCGGAGATGAAAAGAAAAGAAGGATTGTGCCCTTTGACACCTGAGGAAACTGCTCTAGTTTTAACTGCATTGGGCATTGATCACAATGTCCAAATTTACATAGCTGCTGGAGAAATCTATGGTGGCCAAAGAAGAATGGCAGCTTTGGCAGAGGCTTTTCCAAATTTGGTGAGTCAAAAAAGAATGCAAAATCAACTTCATATTTACTTTAGCGTACATCCCTTGATTAAACTTTCACACGGTCTTATGCAACAGGTGAGAAAAGAGACTTTGCTAAAATCAGATTTGAAGTTTTTCCAAAACCATTCTTCCCAAATGGCAGCACTAGATTACCTTGTATCCCTTGAAAGTGATATATTCATTCCTACATATGATGGTAACATGGCTAAAGTTGTTGAAGGCCATAGAAGGTAAAATAAAAAATTATTATGCTTTGCGTTGTGTTGTGTTAGTACAATTATTGGAACATTAATTAATCAAGTCTTGGTTTCTTGTGTTCTGTTTTGTAAAATTTTCAGATTCTTAGGCTTCAAGAAAACGATTTTGTTGAACAGAAGGCAACTGGTTGATCTAATAGATCAATATAACAATGGATCGATGAGCTGGGATGAGTTCTCTTCAACTGTGAAGGAAGTTCATGTTGATTTGATGGGGAACCCGAAAGCACGAGTTGTGATACCTGATAAACCGAAAGAAGAAGATTATTTCTATGCCAATCCGCGTGAATGCTTGCAACAGTTAGATGAACCATCGAGGAACACATGATTTTTCGTCATGCCAATCAGATGATTAACCCCATTTATACGTGTACCTATGCGTATTTATCAAAGAAAGTGGCCTACTTCAGTTCTTGAAAATTAAGTTATGACAGAGCTTTAGGCCTTATCCTAGACATTCTTGACAAGTGTTGCAGGAAAAATAATAATCTTTTACATCTTGAGCAGTCAAGTCCATATATAGAATCTGAGGCGGGTAAATGACAGATCAAAACTAGATTGTTGTAAAAGCATCAAATGTATACCAGAAATAATGAACGTTCAACAAATTTTCTCTGCATTTTCTCTCTCGATTTAAATCTGAGAAATGATAAACTATTTGTGGCATGTGATCGTAAAGAAAGAAAAGTGATATTTCGGCAACCTTCTGTCAATAAATTTTTTTATGCCAGAAGACCTTAATAGTAGCATTACATGTGCTAACATAGACAAGAAGCCAAGAAATCAGAGATCTTTTGCTTTGTCATGGACTAATGGTCTTCTTGAGCCAGCTGGTTTGTTCTGGCAAATCCCACATAGTTAGAAGTCTGAACCATGTCCGCATTATTTAATTGGTTAAATGAGCTTGCTCCATTCTCTCACAATTGTTTTCTTTTTCAAAAAATAACCATAGGAAGGATGACATGATCTCTAAAATGATTGCCCATTATGCACGCGATGGCAAGAAGAGCATTTATTTCTATCCACGATTCAAAATCCCAAGAAAGTGTCTTGAAGCATATCCTCACATAAACTTGAAATTGGGTTTGATGGAGATGGTATTGGTGAGCGATCCAAAGAACCACAGTTATTGATCCAAGAAAATTATGTTTGTGGGTGAGATCCAAGGACTCATAATCACCCATTAACAACATGGCTTTTGGGTCAACTAAATTAATGGTGATGAACGGCTATGCATGCAAGTCAGGCACTCCAAACATTGCTTTCACACCACACTACCACTTTCAAAAGTGGGTGCCAAATTTTTTTTCAAAAGCTTTATGAATATCCATCAAATAAAATAACAATGCCGCCACAGAGTTTGTCTTGTTAAAAGAATGCCTCTTGGTGACTATAATCTAGACGGTTTTTATCTCAAATCCCAAAATTATTCAAATTATACAAGCTTTAACGATTATGGGTCTGACAAAGTCCACGTGGTAAAATTTAATATAAAGGTAAGGTTATTTGAACTCATAATTTTTTTTTACACCCAGTTCTCAATAAACACATAACATGAATTTAAAAAATAATGTTTTACTCCATAAATTATCTTAAAATCCAAAAATAACCCTACATTATTTACAACTAGGGTTATTTTTACTTACCTCCCCTGAGGTTTCACGTAATAACAATTTAATAAAAAGTATGATGGTATTATTACATCCCTCCCCTGCTATTAGTATTTCTGTCAGTAGACCGTTTATGAGCCGAAAAATGACGAAAATACCCCTTAATGGCTTAGAGGTACAATTTCCCAGTTGGTGTGTTCTTCAAGTTCTATTGAAGCCCTGATTACAAAACCGAATCCAATCTCCGCTCGACGAATCCGATCATTTTGGAGTCACAACCCGATGCAAGGAATTTGTTTCCGCTCCCAATCTTTCTTTCATCGAAGGCGTTGCCACTAAGGATATCCACATCGATCCTTTTACGCTGCCCTCAGTCCACATTTTTCTCCCCAAGTTTGCACTAAACCATCCCGAGCCTGACTCCAGCCGCAATCAAAACCTAAACCGCGCGCGAACTCGAAGAATGCAGAGGCGGACCTACCACGCGACCTGCTTCATCTGTGGAGGAACAGCCACGGCTCCCCGAATGCGGTGGTGGCTGAGGAAAGAGGAGTATCAGAGAAGCAGCTACAGCGGCTACGGCAGTGCCGACGAGGAAGCGATGAGTTTGAATGGGAAATAGGAGGGGGAAATGGGATGCAGAATTAAGAAGCGTGGAAAAAGAGTACGATGGGGACCACGATGGGGGCCACGATGGGGACCATTTCCACTTGAGGCTTCAAAATTTTCTTAGTGAAAAATAGCTAGTATCCACTAGCAGCACTATAGCAAAATTGTTTTGTTTGTGGGTTTGGTTGCTATTGCTTTTTTCAATATTCAAATAAGACGGTGTGGTGTTTCCTTCTAGAAATCATTGCTTCGATCTTCCTTTTTTTTTTTAACCCCTCCCCCCTTTAAATAAAGAATTCATTTAGCCACCACGAATGTGCACAAGGGGTATGTGCTGGTGGATGTAAATAGGAGGAAACTACCAGTAATGTTGCAGTTCCACGGTAGCGGGTGGGTGAGTGGGAGAATCGCAAGGCTCTGTGATGTGATTGTTGTGGTGGTTGGGTAAAGGTTGGCGCCGGAGAATCAGTTCCCCGCTGCGTTTGAGGATGGGATGAAGGTGTTGAATTGGTTGGGGAAGCATTTTTTAATTGTTTTTACCTTAAATGCCAAATACTAGTTGGGATTAATGGGGTATTTTTGTCATTTTCTTGGCTCATAAACAGTCAACTGACAGGAATACTAACGGCAGGGGAGGGATGTAATAATATCACCATACTTTCTGTTAAACTGTTATTACATGAAACCTCAGGGGAAGTATGTAAAAATAACCCTTTACAACTACCAGCAAGTCGCCAACAAGTCTTCTTCTTCCCTTTGATTCAAGTAAAATCAATTTGGGAAAAATAAAAAAAATTACATACCACAACTAGTAAAAGAACTTGTATAATATTTTCACTAGAAGTTCTAAATGATAGAATGAAGTTCTTTTATTCTGAATTGATTTAATCTTTGATTGTTTTACCCATTTTCAGGAAGGTTTAAAAAGCTATACTTATGCAGAATTTTTATTCAATTAAAAAAAAAAAAGCCCTTAAAGGTAATTTTGTTATAGGTTATTTTAGTAATAAAAACTATTATAAATAAATGGGTGCAGAGGGTATTTTTATGGGTTCAAATAACCCCACTCTTCATATAAACATTTAGATGATGATTTACATCCCAAATTTGATGAATTTTGTACTGTGTACACTTTGATGAACAATAAATTACATAAGAGAGTTTTGAGGATTTTACCTTCGTTTAAAATCCAAATCAAATAGTTTTTAGTAGCTTTGTCTTCTTCCGACAATTACTCTTAAGAATCTGAAAGCAAACCGGCAACAATGGAGATAAAGCCATCACACAAAAATGCCCAATAAAACAGTAACGGTAGCAAGGAGTTTCGCATTAAAACGGATACCACTAATGATCGAATTAGCTTCTCATTATACACATGGAAGCCCCTCTATCTGAATTTCGTATAATAAAAGAATATATATAGCATATTTTTTCCCAGGAGAATCCCAAGCAATCCAGCAAGCTAAAGAGAAGCATGTACAATTCTGTCTGGACATGGTCACCTTCGAACTTGGGATGAACCAAATCATAACAGCAAGACGATGAAAGTGCTGCATCCAGGACAACAAACTAGCTTAGTTCTGTTCTGAGCCTCTTATGAGTGCGATCAGAGTCCTCATTAAAGCTCCGAACTCCAGTTTGTGCCATTACTTGGTTGTTCTGATAGTGCGAGTCATTATCCTGGATGAAAGACAAATAAACTATCGAGGAGAAAAATAAAAAAAAAGGGAGAAAAATAAAAGGAATTAAGGTTTCACAGATGGACAAAATGTAACCCAGAACTGTTATAGTTGGAGTTTCGTATCTTGGAAATAATACAGAATCTCAGTGATATTGACTCTGATGTACTGATAGTAGAAAGTAGGTCTTAAAAGCTAGGTCGAAGATTATGTAAATGACCTTTGAGCTAGATGCCATGGCAGTTGACCCATCATTAGCCCTTTTGCCAACATCAATTTGCACTGAGACACTGGCCTGTGACAGATCCACACCTGATGATCTCAAGGCTTGGGTCAGAGCATTCAATATCCTGTCAAAATATGAAAACATCAAAGGGTAATATGTAATATAGAAAATCCAGCTGAACAATTTCTCTTTGGATGAGACACAGGAATGCAGAATCAAGAACTGGTGAAAATTAATTGATAGTCCAAACCACCAATTAGATTGCAAATCACGAGTCAAATTCCATGAAACTTAAATCTTTAATTGGTTGAAAACAGAAAGAAGACCATCAACTGAGCAAAAAAGGGATTAAACTGATTACTGAACACAATGCAAACTTCTGATAAATAAAGGCTGCAAGAGAGCATCAAATATTAAAAGCATTATACGTAAACTTCAGTCGGGAAAGACACAACATGTATAAAAGCAATTAGAAGGAATGATTGTGAAGAAGTCTCAGGTAAAGAACACTCCACAGTGCAGAGTATATACAAACATAAAAATCTCGAAATAAACATGGCCAGATACCTGAAACTCTAGAAGGACAAATATGTAAAAATATGCTAGATTTGACAATTAATGCCAAAAAAAAAAAAAAAAAACAATTGTGGCTCACCCTTGAGAATAGGCATTTGACATGCTAGAGGATCCACTTTCAATCATCAAGTCCTGATCATTGAGTGCACCGTTTGGAACAGCACACTCTGTTGCACATGATCTTCCCTGCCACAATTGCGTTTGGGGTTGGTAGACCATATTCTCAACATCAGAAACAGATTCCTGCAAAGGTTGGGTAGGCATGCCACCCCTCCCAACAGGAGCAAACATATTCTGCTGTGCATGCATATTTTGGGGAACCATTGTAGTAGCAGACCCAGGGGAAAAATCAGTAGCTTTATAGGCTGCAGCTGTGTCCAAATCAGATTCCATTGAATTCTGTGGATTTGAGAGCATTCCAGGATTAATAACGCTATTCTCATGACCAGAACCATTCTTTATAACTTGGGATTGATCCATATAGGTTTCTGCAGGCCCGTTATGGCTTCTCTGTTCAAATAGATGGAAATCCATTAGTAATTCCACTTTGAAAGGAAACATATATGAATTAATGTGTTTCATAACAGTGCATAAAGATACATCAAGAAAAGACAATGAAAACACGTGCACACACAGAGGTTAGCACAGCATCAAACACACCAAGCTCATGAGTAGACAGAATTAGACATGGATAAGGAAAAGCTTAAATTTCTTGCATCATAATATGCCCACCACACACATGCACACACACTCTTTAAGCATGAAAATTTCTACCCATGGTGTCAACTTTGTTGGCTCTTGAGTCCACCCTTGATATGGTCCCTCATACATCTGCAACTTTTCTCGTAAAAACTGAATGTACTCGATCACCTGCACATAAATATAGTTGTTCTTCAACTCATTCACAAGAATACAAAACTAAAATGGCAAAAAGAGAGCACGCCCAAATATTTGTATGCGTAGACAAAACTTGGCTGTGTGGTGTACCTCTAAAAGAAACGAAGCCTTGTCTCTTTTTTGATCATTTTGAGGTATGAGATCTCTCAACATTTGAAATCTGTCATACAAAACATACTTGTTTCTTCAGGTAGGAGCAAATCACTGTCAACATATTAATCATACATGAAGACTGGAGTGGCATCTGAAAGGAGCAAATATATGTGTAATAACTGCGAAAACCAATATTCTGATCTCTCCGAGTGCTAAAACCCGACAAATATAATGACAGCGTTAAAATTAAACCAAAGCAAGCAAAGCAGTAATAAACTGACAGCAAAATTATCTAACATTTTGCACCCCAGTAACATATCCAAGTAGTAAAGAGTAAATTTGGCTGGAAAAGAAAGTGTCAATCTTGAAAATAAATGTGCTTGAAATTCAAAAAATAACTCAGCTCCCAGCCATCAAAATCTTAAATTGGTTGCAATCAATCAGCACTCTAATTTCTTCTCTTGCATAGCCGTCCACCTCCAGTCATTATTGACAACCAGCACTAAAAGACATTAGGGTATGATTTAGAAAATACATTTTTTGACTTCTGAAACATTCATTTTTTAAGTCTAACCAAAACACACAGAAAAATTACGTTCTAGAATAGGAAAATAGATAAAATTTTCAAAAGCTTAATTCAACCATTTGGAAAACTCAGTCCATTTGCAGAGAAAGTAGCGCCAAGCTCCTGAAAAGCAGAAGTACCTGTCGAGTGCTCTTTGAAAAAGCACTTCAATCATTATTAATGAATCAAAACACACTAAACACGCTCATAATCTCACCATAACTCACACTTCAAATACATTCCTTTAACTTCATCTCAGACGCTGAACAAACAATTAAGAACAAATCACTCAACAAACGGGGAAAGAAAAAAATCAAAACTTGTACCTCTCATTAATCTTGCTCCTCCTCCGCTGCTCCGTCTCCGAATGCTTCGACCGGTGCGTAGTCGCCTTCTGCTCACTACTCTTTCCCTCCCCTGCACCGAATAAAAAAATAAACAAATAAATAACACTGTAACTCACTCTTATAGAAACACACACTTGCACGTATACGTATTCGTATATACCTTTGTACGAAGAGGAGTTGTTTCTATTAACATGTTTGTCGTACAAGTCGGCTTCTTCGTCCTCTTCGAGGTAATTGTTCGAAGACTTTACCATTTCGTGAAACTGCAGACACCGATTCTCGAAACGACGTCGTTGCGCTGCAACGCTGACAATTGAAACGCGGACGGTGGCCAGGGAAATGAAGCTCCGAATTGGCACGAGGGCCCAAAAAAAAAAAAAAAGATATAATTTCTTTTGTTGTTATTATTATTATTATTACCTTTCTTTTGTCAGCGCAGGAGTCAGGAGTCAGGAGTCAGGACATGAGTGCTGAAGCCCTAGGCAGGACTGTTTAAAAGAAATAGAATTAATTAATTATTTTATTGATTAATTTATGTTCATTAATTAATTATTTTTGCTTTTCGGTTTGACATGGGTTGTTCTGGGTGTTAACATGCGCGTGGTTAGTGACGTTTAATTGTTGTTCAGATAATTATCATCCAAGTCCTTGTACTTGTACTTTGTTATAAAACGAGAACATAGTTTGTTTATTTCATTAAATAGGTCCGCACGTTAGGGCGTTTATGTC
This sequence comes from Citrus sinensis, assembly GCF_022201045.2. Taxonomy (NCBI): domain Eukaryota; kingdom Viridiplantae; phylum Streptophyta; class Magnoliopsida; order Sapindales; family Rutaceae; genus Citrus; species Citrus sinensis. The sequence continues at coordinate 24,546,523 of NC_068561.1, forward strand.
GATTTACTAGTTCTAATTTTGCCAATCAAGTGGCAAAAAGGTGAAAAAGCAAAAACGACAATATTCAATTGAAAGTAGATATTTTTATTTCATTGGTTTGCGAAAGACACGAATCATAACAAGTTCTTCTTACACTCCAAATATATTTACTCCGTCACGAGTCGAGTTTTACTTCTGGCATTACGAAAATCTTATATCATCAACGCTACCCTATGAGTATAATGAACACCTTGTTTTGATCAGTACTATCTTTTGCCACCCTCATAATGTATTTTTGTGCACATCTCAATTCCCCAACGCACCAATAGTTCTTGGTTACGCAGCTTACACGTGCCTTTATCATCATCAGCAGAAGCGTAACTTATGAACAGATGAGAAATGGTTAGCTGCAGCTACTATTGCTGCCTCTGGCGAGGAAGATGTTACAGTCGTTGCACTTTTAGATGTTTCGGTATCGGCGGTTGCATGGAAGAGCGAAGAAAGCAACTTTAAGAAAGATGTGCACCATATATCTTTGCTCATCTTGAAATGGATACTTAAAATACAAAAAAGTTTATGAATATTGAAGGAATCAAGAACGTGCGTGAGGCAAATAATTGGCTACTTTAAAACTTCTGAGGATTGTGCGCGCTTCGGCTTTGTTCGATTTTAGTAAGGCGTGCAATTAGCCATTTATATAGAACAGGTTTCTTGGGGATCAAGTGGGGTTGACCGCTGAAACTGGAAAGATTTTGCTCACTTTTCTTCTCATGCATAGTTTCTCAGTAGTTTCTAGACTGCGGTTGCATGGAACGTCAATTGTGTTGATTAGAATCTGCCAAGTACTTTCTGTTCTTTGGCCCACTGAATAGTAACAGAAGCGCTTCTGGTGTACATACTGCACGTTAGGACAACTGAATAGTTGTAACCCACCATACCTGGAGATGGCCTTCCAGACAAGATAATAAGTGAGAATGTGAGTCCGTGAGACGGACCATTAACATATTGGGTTTCCAACCAAACTAAAAATAATATGTAAGCCATAAACTGATGCTTTCAACCACTTTCATGCACAGAATATGCTATACAGAGAGGACAACCAACACCACTAAACCAAGGAAAATATTCATGCATATATATTAAGAATCGGAGATGGTGGGTGTAACCACCATATAGCAAAATAAGAGAACCACAAAAGAACTATTTCAGCTTTCGCAAGAGTGGTTGTTCACTCAAAAGTTTTACAAGAGCAAAGTTTTCTCATCACAACTGGAAACAAAAAGAAGATGATGACTAAGGCTCAGAACTGTGCTTTCAACTTAATACGACTGTCGTGATTTAGTGAAACAAGATTAATTTAAATACATAATGTTAATTGAATGCATTGGCAGCAAAGGTTAAGCTACACACAAAAAGATTTTGTGTATTCAATAAAGGATTAAACACGAACATCTATTTCTACTCTTGACCATGTTACATTAGTTTCCAGCATAAAATAGCTTCGGAAAATTAGAGGGACCTTCCTAAGAATGACAAATCAAACTTAGTATTCTATTGAAAACGTCCTAGGCTACAACCTAGACTACATCAAAACTGGTTGCGGGTTTAAATAGACACTCACTTTTCACAAAGATGGCTTGACCTAAATTGCATAATCCAATGCAGTAGTATAAGTGCTTCATACCAGAGCTGATGGATGTGAACTGATACAAGCTAAGGTCACGGACCAGAGTAACGCAGTTCTGGAACTACAACCAGAAATCTTGCTTCTTTTCCAAAACAGAAGCCGAGACTCTTCAATGCTCCTTCATATTAGCGAATTAAACTTGGCAAAATTTTACATAACTGCATACAAAGCTGAAAATGTACCACTGGAGAGACCAGTACCGTATCTAAAATAGGCTCTCACTATTTTTCTCCACTCTCTTCTTCCTGATCCTCCAATTGAGCTTCTTCTTTGTTTATTTCTCCACCACCACTTTCATGATTTGAACCATTATGCCTGAAAAATAATCCAGACGATGAGGAATCATCTTCGTCAAGGTCCTCTTCACTCTCCTTGTCTTTCGACCTTGAGATTATTTGACTGTCCATCCAAGCAGGGCAATGGTGTACAGCACCAAGTGTAGCTTGAAGTTGGGAGTGAGAAGGACTTGAAGCATTAACATACGATTCTGTAGGATCATATTTCAAGCATGAACATTCAGGGACTGGATGTGATAGAACTGACAATGACTTTGACTTTGTGGATGCTTCTGTCAGTCCATCAAGCAAAGATCTTCTTAGATGCTTGCGTATAGATGTTACCCAGGTATGGTTTGCCTGATACAAGTGGTCTCTAGTCTCTTCTAACAGCTTGACAACTTTTCTCCTGTGTTGACAGAAGCAGAAGATAAGAAATATAAATATATATGTGTCCAAAAATATGGAAAGACTTTTGAAGATGTTGAAGGAAAGGTTAGATTAGTTAATCTCTCAACTAATAAATACAGTTCAACCAATACAACCTCTAGTTTGCTATAATACATGCTCATAGATATATCCAAGCTATATGAGAATGATTTATACTAATACCATTGTAGATTTCTACTGGGTATACAGGTATGCACAGATAAAGGCATACCTAGAAGGTTTATACAAGGAGGAGATCCATTACTGATCCAGAATTAAGTCAAAAAATCAAAGAACTTCAATTGCAGTGTGTGGAGGTAACTTGGTTACACTATTTAATCAGTGTAAGAGTGCAAGATTAGAAAAAGAGCAGCATTTTAGGGAAGCACAGGAGGACAATAAATGGATTAATGAGTTTTCAGATTAGCAGCCTTCTCATTTGTACATTTGCATGTGATGGTTGGGGGGAGGGGTGGTTACAGTTCCCTCTTCTCAAAATAATATACACTTGTATGATAAAACTATAAATGTGTATGCACACTTCTGAATAAAGACTATTACCTGTCAGGTCTGTATGTTTTTGATGAAGCTGACTGATAAAGCCGGTGCCCCATCACCAAACTGGCGAAATTTGGATGTCCCTTACCATCTCGGTCGAATCCAGGGATGAAAACATCCGCTTCAACACAAACCATATAATCAATTGCTTCCCATAGTAATTTATGGGCATTTGTTCTCAGCTCCATCACTGTACTTTCAGGCTCATTATCGCTCTCAGCCACCCAGCCCCACCAGCCTTCAATGTTGTATGACTTGGGACGAGCCGGAGGGGGTGGAAGTGGGCGAGGTCGGGGACCAACATTTTTCCATGACTCATGCTTCTCTTCTTCCTCAACGGATAGTGGAGTCTTTGGATCTATAAGATTAGCCTCACGGCCATAAATTCTAGTGAGCTCCCAAGCAGTGCTGAGGGAAGTCCTATCAACAACATTTGCAAACATTGCATGAAGAGGAATTAGTGTCCTCTGGCCACCAAAAACTTCTCCACCAGATACATATATTATCGTGTCCCACGAGTATCCATATGCGCGAAGAAGAATGCCAACCTGTAGATATCAGAAAATTTTAACCAATCATTTTTATGTAGTGGTAAACAGAAAGATTTATTGGGAGAGCCCTAAAAAATCTCTATGTAAGATCTCTCCAATGGGTAAATCAGATTGGAGAAAGAAAGAAAGCATCAAAATGAATGACGACTTGGGCACAACATAAGCATTCATTCTTTTGTGTGCAATAAAGTACCAACCCAGAAGCATATGAAATCCACTGTCCCAAATAATTTCTCACCTCTTCTGGCATTAACGGACATGTACCATTCAGGCGTAGTTCCATTGAATTTACAGATAGTTTCCCTCTGACCATCCTACGTTTTATCATCCAAGCTCGTTTATGCTGAATGAGTTCAGTGTGGACATCCTTAGGAAGAGCTCCAAAATAGAATAACATGTCAATGCCAGGTAAGCTTCAATCACAAAGGCATATATAATTCAAATAATCCAGCATGCCTTCAGGGTTTGAAAAGGTACCTGGAAGAGCTCAGCACAACCATGATATGCTAAAGCATCTCTAATCATCCCAGGATCAAAGGCTATAAATGGCCTTCCAGGAGCTCGTAACCTAAAATCAATACCACTATCACTCGCATCTGAAAAGCTAATAATAATTCTGTGTGAATTGTAGCAATGAGGGTAGACACTGACCTACGCAAAATTCTAGTTGCAAGCTCCTGGACCTCTTGTCGGAACCGAAGGGCATGGAATGCAACCCTGCATCTCAGCCTTTGGTATTCTTCAAGATGCGGTGGAAGACTGGCCTGACTCAGATCCCAGAGAAAACAATAGCTCGTTAATACATAAACTCAACCATGATTTGACAGAATAATGAAAGTGAATAAGAATATTGAAGTCCCAGAGATTGAGAGAAGAAAGATTCCCCATCATTTTCACCATGCAACACCAGATACAAATATTCGTGCATAGAACAGATAAGAAACCACTAGGGAAAAGATCTGCACAAGAAAAGTCATGCGACTGGTGTTTTATCTAAAAACAGAAATCTTTAAATTAACCATGTAAAGTAGGATCAAGTAATCTTTGATCCACAAAAATCTCAAGAATCAATAAACTACACTTTCCTTTTCATTTTCTTTGAAATTGTTATCTAACTTGAGAAAGAGAATATATCAGTTAGCCTTGCAGATGAATTAGGCACAGAATAGTAGAAAAGGTTCAAACTTGAGTCATTAGCTCAAAGAAAAACAATTCCTTTCATTACCTGCAAGCATCCACCATCAGAAACAACTAGTTCAACAACTGAATGCTTGATCAAAACGGGAAGAACATGATGCAAATAAAAATACGGTGAAGCCGAGTATGACACTCTAAACGATGGAATCTTCTTCTTTCTCCTTGCCCCTTTAAGATTTTTTGGAAGCGTTTTTACAATGTTAATATCTTTTGCTAACGCTGCCATGAACTGTTCCTCATTGTAGAGATATGCAAAACTCTTAAACTGAGAGCTGCATTAAACAAGTGCTAAATTAATTGAAAAGAAAAGGCTAACAGTTATATAACTATTACCAAAAAAAAATTCAAATTGCACCACTCATATTAAAGAAATGCAACCTGATTCCTTTACTACTTGTGGTTGACTGGATCTCAGGAATGACTAAAGTGGCATTTAGAAGACGAGCAACCACAACAACATCAGATATCTGAAACATTTAGGAAAAAAGTTATTACGTTGATTAAATTAGATGTATGGATGCAACTGAAAATATGCAATTGGGACAATATCCTTACAGAGTTCCTGATCTCATGGAAGCCGCCTTGTATTCTCACAAAGATAAACCCATTTGCCCGATAACTGGGATCTGTTAGAGATATGCTTTCATTATGTGCTCATTAATGCTTAAACCATGAGTACAAAATATAGAGAATTGAAAATGCATCTGAAACTGAAAATTTTCCCCTCTCATAACACTCCCCTTTCTTCTATCTTTCACTACAAGTAGATTGATAGAAGATCGAAAACTATAATCATCAACATCAAATTCGAGAAAGATAGAAGTATATTAATAGGGGATACAGTAATAAACTTGAGTAAAAGCACAATATCTAAAACCATTTCGTATTTTGCAGGACAATTTATCTTACAATAAGCTATTGACAAACTAAAAAACTATAATTTTCACGCTAAGCATATATAAGATCAACCACCTTTGAGCAGAAGTCTTTCAACAGCATAAAAACTATAAACAAGATGCGAAAAAGAGCTAACCAGCATAGTATCCTCTGGGACTCGCATCTGGATGTAAAGATTCAAGTCTCCTTACTGGACCCCATAATCTTCTATACAATGGACTCTGCTCAATAGATACATAGAAAAAACAATAAGGAGAAAGAAACATAGAAAACCAAAAATGGATCCGAAATAACATCTAGAAACCAAAACAAAAAGGAGAATCAGATTTTTTCCTCTCAGTAACCGAACTGGATCCAAATAAAGCCCAAAACATTCAACAATCAAGCAACACAATAGACACATGTCCATTCATGTAGCAACAAAAGAATCTGCCCGCAATTGGCACTCAGTTAACATAACCCAAAAATCAGAGGAAAATAAAACCTTTAACGCCGGTAGTGTAAAAAAATTTCAACTTGACATGATATAATCACCATGTAACCAAACAGACAAAATCATAGCAAAGCAAAAATAGAGAGAAGAATAAAACTGAGATCTTTGTGATTTAGAAGCAGCTAAAATGGTACACATTGCTTACAGTTTTAGAGAACTCAGCATTTTCAAAAATGGGTCGCCAAGAAAAGATTGTGACTGATGATTGGTACTCTGAAACGCCATCTTCAGTGAATCTTGCGAGAAAAATATGAACTAAAAGAGAAAAAGTAGATAGAATTAGTCCAATTAAGCCTACCCATTTCATTTTAGACTTAAACATCATCTTCCCTTCTCCTTTCATTTCTCTTATTCACTCAATGAAATCTCTCCATGAACCAAATTAAACAAAGCTTCAGTTGAAGCAGGAGAAAAATGAACTTGAAAAGTCAAGGAAGTCAGTGAGCTTGAGACAATGAAATGTGCCACGTGTTTGAACTTGTTTTTGGATAATAACATCTAGTTACCTCATTTTCTTCAACATTTCCAAGACAAGCATAATATTTTTATTTGCACTAAATAGGTTGTTCATAAAAAAATGTATATGTTTAGTATAATTTATTCAATAATTATAATTAGTTATTTAATTTCATAAATTTTTTAATTTTTAATTTTTTTATAAAAATTTTTGAGGAGTGTAAAAATTATTTTGTATCTACAAATAAATTTTTAAATTTTAGATTTTTAGGAGTTAATGTTGAAATTTTTTTTAAATTGTCAAAATATTTTTTATTTATTTGATAATTTTATTTCATTCATTTCATAATATGGCTTTAAAAGACTTATCTATTGAAATAATTTTATTATTTCTAATAAAATCTCTCAAACTAATATCTTGATCAAATATAAGTAAAATTTACTATAAAAACATATTTCACAAATGAGATATTTACTTTTAAAAAATAGAAAATGATTTTCTCACCAAACATCAAAATAGGGAGGATGTATACTGTATAAAATGTTATTTGGATAAAAGTTTAGGACCTATATGATATAAATGTATAACATATGTAATTACATAAGAATTGTAAAAGAGTAGGAATCCAAATGTTATTACCCCGTCTTGAAAATGCAAGCTAGACCAGACGGTGTTGAGTTGTAGCGATCAGACATGCTATTGTTTTGATATCTAGTTTAACAGAATGAATTAAAATTTCTCACTCACTAAGATGGCGCGTGGATTGTAAGAACCAATAAAATGGAAGAAATTTGGATTCTTCAAGTGGAGTGTCTTTTTTTTTAAATAAAAAATAAAAAAATAATGACTCCTTTTTTGTTCCAGTTGATCATGAAGTTAGGGCTTCTTGATTGGGTAAAGTTGACAACACACAGCAAATTGCTTAGAATTTTTTTTATCATTATTATTTTCCTGGGGATATATGTTATCTTATCCCCAATCATAATCTCGATTATAGGTTTACAACCCATATTTCTTATGCAAAATAATATCATATTGAAACTATTTCAAATCTTAATTTGGAACATTGTTATATTGTGTTATTCATTGCCGTCGTGATATATGTAAGCATGAGGTACAACAAATTTACTACCGATTACAAAAGAAATTTCAAACTTTCATTCCTAGTGAGCACTCTCCTAACCAACGCTTCTTGATCCTTCAACTCCCAATGGCACCATCGTCCTAATGTGGAACCCCAAAATGGCCCCCAATTTTTAATTTACGAAGTTCTATATGAACAAAAGTTAAACAAATCAAAATTGGGGCAAACCACTTAAAAATAAGGATGATAATAGACACCACCCCGCTATAGGTTTATCATTATTAAATCCACACCGCAAAAAATATAAATTACCAAACCCACCCACAACGGATTTTTATTTTTTAAAGAATAAAAACTCATCTACTATGGGTTTGTACGGATTTTCTCATTTAAAATCATAAATTTAAAAAAATATTTTTAATAATTCATAAAAACTTAAATTATATAATCCAAATTATAATTTTATAACAATGACCTAAAAATTCTACATACAATATTCAATTTTAGATTTTATCAATGTAAATAAGAAATTAAAATTTCAACATTGAAACAAATACATAAAATATTTCTATTGTAAACAAATCATCATCACTAATATCAATGTCTTTCTCCACCTTTTAATCAATATACGAGTATTATCAATAATATTAATAAGTAAATTTTATACAACTACCATTAACAATTAATTAAACAATAAAAACTCAATTTTATTTAGTAATCATTAGGTTCAAGTCATTAGAGCAAAACAAATAAAATCAATCAAATTAAAATAAAATATCAATAATCTTAAACTTTAAAATTATAAAACTTCTACTTATTAAGAGTTTATTAGATATGGTACAATGAGATAAGTTAGGTTTAAAAATTATAAACTTTAACTTATTTATTAGTAATATTTTGAATGTAATTTTATGATTGAAAATAAAAAAAAATATAAATAATCAAAATAAAAATTTGGCCATGCGGGTTGGCGAATAGCTACACTTGTGTTCGGTAGATTTTTTTTTTCTCAATATCATACCCACCCCCAACCTACAAGGGGTATAAGTTAAAAATACTAAATCTGCTGACAATTCACAAAATTACTCGCAGTGGGTGGGGTTTTACAGGCGGATTTGATCGAAGAAATAAATGCCGATTGTTGCAAACTAGATGGACCTCTGCTTTTAAGTATAAACTACGTCTTTAAATTACAAAGAGCATCTCTTAAATTTGATCGAAAAAACAATGGCTTTGAGTATCGTCAAATAAAGTGTTATCCGACCTTCGAAAACCTTCATAAGACAAATTCAAGAAGATCATAATATTACATTCTTGTCAAATATCAATGTCACCGTAGCACTATATATCACGTGAAGGAGGTCATTTGTCGCATAAAACCATCAAACAAAGGACTAGCAACAGGTGCAACATGATCGGCCCTTTTATCATCTAAAATTATTGTCGTTTTTTAATTCGAGAAGAAATATTGTCATATGGGTAGACAAGAAAATGACTTATTTTGTACCCACATATGAAATTAAATGTGGGAGAAAAAGTACTTTTATAAAAAGGAATTAAACGTAGCATTAAATCTGGAAGGAGAAAGAGACAAGCAGTTGAAAATGGGCACTGTGTCAGAATTCAGAAAGTACCTTTTTTAAAAAAATAAATAAAATTGGATGGGGTTGCTTGTTGTTAATGAGATTTTATTTACCTGATTTGAAAATTAAAATAGTATGGAGCAGTTCAAAGAAATTTCACTGCCGTTGCGCCAGATTACTTGCTTGCATGCAAATAAAAAGATCAACAAGAAAACAACAGAAGTTAATGATTAAATGATAAGTTAAATTACAAGTAATTCAAAAAAGTTTGAAAATTTTCAGCTTTCTTACTCATAATTCTATTGAAAATTTCGGAAAGTTACCTTGGGATATATGGAGGCTGTCTAATGAATAGTCTTATTTTTTATAATAAAAAAAATTTCTTTCAAATTAATAATGATAATTTAACTCGATCGATAAGTCAAGTAGGTTATTATTATTATTTGTTTAATTAGCATGAAGAGTGATTCTAAAGCTTATTTGAACTGAATAGAATTTTTTTTTATCATATATGGAACATAATGCCTGCTAATCCAATGGGCAATGTGGTTGGTTTTTTTTTTTTTTTTCATACAGGACTCAATATTTTTATTTTTTTTAATAATTATAAGTGGAAGTAGGATTCGTTCTTATTTTTACACATTTCTAAATTATATTCAATTGACCTAAAGCTTATGTTAAATTTACATAATTTTTTTTTGCTTCTGTTAAAGACATTAAATCTCAAGTAAATTTACATAATTTTTATTTGCCATCAGAGAGTCTCAATAAACTTACGTACTAAATTAGGTAATATGAAGATATTTGTAATGTAATATTAAAATATAACAAGTTTCACAAATGTATTGATTTTTTTTATTTGATTAAAAGTCATTAACAGAAACATTTTGGGCCACTATACAGCCCTTTCTAGCCCAAAAAACCCTTGTAACCCAAAGCAGTATCCATAACTTCAATCTCCACAGCCCACATGATTTAACGGTCCAAATTCCATCTTTTGGGCTATCAGTTACGTGATCGCAACAGTCCATAAATTTCCAATTTTTTTTTAATTGTTTATCCATTTGCAAATTCATCAAGTAATTAATTTCCCCGCTATAAATCTTTCCCAAACTGACACCGCACCAAGTCCCGCCACGTGAATAGGTGTCCCCACAGGATGGGCCATCAAGTACGTGGCTGAATCTTCATGCAAATGGTGTCACTGCCGCCCAGTATTTTATTTGTAAATTATCCGTTTTGCCCCTCTCCGTTTCTACTGAAAAGGGGGTTTAGAATTATCTCCCAAAAGCGGGAGAGAGAGAGGAAAAAGAAGAAAGGAAAATAAATGAGATCGAATCACAGCCGTTGATCAAATTAGTCAGAGTGAATCTCGACTCTACATCTCATCAACGGCGCTTACTCCCCGCTCGGCCCGCCTTCCGGTTCCTGATCTCATTATTCTCCAGTGAGTTCTCTTATTTCGCGCCTTTTCAGTGATCCTGTTAACTTTACGTTTGTTTCCCGATGGAATTCGCAACATTTATCGCATTTCATAGTTTCAGTATTTGAAAAACCGTTATAACGGTTTTGATCCTATCTGATAATATCATTTGGAGCGTAAATTTGTAAAAATCGTGCTTTTAGGTGTGTTTGCTGACACAACATGATTTATTTGAAGGTGAAAATCATGTTGAATGCCGTTTTGGTCTGCATTTTCGATGGTACTATGGATATATTTATAAAAAAACTGTTTTTTTTTTGTTTGATTAATTGTTTGAACTGGATAATCGGTTATTAATTATCTTTTTAATATTTTTTAAGAGCCGGGATAATTCTTTTTTAATGCCTGTCAGTTGCAATTAATTAATAAATCGTTTTAGTAAAAAATAGGTCGCTTATTACGGAAGTTGTTTTATTTAGGAGAAAAAGGGAACTTGGTTCTCTAATACGGGAATCTAGCCGTTCACAAAAGACGGCTTTCAAGTTGTCAAGATAAAGATTGCCATAATGCCATATGCTTGCTGATATGAGTATTTATTTACTTGTTTGTCCACTTGTTTATTTAACTTCCAACGTTCCATGTGAATCCTTGTATTTTCGCTCACCAAAAGAGCAGCAGATTTTTGGAGGGTAAGTGTTGTTTGATCAACAGAAGCTTTTCTTGTCGCCCATTTCAAGTTAATGGGGGCACAAAATGTTTTTTTTGCCCTTCCTTTTTAATTGGGTGTCTGGCGATTCTTTTACCCATCAATTAGCCGGCATTTTCAGGTTGCTCCTCCGATGTAGCTGAATCGCTTAGTTTCTACACAAGAGAAATCTGTTTCAATGTGACAATCATGGAAGCAGATTGAAATTTACTATTATGACTGTTTACAGCACAAACATTGCCCTCCAATCATTGCCAGCATTTGAGTTTGGCGTCTGCTTGGGAGAAAAGCTCTCTGCTGTCGCTTTCTCTGCTGCTGGCTTTGAACTTTACAGTTTCTCCTTTTCCTTTCATGTCTCATAATTGGGACTGTCCTGTAAATACCCAGATGGCTGTTGCAGCGTTTAGAGGAGGTATTAATGGGGAGCATGGTGGGAGTAAGAGAATGGAAAGCCAACACTCTGGAAAGAGGCGTGTGTTTGTTCAAACTGAGATGGGCTATGTTTTGGGCATGGAGTTAGATAGGAGTGACAATGCCCACACGGTGAAAAGGAAATTACAACTTGCCCTTGATGTGCCAACTGAGGAGAGGTCACTGATTTATGGGGATACAGTGCTAAAGAATGATCTCAGTTATGTTAGACATGATTCTCCACTTCTTCTTACCCGGAACTGTATGCACAGAAGTTCTTCTACCCCATGCCTCTCACCCACTGGAAAGGATCTTCAGGAAAGAGATCTCAGTGGTCCAATTGAGATATTGGGATACTCAAATCACTTTTCCACAGCAAAACAGCTGGTCAAGGAAATTGTTAAGGCAATGAAGAAGGGGATTGATCCAATTCCTGTCCATAGTGGGCTTGGAGGTGCATACTATTTCAGAAATTGTGCGGGTGAAAATGTTGCTATTGTGAAGCCAACAGATGAGGAGCCTTACGCCCCAAACAATCCAAAAGGTTTTGTTGGCAGTGCTCTTGGGCAGCCAGGCCTCAAACGTTCAGTTCGGGTTGGGGAGACAGGATTCAGAGAAGTAGCAGCTTACCTGCTTGACTATGATCACTTTGCCAATGTGCCCTGCACTGCCCTTGTGAAGGTCACACACGAGATCTTCAACATCAATAATGGAGTGAATGGAAATAAGATCCGCAAGAGAAGGCAGGTCAGCAAGATTGCATCATTGCAGCAGTTCATCCCTCATGATTTTGACGCAAGTGACCATGGGACTTCAAGCTTTCCAGTTGCTGCTGTGCACAGTATTGGGATCCTAGATATTCGGATTTTGAATACAGATAGACATGCCGGAAATCTCTTGGTCAAGAAGTTTGAAGGAACCGGGAGCTTTGGTCAAGTGGAGCTTGTACCCATCGATCATGGACTTTGCCTTCCTGAAAACTTGGAGGACCCATACTTTGAGTGGATTCATTGGCCACAGGCGTCAATTCCTTTTTCAGAGGATGAGCTTGAATATATTAATCAGCTTGACCCATTTGGGGATTCTGGAATGCTTAGATTGGAACTGCCCATGATCCGAGAGGCGTGCCTCAGGGTTTTGGTTATTTGCACCATTTTCCTCAAGGAGGCAGCAGCTTTTGGTTTATGCCTTGCAGATATAGGTGAGATGATGAGCAGGGAATTTCAAGGCCATGCAGAGGAGCCAAGTGAGCTTGAGTTTATTTGTATTGAGGCTAGGAGATTATTAGAGGAGAGTAAACCGCTCTTTGATCATGGAAAAACAGGAGATAATGAAGAATTTCAGTTTGAGATTGACTGTGAGGAACGGGAGTTTGATTTGACTTTGAATATGGAAGAGAAATTATCATCAAAATGTTTATCTTCCGGGTCAAAAGGTGTAAATGGTCAGAATTCACTTTACAGGCTGGAGGAGAGTGTGGAGGAGGAGGGAGAGAATGAAGGGAATGTGACTCCTTTATGTTTAGAGGATTCTGCTCCCCCTGTGTGGCACATGGGTCCATCTTTTTCAAAGCTGTCCGTGTCTTTAAAAAACATCACTATCGGTGAAAAGAGTTGGCGACATGAGGGAACAATGCAGAAAAATGGCTATTTGGCTGGTACGTCATCTGGAAACATGAGTGTGCATGAGCACCTACCAGCAAGCACTAGTTTTGTGAAGCTGGCTGATATGAACGAAGAGGAGTGGGCTCAATACCTTGAGAAATTCCAGAAGTTGCTCTACCCAGCTTTTACTAATCATAAATCAGTGAGTGTAGGTCAGAGGCAGAAACAGAGGCTTGGAGCTTCATGCCAGTTTTAAGGAGTTAATATTACAGGTTATAGGAATCGGAACACTGAAATTTTATGTAGGGTCATGAAAGCCCCAGAAATGTAGGTGGCCCTATTCTATGTAGCGGCTTAGTTGGTGATTTGGAGTTGCACTTGGATAAATGGCTACATTCAGATGATTATAGCTCCTACTTGTTGGCTGCTGATGGATGCACCGTGTTTTTATTTCCCTATGTTGCTTTCTTCCATTTCGCGATTTTCTGTTTTTCTAATAACTTTGGCTTGGATTTCTCTGATACCCTAGTCCAGTTGTGTTAACTTCAATAGAAATGAGAGTGAGGGAAATAAACTATGTGTACAATAATGTTATCTGCTTCAAAATGCAAACAGTCCTGGCTTGTATAAGTTTCTTTTGCAAAAAGATTTTAGTTGTCTTCCATACTAAAGTTTCATTGGCTTTCTAATTATGTATATGTTTGCTTCTATTTGCATATGTTCTTTAATCGTTATTAAGCTTCTTGGCAATGGCCTATTGCGTTACTACCAACTCTGTTATGTTGTTTCTACAATGGATTGACAGAAGGAGATTGAAAAATGCCTGAGGCTCTTTTGTATCATTTGACATAGATTTGAATAAAATTTTCTCCATTAAGTATGTACGTATGTTCTGCAGTTTCTGCTTTGCTTCAGACATATTCGCCTGGAGGAGAGAGAAATGGTTGAAACTTACTTCCTAAACCAAATTAGATTTGAAACCTTGAAGCAGATTATGAGAAAAGAAACATTGGGGTGATTCAGCACTCCTCGTGCCTCTCTTTCACTTCAGCCAACTTACTAAGCTCAACCTGTTGGTCTTCTATCCGGCTTACTGCTCGTGAAAATTCTCCATCGGCAAAAGACATAGTGTCTTGTTTAGCAAGGTGTCTCTGTTTTATCTTCAGCAAGGCCTGTGTAACTTCTCCTATTGAAGGTCGCTTTCTTGGTGTTTTGTGCAAGCATTTGTGACCAATTCTAGCCAGCTCTCTTACTTCTTGAATATTGCATGCTCCAACTAGTTGCTTATCAAGTATTTCATCCACTCCATCTTGACTCATAGATGCCTTCAAAAGAAAAGGACAAAATGCAACTATCATAATAGGTTCAGGTTGATATGATTAATTTAGAGGTACTAGAGGACAAAGATTCTATAACAGAAAATAGAAGACTTACAAGATTCACGTATTCCATCAAGTTTTGGTGTGGGTGGATGGCTGTTATGAGCTCAAAGATGATAACGCCAAAACTGAAGATATCACTCTTCATTGTGAACTTGTTTGTTGAAATGTAAGCAGGGTCTATGTATCCATAGGTACCTTTGAGGCCAGAGTTCCGACCATCAAAGACCTCTTCTTTTGACAGCCCGAAATCAGCAACCTATTATACAGCAATCGTAAAGGTCAATAAGCCAAGGGAATTTAGATGCCTAAAACTGACGCATGAAACAACCATAAACCCCACTTTCTTCCTTTCAAGGTGTTGACTAAACTGAAAAAGGAAATTACTAAAATACTATGTTATCTGCATTTTCAATCCGATCTTCTGATAATTTCCAATTAATGTCTAACAATGGAAGAAGATGCATGCTTTCGAGTGCTAGCTCACCTTAGCTCTCATGAAGTGGTCCAGTAGTATATTAGCAGACTTTAAATCGCGATGAATAACAGGTGGCACCGCCTGTTCAGACAATTATCACATGAAGGGCTTAGAATAGATGAGTCATTTATTTCGCCAAGAAAACATGACATTATATCATTACAAATACCCCTTCATGAAGATACTCAATTCCATGTGATATATCAAGAGCTATTTGAAGCCTTTCTTCCCAATTCAAAACCCGTTCTTCACCTGAATGCATGAACAGCAGGATGTTTTCAACAGAAGTTTCAGCAAATGATAAGCTACAGTTCAACATAATTCTGCCATTCAATGGCTTTTGTGTGGGAATATTTTTCGTATTAAGTATTCCAATATGCAGTTATCACAAGGAAAGAAATTCTCATAAAACATAAAATGTAGGCCTTTAAGCTTACTGTATATAAGGTTTGACAAGCTCCCATTACTCATAAACTCGTAAATCAGCATGTATTTTCCTTTATCTACACAATATCCTATCAAATTCACAAGATTCCTATGATGCAATCGTCCCAGCAGACTTACCTGCAAAAACACCAAGCAATATAATGGAAGACCAGGGGTGGTTCAAGCATAAATACAGAAGAATCTTGAAACTAATTTAGAAACCTGAAGAAAAATGGATATAACTCGCGACAATTGGAACTTCTCCATAATAAAATGAACACTCTATGTAATAATGTAAGAGAAATAGGAACACAAAATTGTTGGTCAGGCAATGTCTAGAGATTTTTTGCTTTATCCATTTTCTCCTAAATGAAAACTAACAGGGATTATCCTTAAAACAATTCCGAACAGAATAAATTCAAAATATTCTTCGCCAACTAAATAAATTCAACTGTTCTTGGGGCATAAGAATAAAACATTCTATCTGCAAATCAATAATTTGTGATGCATGGTTCTCTCAGGCAATGGGCTGGTGAAAAATCATAGATTTGAAAAAAAAATTTCTCATCAAAGGAACTGTATAACTCTTGAAAATACAAACACAACAAGGCCAGTTGCTAAACCCTCAAAATGTCTGTTCAAAATAAAGAGGCTGCCATGATCCATTATATGTTCTTAATGAGCCCTTACCTCTGTTTGAAACTCTTTTTCTCCTTGATGTGAATCAGAGGCCAGCACCTTTATAGCTGCTACTCCTCCAGAAGGCATTGTAGCTTTATATACCGGACCAAAAGCCCCTTGTCCCAGTATGTTAGTGAAGTTTTGGGTAGCTTTCTGAATATCCCTGAAAAGCAAAGTGATGATATACCGCATTATATTGAATTCAATACTTTCTGTGTTACACCAAAAACTTCAGAAGTTCTATATCTAGTAACCATTCAGCCCTGTACAAATCAGAGGGGAGCTGCACTACAGCTTATTTCTAGGTCTACTCTATATAGGTTGAGTTACTCCTTCAGACTAAGAAATTGTCTAACATGACATAACTTTGGTATACCATTAAAGAATATCAAGCTTGTCTATAATTTGGGAATCTACTCACTTGTAAGCATATCTAGGTATGCCTGAAGCAGAAGGAGCAGAAGTGAACCGATCTTTACTGTGATTACTCCACCAAGAAACCTGAGATTTTTTCTGAGGGAACCCTGACGCCTTAACAGCCACAGAATTTGCAACAGGCGCACTAAAATCAATGCTTGTACCCAAACCATTTATGCGTATAGGATGCGTAGCAACACTACGTTCATTAGAGCACCGCCGGAGATGATCATGCTTCTTGTACCACCTTAGGCCGAAAAATACAAGTGTAGCTATCAAGATACCAAGGGCCAAACCAACACAGATGCCAATAATAACTAAATCGCTTTTATGAACCATTCTTTGGTCTCTTATAACATTCAGGCAATGAAAACATCTTGCAGGAGAACAGCACGCCAAGCCCGTCGCCCAACAAGGAACCGAATTTCACACAAGTCGGAACACCTTTTCATGGAAGAATCAAAGAACACAGCAAGTCAAAATATGAAGCATAAATAACACTGCGAACATATAACATGATCTTCAGTGGGAAAATAAACCTCTTTGAATCACTTGCCAATATGTTTCTCAGCTCAGAATGCCTTAATTCTTCTTATGCTACTAATACACTCTTAGATGCCAAATTATTCATTTACAGATCACATGATCTCCAGGCTGAAGCATTATTGAACATCCACATTTAAAAATATTATCCAGATTTTCAAATAGCAGAAAGCCCAAGTTTCAAACTTTTAACATCAAACACTTTCGTTAAAGCTCCAATAGTAGCCACGCCCATTAAAAGAACAGAATTGAGGACGCAAACACATCTAAAACACAGCCAAAGAAAAAAAAAATCAAATGAATCATTACGAAGAACTACATACCTTATCAGCCGAAAGCAAAAACAAAACCCACAAGACTGATTATATGATCAGTCAACTTCTGTGCGCCAACCCAGAAGCTATATTAACTTGAACTGTTGATTCGCAATGACCCCAGTTCAAGAAAAGAAGTTTAGAAACTGTAAAGATATTAAAAAAAGAAAAAGAATAAAGACAGAAAGAGTCTGAGTTGGAGGCTCGCTCGGACGAGTAAAAGGCAAAATAAATAAAGAAACGCGGTTGGTTGGTCTTAGTGTCCTAATTTTTTCTATGAAGGGCACAGCCGGTGAATTTCGGTCATTTGGATTTTAGTAAAGAGTAAAACTTAGACGCATCCGCCACTCCTATTTTTTTTGTTTTTTTTTCCCTTAATATTTTTAAGTAATGATACTTTGATATGATCGTATCCATAATTTTTGTATAATTAAATTAATTACCCAGGCTTTCACCTATGCTATGTGACCTTTTGTAGGATCAAGAAGTTTTACTTATGAAGCCTGCTGGCTCTCAATCTCATGCTCCAAACCTCTATTGAAATGACTAAAGTTAATTGTTCGGAAGTTGATTTGGTCGACAAAAGATTTGACTTCGGAAAGATTATTTAAAAAGTCCTTTTGATATGGGGCATTTTTATCTCAGTTATATATTAAACCATTGAATACATAAAACACAAAATTCAACAACTGCGTACAATAATGGCATCCTTTATGTATCATTCTTCTTTTCATTTTTTGTTGGTTGAGAAATTTCAAAAAAAAAATGTTAGACTTACTTCACATTTCATAAAAGTAATATTTTGATAAATTAGTAGAGGATTTGGTAGCTCTTTGCCGGCTGAACCCTTGAATAATAATTCTATAAGATCTCAACAAAATACAATATTATAAGAAAGGGAATATATAGGTATGAGTTATTTTTCATTTTGCAAACTTCATGAGGATGAGGATTTTGTTTATTAATTAAAATGAGATAGAACAAAGTTTGGGCAGACATAATTAGCTTGCTAACTAGATAATAATTCATTCATAAAAATAACCAAAATGGAAAACAACGCCCAAAACAAATATAAAAAAGGCACAACAAGAGATAAAACAAATATTTGATCTTGATGAACTGCAACACTCGAAAACTCCTCCACAAGCATCATGCATACATGAACAAGAACAAAGCACACACAAACAATTGCAGTTGCATCAAAATATGTAATAGTTTAGAATTATTTTTTCTTCACTTGTACACAAAAGAAGATCTATAATTAACTCTAGGCTATAATTCATAAGAGTAACACCACACTTGAATATTGTTAATTAACACCAATTAATCGATCATTGTCACATGTTATCTAACATCATGCATCAATATCTCATTAATATTGTGAACGTTAATTCTATATAGCACCAACTAATTAGTGATTCATTGAATATCATCATCTTGAGATATAATGGGATAAAGGTTAACATGGATGCTACAACTAAACTAGAAGATCATATTACAGGTTTGGGTTTAGTAATTAGAGACTCATTTGGAAAGTTCGTAGCCGCTACTATGCAACAATCCAAGTTTTACGGAGATGTTATGTACGCCGAAGCTGAAGCTGCTAGATTGAGGATGGAAATTGCAGAGCAAGTGGATTGCCTTCCTTTGATACTTGAAACAGATGCCCAAGAGAAGGGTAGTAGAACTGAATTTTTTTCGATAATCTCTAAAATTCAAGACAAGCTAAAACGTTTAAAGATAATCAAGTTCCGACATGTTGTAAGAAATTGTAATGGTTTTGCTCATTCTTTAGCAAAGTTAGCTCTTGAAAATGTGGAACCTATTTACTGGATGAGCAATGTCCTAAAACAATTTTTGTACCTATTTAATGAGTTCTCTCAACGAAAGGTTTACTTTCGTTTCAATATATATATATATACACACACACACACAATAAGTGAAATAGTTCCAATGACTAATGAATGAATGAACAATGCAGTCACAGAATCAGACTAATTAGTACCTATAAATATTAGGAAAATTATCAATCATATACCTTTGGTTTACTTCATTATCAAATTTATTACAATATTTTTAGGGTATATCAGTCGTTCACTCTAAGTTGACAAAATGTATTTATCATCCACCAAGCCGTTAGTTGCTGTTTAAATATGATAATATCAGATGAGTAATATTATTTTTTTATATAATATAAGTGATAAGGATATATAAGTGATAATAAAAGATTTTAAGGGTATACAAGTGATAATTTTTAAGGGTAAAATCATCAATTCACTATAGTTCCGTTAACTTTCAAACAACAGTTAACATTTTAGTAGTCAGTAGATAATTTTTATCAATTTAAAATAAATAATTGATACATTCATAAAATTTTATAATATTTTTAATAAAAACACAAATTTGATGTACACGAATGAATGATAAATATTAGGGTTCCTCTATGATGCTGTAATTTTTTTACAGCATTAATAATATTTTTAATTGTGCACCATTGGATTTAATCAATGGTACACAATATTTGTAGGCAAAAATAATAAAAAAATAATGGTAAACGGTTAACAAACGTGTTAGGGTGGAGAAGTTTGTAAAATAACTATTACCACCCTTAGAGTTTGAAATAATTTCACTTAAATAGCATATTTTATTTAAAATTATTTTTCAATCCCCCTTTAAATTTGAAATGTGATAATCTTTTTTAAATAAATCTTCCAAAATCTATTTCCATTAAGTATAAAATATAATGGTAGGTTATTTAACACAAATCAAATAAATATGTTGCAATTACAAAATTTATACATGATATAACACTAATAAATAACACAACTAAGTACATATACTTAAGTAAATGTTATAGTTACATCAATAAACTCATTGTTGAGATTGCTTGCAACATAAAAATTACTTGATCACACATGTTTTAATAAAATTTAATATCGTATATTAAAATACTCATTATTTTATATAATACTAAGGGTCATTATATAATTGATCATGAAGTATGTATTATTTTTAATACCCATTTAACATACTTATTTTCTTAACTTTATACTTATCTTATAGTTAATATCCTTACATGATAGGAGTTTTAAGTTTTATAAGCTTATATATTTTCATTTTATTTTCAAATATCACTTTGTTAATTTCATAAAAGTTAAATTGAATATATATTCCTAATGAGCTTTAGTTTATAAATCGTGAAAGATTATTTTATTGATATCATTTTATTGTAATTATAAAATTTTATATTATGACGAGTCATTACTTTTGTTATGATAGTTAATAGTGACAATAAATAAAATATTGCCTTCAATAATATTTACGTGGGAACAAAAGTGAAAGAAAATCATTTATATTTTTAGATTTTTATTGACATGGTAGGAAATTATCTCAGTCTTATAAAATTTAACTTTCACAAGCTTGTTTTTATTTTATTTTCAAATGTCACTTTGTTAATTTCATAAAAGTTAAATCTAACACATATTCCTAATTAACTTTAGTTTATGAATCATGAAAGATTATTTTATTGTTATTCTTTGATAGTAATTATAAAATTTATATGCTACGAAGAGTCATTACTTTTATTATGATAATTAATAGTGACAATAAATAAATATTACATCAAATAATATTTAATGGACAAAATGAGGAAAACAATCATTGTATGTTTTTATATTTCCATTATAAAGATATGGTTTGTGATCCTTTAACTTAAAATTTTGGTACAATATTTGAGCCACTAATATCTCAAGTCTAATGGTTGATATTGAAAGTCAAAGCGCCATTTCATAATGTTATATCCTCCACCATTGAATTGCATGAAATAAAATAGTTTAATTTT
The DNA here is from genome assembly GCF_022201045.2 of Citrus sinensis. NCBI lineage: Eukaryota > Viridiplantae > Streptophyta > Magnoliopsida > Sapindales > Rutaceae > Citrus > Citrus sinensis. The sequence goes on from NC_068561.1 coordinate 24,567,936, forward strand.
TTGATTAAAATTTAAATCAAAATATTTCTCACTCTATAGTTATATAGACATATATATTTTTCAATAATAATTGGTGAATAAAATATTTCTCATTTGTGGTGACTCATATAGTATTATTAAGAAATTGTAATGGTTTTGCTCATTCTTTAGCAAAGTTAGCTCTTGAAAATGTGGAACCTATTTACTGGATGGGCAATGTCCTAAAACAATTTTTGTACCTATTTAATGAGTTCTCTCAACGAAATGTTTACTTTCGTTTCAATATATATATATATATATACACACACACACAATAAGTGAAATAGTTCCAATGACTAATGAATGAATGAACAATGCAGTCACAGAATCAGACTAATTAGTACCTATAAATATTAGGAAAATTATCAATCATATACCTTTGGTTTACTTCATTATCAAATTTACTACAATATTTTTAGGGTATATCAGTCGTTCACTCTAAGTTGACAAAATGTATTTATCATCCACCAAGCCGTTAGTTGCTGTTTAAATATGATAATATCAGATGAGTAATATTATTTTTTTATATAATATAAGTGATAATTTAAGGATATATAAGTGATAATAAAAGATTTTAAGGGTATACAAGTGATAATTTTTAAGGGTAAAATCATCAATTCACTATAGTTCCGTTAACTTTCAAACAGCAGTTAACATTTTAGTAGTCAGTAGATAATTTTTATCAATTTAAAATAAATAATTGATACATTCATAAAATTTTATAATATTTTTAATAAAAACACAAATTTGATGTACACGAATGAATGATAAATATTAAGAGGGCTTATCGCATTCAATATAAGCTATTTCAACAAGAAGTCGGTTTACTAAGGCTGTGCCAACTGCCGAGTGCCAAGGAGTTGAAAAATTTATTCGAACGAACCACGTCGTTACAACTTACAAGCTCTGTACTCTTGCTCTGCAAAAGAAAAGAAAATTACGGTTTAGGGGTTTTGTAAGAAATATCAAACAACGAAAAAAAATGGCTGCTTCAGCTAAATTCTCTCTCACACCCTCCTTCAAAATCCCAGAATCCTATCCCCCTAAAACCCTAGTATCCAATTTCCTAACGATCCCTTCAAAATCTTACCTCAAATTCAACCCCTATTTCAAACCCAGCTCTCTCTCTCACCTCACCACCATACCCAAACCCAAATTCAAATCTGGAACCCAGTTTCACAACCGGATGATCCGCTGCCTTTTCACCGGGATCGTCGAAGAAATGGGGGAAATCGAGCAGCTGGGTGCTTCCAACGACGGCGGATTCGTCATGAAAATACGTGCGAAAACTGTTCTTGAAGGCGTCCACTTAGGCGACAGCATTGCTGTTAATGGAACGTGTCTCACTGTTACGGAATTTGGTACCCAATTGGAAGATTTTACCGTTGGATTATCGCCTGAGACTTTGAGAAAGACTTCTTTGATTGAATTGCAACCGGGTTCGTTGGTGAATTTGGAGAGGGCAGTACAGCCGACGAGTCGTATGGGCGGGCATTTTGTGCAGGGGCATGTGGATGGCACGGGGGTGATTGTGTCAATGGAGCCTGAAGAGGATTCTTTGTGGATTAAAGTGAAAACAGATAAAAGTTTATTGAAGTATATAGTCCCTAAAGGGTTTATAGCCATCGATGGTACTAGTTTAACGGTGGTGGATGTGTTTGATGAGGAGGAGTGTTTTAACTTCATGCTTGTGGCGTATACGCAGCAGAAAGTTGTTATTCCTTTGAAGAAAGTGGGGCAAAAAGTGAACCTGGAGGTTGATATATTAGGCAAGTATGTGGAGAGGCTGCTCAGTAGTGGGTTTGTGGACTCTTTCAAAGCTTCTTTGTGATGGTTCAAGGTACTCAAATGTGGTTTTTAAGACATTGCAGGTTTTTTCTTTAAACATTTTTCTCGTTTTGCTTAAGTTCTGGTGGCAGAGTGGTGATCTGCGGGAAAGCTGCTGCTGATGTTATTTGCTACTGCAATGGTGGCTTTGAATGTTAATTTTGGGCTTAGCAAATTTCAGATTATTGTGCTAAACTGAAAATAATGTGGCAGAACTGTAATACTACTATTTGGAACATTCTTATCATAGACCTTAAGTAGTTAGGTTCAGATATTGTTGAGTTGGCGTTGATACAAGGGTTTATTTAGTTGATTAGGAATGTACTTTGACTTGCCTAACAAATCTGATAGAGCAAAGATATTGTTATAAATTAACTTTTATCTACTTGCAATTAATTGTATGTTGTTTGTATGTTTCTCCGAAATATTCTTTAGTTAATGCATTTTAGAAGTGGCTGCAATGGATTGAAAATCTTCTGTTTTGTATATGAATTCTGATGTGTTATGTCAACCGTTGATTAATTTCAAAAGTACGGCATTATCATAGATCTCAGCTTTTAGTCTCGAACCATTAATTTAGTTTGGGATAGCGGCCCCGTGGAGATGAAGCATTTTTCTTTCTATTGAGGCAAGCAGATGCTGAGATTTTAAGTTAAATAAAAATCAAAATAAGTGTTTTTAATGTCTTAGGTGGAGTGAGGTGAGGTTTTTTGTTTGATCACTAGATGGTTTCCTTAATGAAGCCTAGCTTTCAATTATGACAGCTTATTGTTCTTTTTGTAGTATAATTAATTCACCTGTCATTCTTGTTTCTGTTCTGCATTCTGATAGCTATTGGTGGAACTAGGGACTGCAAAACCATCAATAAGGCAGTGGCAGTTGTTTTTGTATTAGCACATTTTCATTTTTTTCTGTCATTTGAAGGAAGGAGCGCGCTACAAGATTGGTAAAATTCTCATAAATGGCATCTCTTGTAGCTACCTGGCGCAGCGTGGATGCATGTCATATTGTGAGTGACCTTTTGCATGGAGATTAAACTCTAGATATTGGACTCTTTTTCTTCGTACCCTGGACATGACAAGGTAGATGGTAGAGTGTATTCGTCTTCCTTCCTGATGACCATATGATTTCATGCCCTTGTGATGAAAACTAAGGATTACATTACGGCAATTTAAGCTCACTGATGTCTGACAGAGACTGCAATTGTAATATTAGTTGCTGTACTGTATAGCTTTGACATGAACGGAAGTTTAGAACCGAACTTAAAATTTGTAGTTAAACCCTGCAATCCACTAGAGCACTGGAGCTGTAGTTGAGGATTGTATTTATGCAATGGATCCATCCCTTCCGTGTTGTTACTGCTTTTCCATTTAGGTTTTATGCATTCGAATCAAGATTATTGCTTTGTCCTTGTTAAGAAATTTTAATTTTACACTTGATTGTAACTTTGGGTCTGGTTTGTGCTTAAGTAGTCAATGATTGTTGAGAGATTATGCATTTTTTTTTTCAATATCTAGTGAGATAACTGTTGGTGACTTGGTCACAGAAGTGCGCCTATAATTTGACAGAAGTGCGCTTGTAATTTGATAAAATCTGAATTTGTCACGAACTATTTTCAATTTTGCTTCTCAAGATAATAAGAAGAAGAATTAAAGATATTTTGAGCATACATATCCTATCCCGTGGCAAATAAATCTTTGGAATGTAGCATCAGTACATGCAAGAAACATAGAATCAGAACTGAATGCGGACATGTGTATTCAGGATTTAATAAGCCTCACCTACTCCATGCCTGAGTTAAGATGAGATCATCTTTAGTTTGGTTTAAGCCTGTAACTAAGGGTAGGTAAATTCGGGTTTTGATTGAGTTTGAATCAATTGGATTGGATATTGGGTTGATCGAGTTGGGAAAAAGGTCATTGGAACTCAACCCAAACATGTAATTCGATCCAATCAGGTTAGGAATAAGACATCAATAAACTTTGTTTCTTCTTCTTACGGACTTTCTCAACTCTTCTTTTGTTTCTTGTTCTCATCTAGAAATTGCATTCAATTTCATAAACTTTGGTGATTGCAATTGCACCGTGATTTGACACATCAATATATCTAACAATAAACCCCTTTATAATTATTTAATATAATATAGCAATATACCATGGAAAATTCGGGTTAGAGGAACTTGGTAATGATGGCTGTCGGTCGGGGTGGAGCAACTTGCAGAAGCAGTCGCGATGGCCGGTGAAGCAAGTGGCAACAAATCGTGTCGGCACGTCGCATACTCGTGGTGGCTTGGCTTCACGCGATTGCATTTGTGAGTTGGCAATACTACCGAGTACCAACTGCGGTGCTTTTCGGATTGGATTAGATTGGGTAAAATAGCAGGTTATGTTATCTAATCCGATCCAAATCTAAATTTTTTTGAATCAATTCGGCTTGGATTGAATTGAATTGGATTATTTGCATATCTCTATCTGTAATTTGTCGAACTTATAAATTTTTTGGTGCAAACACTACTTCTCGATTTATTCTATTATTTATTTATTTAGTAAAAAAGGTAAATGGCGGGCAAGCCTGCTGGCTCTCAATCTCATGCTCCAAACCTCTATTAAAATGACTAAAGTACCCATGTAAGATTGAGTAGTGGCCATTATAATATATTCGATCTTGGAATAGATTGAATATGTAACGGGAAAAAAAAAAAAAGGGATCTGAAGGTTGTTGTTTAATTAAAGTTGAAAATATATCAAAATACTTTTCTTGCTCGGAAGTTGATTTGGTCGACAAAGGATTTGACTTCGGAAAGATTATTTAAAAAATCCTTTTGATATGGGCCATTTTTCTCTCAATTATTTATTAAACCATTGAATACATAAAACACAAAATTCAACAACGGCGTACAATAATAGCATCTTTTGTGTATCATTCTTCTTTTCATTTTTGTTGGTTGAGAAATATAAAAAAAAAAAAAATGTTAACACTTACTTCACATTTCATAAAAGTAATATTTTGATAAATTAGAAGAGGATTGGGTCGCTCTTTGCCGTGCTAAGCCCTTGAATAATAATTCTATAAAATCTCAACAAAATACAATATTATAAGAAAGGGAATATATAGGCATGAGTTATTTTTTTATTTTGCAAACTTCATTAGGATGAGGATTTTGTTTATTAATTAACATGAGATAGAACATAGTTTGCGCAGACATAATTAGGCTGCTAAGTAGATAATAATTCATTCATAAAAATAACCAAAATGGAAAACAACGCCCAAAACAAATATAAAAAAAAAGGCACAACAAGAGAGAGGACAAATGTTTGATCTTGATGAACTGCAACACTCGAAAACTCCTCCACAAGCATCGTGTATATATGAACAAGAACAAAGCGCACACAAACAATTGCAGTTGCATCAAAATAGGTAATAGTTTAGAATTATTTTTTCTTCAATTGTACACAAAGGAAGATCTATAATTAACTCTAGGCTATAATTCATAAGAGTAACACCACACTTGAATATTGTTAATGAACAACAAGTTAACACCAATTAATCGATCATTGTCGCATGTTATCTAATATCATGCATCAATACCTCATTAAACATTGTGAACGTTAATTCTATATAGCACCAACCAATTAGTGATTCATCCAATATCATCATCTTGAGGTATAATTAAAGTTGGTATCCTGACCATGTAAGTATATAATATATATATATATATATAAAAAACGAGAGCAACTCTTTCCCATCCACATAAGTGGGTTTTGAACCTTAGATCTCTAGTTTTCAACGCAAGTGAATTTACCAACACAATTAATTAACACCCGCATAAAAAGTCTCTTTGTGCACGTACTATCTTTCTAACTATCTACATCAAGCACACAAAACACTAGGGTTATTTTTCCTATGGGCGATTCATACTAGGATATATACAACATTCAATTGTGACGTTCACACATGGAATCTATTACTGTCAGAAACTGAGTATCACGGAATCCACATTGCTGAGGTTTACGATAAAGAAATTTGAAGGTGAATGGCTGGATGATTGTGGCTCCAAACAACAAAAGATTAGGTGACCTAGGCGAGGACCAAAAAAAAAAAACCTTGTTCTATTATATTATGCATTAGTCACTTAATAAAAAAAAAGGGACAGAAGCCATCACCCTTAACTCCTTTAAATTCTTCGTCACCAAACAGATTTTACACATATCAATTCTTTGCATCGCACTTTCGATCTCCTATAAAGTACTCAATGATCAGCAAATACTCTATCACATCTTCATTTATTTTTCTCCTGTTTATCACCAGTAGTACCGATGCGACATCTCGGCTTGCACCGGCGTTGTATGTATTGGGGGATTCATTGTTGGACAGTGGCAACAACAATTATTTGCAAACAATTATTAAGGCAAATTACTCACCATATGGTGAAGATTTTGTAAATAAATCCACTGGAAGGTTCTCAAATGGTAAAACTGTGGCAGATTTCATAGGTACAATTACAAATGATTAAAATGCATTTTCTTAATTAGGAATTATCATACGAAGCACGCACTTGCATATTGCTTAATTTTGTTACTCTTCCTTTTTTCTTTTTTTTTTTCTTTCTCTTTTAGCTGAATTTCTTGGGCTGCCGTATGCTCCACCATTTTTGAGCTTTAAACCTCGTGACAAGCTACCATTAACTGGGTTGAATTATGCATCTGGCGCGTGCGGCATTCTCCCTGACACTGGACATCATTTGGTAATTAATTAAGTATATTATTAGTTTACAGCAAAATTTTCCTATAGTTTTTACAACATTAATTTCTTTAGATTAATTTTTAATAGCATTATCTATTCTTCGTCGACAAAGATTCTATCATAATTTAACCATTTAAAGATCTAACACGTGCATCTATATATTTTTTTTCAAAGAAGTTTTTCTTCGCCCCCCCCCCCCCCCCTAAAAAAAAAGAAAAAGCACATCATATATCTAAATTGTACGTGAAAAATGCATTTAGGATGCTTGTCCATTTATGTCGACGGAGTAAATATTGTAATTAATTAATTAATCCCACTGACATCATCGTACTAAATTTCAATGATTTTTTTTTCTCAATTAATTTCTACTTTGTTTGCAGGGAGATTTGTTGAGTTTGGAAGAACAAGTGGGTCTATTCCAAGACACTCTTGTTAGGCTGCAAGGGAGATATTTTAAGAGCTCGAAAGAGCTTTCAGAATATTTATCAAAGTCGATATTCATAATATCCATAGGCAGTAACGACTATATAAGTAATTATCCTGCCACCTTGTTGCACGATACAAACAAGCGTTTTGCCCGACTCCTCACAAGCAAGCTGTCCCACCAGCTCCAGGTTCTCTCTCTCATCATCATCATCATTATTATTATTTTACATATATAATCGTTATCAGGTGTGCAGATGTTATCGTTTTTAAATTCGGATGGGTCTATTCACTAGATAATAACGATAAAAAGAAATCTTGTAATAAGCAGCTGTTTGCATGGCATGAACATTTTGTCCGTGTATCTGCAGAGGCTGTATAACTTGGGAGCAAGGAAGATCGTCGTGTCCGAGATCGGCCCGATTGGTTGCGTGCCGGCGATTACGAGCCAAAACAAACACAAAGGAAAATGTGTTGAACACAAAAACCGGCTTGTGGCTGAGTACAACAGCATGCTTCCGGCAATGTTGCAGAACTTGACATCTAGTCTCCAAGGCTCCAGCTTTCTTAACGGTCACGCATATCGCCTAGCCTATGATGCTATCATAAATCCTTCTAATTACGGTAAGGGGTGGTTATTCATATGGTCAGCGTAGGCTACTACAAGTGTCCTCACTCGTTCATGTGAGCGAGCGAGTTCGAATATCATCAACTCAGACCTATTATTTCAACTCAAAAATTTAATACTGTTATAACTTGAAATTGTAACGAATTTCCGCTTGACATATACTTGTTTTGCAGGTTTAATGGATGCAAGCAATCCATGTTGTAAAACTTGGTTGAGTGGGATTGAAGGGTGCATTCCATTTGCTGAGCCATGCGACCGCAGAGATAAATACTATTTTTGGGATGGGTATCATCCTTCAGAAATTGTGTATTCACACTTTGCATCCCGTTGTATCAACAATGCATCGTTTTGCTCTCCTTTCAGCTTGAAGGAGCTCGTGAAAATGTGAAGAAATGTGTGTCAAAAGTCTCAAATTAATTGTTAAGAATGAAGGAATTTGAATGAGTGGCGAGGGAGTTTGATCTTGTACTAGGACTTTATTTGTGAGTTCTTATCAAAACTAATAAAAAGGAATTAATTAATGTGAAATACTACTGATCTTTGACTTTTTCCAACTCATTGCGATTCACAAAATCAGCCCACTCCCAGTTTTTAATTTCAAAGAAGGTGGGGAAAACAGAGAACCCGGTCATCGAAAATTCTGAAATTGCATTCCCCATGGTTAAGCTATTAGCTGCAAATCCATCATGCATCCCAAGTCAGAAGAGCAAAAATAGAGAATATGATTTGTTCAGTAGTAGAAGGATTACACATGATCTGGTGCAAATTATGCCCTAAACCAGCAGAACTGTGATAAGTGCCACAAGATATTATTTACCAAACTTTTCCATGTGGTAATGTAAATTTCAATCCAGGCAAGCAATCCAATATCCACCTAAAGATAGACAATACCATCAAGACACATCAGTTCGAAACTTACATATGCTTCCAGAATATGTTCTTATATTAGAAAGAAATGAATAAGAAGAATGAATAATTGTCAATGTGCTAAAAAAAAAAAAAAAAAAAAACTCTCTGATTAGTACTGACCTCATGTTGTTAAACAGAGTAAATGTATTTATCAATTTTAATTTCTTTTTCCTTTCCTCCTCTTCCTTGTCTTTTTCTTCTTCAATGATCTATTACTCTCTGCAAAAGGTGAAACAAGAGTATCCACACAAACGTGGACATCGGAAGGACCTTTCACCAGCAAACTCTCGACTCTATGCATATCTAAGTGGTACCAACAATGATCCTTACTGTTTTTCTGAAATAGAACCTTATCCCCCCTGCTCGAAAATGCCAAAGGTATCACACGGTAACCATTTTCGTTCATAGTAAAAAGCTTACTCCAGGAATCCTTCACTCCATATTCCTTCATCACCCATAAATCCCAAGGCTCAGAATACTTGCAAAGTAAAGATAAGCATCCTTTCAAAACATACACCCCACTTAACTCTCCTCCTCCTCCTTCATTCCCGAAGCTAGGCATTGGCATTGAGTAAAATGTCTCAATATTTAAATCAAAAGCAAGAATTAAGTCATTTATCATCTCATCTTGATTCTGATTTGCAAGCCAATGCAAGGCCCCATTTACAAAAGCTCCATTCCCTCCGTAACTGTGGTCTGCCCATGAATATGGAAAGTTTTTAATATTTTTAATTCGTCTCCACAGGTTAACTTTCAAACCATAAACGGTAGCTTCAATGTGGTACACTGGAGATTTAAACACATGAATTCTGACTAACTTATAATCATCGCTGCCAACATCATATCCAAACCCATGTAAAGAAGGCTTGTCACCGTGCAAGTCTCCACAAAACTTGGGCAATACTCGGTGTTTCTTAGTTAATGGGTTCAACAAAATTATACCTTTCGGATAGTTTTTCAAAGCCAGCAATCCATTGCAAGAACCAATGATAATATCAAACATTTCATTGACACGGAGATCAATTATTGAACCATCATCATCACCGTCACCCAGTGAATCCAGGCTTAAAGAGTGAAACCTTGTTTTCGAGTTATAATCCAGCTCTCAGCAAATAACCAGGCTGCGGTTGGAGCTGGTTTTGATGGAACGACTGAGATGGAGGTTGGTGAAATCTTTGCTGTCGATTAAGGAACGGAATGACTTGGAAATGCACCTGAATCGTAGGAGACTCTTCCCGGGTAGTCGGATTAATATGTCGATGATTACATCCAACGGAAGCTTCCAAGTCGCCATTTGTCATTGGCCTCTCCCCAAATTCTCTCCTTTGAAAACCTAACTTCTGCCGTAAGTCTTCTTACTTTAAAGATTTTCTCATGATCTAAAACTTCTCACTGGTTAATAGATTAAAGAGATAAAGAAGTTAAAGTTTAATCATAAACTATTACTTAAAGATATATGACATAAGATTTTTAAAAGCTCAGCAAAGGACCTTAATCCACTAATTAGTTTTAATTTTTAGAAGTCTCAAAGAAATAAAAAAATTTATTAGGAACTACTGCTAAAAACAATATGTAAGATGAATTAAACTAAAATCACTGTAGAGGATTTTTTGGGCACTCAACCCCAAAGACTAATTTTTTTAAGTGACAAGCCCATGTATAAATCACCCCATGTACTAATATCATCATTTTCCTTGCAAATGTAGGATAACAGAACTACATACAAACAAAATGTAAATATATGAGACAAAACCTGAAGTCGACAGTCAGAATGAACTGCTAAGCAAACAAATGCGTTTCCGTGCATTCATGGAACATGTACATGGCCTGGAGAAGATGGATGGCTTCTCAAGAATCCATATTCATGGAAGTTATGAAAGAATTTGTTTTGATCTTTATCAACTGTTTGATTGTTTTTGTTATCATGCCTACAAACTCTAAACACAAGCTCAGATTACAAATTATGGAATGACCTCAATAGTAGTAGGCATTTGCTTCTTGATTAACAAACAATGTTTAGCCGATTAATCAGCTTCGATAAAGTAGGCATGATTTGGGATATTTCACCTGACGATAATTTGAGATTCGTTGTGAATTGATATATTGGAGGAATTTCCACGGTACAAGGACTCTGAAAACTTAAATTGATTATTGTCACTATGTGTTCCGCAATCGATGTTGCAACGGTTAAGAGACCTTAACAGGAGAGTTTCTATTAATCCAAGATATGGGTTTATGTAAAATTTATTAGTCAACATAAAATTTAAGCGCGAAATATACACAAGTCCAATATTGAAACAAACACAGTACACATATAATGCATCAAACCATTAATCCAATATAATTCTCCAATTTAAGCATATGTAGAATACACAAGTACTTTTAACCGGAAAAATAAAATGAACTACAAAATAGCATCGAATAGTAGCATCTATCTCATTTGTCTCATTCAACACCAAGAGCTGAGATCTTCTTCTCATTCATCAGAAGCACCCATCCAATATGAGTAAAGATATTAAAATTTGAAATGCATCTACCTCTCTGAACTTGTAGTTCCTTTTATCTTCCTAGTTGTCAACAATCAATCACCTGATATAAGCAACAGTGAAACAAGAGTATCCACAAGAGAATCCCCACAAGCAGTGAGATTGCGACAATCTCGCAATTGATCATGAATCTCAAGAATAATACTCTCAACTCCATGCCTCTCCAAGTCGTACAGCCAAAGGTCCCCACGGGTTGAATGAACTAGAACTTTAGCCAAATGTCCCACAAAACCGCCACATCGAATTTCTCTGAAATCAAAAGTAGTTAGTTTAGTCCAAGAATCCTTGACTCCATATTTCTTCATCACCCATAAATCCGAAGGCAGCATAGAATGATCATCACACTTGCAAACCAAACACAAGCATCCTCCCATTTGGTTTTGGTGCATTCATGGAACATTGTCCTTTCCAGCGTGGAGATGATGGACAGTTCCTCAAGAATGAATTATCATGGAGCTTCGATATGATTTTGTTTTGATCTTTATCGACTGTTTGATTGTTTTTTTATGATCTGTATCTTACAGTTACAAGTAAATATTAGATAGCAACGAATTCGTTATACATTGAGACCCCTTAGAGTTGGATTTTCATACTCAAAAGCAAGCTCCGATTACAACTGATGAGTCTCAAGAAATAGCATCTACTCAGAAAATTTCCCAAGATGCAGAACAATTAAATAATAACTGTGAAACTTAGAGCTTCTATTCTAATTTAACAAGCCTCCATCATCTGATTAGCATCTACTGTTTGATTTCAAAAAGAAATTGGCAAAGCAGAGAACCTGGTCGCAACTTTTAGATATATATTACTTCTCTGGTCAATTCGGATTTCGACCATCGACCAAACTGAACCAAAATCCCAAAATATAGACCAAAAACCGACTGGTACTCTTCCTGAAACATTATTATTGATATGCCCTTCTGAAAATTAGTTCAGAATTATCCTTTTGATCAAACAGAAAATTAGATAATGCAATATACAATTGCGGATACCGTTTACACACGAGAAAAAGATTGGATTGATGATGATGAATACAGATTTCGAGCCCCTCGCAGAAAACGAAAACAAATAAGAAGATATGGTCTATAGCTAGGCCATATATTAATGATAATTCTTGTCATATATGTTTGTTCAGTTTTCAAACGTAAAGGCTTAACAAACCTTACGTTATCATTCAATAACGCAAGCGTCATCGCCCCCTCATTTCTCCTTTAAATGATCATTTTCCATGTGAATGCACGTATGCCCTTCATTTAAGATCCTTAAAGCAAAAACATTTTCTCATACGTTACATAAATTTAATTTTCCTCCTCACCAAGCAGCGGCATTACTATTCTTAATTTCTTCATTCTTTCTATAACTCTCTAAATTAATATTTGAAACGTATATGACGATGACCATGAGCAAAAACTCTGTAATATTTTCTTTCATTTTTCTCCCGTTTATCAGCAGTGCAACGACTCAACTTGCACCGGCGCTGTATGTTTTCGGGGACTCGTTGCTCGACAGTGGCAATAACAATTTTTTGCCAACAGTTGCTAGGGCAAATTACTTACCATATGGTGCAAATTTTGTCAACAGAAGCACTGGAAGATTTACTAATGGCAAGACAGTTGCAGATTTTATAGGTACGTAATATCTTGTAAGAAATTAGACAACTATTCATTTTCTTTAATTCTTCATCGTATATATATACATATATGAAGTTATGAACTACTTGTAGTATTTGCTTAGTTATGTTATGATAACTATTATAATAATAATAATTATTATTTTTTAAAAGCTGAATTTCTTGGACTGCCATATTCTCCACCATTTCTGAGCTATAAACGTGACTTGCTACCACTCACTGGATTGAATTATGCATCTGGCTCATGCGGCATTCTTCCAGAAACTGGTAGCCCCTTTGTAAGTATTCAAACACCCTAATTAATTGTGCCCTCTTTCAACTTTGCATTGTTTCTTTCAATTTTAATATCTGTGAATTATCAATATCATTAAAAGGAACACGCGTTTATAAAGTTGGATACAAAGTTTGTATTTAAAATGATGTGGCACATGTTTTATCATTGCTGTAAAATAATATAGTCAATTATGATATAAAAAGTCAACTATTACCAAATAAATGACAATTACTGATTGGTGATACATTATTTGGATACAAAGTCTGTATCTCAACTTTAAAACTTATCATTATTTCATTTAGCATACTAAAAACTAATCTCTAAGTGTATGAATTTAATTCATAGCTCGCAAAATTGAACATTCCATCAAACATGTCATATGTAAGTCAACTGTAAATAATCTATAATAACTTTGAATATTTTAGTCAACTGATGATTTATGCGAAAGGTAATTAATTAGTCCCACTAAGTTTTGATGATTGTTCATTAATTTATATCTTCTTTTCAGGGGCAATGCTTGAATTTTGAAGAGCAGGTGGGTTTGTTCCAGGACTCCGTTAAGTCGCTGCAACAACGATATTTTCAAATCTTAGTTGATTTTTCAAATTATTTATCGAAGTCGGTATTCATAGTATCCATAGGCAGTAACGACTATATAAACAATTATCTTGAAACCTCATTATACGATACGAGCAAACGTTACACTCCGCAACAATTTGCTCAACTCCTCGTATATAAACTCTCCCAGCAACTGGAGGTAAATATATGCACGAACGTATATATGTATGTGTGTAACCGTAATTAATATTTTTTGTTAATCTTATTTTTGTATGCATTTGCAGCGGCTATATAACTTGGGAGCGAGGAAGATAGTCGTGTTTGAGCTTGGTCCAATCGGATGCTTACCGTGGATTACAAGGAACAATAAACACACGGGACAATGTGTTGAAGACACAAACCAGATTGTGTCCTATTTCAACAACATGCTTCCTGCAATGTTACAAAACTTGACAACCAGTCTCAAAGGTTCCAACTTCATTAATGGTCATGGTCATGGGGTAGGCTATGATGCAATTATAAATCCCTCTAAGTATGGTAAGTTTGAAGCTATAGCTAGCGTATCACACTAGAAGTTCTTCAAATTTGATAATTTCACAATTTTACCGAGAACATTTCTTGTTGTTCATATAAAATTTTACAGGTATAGCAGATGCAAGCAATCCATGTTGTACAGCTTTCTTTAATGGGACTTCAGGGTGCATTCCATACCTCAGGCCTTGCAATAACACAAATAAACACTATTTTTGGGATGGCTATCATCCTACAGAAGATGTATATTCAATCTTAGCATCTGGTTGTATCAACAATGCGTCATTTTGCACTCCTCATAGCTTAAAGGATCTTGTTAAGGTGTGAACAAATGCATCTCATATGCATGCCGTACTTAGTGACGCCATAAGGCTAAAATTAATTGTGGAATAATTAATAGCAATGAAATTAATTATAAACAATTCTTGTTGTTTTGTTAAAGTGATCTTTCTTTCATTTGTTGTTGTTTATTTGTGTTTTCTTATATACAATGACATGTGAACGAAAAAAATTAATGAAGAGTTTGAATAGTTATGTAACAAAGTAATGTAACAGCAAGGGAACGTTTGGAATTCCCGAATTGAATTATATTTAGTACTTCCTTTTGTTTTGGGTACAACTTGATTTTAACTTAAAGAAAATTAAATGTACTAATATTAATTTATTCTTGATTATATATTTAAAATTATTTTATTTATATTAAAAAATTATATTTTACGTATGACATGTCATTTATAACTTTATTACAATGCCTACATGTCATAGTAAGCTATATATATAACATAAACGAAATAACTTGATGCAAACTCTTAAAATAATTAAAATTATTTTAATTTACTTAATTTTATGGTATTAGTTAATTTTGAACTAGTCAAAAATAGTTGCACTTATTTTGTGGAACTACATGTAAGTAGTGGAGTATTATGTGAAAATACGCTCAATATTACTAATTTTTAGGTTGTAATTTTAAATAAGATTTATTATATGAGGTTGATATTATTCAATAAAAAGTGTCATGAATTTATTATTTTGGCAACACAAGAGTTGTCTTTGGTAGTTTATTGGTATCTCAAATAACCAATACTTATTTAGAGGTTTGAGTTCCCTTCTATTAACCCATTTGTCATTTAATTTTTTTGTTTCATTTGATTTATTTTCATAAACTTTAGTGTTCATATGATTTGGTATCAGAGCTAGCTAAATAAATAAGGAGTAAATCCTTACAATGGAGCATAGATTAGAGAGGACTCAGAAGATGATGGAGGTTGTGATTCTTGATTAGAAGGAACTCACCAAGAAATTATTGTGTAAAATGGATGAAATATTAAGAACATGGGATGCAAGAATGAACTCGCCCGGCCATTGTATATCAACCATGTGGAAGAAAATTCTACATGTTCAATTGAATATAAAAGTTCCCAACAAGGTGGCCTTGTGGCAATCTCAAAGGAAGATGAAGTTGTTCAACAATACAATAATCTTGTGGGTTCATTGCAAACTCAACGTATTTAGTAACTTCGCATTGTAAAGTATAGAGGTCTATTTAGTTGGTCAAAGGTGCAAGGGGTCTCATTTAAGTAAGCTGAAATGGTTTGGCGCCATTATCAGAAATCATTGATCAATAAAGTACCAAAATCTGAGATGAACAATATAGTTCAATTAATGGAGAATCTTCAAAAGAGTTTCAAGGCATCGTTATAATTATGAATTGGAAAATGAAGAGAAAACAAATTATTTTAGAAAAATGTACACTTGAGGACAAGGGAATTTTCAAGGGGGAAGGAATGATGCAAGCTCTTAAAATAATTAAAATTATTTTATTTACTTAATTTTATGGTATTAGTTACTCTTGAACTAGTCAAAAGTAGTTGCACTTATTTTGTGGAACCACATGCAAGTAGTGGAGCATTATGTGAAAATATGCTCAGTGTTACTAATTTTTAGTTTGTAATTTTAAGTAAGTTTTATTATATGAGGTTGATATTATTCAATAAAAAGTGTCATGAGTTTATTATTTTGGCAATATAAGAGTTGTATTTGGGAGTTTATTGGTGTCTTAAATAACCAATACTTATTTAAAGCTCTGGTTTCCTCCAATTAACCTATTTGTCATTTAATTTTTCTGTTTCATTAGATTTCTCCTCATAAACTTTAGTGTTCGTATCATAACATTTTATATACAGAACATAGATGACATATTGTAAATTTATTAATTCGGCGTAAACAAGGAATGATTTAGTTTTTATAACTTAAGACCAAATATGAATGTCGTACTACTTCATATACATGTATGACAATTCTTTTATACTTTTAGCACAAAGATGTATTTGTTATTAAATTTTTACTCCAAAGTAAAATTGTATGATATATTGTTTGCAATTACATCATGTAGATAACATGTATTATTGCTTACTAGACTTTTCAATGACTTTACACAAATTAGAATATTTGATCAAATTAAAAAAAAGTATCCATAACAGTTGTCAAGCTTGTCTTTTAGTGATTTACTCAAAGATGGCACCTAAGTACCCTTCGATGATACAGTGCAAAATGTGGAAAGGTTGAAAGAATGAAGCAGTGAGTATATCGACAATTCAACAAGAGAATAGCTAGACTTGACAAAGGCAAGTCGATTAGGCAGTCTATCGGTATTCGCCAGGGTAAAAGCCCATTTTCAACTTCACTTTGAAGATCTCGCCCATGAGATCCTTCGCGCAGTGTGTTCTTGAGTACTAAAACCGGAAGTCCTAGTGTCTTAAGAAACTTAAGAGAATATTAACATAGACTAAGTAAACATTAACGTATACTTTTAGTGAGCAATAATATGTGTACTCATTTTAAATATTATCTTTAGTATTCCTTGAAATATCAATCAAATTTGTAAAGAGGTCATCTTTTTCAAAATATTCTAGTCTTTTCCTCCTCACAATGAGAACATGCTTGTTTGAATAGGGTAAGAATTTTCTTAGAAAGAAAATGATAACCTCCTCACTTGTCTGACTAATGTTTTAAAGAAAATCTTATAATATCTTACTAATATTTCAAAGAAAATTAGTTTCTTTAGGCCTCGAAGACGTATAAGGCCCTGTATGTCATTGAGTAGCCCTACATATTCCCATAAATTTTTCAGAGATTTTTGTATCAACCACCGTTAAATAATATAGGTGTGGAAAAGGAGAAGAGGAGCATTTGTATGGAAGATTGTTACCACAAATTATTCAATTTCTCGGAAAAGATCTCTATCTCAAATTAAGGATCTATTTGACAGTAGAGTGTACACAAGATGGTTTACATATTATTGTTTTAAAAAGAGACATCGTAGTTGGAGATCTCGCAATTAAAATTAGAAATAAAGAAATTGATTGCACAAGAGGCTAACAACCTACACAGTATCATACCTGAAAAAAAAAAGTAAATTTGTAATGTCTAATGCAAAATTTGTGCTGAAAGTAGAGATGAAGATTGTTATCTCGCAATGTTTAATGCAATATTTGTGTTGTTAGTAAAGAAGAAGACCGTGTTTGATATGTAAGAATAAAATTAATTTTATGAGACTAGTAGCATAATTCTCACATATTTTGGTATGCTTTATGTGGCAACTAGATATTTACAACAAGAAATTAGATATAAATTAAAAACTCGGTTCTTGGATTATTTGATGGTAATCCTATGTAATCCAAACACTTTCAATTTATATGTTTGGATCTAAATCTATGGCTGGAAGTTTAATGATACTAGATATAACATAACTTTGGCTATTACCCAATGATTTTGAAAAATATAAGGTATACAAATTACGCGAATAAATTTTGTCTAATTATGATAGAATGAACCTCAAAACAAAGTGAGGCCTGAAGTCATATGTGAAAAGTAATGATTTACAGGAAAAAGAATTAAAAAAATGGAGAGGAAAATGTATGTATGCGTGTGTGTGTCTATATATATATATAGTATGTATGTATATATGTATGTTAAACTATTTGCTATGTCATTTGCTACTTTATCACATAGGTGGAAGTCTTACTTTTTAATTGTATAAAATATTCAAATAAAACTAATTTAAGTTTATTATTTTACATTAGTAAGTACTAATATATTGATTTGAATAATACTAAAGAATTTAAATCATCCATTATTAAATTTTTTAACTATTGAAGTATAATTATAAGCAAAATAATTATTTATTAATAAACTTAACAAATTAATATTGTTTATACTATCAATTAAATGTAAATGTTATTATTTAATATTAAAATTATTATCTAAATAAAATTAATTAGTTATACAAACTTTGATTTAAATATCATATCATATAATATTACTTTTCAGTTACTCATATAAAACCATGTGTTGGCGAAATAATTAATCACGTTTAGCATTATATTACTTGTTCAACATTAGTGCTTCTAGAGGCATAACTCAGAAAATTTCATTGTGATGGTATGAATTGAATCTCCTTTTGAAATCGCATATAATATGTAATCCTAAAATGTTGTACATGTTCACACACAAAAATGGTGGGCTAAAGGGGGAAAAATATAAAAATATATTAGAAAAGTTAATTAAAGCTTTGATCCAGGTGATAATACTCTTAAATTAAAAAAAAAAAAAAAAAAACTGTTGGTGGTGTACGTTGATTAGTTTTCGTCAAAGGGCTTAACAAACCTTATCACTATTATTAATTCAATAAAATAAATCATGTGTCATCACCCTCAATTTCCGTGTGAGTAGCCCTTCATTTAAGACCCTTTTTCTCCACAATTCACAAAGAACATCAAACAGCTAGCGCTATTAATTCTTTCTTCATTCTTTCTGCAAACTCTCCAATATTGAAAATATGATCAGCAACAGTTACTCTATAATATTTTCAGTCTTTTTTCTTCGATTTATCAGCAGCAACGCAACTCAGCTTGCGCCGGCACTGTATGTTTTCGGAGACTCGTTGTTTGACAGCGGCAACAACAATCTTTTGCCAACAATTGCTAGGGCAAATTACTTACCATATGGTGCAAATTTTGTCAATAAAAGCAGTACAGGAAGATTCACAAATGGTAAAACAGTTCCCGATTTTGTAGGTATGCTGTAGCTGGCTTATTGACATTTTCTTCATAATATAAGTGCACGAACTACTTGCATTTTGCTAATTATTAATTCTTCTGATATGATTTAATTGATTTTTCGTTTTTAGCTGAATTTTTGGGGCTGCCATATTCACCACCATTTTTGAAAATACGTGACAAGTTACCACTTACTGGGTTGAATTATGCATCTGGGTCATGTGGCATTCTCCCTGAAACCGGACGCCCCTTTGTAAGTTTAGATTCAAAACTAATTTTTTCTTCTTTCAGTAATATTTTCTTTCTTTTGAAAAAAAAAAAACTCTTAGAGAAAGATAATTAATCCACTTTCATAGTCACATTATTTGTGTTCGCTATTGTATATGCTTCTATTTAGTTAAAGGGTATACTTTTTTCTTGGTCCCTAAAGTTGTAGTTTATAATTTCTAATTAATCACCGTATCATTTTGCGCGCCGCTATTTTTTTTGGGAAAAAAAAAAAAATTTACTAGTCCGATGTATAACGACATAAATATTTACCGCTGATAATAAAGTAGTTTCTTTGCAACGCTCAAAATGTTACCTTGAGCACTAGTAAAAGTAACAAGAAGGATGTTATTTTTACTACAATAACTAACGCTAGTAGAATTAATGGCTAACGCTAAGAAGTTATGAGAAATATACTCTTTAATTCAGTACATTAAACCAGTAGAAGAGATTTATTATATATATATATATATTATTTGATACCAAAGGTATGTGAATGCTAGTTAGATGATCTTTTATTTGTTAAATAAAATTATTAAATGTCAAACATCTATATCTTATAATTTTTTTTTTTTTTGGGACACTAGAATCATTTACGCGAACGGCGAAGTAACGAGTCAAACCTAATTTAGACTAAGTCAATTGTGCAGGCACGTCTGATTATTAGGTCCCGTCAACATATCTGAGAGTTTGTTTAATAAATTGAAGAATGACCAATATTCCCCTCTCATTTGGGAAAACTAATTATTTTCCCGTCATGTTTAAAATTCACTTGAATCCTCTTGACAATACAGTGTTAAACAACTCCATACATGTTTAGAATGACACAGTTTAATGAACATAAATAGACTTTAACCCTAATTTTGGAGTAAAAATTTGAAATTTAACAAAGCATAATTAACAACGTTGTATGATTCTAGTGGATCCTAGAAAAATGAGGAAATGGTTAGTCTTGCTAAATGAATTGGATATTTTGGTAGTTTTTTTTTTTTAATTTCCTCAGGTAACAGTGGGGTTCGATTCCTTGAATTTGCTTGTGAAGTTTGAGAACATCCTTGTAATGTAAGGTTTTTCATTAATTTCTATCTTTAACTAATTAATGCTTTTGCAGGGGAAATGCTTAAATTTTGAAGAACAAGTGAGTTTATTCGATGAGACAGTTAAGTTGCTGCGGAGACATTTTACAAGCTCAAAAGTGCTTTCAAATTATTTGTCGAAGTCGATATTTATTATCTCCATTGGCAGTAATGATTACTTGAGTAGTTATCTCGGAACCTTGTCTTTCAATACAAACGTACGTTATACTCCCCAACAGTTTGCTCAACTCCTCATAGAAAAGCTCTCTCACCAATTCCAGGTTATCTCTATCACTCTCGCATTCATACGACGACGTTGTCATGAATAATAATTTAGTGGGTAACGCCACTCATTTTATGGTTGACGA
The DNA here is from genome assembly GCF_022201045.2 of Citrus sinensis. Classification (NCBI taxonomy): domain Eukaryota; kingdom Viridiplantae; phylum Streptophyta; class Magnoliopsida; order Sapindales; family Rutaceae; genus Citrus; species Citrus sinensis. Next base: position 24,588,791 of record NC_068561.1, read on the forward strand.
CACTCTTATATGGCACTATCTGATTGATTTACTACCTCGACATTATTTACATAAGTTACAGAATTGCATTTACTGTCTAATAATTAATTATTATAAAGTGTGCGAAATTGCTCGCTAGATCATTCATATGATCGGTGTCATCAAGTATAATATTTATGTGTTTTTAAAATGTGGACAATCAATTTTTGGCACAATCATTTAATTTATTATGTATAATTAAGCAGAGGCTATATAACTTGGGAGCAAGAAAGATTGTGATGTTCGAGATCGGTCCGATCGGTTGCATTCCCTCGATTACAAGGAAAAATAAACACTCAGGAAAATGTGTTGAAGACAAGAACCAGCTTGTGTCTTATTTCAATAACATGCTTCCTACAATGCTACAAAACTTGACATCATGTCTCGAAGGCTCCACCTTTGTCAACGGTCATGCTCACTGGCTAGGCTATGATGCTGTCATAAATCCTCCTAAATACGGTAAGTTTAAGAGTGAATAACAACATAATTTGCCGTATAAGAACAATAGCTTTTCACTAATGGCCATCAATTTATAGAAGAGAAAATAATATTAAAAGAAAGAAATTAATAATAAAATATCATAATCCAGGCCATAATTGGGGATTCATATCCCATTTTCGAATTCTCTTGAATATATACATATACCAATTTTAGAAAACATATTGCTCATATAAGTAATGATTGTTCCGTTTAGAACCATCTTCTTGTGATTCTTACCAAAGAAAAATATTACCAAAAAAAGTTCTTTAGAATATGAAATCGAGTATAATTATGATATACTCACATCGTTTGCATAGCTTATTATTAATTTATACATGTAAGTTGCTGGTTAGCTTTATTTTCTATTATTAAGGTGATAACCTTACCTCATCAATTAATAAATGAATGACACGACAATTAAGTATGTCATATATCAGCTATGTAAGTACGGTATTACTCATTCTAATATGATAAGGACTTCATTGTCATATAGGCATATTCCAGCAGTCACTCAGCATATCTCTTGTAACCAATGCGTAGCTTAAATAGACCTCTATTGTACATAATAAATCATGAGCTAATGCAATTTTCTAAAAACCTTTTGCAGGTTTAGTGGATTCAAGCAATCCATGTTGCATAGCTTGGTTCAATGGGACTTCGGGGTGCATTCCGTTTCTGAAGCCATGCAGTAACGCAAATCAACATTATTTTTGGGATGCTTATCATCTTACAGAAGCTATGTATTCACTCTTTGCATCCCATTGTATCAACGATAAATCGTTTTGCGAACCTTTCAATTTAAAGGAGCTCGTAAAAATGTGAACAGATGAACCGTATATTTATCAAATATATATGTGATTGTTTGAAACGATGACAAATATTATATAGTCATCATTTTCAAGAAAATCTAGAAAATTATTTGAATTATTACTTTTTTTTTAAATATGAATTGTATTGTTGCTATTGGTGTTTACTAAAATACTTTTTTTAAAATGGGATTTTAAGTAATTACTCCTTTAATCTTGTTTTCATTAACATATACATTCAATTATTCTTTATTTTTCACCCACAGTACTATGTCATATTTGTTAATTAAATTACACTGTAGGAATTAAAAGTAACATTTATTCATTGTGTTTTAACTAGAACTTGATTTGGGCGATAATTTTTATTCACAGGGACGCATTCCTTTAAGGGCTCTTTAAAAAGTTTGGAGATCAATTTTGTTCTAGAGTTAGAGAAAAGTTTCTCCAATTCTGATAAAAGTAACCTACTATAAGTTTTTAACATGGAAACTTGCAGGTTTAAAATTGATTAATTGCCACGTAGATTGATGTACGCAACTAATGAGAATTAAAGAGTATTAAGATTTTTCAATTTAATGATTAGTGTGAGAGAACTGTTTATTATAAAATATTAAGCTATTTCAGTGCATTGTGTCTCAAGAGGCTGAGTTATTGGGCCAAAAATGGGCTTAGGGAGATAGGCGTCTGACAGAATGAACACATTGACGGTCATGAAATTTTAACTTTAATTTTATGTTAGAAAAATTATTCAATCCGAAAAATTTAACGAATAAATAAGAGCTCAACATTATAATTAAAACATGGCACTGACAATTGTTAAAAAAAAAAAAAAAGAACACGGCACATAACTCTCCAGAAAACTAGTTTTTTTTTTTCCCCAGAAAAGATGAAGGAATTATGAAGGCACACTTCATGTACAGAACTTTTATATTTCTACTATACTTAATGTCCTTGTAACTAAAAACAACCAAAATTTGCCTGTTCCTATGCATGCCTTTATGGCTTCACAAAAACTAAGAAATACAAAACCAAAAAGAAGCTTACTTAATCCTATATTATATTATAGGTTAAGCGAGACTTCGCTTCCTGTTAGGGCAAAACTGTGAGAGCCTAGCTAGCGAGCTAAAATAACACAACTAAACACTGATCAGTGTCGAGGCTCGTGATTGTTGATTGGAGGCTTGCGGCGAGGCTTTGACATTCCTCTGTAATCCTTCTGCATCAAGTTCTCGATCTCTTTAGCCGCGATGAGAAGCCTTTGAGTGTCGACATCAGGACGCTCTTGTGAGACTTCATTTTCTTGATCACGAGGTTGCATTTGCTTGGGGTTCGAAAGAGAAACAGCTGGCTGTTGTGAAAACATAAAGTAGTGTGAAATGTTAGAATATAGCCATAGGTTAGTGGAAAAAGCAATATACTTTTTTTTTTTAGGGGTAAAGTGCATGTGTTTGATATAATACATTCTTTCTGTTGTGTCATTGTGTGTGTGAAAAAGAGAGACAATCACCTGATCATCATCTTGGGGGTGATCAAAGCTTTCAAGATACTTCTTTGAAGCTTCGGCACTTCGCTTTCCTGCATTAAAAAGAACAAATATATATCATAAATTAAACCATGCATTATTTAATTAATTACTTTCGCAACACACATATATCTCAAACTTTGATTAATAAAATAAACTAAGAAAAAAACTAGTTAATACTCCCATGTAAAAGATTGGATAGCATTAAGATAAGTAACAATGTACTGCGACTGATGAATAGCTCAAGCATACGAAAATCCATTTTATACACAACAAAATTTCTTGCAAATTAATACAAGTATACGATACATATAATTTCCTAGCTTGCTGGCACATTACTAAGGCAAACAAAGTGATCTGAAATCACTGCTCATCATCAGTTATGTTTAGGAGGGTGGCGTTTAGGCCCATGATAATCAGAATTGAAGGCTACAAAACCAGCTGCATTATTCAACTTATGACTATTACTTTTATGATCCTCAAATTTTCTTTTGCCTAAAAAATCTCCTCTCCCTTCAAAGTGAAAATTTCCATCAGAATGACTGGCACCTGAAATCTTCAAAGTCCCTGATTTATCCATCCCTTTGGGGTTCTTCTCATGCTCTTTCCAAACCATATGTACTGCCATTTTCCTTCCTTGAAGCCATAGTTTACTCATGCTGATTGCGCCAGCAACGCCATGATCATCAGCAACCTCCTGCGTAAATGTTTGTATTTATGAAATAATCAGAATTAGCTAATCAAAATAATTGATGACAAATTATCATAGCTAATGCAATAACAAGCTTAATTAGCTAACCTTTCGAGGAGAAACAGCATGTCCTTGATCAATTGCACCAAGCCCATTTCTTGATGTTGCTTCATCTAAAAAAAAGAGGGAAAAAAATAAATAAAGAAAGAAAACATAAGCTCAATCAATCTGTAACCCATGTTGCTTATTGAATTTCAACAAAATTAATGGAGAAGAAATTAAGCATTAATTATTTTACCTTGAGCAAGTGCAAAAGAGCAATCTCTAATGCCATGCATAAGAAAGAGAAACCCTATCGCAATAATTAAAAGCCTTATGGGAGCCATCTTTTAATCTGTGATTCTTCTTTTTGTTTGAGAATGTGTACTTGTTCAGCGAAATAAGGAGGGGAACTTTGAAAACCTAGTGTGAGCTTTATAGAGAGTTGAAACCAAGTCAAAGCTAGGGTTCCGACACCTACCCGATTATAAAATATTGCTTCTTGTACTGGAGCACAGCCAGAACACTGAAGCAGTGCCATACTGCCATATAAATATTACAATCTATATTAAAATTAAATTAATTATTAAATTAAAAAAAAATGAAAACAGTGTTCTCCATTTGTATTGATTTCATATGGGTTGAATGAAAGGACCAATTGGCCTCGAGGTCTACAATATTGAATAGAATGTATATGCGTATTGCCAATGGTGCCATGCATGGACGAAAACCTCACTTACAATTTAATAGAATTCTAAAAATAATTTATTTATATCGAAAAATTGTGGAAAGTAGCTTATATAAAATAAAACTATTGTTATCAATTAGTTGTACAAAATATTTCTATGTATGTTTATATATATGTAAATAACAATTTTGTAATTATTATCATCCATTGGACGGTTGTATTATCTCCGATGTATAGAAGATTTTATCCGGTATAACACTTAGTTCGGTCATGAAAATTACTCCAAGTTGACGATATTTGATGAACAATCTAGGTCTTTCTACATTTACCGCGGCAATTCCAAAATGTAAAGCACATATATTTGACTGAGCACAAAGAATTGTGAAATTTGAAGCAGCTTTCTTATTTTACTAATGAAATTATTAAGTTATATATCTACCAGCTGGCAGCCCGATGATTATGGTTTTGGCATGTCTATTTCACACATAGCTATATAGCATTCAATAAAAAATTAATAATAGGGTTTAGTTTTCATGAAAATCATGCTTGGAAGCCTAATTAGTCTATTTGATATTCGATGTTGGTTGATATCCTTGTATAATTTTACACTAAGTAAACGAGTTTATTCTTTGTGAAGGTATTTATAAATTCAGACAATTGGGTCAATTCTTACAAAGGTCATCTCAGTCAGAGATTCGGTCTAAGCTGTGCAAATTAATTACTAATTACGAAAAATAAAAGAATGTTATAAAATTAACAAAGGGATTTGTTCCATTGGATCCCCTAACCAATTAGGGCTTAGGCTATTTATTTTTTTTGCTTTCCCTCTTTTTACTAAACCAGCAAAAATAAAAAATAAAAGAGGCTGTAGATTCTTTCAGCTGGTGAATTTTGTATGAATTGCTACGTATTTAATTTCCACTTCATCATGATTCAAAACTTGAAAACTCACAAGGACTCAAAATTTCCATATATACACACTTGACCCAAAGTTAGAAGACTTACCATCAAAGTTAGAGTTAATTACACAGTGCAGAATGTCTTTATTTGAAACAGAAACTTTATTGAAAAAGGATTTAGTATGCAATAAAAATTAGAATATTCATGTAATTAATGAAAGCTTGAAAGTGGAGGTGGTGAAACATAGTTCCCAAAGAGAAGCGTGCATGAGCTAGCTAGCATAAGCATCAAATTAAGAGCTTGGTGGAACATGGCAAGTGATTGTGCATAGAATTTCTAAATAACACCAACTTTAACGATGAATCTTTTATAATAAATTAGAGTTTGGTGTTAGGATTTTAGAACACGAGGGCGTGTCCTCCAACTTGTTGCTTGTGATTGCTCCTTGATATTGGTGTTGCTTCTCACTAAGTCGGTTCTCCAAGTTTTCTTCCTTACATCTAATCTTTATACAAATTCATTCAAAAAAGTTTTTTTTTTTTAAATACTACTTCATTATTATCTTTTTAACGCTAATATGTGTATACTACAATTAGAAATCTATTAATATTTAAAATTAAAAATTCATTAAATTATTATAAATTAAATCAATTATGTCACGGCCTAAGTTCCTGCTTTCGATAATGCTAGTAAAAGAATTGAAACTCCCTGACTTGGAGACGAGTCTGTCATCTTACTGTACATGGCTTCAGCCAAATGTATGGACCACATAAGCTCCAATTAACAAGATAAAAAGAATAAAATAAACCTCTCTTTTAACTACATATAATCTCAAAGCGCTCAATACACAATATTTGCTCTCAATTCAATGCTGCTCCTGCAATCTTTTAATAAAAAAGGCTGGTATAATAGCAAGCCACTTGTTGGAATGCTGTGTCCCTTTGCTTGCTTGCTGTCACTTCACCTTGTTTAAATGTCAAATTTTTATGAGTTCATGAATTCTTTCTAAGCACTGCAAACGAGATTTGGACACTTGGAGAACAAGTATGGCTCCGTTTACCAATGTCATGTCTTTAATCTTAATGAAGTAATTAATTAGATTAATCTACTGTTAACAAAATGATACTGATGATTGCGTCTATAAACTTTTGTGGGTCTAGGATTTGTGTCAATCCTGTACGGATTTTGATCCTTTGAGTTATGGGGATTCCAAGTTTCACGTGGATGATTAAAAGTGCTTTTTGGGTAATTAAACGAGATTGCAACATTTTGATGTATAATTTTCAATTTTATGATATGGGCCTGAAAATTTTAGTTATTTTCATTATGGTGCAAATTAAATGCATTGTCATCCTCTGGCCTCTGCAAATTATGTTTCTTTTCAGTATGACCCTCCAACTTCCCAAGTCTGCTCTGCCCCTAAGCCCATTGACCACAAAATTCTTGGAGCCAATGCTAGGCAGCCGAAGCTCAACTTGGGTCCATATCACTGCAGCCCAGCACCAGTAATTGCCATTTACTAGTAACACCCTATGTATGAGCTAAGCAAAACCAGACAAAGCAAGGCAAAAAGCCCAATTGGCTATTGCCAGTTTGCCAGCCAAGAGCCAACGAGGCAACGTTTGCACTAGTCATGCATAACTCCCAACTTCCTGCCGAAATTTTTTTTGCTAGTTCTACTGCAAAACCAATGCCGTGCAAATCTCACAAGCTATGTGCAATGATAGCTACACTTGTGTGAGAGATGGATTGAGACATTAGAAATAACGGCAGTGGAAAAGACAACACAAATTTTGGGTCTGTTAGTTAATGCAGATTAAAAACACAGTAAGACTTAACCACCCAGCTTATTGAGTATGCTCATGCCAAATTCTCCTCACTATACGGAGAAAGAGAAAACAAAATTATGGAGAGAGAAAAAATAAGTCTTGCTATTCTGTTTCTTCACGTCTTGATCATGCAGCAGTTTCTTGCGTTTGCTCATGGACAAGCAAGTAATACTTCTCTAACACCGGCCATGTTCATCTTTGGTGAGACTATGATTAACAGTGAAAACAACAACTCCATAATGACCATTGCACGAGAAAACTATAGGCATCCTCATGGGATTGATTTTGGCTATCCTACTGACCGCTTCTGCAACGGTATCAGTGCTGCTGGTTGTGCAGGTACTTAAAAGAAATATACACATCATTTTCATTTAGCAAGGACGTTACTGCTTTATATAGTAAGAAAGTTCTTTACATTTTGCAGCTCATTACCTTGGTTTGCCATTTATTCCACCTTGACTATGTCCGCTGTCTGAAGGTAAAAACATCATGAAGGGACTAATTAGGCATCTGCTGCAACTGGGATTCCTGACGAGATTGGGCGACATTATGTCAGTTCCATATTTTCAGTTCATTGTATGTTACTTGGTTTAACTATTTTATAAAGTTGCACTAGAAATACTTCTCTTCCATTTTAGCTGAGTGTTTACCACAATTTAACTCATGACTCATGAGGCCAGCAAATAGTTCAGTACCCTTGTTGACAAAATTTTGAACGTATGTAGAAAAATAATCACATCAGTGCACAGTAAGTTTAGTATAGCATATGAAGCAAGTAAATTACGTGCAGAAAAAGACTAGGCTAGTGACTGGACACACCTTCTAATCTCAGTTCTACATACCTCTAAAGTGCAGAAAAAGACAAGGCCAATGACCCGAACACCTTATCTCAGTTTCTATAGACCTCCTAAACTAACTTGTCCCCTTCATTTCATAAATAACTGATCTCAATATTTGAAAACTACGTTACTAAAAGATTTGACTCAAAGTATTACTATTTTCTGGGAGCAAGGATAACATGTTAAGGATAGATCACTCTATTTAAGACCACAATCATGTACAACCAATTTTCCAAAAACCAACCGATCTAACCCAGTACATTGCCAAATCACTATTCCTTATTAGTATAGGCAGCAATGACTATATAAACAATTATCTCCAGCCAAGCACGTATGCCAGCAGTCAAATCTATAGCGGAGAAGGTTTTGCTGTTCTCATAATAAATAATTTCTCAGAGCAATTATCAGTATGTCCTTATCATAAGCCTTGAGGGAGTGTGTGTGTTTGTATGTAAGTTTATCTTGTATCGTATTTTGTCATATAAAATGTTTATATTATTCTAGGAAGATGGTTTGAGAAGGCAATATATCAATCATGAAATTAGGAAAGGAATGGAATGTACATCTTCCCAGAAAATGGCTTCACATCTTCCTAGAAAATGACTTCAGCTCCACCTAATCTCATACATTCTCTCAAGATAATACAATAACAACCAATATCAGGTACACTTACATAGATATTATAGATTCCCAAAAGGACATGGATGGAATGCAGACCAAACCATACCTGATTTGAATATAATCAGAAGTAGCTTATATAAGTAAACCAGACAAAGTGGCATAAAAGTGATGCCTGAACTACGGGACTAAGTGGTTATCATCTTGGTTCCACCGGATTAAATTCTCTCAACTACCCAGTAGTCATCTTTGTAACACCTGCATCACAAAGAAACCGAGAATTCTGTAGACCCAACGTTTATTAACAAAGAATATATTGCGTGGTTCATGCAAATATATATCTACCTGCAAGAATTTCTCCATTATTTTGCTCTTTTCTTTTTCCGAGGTTACATGTATGCTGAAATGCCCAAAGTAGAAAGCTTTATCCGAGCAAGAATTAGAAAAACTAGGTTATGTAACCTAAAAAAACATAGCCCGGATACATTTCACAATAAAATGTAACAAAAATACAAGTGGATTGTGACAGAACTTGTGCGTGCTAAATATTTACAAGCAGCTTAAGAAAAATCCTCCATTTCTAACTCAATGTGTAACTGCTTAGGAAAAAGCTGAATACTAACCTGAAAAATGATAATAAAATAATAACCATAAATGATATTTTCTTGTATCTCTAGAAATTGTACATCTTGGGAGTGCGGAAAACGGTGTGTGCTAGACTTGGACCACTTGGTTGCATACCCAGTAAATATCTTTGGCAAGCAGCAACAACAGCTGTAATTGAGCAGGTCAACAACTTGGTTACAATATTCAACAGCATCTCATTCAGCTCACCTTTTGTCTTCTTTCAATTCATCAATACTGAAATTTTTCAAGACTCAGCATCAGTGTTGCAAGTTCTTCAGCCTCTCTATCATTCAAATTTCTTTTAAAATTGGACCTCCAATTCCAATTATTCTGGATGAAACATTCCTAGAAAGGCATAATATGTACAAATGGGGGAATTTCTCACAACAAAAAAACAGCCCTCTATTTATCCTCCCAAAAATGATTATACTTCCCATTTCCCACTTCTAAGGCAACATGATTAAGAAAATTAGGGTAGTCCTTAGATATAGCTTTCCGAGGGTTTCTATTGAATATTTCAAATACTATTCAATCTAAATATAACTTTTTCACAACCAAAAAAAAAAAAAAAAATCGACATCAACCCTTCTTTTAATTTTCTGACCCTTTTTGCATTTCCAAATGAAAAATTTATCTAAATAGTACAATGGCACCAATTTCCAAGGTTTCTCGTCACAAACAAAGCTTGTTGTGGAAACATGAGAAATGGAGGGCATCTTACCTGCCTTCCCCTGCAGCAACCATGGGCTAACAGAAATCAAAACATCTTCTGGGATCCTTTCATCCAAAACTGCCAATGCAATTGTAGTTGATAAAAGTAACAAACACTTGCTTTTCAATAAGCATTGACCACCTGGCAGAACTATGGAGGATATAAGAGAGAAGAAAAGTCCAGTGTAACAGCCTTCATTTCTATTACTCAACAGTATGGCGGCCTTTATTTCTGTTACTACTCTAGTTTTCATGTAGATGATGCAAGTGAGCAACAAAATACATGGCATTGCCATACTATCTAAAAAAGCTTCAGTAAACCAAATCTGTAGAACATTTTCATTCTTCCTTGATTAAGGTGACTGTTAGTCTTACCTTGAAGCTGATGGCCCAATCAAAAGAGGACATCATTATCTCCAAAACATCTAGACTTGTTTTAAAACAAGGCTACCAAGCTAGTAGAGAACCTAAAGCAGCCAAAAAGAATACAGATTAATTCTCTGTGAAAAGCATTTCGTAAGAATTAGAAACGATCAAACTGAATAACTCCAGCCATGATGCACCCTATCCCACAAGAGACTCTTCTTGCTGCTGGACATGAAGAAACACTCATACCGGATTCTTGAGAAAGAATTATGGTGAAAATTGCAGTTTGTCCAACAAAATTGCTGTACAAATCAACAAAGGAGTATTCCCCTCTCTTATCCAACAATTGTGAAATCTCCACGTAACTCCATGCAAAATATGACAAAACTCAGGGAAAAGATCGGTTGACACCCCCTACTTGGCTAGATATTTGACAGATTACAGATGGGACATGGAAAGAATGATTAAAACCCCTACGATTTCACCTGAGCATGGGAATAAAATTAAAATTTTGTGACAAATCAATTAGTGATGTACATTTGAGTACCCCTTTAACCATCATAAATAATTTCAAGTAACTTTTGAAGTTCTAACCATATTTACTTGAGAAGCAGTGATAATATAAATTACACCGTGCTATCCTTGACTAAAAATCTAAGAGGGTTCGTTATATATCTTTTAGCTACTTATGTCAATTTCAGAAGAAGGGAAAAAGGACAATAGTTCTAAATTTGAGCAAAAGAAGCAGCACAAAAAAAAACCAGCTAACTTAAGCAACAAAGGCTCGAGATATATGAACAAGAATCAACACTAGACGATTGTATAAATGAACCAACATGAATAAATAATAAGAAAGTAACAAAATTTCAATATAAGATACTTGCAAGTGCTAAACAATTTCAAAAAGTGTACAAAAACTTTAAAGGTAAAAAGAAGGAAAAATTCTTCTTACAATTGTTCCTAGGCATTAGCATACATTTAAGTACATTCTATATTTAGCCCAGCTCTATTCCAGTTATAAATTACAACAGGGCGCCCATTCCATATGCACAGAGCCCAGACCAGACGATGCCAAGGAATGCTTTCTAGAAAATTCAGTGACAAAACCTGCTTGGCTGCTTCCAAGCGTAATTACTCTATTCACCATAATGGTGTGATGTAAGCACATGCTCCACCCTTCATACTGATGCAACATGCAAAACTCAATGAATTTGGATCATAAATCAGCCAGAAAAGGTCAGAGAACTTTGGGAGGATCCGTCAGACAATCAGAAGTGGAATTAGTAAAAGAGGAGGTTAAAAGTGAAGATTATACCCTCATAAACCTCTCAATAGAAAATAAAATGTTAGGCCCCGAAGCTAAAAATTTCCAGCTCAATAGATGGAAGCATCAAATCTTGGCTCATAAAAGCAGACCTGGCTATTATACGACTGAAGAGCACATCCAGCAATCCAAGACCAAGCTTTCTTATCCACATCGTAAAGAAGGCCCTTCCCTTGGTTCCACGATGTAAAACAGATTAAATTATCCTGTCCAAAGCACTCAAATCTTTCAGCTGATAGCCTTAATAAAGCTCGAAAATATTTTGGCGGCATCCTACTCATCTCCACCCACATAATCTTTGAATGATCCAATTCCCAAATTCTCATGCTCTGGAGGGTACTATAGAGACCAATCCTTCCAACAAGAAACAGACGCTTCTGTGTACCAGCAACCAAATACCCGTCTAACAAGGAACGGGGGAACTTCGCCGGGATGTGTTCCCAGTAACCTGTGTCTAGCCTGTACATCATCAAACCCAGTGGCGAAAGAGTTTCCAAATACAACCGGGAGTCACAATACGCCATCTTTGAAGAGCAAAGATTAACTGCAGGCATTATCTGGTGGACAGCCCATCTGTCAAGTTTTGAATCATACACTTCAGTGGGCAATGACTTGTCACCATATATATCACTAGTCGCAATCACTTTGAATGAACGGTCCACCCGGTCAACAACCATTATCAACTGTCTTTGCTGATTATAATGCATGCTCGGCAATGTCCTCCATGATTGGGTAAGCGGATTGCACACGAGTGTTCTGAAAGTTAGCCCATCAAGCCCAGAAAAACAAACAAGACCACCTGAAGAACCAACCAACCAGAATGCCCACAGAGGCAAAAAATTAAATGGAATCCTATACCATGTTTTCAGCGGCAAGCTAAAAACTGAGCATTGCGGTGTCTGAGAGTTCTTCCAAAATGTAAGAAGACAAGGCCCATGAGATGGCACTTGTGAATGAAATTTAAGAAAACTACCATCCTGAAGTATAGAATTCCACCGTCTACAAACAGAACGAAGCCGAAAGATCATAAAAGGAGGAACCCTGGCTAAAATCTCATTCAACAAGTCTTCAGGCAACATCGCCCAGATGTTATCTTCCATTTGGACATCTGGATGGATTGCTTTACCAAATGTAGCTGCCGTTTCCTCATCTAAACCACGAGGTTTTGTCTTAATCACCTTTTGCCTAGAAGGGCTAGTATTTCTCGATCCAACACGACCCATAGGGCTTGTGTTTCTTGAACCACCACCCCTAATAGGTGACACTTGCTTAGGACACCTCTCTTGTGAACTAGATAATGTAGCTTCCCCGGACCTAGAATCAGAAGCTTGACCAATGCCTTCCATGTTAACAATCCCTAAAGACTCAATTAACCAAAGACAAGCTCTTATATACACCAAATGTATACTCTATTCCAAGTTTTACACACCAAAAAGATCCAAACTTTCAAGCTCAAGTGCATTCAGTCACAACCCAATAAGAAATTCTGATCGGAAACACCAAATGTAAGCTCCCAATTCACTTTCCAGATAACAAAAATTCAAACTTTCAAGCTCAAATATTGATTTCAAGCCTCAAACAACAATACCCAAAACCCCAAACAATCAAATAACAACTGTCCTTCAAAAGCCCTAACATTTAGCCAGATCCCCAAATGACCCACTTTCAATAAATGGTAAAATTAAATCAACAACTATAATATTAAATGAGCTACAGAGCGAAGATCAACTAACAATAATTCAAAGATCGAAACTTTGAGGGTTATTTAGCAGGTGGGTTACCTTTGAATTCAAGAATCATGAAACTCACTTTTGGCTTTTAGTGGGATAAAGCTTCCTCAGAGAACTCAAAAGAAGAAAACTTGGGCATTGAAATGAGAGAAGAAAGAAGCCAACCCAAAAGACTTTTTTTTTTCCTAACATTGCTTCTGATTTGTTTTGTCATTATTTGGTGTAATTAATGAAAAAAAATTGATTTTTGGAGACACTTTATGCTGTGCCATCTGTTGATCCTGATTATGATGCTTGCCTAATCAATGCTTGCCATTTCAGCAAACTTTCAAAATTCGTTAGTCAATACGCCATGACAATGCGATTTCATTTCAATTAGTTAATATGGACAGTCAATTTATTAATGAAATTAGGTTTTTATTGATTTGTTTCTTTTTAGTTTTTGTTTTTCCTTACCTATCCAATAATAATAATAATAATAATAATAAGCTGGAGTGTTAGGTATTTTGACAAATACTTTAAAATAACCCTCTTATTAAAATGTATAAAATCAATGGAGTCTATATTAAATTATATTTTAACATATGAAAAATAAATTTATAAAATTTCCTTTAAAATGAAGACTGGAAATCCTCAACAGTTTAAATATACATATACAGAGATAAATAAAAGTTAACAATGGATATTATTAGAATGGACGGTGAGGATCGATGGGCAATTATGAGAAGAGAAATGTTTGTGACGGAGAATATTTTTGTTTCGTTTAAAAGAATTATAAAATACAAGTTAATCGGGTCCACTAAATGCTGTTGATCTTTCATCGTTGGGCTCCACTAACTCATCAAGCGGTTGTTGATATCTTTGATTAAAAAACAGTTGTTCGTTCAACTGACGCTCCGAGTGGGGCCTACCTGATAGCGCGCCCCTTCAATTTAAGCATGACCAAAAAATATTTAATTAAAAAATTGTGGAAAATAATTGTTGTCACAGAAAATTTGAGGCCCCTTCAATTTAAGTTTTGGATAAAAAACAAGGAATACTGAAAATTGTAAGAAAATGTGTTTGCCAAATCTTATCTAATATATATATATATATATATATATATATATGGATATTATTCTAGCTTTTAGTTCAAAATTTGAAAACAATTTAAAATTTGTTTTTCCGTGTTTTCATTTAACAGTTTCCAAATCAAATATTATATTAAACACATTTTAAAATACTCAAAATGGTAAGAGATCAAATCAAGTTTTTGAATTACGGATTTAAATGAAGAAGTATTTAGTGTTAAATTTAAAATGCATTTTCAATTTTAAGAACGATGATGATTTTATTAAGGAAACAAAAAGAATAAATAATCTTATATTTAAAAGTAATTTATTTTGTCATAGGCGTTCCTCGACTAAACATGAATGTGTCTTGTGTTCGCAATCATCTAAAGAGAAATTTTAAAATACATCATAGATACTATATTAGTCGTACAATAAAAAAATCATGTTATGTATTTACTATGAAAAAATATCATGCAAGTAGTAGTTATATTAAATCTAAATACATATATCATACATGTATTAGTTAATTGTATTATCTTGACAACAAATAACAAAGTTATAATTCTTAAATCTAAATACACAGAGAGAGACATTTGTTGATTAGGTGATATCGAAGTTTCCTCACCTGCAAATTTTTTTTAAAAAAATTCAATAAAATGTATGAAGGCAATTGTAGTCAATTATAAATTTATAAATTCATATTCTTATTACACCAACTATAATTATCTAAGTAGAGTCTTGACAAAATTTTATCGTAAATATCATTAATCTGCATTCAATTATTTAAAAACAAAAGCAGAATTAAAAATCATTTTATTTTTGGGTTATCGTCAATTAGCGATTTGAATTTTGAAGCATCATGCCACTCCGGCAATGAATCGAGGCATGGACAATTCAAGCCACAACCAGAGCCCCATAAATATTGTATTACGTGAGGCCACCACCTTTCAAATAACACCACTACTAACCCATAATTGATTTTTTTTTTTTTGGTTATAAGATGAACACCGGGTAAAAATTTATTTAGTCCCTATATTTTAAGATTATTATCCATTTAGTCACTGTATTTTTAAAATTATCTCGAAACATCCCTACTGTTAAAGTATTGATACAACTACCATTATTTTTTATTTCTTTTGGCTTACTTTTACAATATTACATTTTTATAATAATTTTTTTATTTGGACATTAATAAAATAAAATAATTAAATTACTAAGTTAACTTTAAAAAATAAAATAAAAATTATATTAATTTTTTTG
Source organism: Citrus sinensis (assembly GCF_022201045.2). Taxonomy (NCBI): domain Eukaryota; kingdom Viridiplantae; phylum Streptophyta; class Magnoliopsida; order Sapindales; family Rutaceae; genus Citrus; species Citrus sinensis. The sequence continues at coordinate 24,604,291 of NC_068561.1, forward strand.
CAAGTACCATTTGCCCACTTGATAGTTTGCATATAATTTTTGGCAATTTAATTTTGACAATTAAAAATTAATATAATTTTTTTTATGTTTAGGGTTAAATTGATAATTTAATTATTTTCTTTTTATTAATGTCCAAATAGATAAAATAAAGTATACATATATTATATTAAGCAAAAAATGGAGAAACTATACAATAATTAAATTCATGGGAAATTTTAATACACAGACATTTTATGGTACATTCGACAGTGTTCTTCACTGTCTAGTTTATTACAATATAGGATGTAACCACCGCAAAAATTCACAAGATCTATGATTGAGCATGGTCTACTATATTTAAATAACACGGAGAAATGCACGGTTTCTCTCTAATTATTTTAATATACCGCCAAAGTTAGGAATAAGTTTTAAAAAGCTCCATTTGACAAAATTATTATTTTGTCAACGATTTAGTATTGATATCATAGTAAATTAGTTGAAATAAAATTTTATATTTTACGAAGAACATAGTGACATCAACAATTTCCTTATCGAATTAGATAAAAAGTGAACCACAAGCATCTTTTTGTGACAACAATGCCTTGTGCCTTTTTTGATTCATGATGTAACAGTGAGTATTGATAAAATTACAAAACTTAAAAGAGTCTGTCACTGGATGATAATACCATCCATCCAATCGAAATCAAAGAATTATAAAGACAGTGCTACTTTTGTATGAATTAAAATCTCTTAATTTATTATGTGATCAAGACTTGTCTAATATATTCGCCACTAATTTGGTATCTTGTGTTATATATATATATATATATATATATATATGGAATGGTAAACAAGACATGTATACATTTTTTTTTGTTTTGTTTTGGGATATAGTAGATAGAAAAACACACTATAGACGATTTTTAATCGTTGATACATATGCATTTTTTTTTTTTTTGACCACGAGGTATCTTGGGGAGAGTCCCAACTGTGGAAGACACCTTTAAGCCCGTACCACAACTTAGATTAGAAGTCATCACTCGAACGGAGATGCACAGGTTCTCCCAACAAAAGCGACTTTTCTGGGGAGCAAACCCAGTCAAGCCACTTAAGGAGACTCCATTGCCATTAGAGCCAACACTTTGTTGGTAATACATATGCACTTTTATTATACTAAAACAACTCTCTTTATTAGTATTAAACCAATACCGATTCATGCAAATTAAATATTTTAATCGAGAATTGGCGCAAGTAAAGATTTTTAATTTAATAACAGGGAAAAGAGAAGTAAAAAAATAATCAAAATTAAAACTGTAAAAAAAATTCCAAAACATTAAACATTTACAACTGCTGCTTGCGTTCTAGCCGGAGGGCTCTCACTCTACTGGGCGAGCATCCCCAGCTGATGACTGGACAAGAGATTTCTTGCCAAATCATTCAGAGAAGTTGCTAACTGACGCAAAGCACTAACTTAATATACCTTCTTTTCGGTCGTGCGAAGTTAAATAAACTTAAAAAATATTCAAATAAGAATTCGTCCCCACGTGCAAACATTAATTTATCATCCGGATGGAACTGAAAAAATTGAAGAAACTCTTATCTATATTTTAAAATCGTTTGGACGTCTGCGCCTGAGCGCCATTCTTCAAATAAGTTCAACCCTTCAACACCTGCGGTGACTTCAGGTGGTTCAAAAAATTGGAAAAACTTTCCTTTGCCTTCTCTATCAAAACTGTCCTGGATACCAATGAATGACCGTCCTAAAAACACTACCAGCAGCAGCAGCAGCAAGCAAAATTTAGATTGTTTAAGCTAGTAATAGTATATATAAAACAATAGAGAACGACGAGACTTATCTCAATGATCGATCTTACTACAAATAATATAGCTCTCAAATAGACGTTACCTGACAGCTTCCCTGAGAACAAGATTAGCTTCATCAATCACGCGATAAGTCTATTCCAAGACAGAATTCTTGAAGTCTGGATTGGGGCCACAGGTGAATTCAAGCTTGAGTTCCTCAGAATCATTAATCCCAGACCACTTAATGTCCGTTAGATACTTGACCATGGCGATACCAAAATAAAAAAAAAACTTAATACTCAAGTAACTTACTTCTGGATGAAGCAAATGGTAATATCTCATTGCAATGAGCCAGAAAATCTAGTACTTTTCTCTCTGCATTGTGAGTTTATGTACATAAACAATCAAATACAATTCCACGAGGAATTTGCCACAATAATATTTTAAGGAATTTCATAATTCCTGTTTTGATATGCAAAGGGTGTCCTTGTTAGCCTTATCCTCTTCCTAGACCATTGCACCATAATTTGGGGCCCCTTGGACTTCATTAACACCGCTAATAATATCACATCTCTGCAAGAACACTACAACCAACTGTTGCAAAGTGCAATCGGTAGATAGATCCTATGTTAATGACTTAATGTTAGTAATTAAAACAAAAATCTTCTTCAAAAACATTATCGCTTTTATATATCAAACCTATACAGCATTCAAAAGAGAATGCTTTGATTTATTTAAAAAAAAAATAACAAAATGATAATATCACCGCTGATAATATTTGTACGGTTAGTGTACTAATCAGATGTTTTTATCATTTGATTTGCAAGTTTCCAATTTTTGAAGTAGAATGATGTTGGTTTGTTGCAATCTTAATCTTAACGTTACACCTACTGAGATTTTTGATGGTTTGGCGAACTTTCTTAAAGAGTTTAGAGAAGAATCCAAAAGAAAAGAAAAAAAAGAACGAGAGAAGAAAACGGAGGAAAAAAAAGAAAGATTATGCAAAAATGTTTACACTGAGTTCATCCAGGTGAAACTCAGACGATTATGCAAAAATGTCGGCTCCCTTATCCCAAAGCAAAAGTAAGAAAAAAAAAAAAGTCTACACTGAGTTTATAATTAAAAGGTGTCTCTCATAGTAGGGGCCCTATCCAGAATACCTTGTGGTCAAACAGAAAAAAAAAAAAGAAAAAAATCATGACAATATGTCTGTCGGTTAGTTTTATAATTTTAATTAGTCTAAAAATAGTGTGTTTAGAATTTTAATTAGTGTAGACAGCTGAGTTTTTGTATTTATTAAAGAAAATTAAGAATAGATCTAATCCTATTCATAAAATTATTTAATTACTATATATTAAAATCTCCTAAAAGAATTAAAAAAACATTAAATCATGAGAGGATCTAAATTTCTCGTAATAATGCCTACAAAATTGCACCTTTTAAGATTCACGATATATGTTTAATGATGAAACATGTCACTAGATAATATAAATTGTCCATCCAATCAAGCTCAACGAATGTCAAACCATACAAAGCTACTTCTGTAAGAATGAAATCTCAGAAAGTGGAAACCCCACAAAAATTAAGAGCAAAAAATCATGCCCAAATTTTAAAAGAAAATTGATGCAATAATGTTATGTACAGATGCTATGGCCCATGAAAGCTAACAATTTGAAAAGAAAGATAAGTAGAAGATGACTATCAAGTCCTTGTATTCTTGAATGATTGATAAGTGGAGCCTTTTGTGAATTGAAATTCTTTAAATTTTTCACTAAATGTCAAAATATATTGAGACGTTCATTTGCAATTATGTGACAAGTGCTTCAATTTTCTCCTCCCTTTGTGACCCGAACCCCATCTCGCATTTTTTCTAATTGGTCCTGACCCCACCTTGTGACTCTGTGATTGCAAGTGTACAACCATGCGTGATGGTTTGAATTTTATTTTAAACCGTATCATTTGTGCAAATTTCAATTTGATTGAAGAATTATATATATTCGTCATCAAATTTGCCTCATCTGTTTAATTTCAATTTGATATGAAATTAATAAAATTCCAACTTTATATGTTTAATTAGTGAATTAGATTATTTAAAGGTAATTTTTCACTAAATACTTTCAAATTTACATTCAAAATTTTTTTTTTTTTTTTGAGAAAATAATTTCGCAAAAAATGCATCCAGGTGAAACTCAGACGATTATGCAAAAATGTCGGCTCCCTTATCCCCAAGCAAAAGTCAAAAAAATGCTGCGAAGAGGAGATTCACTTGTGCACATTAATTAATGGCTGCCCACATGATTACTTAAATTTATTTATCATTATTTGCTGGCCGTGTGATCTTTTGCATATAATTCAGCAAAAGGATGCATGTTTCAATATTATTATATAAAAAAAAAAGTTCGAAGCTTGCAAAGGCGAGGCTATTATTGATTCTATGAGTATCATTTTGATTAATTTATTGTTTTCGCGTGCAAACCCATATATCTTATCTTAAAACAATTTAGTTTTTAAATATTAAAAAAGATAAAAATGTTACGATCTTTTTATTATTTGATTAATCAAGTGAATAATGAATAATAATTAATACAAATGATGGCAATAAAGTGTTCATGGATATTGCTCAAAAATGTGATACTTAAGGATCAATATTAGTATTTAAAAAAAAAAAGGAAAAACACAAACTTCCCAATTTAATAACGTCACATAATATGATGTAAGAATTTTAGATCGGATATGAGTTGTGTTGAAATTTTAAAGATCTAACACATGTGCAAAACAATGTTAGTTTTTGATATTGTATATTAAGATGGATTTCTTTCTTTTTTAAATTATATAAGAGTGTTTCTGAAAGTATCAATATGATATTATCAATTTTTTTAATAGTTAAACCTTACCGAATAAATCAACTATTTTTAATCATTTATTGTGACAACAAAAACTTTAAATACAACATCATTCAAGAATCTTTAAATACAAAGTGTATGTATGTATGCATAATCATTTTCTCATATTTTTTTATACGAACATACTATTAAATCATATGATTTAATAGAGTCATTATTTAATTAATTGTAAAAATGTATGAATTAATATTATGTTGCATTAAAAAAGTACACGTACTTATAATCTTATATATATTTGAGTGAGGGCATTGTCATTTTAATGAAATAAGAATACTATTAATAGATAAACTTTTTTAATATATTAATAACTAAAAAAATAAATTTTAACATATTAAAATTTATATTTTACTGAAATTATCATTTTGTTAAAGTAAAGAAAAAGGACTTTCTATATATGGGGAGAGAAAAAGGCAAGCCGTGAGTGCCTAATAAGGCCACAAAACAACTGAGCAATAAAAAACAAGAATCCTAAAATCACCGCCTGGTGACGGACCTGTCCATACACGTCTTTTTCCAGCTAGCCGTTACAAATCTCACCGTAGACTACATCAATCCGACAGCCACAAAAACAATAAATTAAAGAAAATGTCATAATAACAGTAAACTCGCTGATCTTTTACATATTTATGATTAACTATGGATGACATGACATTTTGATTCATACTGTTGTGTTTGTGTATTTTTTATTTTATTTTATTTTTTTGAAACTTAAGATAATACAAGCTAAACTAATTTATTAATTGTGTAAAAAAATAAAATACTAGTTGAACATAATTATCAGAATTATTCAAAAGTGTTTTGCTCATTTTTTATATTTTCAATTTAATTTTTTTTTAGTTATTATAAATTTATAACATCTATATTAGATACCATTATTATTCAAGGACATTTATATTATATCATACAACACCTCCAGGGGGACATTCCATACAAATTGAAAAAGAATGTCCTTTTTCAAGAAAATAGAAAATCTGAGGGATCCGGCATAGTTACCCTAATTAAAAAATAGAAAAGGCAGGAGAAAATCCAAAATTCAGCTGGCATCTTATGACAAGAATACAAACAAATAAATGCTTCATTTGCCCTACTTCGACACGTGTCATAGTATCACGCAACTTCACCCTTTTCAATCAAAACATCACCATCACCAGATAATTTCCCAGAGCTTTAATTATAAATGACACGTGCTTCTTTCCTATCTTTCGCCGGAATATCCTCCACTTTCCCACTGATTTTCCTTTTTTTCGCTTTCCCTAACTTTCTCGCCGTCCAAACACTCCGAAGCTGCTCCTAATAATCTTTTTTAGCTCATTTCTCTCCTACCCACTTCAGTTCAAAACATATTCTCCTTAGATTTGACCATGTTTTGACCAAACGACTTCGAAAAAGGATTAAAGTTTTAATTTTTGATTTTTTAAGTTTTCATAAAGGATGGGGGCGGTCACGTCGACGATGGCGGCGAAGTTCGCTTTTTTTCCGCCGAGTCCGCCATCGTACGAGCTGGAGGAGGTGGTGAAAGGGAAGCTGGGTATGTCGGGAGTGGCGGAGAGGGAAACCGTCGACGTTTTGAGACTTGATACTAAGAGAGGGAATCAAGTGGTGGCGGTGTACATTAAGAATCCTACTGCTAAGTTGACTTTGCTTTACTCTCACGGTAACGCCGCTGATCTGGGTCACATGTACGAGTTGTTTTATGAACTCAGTGCTCATCTTCGAGTTAACTTGATGGGGTCAGTACATATTTAATTTTTCGAATTATCTCAATTTGCATGCTTTTAAAATGAAGATAAAATTACTAGTCAAGTTTGCAAATTCAGTACAGTGGATCACGGTAGTCATATTTTAGGATATGTTTGGAATAGAAGTGAATGAGGCTCTTAATTTGCTGTTGCTGTGGAATAGAATCTGGATAGTTGTAATTGGTAAACATTAGCTATCTACGTAAAATTGTTAATAACACGTTAGTTGTGCTTTCGAGGTTTGGACAACAATTGGTACATACCCTTGACTCGAAGGTTAGTGGTGATTAAGAGTATGCTTGTAACGGTTGTACTTCTACTTAATTTTGAAAGCAGAGATATACACATTTATGCTTGACTAATAATGATTTTATTCCACAGTAGCTATGAATTAAAAGCCACACACATCAAATTCCAAACATCCCTTAAATACATTGACCAAGTAAGTTATGATGTGTATGTCTCTGTGTGTGTACAGGGTGCTTTGATGTTTACACTTTAGTACTGTTACGAATAAAGTCACTGAATTTGTGGAGGGTTTATGCAGGTATGATTATTCTGGGTATGGGCAGTCTACTGGGAAGGTATGGTTTTTGGATTTTCTTGTGTTTGGTTGCTGAGAAAAATGAGGAAACAAGAATTTTGAATTTCAGTTTTTTTTTTTGTTAGTAATTGTTTTTTTAGTTGAGAAAATGGAGGATAAGAAAGGCAACCATATGATTTTTGGAGTTTTGATCCTGTTTTATGCTCGGTTAAGTGTTCATAGTGGAAACTAAAACAGTGTTTTAGCATACCACTGTTTTTCTGCTACCAAGATTAATTGATTTTTGAATCTCTATTTATGATTGCTGAAATATAGCTTTCATACTCTTTGACCAGCCAAGTGAGCAGAACACTTATTATGACATAGAAGCTGTATATAGATGCCTTGAAGAAAAATATGGGGTGGAGGAGGAAGATGTTATCTTGTATGGGCAATCAGTGGGGAGTGGACCCACTCTAGATTTGGCAACCCAGCTACCTAGATTGAGGGCTGTAATTCTCCACAGTCCAATCTTGTCTGGTATTCGAGTCATGTATCCGGTGAAACGAACATACTGGTTTGACATTTATAAGGTTTTTTCTCTATAGATTTTGAAATTTCAGAAACTTTGATGCATTGCCTTTTAGTAAAATAACTCTATTTTATTGATTGTTTCTATTTATGGTGCAGAATATTGATAAAATACCATTGGTCAGTTGTCCAGTCCTGGTGATTCATGTAAGTATTTTTCCACTTATGAGGCGTTAGTTAACACTACTGCTCTTAGATAATGTGGTGTTTAGGTGTGTGCTATATTCTGAATATTTGCCATCTGAGCCCTTGCTTCACATACTCCCTCCTCAGATTCTTTCTGTTTCTTTCTAAGCCCTTATAAACTTTATTCACCGGGAAACTCAACAGTCTTTCAAAATTCTTATGGGCTCATTTCCAGTTGGCCTTTTCCATATCAACTGAGAAAGACTATAAGATAATCACAAAATCTTTCAACTTTAACCATCGTATGTGAATATACCATACTCTGGAATGGCCATTGGATTTGAAGGTCTAAATGCATGCACTTTTTATTGTCAAGATTTGAAATGGTATCCCATCTTGATATAAATTTGCATAACTTGAACATACCAGCCATTATTCAATGTTTCTGTTCATGAAGTGATATCAATATTGCACTATTTGGTTTCATGCAATGTGGAGTGATCTGGGGGAACCAAGCTCATGAGTGAACTTCTTGCTTTGTGGTTCCTTGTGCCTCTTGCAGGGAACTGCCGATGATGTTGTGGATTGGTCCCATGGTAAGCAGCTGTGGGAACTCTGCAAAGAGAAGTATGAACCATTATGGATCAAAGGGGGCAACCATTGTGACTTGGAGCTTTATCCCCAATACATCAAGCATCTAAAAAAGTTCATATCAGCCATTGAGAAATCACATTCGAGAAACGGATCTGCGCTGACTATGGATCAACCAGGGAATCACCGAAAGAGCAAAGATTTTAGAGACACATCCACACCAATTATAGATCAGAGGGAGAAGTACAGGCTGAGTACCAACCAAGGAGATAAACCGAGACAAAGCACTGACCGAAGAGAGAAATCAAGAACCAGTGTTGATGGGAAAGAGAAATCAAGAACCAGCGTTGATGGGAAAGAGAAATCAAGAACCAGCATTGATAGGAGAGAAAAATCAAGAAAAAGTATGGATCACCCCGACAAATCAATTAACGGCACAGACCCACCGGAGAAAGCGAGAAACAGCATTGACCGGTAAGTCATTTTTTAACTACATGAGAATTTTTATCCATATAGCTTTTCTGAACCAGTTGTGCCCATATGGTGGCACAAGTTTGTACAAGTCTAGTTGAAACTGAATTGCCTGTGGCAGGTTAGGTGGCATGATGAGATCAGTCAAACTATACAATATTGATTGTTTCAAGCCTACGGCAACAAGTATGTAGGAAGAAGAAAGGTCAGTCCGTGGATAGCAGTTGTATTTTGCTTCGCTTTTATTTATTTGACTAGGAAATAGAACCGCACTTCGTGCGGTTTTAAAAAAAAAATTTAGTATTTTCTTTTTTATTACTTTGCACTTGATGAAATTAATAAAAAATATTAATTATTTTTTTTAAAGATGACGCAGCCTTATAAAACTAATGTTATTTATGAAAGTTAATTATTTTTTGTTAACATTAAAAAAATATATTAATGTGTATAGTTAAGTGTACACAACATTTTCATCAATAAAAATCATATTCACATTAACCAACTCTCTATTTTTCTTGGTATTAACAGACTCTCACATCTTACAAAGGTTAACCCTTATCATTCAACTATCTTTATCATTATTTAACTCATGAAGAAAAAAATACTCCATGAAGCACACAATACTAAAAATTTAAATAAGTCAAAAATAAAAACACAATAACATTTCTAAAGAGGATGTTGGTTAAATAATAAAAAAAAAAACCAAACATAACAAATCTTAAATGCTTAATATTTATAGAGTTTGAAGAAGGTAAAAGATACTAAATAAAAAGTTGTATAATTAAATATGAGATTATGACATTCAAATTGGGTTCTAATGGCATTGGTGAGGGAAGATGAAGGAACATTCCTTCCTATATTAATTAGTTGATGTATTTTAAACTACTAAAATTTAGTTCTTGGCTTAATAAAATAAATAAATGTTTCAAAACTTATAATTAATTTATTATTAATGGTTACATATTGTTGAATTTAAATATAAAGAGGAAGAGACATGTAATCTTTTGTAATCTATTAATTATTTTCTATTTTTAATATTTTGTAATGTAATTATTTTTTAATCTCAACTAATATATTAGATAATAGAAAATATAAAAAGATGAGAAATAATAATGCCACAAATCTTAACTTATTAATATTTATAGAGTTTGAAGAAGCCAAAAGGCATTAAACAAAAGGTTGCATAATTAAATATGAGATTATAGCATTAAAATTAGACCCTAATGGTATTGTTGAGGGAAGAAGAAGGAACATTCATTCATATATTAATTAATTGATATATTTAAACCACTAAAGTTTAATTATTGGCATAATAAAATAGATAAATGTTTCAAGATTTATAATTAATTATTATTAATGGTTACATATTATTGAATTTAAATAGAAAGAGGAAGAGACATGTAATCTTTTATAATCTAATAATTATTTTTTATTTTTAATATTTTGTAATGTAATTATTTTTTAATATCAACCAATTTATTAGATAATAGAGAATACAAGAAGATGAGAAATAGTGATGCCACATCATCTCCTCTAGTCCCAACTTTATATATATATATATATATATATATATATATAATATTTTGTAATGTAATTATTTTTTAATCTCAACCAATATATTAGATAATAGAGAATAAAAAAGATGAGAAATAATGATGCCACAAATTTTAAATATTTAATGTTTATGGAGTTTGAAGAAGCCAAAAGGTACTAAACAAAATATTGAATAATTAAATATGCGATTATGATATTAAAATTATGCTCAATGGCATTGTTGAGGGAAGACGAAGGAACCTTCCTTCTTATATTAATTAATTGATGTATTTTAAGCCACTAAAATTTAATTATTTGCATAATAAAATAAATGAATGTTTCAAAACTTATAATTGTATATTATTAATGATTACATATTATTGAATTTAAATAGAAAGAGGAAAAGACATGTAATCATTTATAATCTAATAATTATTTTCTATTTTAATATTTTGTAATGTAATTATTTTTTTTTAATTTCAACCAATTTATTAGATAATAAAGAATATGAAATGATGAGAAATGGTGATACCACATCACCTCTTGTAGTCTCAACTTTATATAGATATATAGATTCATGTATTTTAAGCCACTAAAGTTTAATTGCTAGCATAATAAAATAAATGAATATTTCAAAAGACTTATAATTAATTATTATTAATGGTTACATATTGTTGGATTTAAATAGAAAGAGGAAGAAATATGTACAAAGAATATCCACTAATATTTTAGATAATAGAGAATATAAAAAGATGAGGTTGAGGGAAGATGAAAGATGAAAGAACTTCTCTTCCTATGTTAATTAGGTGATGTATTTTAAGGCACTAAAGTTTAATTGATAGCATAATAAATTTTGAAGAAGCCAAAAGACACTCAACAAAAGGTTGTATAATTAAATATGAGATTATGACATTAAAATTAGGTATTAGTAGCATTGTTGAGGGAAAATGAAAGAATCTCTCTTCCTATGTTAATTAATTCATGTATTTTATGCCACTAAAGTTTAATTACTAGTATAATAAAATAAATAAATGTTTCAAAAGACTTATAATTAATTATTATTAATGATTACATATTGTTGAATTTAAATAGAAAGAGAAAAAAAAGTACAAAGAATATCCACCAATATTTTAGATATTTTAGATAATAGAAAATATAAAAAGATGAGGAATGATATATATTAATAAAGTTACTATTTATTAAATGAGTTAAATACAATCAAATTAATTATGAGAAGATGAAAAGTCAAACTTAAAAAAAAAAATCTCTATTTATTAGATAATAGAGAATATACAAAGAAGCAAAATGGTGATGCTACATCACCTCCTCAAGTCTTAGTTTTATATATATATATAGATAGATAGATTGGTTAGTGGGGCTGTTTGGGTGATAGAAAAAATGTGTTATTGTTTATTATCCAATCTTTTGAGTTAACATAGGAAATTAATTTATCAGCAAAATTATGTATTACGGTTTATTTGTCTTTACGGGCTAATAAATCTCACTTGCGACCTCTCTATGTTTACATGTATTTGCATTCATGTTCTGGTTTATTCAAACTACTTTGGGTGTGTCGCTCCTGAAAAGTGTTCATATTGACAGGCCATTTTGCCAGCAGCAGTGTTCCAATAAAATTGAAAAAATAATGCACTCTTTTTCATGCCAGCATTATGGGTGTACACAGATCAAATTTTATGCATCGGACATTAATTCATATTTAATTCATAATTTTATGAATTATAAAATTTTAATTTAATCCAATCTGCGGATCGATAAATTCAATTAATATGTATGCAGATCGAATACGGATTTGACTCAATTCATATTCGATTCACTATTTTTAAAATGATTTATAGATTAATTTTTTTTTATTTTGTTCAATTCATAAATTAATTAAATAAAAAATCTAATATAAAATAATTTTATTTAAATTGAATTTTTTTATTTTTAAAAATTTTAAAATAAGTACTAAAAATACTTTAATGCTACGTTTCACGATTATTAACAAAAATGAGATAATTGCATTTTCATTAATAAAATCATTTAAATAAGTGATGTGAAACACATTTTTCATTTTTTTTTAATACTGATTACACATTACACATAAATTTTTTAGTACATACCTCGCAGATATTTAATTGAATTGAGTGAATTTGAGTTTAAAAGGATTCGAACAATTATCCTTGTAATTCTACTTTAACTGTGAAGGTCCCAAAGACCTGTTGGCCGCATTTTTCACTTTTTTTTATTTTTCAAAACGAGACAAAATGAGAGTTAAAAAACCGGTGCCAAAATGCACCCTAAATAATTCAAAATTGATGATAAACCCCCATGCTTTTGTCATTTCAGTTATCAAGCCAGCAAGTGCTAAAACTCAACGGACAAAATATCGAAGAATGTAGAATTAGATAATCCAAAAGAAGGTTTAAGGAGGGTTTAAAGGCGGCTTCTTCTCACTGAAACTCGCTTTTCAATTCTCTATGAATTCATTTCCTTCCACAAAAGCCTTCACAGTCCTATTCCATTTCACTACACGGCCATTCCAATTCCACTTAGATTCCATCATTTCCGTTTCTCAAATTCTCCCATCATTTGATGTCCAATAATAAAACCCCAATATTCTTCTCCGCCAATAAATTCGATCACTTGCCTGTTTGTTATTATAATCATAACAATTATAATAACAATAAACCTACAATTCGTTTTCCTAGCCCAGAAAAGATTTCCTCAGTTATGTGGAGGAACGTTGCCAAACAAGCCATTTCACTACATTTGAAGAAACCCTTTTCACGTGCTTACAGTTTTTTAGGCATTTCTCAGGATTCAATTCTTCGTGAGAAGGTTAAATTTGGGTGTTTAGATATGGTTCCTAGGGGTATTCATGAAGTGGGTTCCGGTCGGATTGGTGAAATATTGAATCATGAGGATTATATGGGGAGGACAAGTTTTGGTGTTTTGAAAAATGATAATTTTTGGTGTCCTAGAGGGTATGCAACTGTAGCTGAGGCTGTGTCTTCAACTGACGTTGAAGAGGATGTGTCAATTGTTGAAGAAATTCAAGAGCTGTTGCAAGAAATGAAGAAGGAACAACAAAGTGGGGGTGGAAGAAACAGGCGAAGAGTTGCAAGGGGAATGGGATCTGGGAAGTATCGAATGTTGAAGATGAGGCAAGTGAAGATTGAGACCGAGGCATGGGAAAAAGCAGCAAATGAGTACAGGGAGCTTTTAATGGATATGTGTGAACAAAAACTTGCACCGAATTTGCCTTATATGAAGTCATTGTTTCTTGGATGGTTTGAACCTTTGAGGGATGCTATTGCTAAGGAGCAAGAGAGATGTAGAATGGCAAAGCATAAGGTGGCATATGCTCCATATTTTGATCAGTTGCCGGCTGATATGATGGCAGTTATTACAATGCATAAGTTGATGGGGCTGTTGATGACGGGAGGTGAACATGGACGAGCTCGAGTTGTACAGGCTGCATGCATAATTGGTGATGCCATTGAGCAAGAGGTGGGTGAGATTGGATGTTGTTTTGGTTGTTTTTATTCGCTGTTTGATTAATCAAGTGATGTTATATTGTTCTAGTATGATTGAGCTTTTCAGTTGAAGTTTTCTTTTCTCTCTAGCTAGGCCTAGGTAATGATAAGTAATTTCAGTTTAATTTACTATAATAGTGAGAAAGTAGAACCATGGATATTTTTTATTCTTTGAGAATGAGGATCTGAGGAAACAAATTTTAAGCTTCACTTCGTCCAACCTTCCCCTTCTCTTTTCTTTTGAATTGAGCATTAATCTATTGCTACTGCTGTAATTGTTCAGGTCAGAATCCACAAGTTTTTGGAGAAAACGAAAAAGAAAAATGAAACTAAAAACAAGGAAGATGAAGAAGGAGATGAATCTAATACTGTAACTACAGAACAAGAAAAGCTGAGAAAAAAGGTCACCGATTTAATTAAGAAGCAAAAGCTGCCAGCTGTGAGGCGGATTGTGAAAGGCCAGGATGATTTCAAACCTTGGGGTCAGGATGCTAGAGCAAAGGTTTACACGATCTCTTGTGATCATTAGTAAAACTTTGCTTCCTCTTTGATTATATGCTTCATAAATTTTTTATCTCCATTCTTGTACTCTCCAGGTTGGAAGCCGTGTTATTGAATTGTTGACTCAGACTGCTTATATACAGTCACCGGCTGATCAGTTAGCTGATGCTCCACCCGACATTTTTCCTGCATTTACACACGCGTTAAGAACTGTGTCAAAAGAAACTAAGTAAGTAGTCAGTCCTTGCTGTTGCTATTACAGGTTTATGTTTCCTTTGGATCATCTCTAACATGTGCTTTGGGCTTTTCTTTGAACAGAGGTGGTTCCAAAAAATATGGTGTCATTGAATGTAACCCACTGGTTCTGAAAGGACTAGAGAGAACTGTGAGTGAATCCTGTTATTGTTCCATTTCTTTATACTTAAGATATTGAAGTTCCATGTTTTCAAACTTTTTAAGTTGTGAATTTTCTTACTTCCACTTTCCTTATATAAGGAATCATAAGAGTTGTTTCTTAAGCAGGCAAGACACATGGTGATTCCTTATATGCCAATGTTGGTGCCTCCAGTCAAGTGGACAGGGTATCTTCCGATTTCATGTCATTAGTGTTTCTGCCTTTTCTATTACTTGTGCATATGATCATTTTGACTTCAAGCCTTGGACAAAGAAGTACTTATGTTTACACAAGACAGTTTGTTGTTGGGGGACGTTCCGTGTTTTTTCTTCCAACGTTTAGCAAACCATTGTCAGCCATGTTAATGCAATTGGCACTCCTAGCTTGAGCTACTTTTACGAGTTTCTAGTGTCAGCGAGTTTCCCTTGCTGAAGGATTGGTATTCCTCTTACATAAAATCATGATGGAGAAGTTGGCAATCGAGCACCAAAAGAATTTAGTACATGTGCATTTGAAGACAGAAATTCTCATAACTTAACAATCCAACATTGCTTATTAATGGGGCGACATAGATTTGTGGAAGTTCAACATGCTTTTTGTGTCAGAATAGCTTGCCAGATCATTTACTTCAGGGTGCATTGTTAATTCTTTATAAACTGTGGCAGTTATTTTTTTCTTTTTATCCTTTGCAGTTATGACAAAGGAGCACACTTTTTCTTACCTTCCTATGTCATGCGCACGCATGGAGCTAAACAACAACGAGACACAGTTAAGAGGACTCCGAAGAAGCAACTAGAACCAGTTTTTGAGGTATGAAGGATATTTGTATTTGCTGTATTATTATTGTTGTTGTGTCTGTAATATTTGCTGTTTAATCTGACACTTGGCCATGGGATTGGATGCCAGCTGTATATGCTGGTGTTCAGATATGGTTAGTTCATCTGCCAAATTCTGCTTTAGAAAGAATGCTGTAATTATCTGCCTAAATTAACTGGGCAGGCATTGGATACTCTTGGAAATACCAAATGGAGGGTAAATAATAGGGTACTTAGTGTCCTTGATAGAATATGGAGTTGTGGTGGCCGTCTTGCTGATTTGGTGGACCGTAATGATGTGAGTTACTCTCTTGATCTGTCATTATTTTTGTTTTTTGCTCTGAAGCAATCTTTTTTCGCTGTTTAATATATTCTAGCTGAGATAAGTTTGATTTGGTGACAAGCTAGAAACTTCCACATTGCAGGTTCCTTTACCAGAGAAGCCAGAAACTGAAGATGAAGCACAGCTTAGGAAATGGCAGTGGAAAGTCAGAAATGTGAAAAAGGAAAACAGAGAGAGGCATTCACAGCGTTGTGACATAGAACTTAAGCTTTCTGTAAGATCACCTTCTGTCGTGTACTGCAAATAATCACATTGTATTTCCTAATAGGATTTTATGCTGGTAGGTAGCACGAAAAATGAAAGATGAAGAAGGTTTCTATTACCCACACAATGTTGACTTTCGAGGGCGTGCATACCCCATGCATCCTTACTTAAATCATCTCGGTTCAGATCTCTGTCGGGGAATCTTGGAGTTTGCTGAGGGACGCACTCTTGGGAAGTCTGGTTTACACTGGTTGAAAATACACCTGGCAAATCTGTATGCTGGTGGTGTGGACAAATTATCTCATGAAGGTCGATTGGCTTTCACTGAGAACCATTTGGATGATATATTTGATTCCGCAGATAAGCCACTTGAAGGTAGACGGTGGTGGTTAAAGGCGGAAGATCCATTCCAGTGCCTGGCTGTGTGCATTAATCTTACTGAAGCTTTGAGAAGCTCCTCTCCAGAGACATTTATATCACATATTCCTGTTCATCAGGTACCCACTTTGTTATTTCATATTATCCTGCCCATGTCATATCTTTGTATTAAACTCATTTGCCTTGATTGAATCCTTATTATTCTCTGAGCAAAGGATAATAAGTTTAAGTTGCGGATATCTCATGGCTATGTTTTCTTTGATGGACATATTCTTTACTGCATCAAGAAAAGCTGTAATGAGAAATAGGTAGATTATGTGTTTGTGCCAAAAGCTCCCACAACTCTTTTTCTAGCATTGCTTTTGTGTGTGTTACTTTTTCTTTGGGTTGTAATAGCTAAACTTGATTGGATTTGTTTCTTATGTCTTATTTTTCGGTAGAAACAATCTAAAAGCTAAAGTTACTTGTATATGTTGACAACTGCTTAGGTACTGGAATTGTTCTTTTGGTTATAATATCATAAGACTGCTCCATATTCTGATGGGAGACTATCAAATTATAATCTCTTAAATTTCTTTTCCTATATGATACAAGTACCTGAGCTTGTTCGTATCTTTCTAACACATTCTAGTAGGTACAATGTATCTTAAGGTTCTTCATTCTAGTGCTGAATGGTTTCTCTCCTCTTGTTTTTCTCTAGGATGGTTCCTGCAATGGACTACAACACTATGCTGCACTTGGAAGAGACACGGTAGGGGCCTCGTTTTCTTTCAGCAGTTGGAGATAAGCTGCTTTTCCATTTTTTTATTTTCTCACAGAAATTTTTTTGGCAGTTGGGAGCAGCTGCTGTCAATTTGGTTGCACGAGAGAAGCCTGCAGATGTTTACTCAGGAATAGCTGCTAGGTAAGTTCATTTGTCTCTTTGTGAAATTAGGATCTTTTCAGGTCACAATTTTCGTTATTTTCGATTAAAATGGTAAGATTCAAGAAGGTATTTTAATTTCTTATACTTGTTTCTGGTACTCTGTTTCCCCTAGTCATGAAGGAAGAAAAGAGGTAGTTTATTGTAGGATAAATGTGTTTATTGAGCAAAGCACCCGTTGTGATCAGTTCTATCAAAACTCAAAAGTTTTATTATATTTTAGTAACATAAATAATTTTCTGTTTAAAAAAAATTTCCTGAGCTCTAACTTTTCATCTGATATGATATGAGAAAAATGAAGTTTTTGTTTTCTAGATTTATTCATGGATGTATGTATGGTAGGATGATGCATGCAAATTTCTTTACATGTGCTTGCATAAGGACACGTGCAAGTATTGTCAGACAAAGTAGTCCTGTAAAGCTTAATGGGTGGTGGGGAAAGGCTTTCAGAAACCCAATTTGACATTAGAATTTCTGTTCTTAATGAGCTGGCTATTGCAGTTGGTGCTAAAATATTGGTTATGCAATACCTGAAAATTAGAAAGAGGCACAATTTACTGTGTGTTCTTTTATTTTTTGATTTTATATTCTTAAACATGAGTCATTTATATGAATATTTCTTCATGAGGTCGGTTTGAGGGAAGCAATATGGTGATAAGGGGTCATATTTTCTTTTCAGAGTTCTTGTCATCATTCAGAGAGATGCGCAGAGGGATCCTGCAGTATTTCCAGATGCTTTGCGTGCAAAGTTGTTGCTGAGTCAGGTTTTTGCCCAAACGTTTCACATTTTGATTATGGGAAATTAGAAATTAGACTAGTTATCCCATTATGTTATTCAGAAGGTATGATTAAGGCATATATAAGGGATCCTTGTGAATTCAACTGACACTTAGTTATCAGGGGAATATAGATTGTCATTAACCCTGGTGGGTTTGTGCTTGTATCTTGTAATATGATAGTTGATTCTGATATGTGGGCATCATCTAGGTGGATAGGAAACTGGTAAAGCAAACAGTCATGACATCAGTTTATGGTGTTACCTATATTGGTGCTCGTGATCAAATCAAGAGGAGGCTGAAGGAACGTGGTGCACCCATGGAGGAGGCAGAACTTTTTGGTGCGTCTTGTTATGCTGCAAAGGTAAGAAAGGATTCATTTTAAGCTATGATCGCTTAATCCAGTGATACAAGACCATATGTCTATAAAAGAATCTATTTTATTGGAAAGATGACATTTTTTTGGTTGAATAGGTAACTTTAACTGCCTTAGGAGAAATGTTTCAGGCTGCTCGTGGTATCATGAGCTGGCTCGGTGAGTGTGCAAAGGTGTGTTTCTTTTCTTTATTTCGCTTTTGGCACACTTGTTTAAACTATCTTCAATAATAATTGGATTAATTTTGACTGTAAACGCTTACAATTTACAGATCATTGCATCTGAAAATCAGCCAGTAAGATGGACAACTCCACTTGGACTTCCTGTTGTGCAACCTTATCGGAAATTAGGGAGGCATACTGTAAGTGGTGTATTCTTAATAACTTGATGGAAACTTGAATGCCTATCAAGTCAATTTCATTTGTTTTGATCGATCGAATTTCAGGTCAAAACTTCCCTTCAGATTTTAACTTTACAGCGTGAAACAGAAAAGGTACTCTGCCTTCTGTTGACCTTATTTTTTACCTCCTAACAATGGAACAAATTTGTTTTGCGATTTTTTTTCTTCCCCATATTGCTTTTGTTGTTCAGAAGTGGGCCTTTCCCATGCCAGGCTTATTCGAAAGTGAGGTTCTGTGATAACCTTCTTTTGTTAGTACAAGGTTTGTTCTAGGATTATATCATCTTACTGCAAAGAATGGTCAATAGGTCTAATCAGTATCCATATTTTTTCATGAGATCATTGTTAAATTCATTTTTTCATAACTTTCTGGCCAAAACTTAAATGTTATGGTCTTCCTTTCTTTATAGGTCATGGTAAAAAGGCAAAGGACGGCTTTCCCACCAAATTTTGTTCACTCCCTTGACGGTTCTCATATGATGATGACAGCAGTTGCTTGCAGAAAGGCAGGTTTAACGTTTGCAGGTGCTTTGTTTTTTCTTTCTTTCTTTTTCCTTTTATTTCTACTTATTCCTTTACTTCAACTTCCTGTTACTGTATTTATTTGTGTATGATAACAGGCGTTCATGATTCATATTGGACACATGCATGTGACGTGGATGAAATGAACAGAATTCTTAGAGAAAAGTTCGTTGAGCTTTATGAAATGCCAATACTTGAGAATGTAAGTAATCTTCACACCCAAATACCTCATTTCGAATTAGATAAATAAAATACTGTTTTTGCATATCATCGTACTTGTTTCTTGTTTTGGTAACAATTCGGAATTATTGTTATAAATTGCCTCCAAACTCTGTATTTCAATTTTGTCAACTACTTGGTAAAACACTATCTTCAACTTCTTAAAGTTCATTTTTGGATCACAATTTTCAAAGCAGGTAGAGGATAGTACAAGATATGATAATTGTGTCAGTGAAGAAAATATGGAATAGAAATTTATATTAAATACCATTTTGAAATTGAAGATGAATATGCCACCTAGGAACTTCTTATCTACATTCCTGTGTAGTGTAGAGGTGTTTGTCTAAGAACATTGTTTGTTTTTTGCAGTTATTGGACAGCTTTCAAAAGTCTTTCCCTAAATTGGTATTCCCCCCTCTACCTGAGAGGGGTGATTTTGATCTAAGAGAGGTGTTAGGGTCGCCATATTTCTTCAACTAATTGATGCAAGGGCCTTTCTGCCTGATACTGGGACAAATCCATGCTGCAGTAGATATCAGTTCCTATCTCTGGCAGTTTTAGCAATAATGCAGGCATTGGTATGCAAAAGCTGGCTCTATTAGCAAATTTTTTGGTGGGGCCTTGCTGCTCAATGCTTGTATATATCTGGGAAAAGCAGCAAGGTCTCTCCCACTTGGCTTTTTAAGCCTTTGTATAGTCAATGTAGATACAAGTTCTCGAGCATGTATGTAGCGCTCATAGAGAAACTTTCGAGGAGCTGATATGGTGCTATACTTCTGACTGATAGCTGAGAAGTCAAAATTCTACAGATTTAAAGCTGCGTATCTTCCATTGACATCATCGTTTCACGAGAAGGATGATGACAATAGTGGTGAGTGGGAACAAGGTGAATGTGAACAAGAGCATGATGTTTGATATGCAAAGCGATGAAAGCAGCAGACTTCATTCCTACTTGCTGATGTAATACAAATTCAGTGCCAATCCATCCATTAGATATATGGATTTGCTATGTATCGTGCCATACGGAAAGTGAAAAGAGAGAAAAATAATGTGTAGAGATAATATATTGCCAAATACATGAGTTTATTTGTTAAATGTTTAGAATCATGTGAATTCTCATGAGTACATTTCTCTCAATCCTGCAGTCTAAATGCGCAGTAAAATGTGTGGAAAATGAACTTTGACAGTTAACTGAACTCTAATGTACACTCTGTCTGATCCCTTAAAGCACATGCCCTTCCTCAAATGGTAGACAAAATCAGAAGAAACTGTTATTAAGAACTTCCTCATCTCTATACATAATTGATAATCTTACAGAAAAACTTCAACCGGTCAATTTTGCATCTCAAATAAAGAAGTGCATTTAGCATTTTTCCTCCTATTGATGCACAATCTTTTCAAATTGATTGATGACGGCATACAGCAGCACAAGTATTATTGTGTTCCTCCAGTGAAGCACCAAGGAAGGCATCTCTGTTTTGGTAATTCAGAGTGCAACGTTTTAAGGTTGCAAACCTGAAATCATGACTCAGCATCCTAATTTAATACCCAAAACGCTTGTTAAGTGCAGTTTGTCCATCGCCCGATTGTCCTACACGATGAAACATGAAAAACAATAATAAAATCATGAGGAAAGAAAAACCAAATTTTAAAAAAATGCAACCAGAATAACTCGCCAAGATAACAGGTTCTAATCCTACAGACATTAGAAAAACAGAAGGGAATTACCTTCAGGAGGTACCCATGATTCATAATCTGTATCAATATTGAGAAATGCAGGCTTCTCAGGGCCAAGCACTCTTCTTGGCCTTTTTGTATCATTTCTTGATTGGTTAGTACCAACTGATTCTTGACTTTCAGACTTTACTTCGTCATCATCTGCATGATACCCTCTTTTATGCTTCAATAATAGTGCCACAGCATCCTCGGCCTTGAATTGGGTTCTTGCAGAGGAGGATGTTGACTGATCAAGAGTATTATCATCAGGTTTGTCAACCTGGTTCTTTTTCCTTATAATCAGACCAGAGGCATCTTCAATCATAGAGTCCACCTTAAGAAAAGCATCGTCAGTATTCTTCAGCATTTTCTGTCTTTCTTTGTAGCCTACAAATTGCTCAGACTCTTCCACATGTAAACCCTCATCTTCCCGTTGGATCGCCTTCATCTCTCTATCCTCTACAGCTCCAAGCCATTGGGGCTTAGGAATAGCATATGCAGAAGTTTTCTCCTCATTTGCATCACTGACAATCTTGTCAGCTTCTGGCTTCTTATTTATTTCCACAGCAGTAACTGGAGTTGTTTCTTTCTGGACAGAGACATTTACAGGTTTTCCTGAACCACTGCTTTTCTTTGGCTCTGTGGGAGCTTTCTTCTTGATGTCAGTAGTTGACTTTTCAGATTTCTGAAAATTTTCTACCTGTACTTTCGAATCTCTCCTTTTAGTGGCTTCTCCTGTTGGATCAGCAAATTTCAACAAGTACAAGATCCTATCCAACTCAGATTGGAGAGTTGACAATTCCTTCTGATGTTGCATGGTTTTATCAAGCACTAAGAACAAACACAGATAATGACAAAATAGTTAGGTAAGATAATTCAATCATAATTCCAAAAGAGTAATAAATAAAATATGAAAAAATGAAAATGTTGTAGTTTGAAAAGATGTGCAGCATGTTGTAGAAGTAAGAGATGAGAAAATAGTACAGAATTAGTTGGTAAATATATAAGTAATATATATAATGGTTATTTGTAGAAGAAAAAGGGCACTTATCATAATACCCCTACTGCTTTGCCAACTTATCCTAGAGCAATTGCATAAGAACAATAACAGACAGTCCTATGCAACAAGAAGGCAAGGCAAATACTTTCAGATAAAAAAAAATAATTAAAAAAAAAGAGAAAAAATCAAAGCCACTATGCATCGAGAGGTTTTCTTCATAAGCAAAAATTCCCCACCTAACTGAGATGAAAGCCCAGACATGTAAGCATCGAGTGCATCCCCCGATTCAGTTTCTACATCAGTTTCTGATGCCATTTTGTCTTTCTCTTTCTCAAACAACTCTTTCTTGTCTTCCATTTCTTTCATGATCACATCTCTCTTGTCAAGAAGAGTATCAGCAGTTTCGATTGATTGGCTCTCATTAGCTTTCTGGATTGAAGGCTTCTTCTTTGTCCGGTCATAGAATTCATCATCATCACTGAACAATAAAAAATATTGCTGACATTAACTGTTATTCTAGTTTATGTTATTATGATCTTTTTTAATAAGGAAATGCACAATAGAATATGTTTTGGAAGTTATTTGGAATATTTACTGAAACCAAATAAAGAATCATGTCAATGATTTTGCATTAAGGTCCCAAATTTTGGCAAGGAAATGGAATCATTTATTCATTTCCATTTACCCATTTTAAAATCATCAAAAAGTTCCCATTTCAAAAGCAACTTTGAGATAACCAATTACCTCAAGAAGTCTTCTTCATCTTCTCCCATTCCTTTTTTCTTGCCACGATATGTATTTCCAGAGCGTGCACCTAAACTTTCTCTGATACTTTCATTTAATGTCTCTTCCAAATTTTCCAGTTCTTCCATGATCTATACAAACTACAATGTCAAAACGGAAAGAAAAAGTGGAAAGAGAGACGAGAAGAATTAAGCTGGTCCTATAAGCAACCAGACTACATATATGAAAGCGAAGCAAGAGCAGATTTACATTTCATCAGCATTGCTACCTACCTGTGCTATTCTTTGTTCATTCCGAGCAATCTGAGTTTGTTGCCCTTGTGTCAACCCACCTTGACTAATGTCTTTAGCACGAATAAGATCTATTTCTCTCTTCATATGAGCAATCTGTAGCCAGAAAAGCATAGATATTGTGGCAATTAAACAATTGGAATTTGGAAAAGAAGTCATCTTATAAGTGGCTGGATAAAAGATCGTGTTATAATAGAAATTTCATTGCTGTTAAATAAGTTATAAAGATGGGACCACTTGCCTTTTGAGTCCTTTTTATAACTTTCTCACGGGTTTTTTCCTGCTTCTCAGTAAGCTGTCCTTTGTAAGTTTGCCAAGTCACTGCATCATCTTCATCCTAAAAATCCAAAAGGACATATAAGTACGGAACAAAAGCAAGTAAATTATTTTCTTTTGCATAAAAAAAAAACATTTGAATTTGTACACAATGCAATTGGAGTAAGAATTCCTAATATTCAGACTAGAATTCATAAATTAAATTTTTGATTAAAAACATGAAAATAATTATTGAGAAAGAGAAGGAAAAATTACAACGCAAATCAGGAATCTACAAACCACCCCAAAAAAAAAAAAAAAGCCCTTATATGAAGGCACTTTGAAGGACTGTGGAAATCTAATGAGAACCAAAGTTCTTGAAGGCAATTAAAAAAATCAAATTTTCTCAATCAAATTGCTGGCAAAGAGACGGGTATAAGGATATAAGTATACATTGGATTATTCTACTCATGCACAATAATTTGAATATCTCCTTATCAAAGTATCAAATAAGTACGTAATAATGGAAAAAAAAAAAAGAAAAAAGAATCCCTGCATTTTCAAACCTAGGGGAAAAAAATGAATGAGAAGAAGCCCGTAAAACAACAAAAAAGCATACATGCAGCCTTCCAAATATGTTGCGCAAACCCCTTGAAAACTAAAATGTATATTCTACAAAAAACTGTGTACCAACATTTCCATCCAATGTCAATTAAAATTTCAAAGCCACACAAACCTCAGCTTCTTCAATAGCATCTTCTCCCATGCCCCATGAGATACCATCAGCACAAGAAGCGTCTAGTCTTGCTCGTCGAAGTGAATCCTCTTGATCTAATATCTCTTGTTGAATCTTAGATTCTCTAATGAGGTTCAAGTCTTTTTCCTGTGAAAAAAAAAAAAAAAAACACTATAGCAATCCAAACAAATATGCAAACTACGCATGATACATTGATTATGGGAATAAACTTGTTACATCAGAAAAATAACTATATTTATGCTATAAATGCTTTAATTCACCCCCTCCCACTCCTGCTCCCACCAAAAATTTAAAAATTTAGGTTATTAAAAAGGGAACAGCGCTAATAAACAGAGATACGAAATTTCCCTGTATCTATCTTAATCTATTAAAAATGGAAAGGAAAGATGGAATAAAAGAGCAGCATCCTAGAAAATAAAGAAAACAGAAACAATTCCAAAAAAACTACTTTCTAACTTAATCTAATAAAAATGGGAATATCATATCTCATATTGAACTGATCAATATATATCAAACAAAAATTACTATATTTGTATAAGACTTACCGGTGGCATCAAGTCAGGTGGTCCTTGGAAAATGTACAGTCGAGATGATCTGTGAAGGAATAACAGAAACATATAGAGAAATTAATCAGATAAGTTAAGAATCACAAAGTCCCAGTAATAGTCTCATATAATCAAAAAAAAAAAAAAAGAACCACAAAGTCAAATGTAGTAAAGATAAAGAATTAATAAAAGTGACACCATGACCCAAACTAAACTAGGAATATAGATGAGCTTGTAAGCAAAAATTGACACATGAAATAACATAGCAAAAATTGACACATGAAATAACATAGCAAAAATTGACACATGAAATAACATGACATTGTCAATACAATCACATATTATTTCACTTACTGGCCAAAACGAATGACATCACCAACGTGTAAGTCCACATAAACCCTTTTCTCTACCTGTTGAATTGGAAAACAATTAAAGGAGGTCAGGAACATGATACTACAAATTGACCAATAATCATATAGAATCAAGAAAGGAAAAAGGGAGAGTGAGAGTGAGAGTGAGAGTTTTACAGAAAAGATTATCAGAAAGAATAAGTTAGTATCAAACAAGAAACTTTTATTTGGTCATATAAGAAAGCTAACAAATTCTAATGTCTAAATGCCATAAACACTGAATTTGATGATTTCAATCTAAAAAGGCTACAAGTTTTTCTCATATAGTCACCATGATTTTGAAAATGCAAATCACTAACCATAACAAAATGACAAAGTAAAAATTGAAAATTTTTTATAATGTATAGCAGGTCTTTCATTGACAGTCTAAATGGAACTAACACAGCAACCCAATGAAAAATCAAATCTGAAACTTCCAGCAAGAAGTTCAAAGAGGAATCTCCGTTTAAGAACCTGATACTAATGAAAAATGCAGTGCACTTAGATATATTTAAAAATACATTAACTAAAGAGCAGTTTGAACTTTGATACCTGGTTCTTGTTAATAAAAGTACCATGAGTACTGCCCACATCATAAAGATATGCATCTCCACTTCTTTTAAATTGAATCACTGGCAATGAGAAACATTAGTATAAGTTACAACAACGTGACTAGCATCATCAACGCACATGAAAAAAGAAAGAAAATTTCTAGTAAATCTGTGCCAATGAAACTCTACTTATAGGTGGGTGGATGATTGGTAAACATAAGCTGCCAAGTGAAATTAAGTGTTTGCTAAAATCGTTGGCTTTTAAACTCTTTAAATCAAGCAGAAGTACAACAGTTACAAATACAATCTCAAAGGTCAAAAAAATCAACTTAACAGCAAGAAGAGCAGGTCAAAAGCAGTGAAGAGAGCAAGAATTAAATTGCATACCAGCATGAAACCGAGAAATTGTAGAGTGCTCGAGTACAAAATCGCAGAGGTCAACCCGTCCAAACATATACGCGCCCTTATTGCACCTGCACAACAACCATGGCATTTCACATTAACAATCAAAAGGTTACGTATTTGGCTCAATGGAAGATATTATAGTTGAAAGGAAGTAACGTAACTTACACGTCATATTGATCAACAATGGATCCATCTTTCAGCACTTCAAGGTAGAATTTATGGCAGGGTGACCCACTCCATTCAGGAATCTTGTAAGGCACGGAGCTCGGCTGTTTCTGCACTGGAGCTGCAAGTGAATTAGGTTGCTCTTCTTGATGTGGTGTATCGTTTGAGGAATTTTCGGTGTTAGGGTTTGGGTTTTTGGCAGGAGGTGGACCCATTGGGGCTACTGTCGTTGTCGCTGTTGAACAGGAGGCTGGGGCCTCTTCTGCTGGTGCTGGGAGTTTTGGCGGCGGAGGTGGCACGTCCGTGACGGTGGAGGCGTCGGGGTCGGCGTCGGTGGTTGTCATGTTGTCTGAAGGAATAAGTTTTGCTCAAGGAACGGTTTTCACCGTTTTAGCGGATCGAGAGGAAGAGGCGGCGGTTTGGCGGGTCGGGTCTAATATTTATCTTATTTCTTAAATGGCTTTTCCTGTCAGGTGGATGTTTTATAATTTTGAAGTGCTTCCTTCCTCAGCAATTTATGGTTCTTTTTGTATGTTTTCTGATTCTTTTTGTATGTTTTCTGATAAATGATATATTAAAAATCTATTTGTATGTCTTATAGATGATTTAGAAGATTGATATCAAATCTCGATATTTTTTATTTTAATATTATATTATTACAAATTTACTGATATTATATAGTTAATAAAAAATCAACTCAAAACCATTGGATACTACCGAAATACTCTCTTTGAATTAGTGAGTTTGTAATAATACACCATAACTAAAAACATCAAATCATAATTATAAGTTATATAACAATCTCATTATAATATCATTGTTTTAATAAAAACATGCATCAAAATACACACAATTTATTATTATTATTTTTTTTAGGCTAACCCATCTGCAACCTTATTACAGGTTCGTGATATACTACCGTCGAGGCTCACTGCATCACTTGCTACACATCTGCAATAAGCCAATAAAGCTCAGCACGGACTGCTACATTTACTCAACACCAATTGAGTCACATGAAAGGAATCCAATTCGACGACCAATGGCGAACTGGAGATCCTCAACTTCAGCAAAGTCAAAGTTATACACCAAACTAGCTTGATTAACCCCTGCAACCATAACCCGTCTCCATGCTCCAAAGCCAACCAAGCCTCTATCGCCATCAACAGCCGCATCCACATTTAGTTTAAACCAGCCATCCGGTGGTGGTTCCCAACACCCCACCAAAAAACTAAGCCACAACTCTGCCTCCCAAAGCTTATCATACTGTAATTTTCGAAAAGAGTCTAAAATAGTCGCTGCACAATCAAATACATGCTGAGGACGCAGCTCAGTATCCCTCATATAAATATTAGACACAACAGAATGCAATATGTGAAAGACTGAAAGTAATTTCAGTAAAGCAATAAATGGAAAAGCTTTATCTATTCAAGAAGTTGGATGATGTTGATACAGAGACTGCATTTTAGATTCCAAAACGGCAACGTATTTATCGAGCATTGAAATTACAGCTTCAAATTGCGTCACTTGCTGCTCAATCGAATCAATCTGCTGCACATACTCATCAAAGCTCCCGCTTTTCTTCTTCAACTGCTCCACAAAAACCCTGAGCCCCGCCGCCACGTCACCAAAGCCTTTGTACTCCTCCGCCACTCTCAGATTCATCTTCTCCAAGAGCTCCAGCGTATTATTCGTCCCCTAATTTTTAATTTCTCTTTTTATTTGGTCTCGGGAAAAAAAAAAGTCCAGAAAGTTAAAATTAATTTCGTAAGTTAGTGATCTGACCTGGAGCTCGGATTTTACCATAGCGGAGACGCTGGTAAAGAGATCGTTGAGTGACTCAGCGAGTTCATCGCGCGCCTCTGTCTTAGGTTCTTCCTCTTTCCCTGCCATGCCTCTGCAATAGCGATTGTTTCGACTGAGGCCCAAAAGCAATGATCAGAACTCAAAAAGAATTGGAAGTTATTGTTAAAACGACAACATTTTGTTGTCGTTCGGAATTAATAACTTTTGGGCCCGTTTCCTTTGGCCCATTTTCTAATGAAAGGATTATAAAGTGTATCAGACCAATAATCTATCTCCTTTAAGGAAAAAAACGTTAATAATCTACAAAAATAATTTATTAAACCGAATTTTTTAAAACGAGAAAATTTCTCAAAATCTTTTTATTAATGTCGCTACAAATTCTTTTTGAAGAAAAATGGATGATTGATGACAGCTGTCATGTTGAATTTAGCCAAATACGCATGTAATAATGAAAGTGGACAAGGAATTATTATTTTACTAAATTGAAATTGGCATGATTCGTGATTGCTTTTAAGAATAATGAAAATAGTCCAAACTATTTTATTGACTAATTTATCCGAAAATAATCAACTGATAAAAAATCATTTTACTTTTTGAATATTTTTTGGTAGAAAAATAACATTTTTATGTGTGTATACATTGTACAATTGTACTGATTAAAATAAGTCGATGTAAACATATAAATGGAAATTAATTAATTGATTGTGCTTATTTTCCAGGCTATCGAATATCGATCTGTTTAGTAAAGCTAAGAGAAAAGAAACGAATAGACCGGTAGCGTCGGGTGTGTTAAATCCTCGGAAATGGCACAAAACTCAACGGCGATTTCGCCACGTTCTTAATTTCAGGTTTTTTTTTTAAATCATTGCATTAATTTTCCTACCGAAAAAATCCTAAACTTCTAGATTTTTAGATTTTTGCTACTAAATTTCTCACCTTGTTTTTTTGTTTTTTCAAATGGACTAAAGTGTGGAGTGTGGAAGTGAAATTAAGCAAATGAAGGCGGGAAGTGCTGCGAAATTGATTGTAGATGCGCTGCTCCAGCGGTTTCTCCCGCTTGCACGACGCCGTATTGAAACGGCGCAGGCTCAGGTTACATTTTGTTTATTTAGTCCATACATGTTCGCTTTTCTAAAATAACTCATTGCTGAATTGAAATTTTGAAGATTTTGGGTTCAGTGAAACTGCTTTATTAGTTTAAAGCTGAATGTAGCTTATTTAAATGCAAATTATATAAGTTTAATTAGGGAATGTAAATTATATGATTTGTTGGTTCTCAGGTGGTGGGTTTTTTAGTTTCTGCAGGAGAACCTTTGAGGTGCTGATTTTTTTTTTTTTTTCCTATCTGAATGGGGTTAGTGCTGCTAGAATAAATTCTACTTAGGTCTGGGAGTTGGGAGTTTCTTCACTCAATAAAAAAAAAAAAAAAGAAATCTTTCATCATGGCAATTTGAGGCTTTAATCAATAAAGGGTAGAAGTTTCAAAGGATGATTCTTGGTATCCCTTTCTGGCTCTTCTTGTAAGAGAGTGAAAATTGAGCACTTTAAAGGGATTTGGGTCACATTGGTGGTTGAGAGGGTAGATTAAGTGGTGAGTTACGATTATTTCTTATGTTAGGTAATTGAGAAGTTTCTTATCATGTGCTCTTGTTGGTTGATAGGACTTTTCTGGACTTCTTATGACTAACCATACTCACTCGAGCCTTTGATAGTTTCATGAAATTTTGATTCTTGTCTTTATGATTTGTTGATTATACGGTCAAGAAAATCCTGTTCTTCATAGCTATGGATTCATGTGTAAATCGTTCCAGCTTACTATCACCAACACATCTCTTGGAACATTTTACATGCACAATTGGTTGTTTGCTAACTATTATGTGGTCATATTTTAATTTAGGTTGATGCTCATCCCATGTTTTTTAATCTTCTTTATATGGTTAATTTGCAGGATGGACAGTACCTTCGACCATCAGACCCTGCTTATGAGCAAGTATTAGATTCCCTTGCCATGGTTGCACGACATACACCCGTCCCTCTTTTGGAAGCTCTTCTTAGATGGAGAGAAAGGTGGGCGATTCCCCACCTGGCCTGCTGAATTTGTTCTCCTATTTTTGTCGTGATTTAGATTGATATACTTTTACGAAATCAAACCCCTTCCTACCTGTATCACTTGTGTACATGTTATTTGGTGAATGCTTTTTGTTGGATACCCTTAATACGGACTGAAAATAGTAAACTTCCAGATAATGTGCTACGCTATATTGCTTTTTGATCACTGTTGAGATATATAAATATATTGTGGATTTGTTCTTCTGAATCAATCAATTTGCAACTTCAATGCATGTCCAGTGGTTTGCGGTCGCAGTTGTACTACGCCTTCTGTACGTGTTATGAATGTAGTAGATAAAGATAATGACTAACTAATATCAAAGCACTGCTCTTTTTTTTTTATGGGGTTATTGTTGGTTATATTTTCTATAACCTTTTTCTTTTTGTGATGTTTTTAGCAGTGAATCTCCAAAAGGCGCAAATGACGCATCTACATTCCAAAGAAAGGTTCACTTTATGATTTCTTCTTTTTCTTTTCTTTTTTTCTTTTTTTCTTTTTTCCCAGAGTGCAGTATGGCTGCTTTTGGTTGCTTTGTGGGTTCTGTTCCACTATGTAATTCTTATATTCTCTGGAAACTTATTTTTCTTTATCAGGACTACTCTGCCTATGTTTGGTTGAATGAAATGGTAGGAGAGGAGAGGAATGGAAAGGAAAGAGAGGGAGAAAAAATGAGTAAAAAGGGTGGGGGGTCAATCTTATTTTCATTGTTTGGTTGGACACGAAATTCATCTTTCTCCATCTTGTTTCTTTCCCCTCTCCTCATTGCCTCTCCTCTCCTCTCCTTTTATTTCTTCAAACCTAACATGCCAAATAGAAAAATATCGCACTTGTAAACCATTTTTTTTTTAATGCAAAAAGTTATAGTCTTGTCAAAGAAATGCCTAACCAATTGTGTCTTTAATAATATGTTTATATGGGCTTCAGCTTGCTGTGGAGTGCATATTTTGCTCTGCATGTATTCGCTTTGTGGAATGCTGTCCTCAGGAGGGGCTTACAGGTTTCTTTATTACATGTTATGCAGCATTTTGTCTGAATCTGTGGTTATTGCAGTAAAATGAAATGGCTTGTTGTCATTGCAGAGAAGCTTTGGTCTGGGCTTGAAAGTTTTGTTTTTGATTGGCTGATCAATGCCGACCGGTAAGACTGCAATATTATGACATTCAAATGCATTTTTTTTTAACTCTGGTTTTGTGCTATTCTTGACCTTAGTTTTTTATATATGAAATAAGCAAAACTTGTGTCGTACTATATTTCTGATTTAGCTTACTACTGTCAATTTTTGTAGTTTCAATTGATTGTTAAGACCAGTCCTCTTTTTCCCCTTGGGGTTATGAAATTTAGCTTGCAAATTCTGGCCTTCGTATTTCTGGGCCTCTGTTTGTTTGAACCTCAGCATAACATTCAACATGGGAGACTGATGATTTTCTTGGGATAAATGTTGGGATGAATTTAATATATTTTTGATGCAGGGTTGTCAGCCAGGTTGAATATCCGTCATTGGTTGATTTGCGGGGCCTCCTCTTGGACTTAGTTGCTCAGCTATTAGGTGCCTTATCTCGAATCAGGTACTTGAAAAGTATCTTTCCTTATGAAATTATACATTTTTGTGATTTGTGTTGGTGTCTCAAATTTCTACTTTTCTGACTAGGGTTTGTGATTTGTGTTGGTGTCTCAAATTTCTACTTTTCTGACTAGGGTTTGTGATTTGTGTTGGTGTCTTAGATTTCTACTTTTCTGACTAGGGTTCGATATCTTGTCTCAGTTTGTTGTATTTTTTAGTGGAATATGTGTTGCTATTTCTTGTTGTATTTTTTAGTGGAATATGTGTTGCTATTTCAACAGTCAAATTCAGCTTATAAATAATGCAGTTTACTGGTTAGAGGAAGTATTTTCTGTAATTGTGATCTCTTTTATGCATTTAACTGGATAACGGTTCTAAGTTATGGCTAGAAATAAATACAGGAATTGGAATTTATTTTTTGTGCTGTGCTTCTGGAACAAACTATTTAATGTTTTGCACTTTCCCTTTTCTTCTGCAGGTTTAGTTCTGTAACTGAGCGTTTTTTTATGGAACTCAATACTCGTCGGATTGATACTAGTGTTGCCCGAAGTGAAACTCTTAGTATCATTAATGGCATGCGCTACCTGAAACTCGGGGTAAGCATTTAATTATGTCCTTCCAGAAAATATTAGTGAAAATACAAGAATATAACGATATATTAATTACCAGGTTAAGACTGAGGGTGGACTGAATGCATCAGCCTCCTTTGTGGCAAAAGCAAACCCTCTTAACCGTACCGCACATAAACGCAAAAGTGAGCTTCACCATGCACTATGCAATATGCTGTCAAACATCCTAGCGCCACTTGCTGACGGTGGTAAAAGCCAGTGGCCTCCTGTAGGTGTAGAGCCTGCACTTACTCTATGGTATGAAGCTGTTGGCCGAATAAGAGTGCAGCTCATGCATTGGATGGACAAACAGAGCAAACATATAGCAGTAAGTGGATCTCTGATGATCTTTCTTTTTCTTCCGTGATCAATTTCGTGGTTGTTCTGTTTTCTGAGAAATAAAGTTTCTTTTATTCTAATATTCAAACTATGCAAATGGTACTTTTATGCTTTATCTTGAATTTTTTGCAAGCAGAGATTTCTGTTTATTTGAAACCTTTTCCTCATTACCTTGTATTTCCATTGTGTGGCTCTTAATTTGGATCCCTAAACTTCCTACTGAACCTGTATAACTTAGATCTTAAGGTGTTGATGTTGGGACTTTTCACTGAATTTTTAGTTGGGAACAACTCTTCTGGTGCAACTTGTAGCCAAATCATATCATAAACGTAATAGTTTAATTAATCATTTTCACACCTTAGGATTAATATTTTTCTTTTTAATTAATAGGAAACTTACTCATCTTAGGAGTACTAATACTTCTGAACTTTATGATTGTTCTGAGAAGTGTGTGGTCATACATTGTGTGTTTTTTGTATCTTGTGTAGATGCACTAATTCACTGAGGAAACATCTCTTCATGCTTAAGCATGATCTCTAAAATGATTGGACTTGAACTTTTCCTTGTCAATAATTAATAATTGTTTTTAAGTTTACACGCTTCGTTTATAGTTTTTATTTTTGCTAGATAAGAATGAATTGGAGATTATTCATTGGATATTTACCCATCGCTTGGTCTGTGTAGCCACAACCTAGCCTTTGCGTATGTTTTTATTTATCCTCTCATTGTCAGTTTTTTGTGCTAGGTTGGCTACCCGTTGGTCACTCTTCTTTTATGTCTTGGTGATCCTCAAGTATTCCACAACAACTTAAGTCCTCACATGGAGCAACTCTACAAGCTTTTAAGAGTGAGTTTCATTTTATTTAATGCTTAGACTTGGCAGTGGGAAAGCACATTGTTCATTGAGGGGACAGAGACATATCTAGGTGCTATTTTCCAAGTGGTTTATGACTGCATTTGGTTTGTTGTGCAGGAAAAAAACCATCGTTTTATGGCCCTCGACTGCCTTCATCGAGTTTTGAGGTTTTACTTGAGTGTTCATGCAGCAAATCAGGCTCCAAATCGTATATGGGACTACCTAGACAGTGTGACCTCTCAACTTTTAACAGTTTTGAGAAAAGGAATGCTTACTCAGGATGTGCAACATGATAAACTAGTTGAATTCTGTGTGACTATAGCAGAACATAACCTTGATTTTGCCATGAACCATATGATACTAGAATT
Organism: Citrus sinensis; assembly: GCF_022201045.2. Lineage (NCBI taxonomy): Eukaryota > Viridiplantae > Streptophyta > Magnoliopsida > Sapindales > Rutaceae > Citrus > Citrus sinensis. The sequence continues at coordinate 24,638,401 of NC_068561.1, forward strand.
GCTGAAGCAAGATAGTTCAAGTGAAGCGAAGGTTATTGGTCTCCGTGCTTTACTTGCTATTGTTATGTCACCTACAAGCCAGCATGTTGGTTTGGAAATATTTACAGGTAACTGTCAGTGGTCATATAGTCTGAATTGTTGATATGTGGTTATCTTTTTATAACCATACATCATTGATTTTGATGCTTAAGCAGGTCATGATATCGGCCACTACATACCGAAAGTTAAGGCTGCAATTGAGTCAATTTTAAGATCTTGTCACAGGACCTATAGTCAGGCTCTTTTAACATCTTCAAGGACCACCATAGGTAATTTCCTCTTTAAAATTTTGTGAATTGTTGAATTAGTATATGAAAGAAGCTTAATATTTGGTATTTTTATTTTCTTTTTCAAAATTTCCAAGTAATAACCCTGGTAGCTGGGTACGCGAAGTCACAAAAATAAAGCAAGCCTTGTTTTCTCCAATTTATTGTCAAATTCTCTTGTTATTTGATTGAAGACAATGTTTTAATGGATAAGTAAAAACATGAATGTGAATGTTTATAACTGTTTTCCATAACTGTATGAAGTAATCCATTTATCTGGTGACTTATCATAATTTATTTGTTTCATTGGTTATGTGTGTATAACTCAAAATTGAACCAATGACAGTTGTCGATGAACCAAACTTGAACCTTAACTGAAGTAGGTTAGCTTTTTAGCTTTAGCAAGCAAAAACATGCTGGTAACTAATAAATTAATGATTACATTAGATAACACTTTTCTGTTAGTGAAGTTATATTTACCGTAGTATTTGGAGTCCCATTTTAATATATTGCAGTGTCAAAAACTTGAATATTAAGTAAGTAAAGGAATCTAATTACAGAGTTGAAAATTTATTCAGGAAGTCTTAATTTCTGTATTAATTGGATTGTCTTTGCTAAAATTGCATGAAATTTACGCTTTTGTTCTGTACCATTATATACCATATTGTTTAAATTCATTTATTGATTTTTTCTTCTTTAGATGCTGTAACCAAGGAAAAGTCTCAAGGATATCTCTTCCGGTCGGTGCTGAAATGCATACCCTACCTGATAGAAGAAGTTGGCCGAAGTGATAAAATTACTGAAATAATACCCCAACATGGCATAAGTATTGATCCTGGTGTTCGTGAGGAAGCAGTGCAGGTACTGAACCGGATTGTAAGATACCTTCCCTATCGTCGCTTTGCAGTTATGAGGGGGATGGCCAGCTTCATCCTACGGCTTCCTGATGAATATCCTCTTCTCATTCAAACATCATTGGGACGCTTGTTGGAACTCATGCGTTTTTGGAGAGCTTGTCTAATTGATGATAAGCTAGAAACTAATGCTGCAGATGATAAGCGTGCTGGGCAGAAAAATGAGGGATTTAAGAAGCCTTCTTTCCATCCAGAACAAGTAATTGAATTCCGCGCTTCAGAGATTGATGCAGTTGGTCTCATATTCCTTAGCTCTGTGGACAGTCAGATTCGGCATACAGCATTGGAGCTTCTGCGCTGTGTACGAGCCTTGAGGAATGATATACGAGACCTTACAATTCGTGACCAGTCTGATCACAATATAAGAACTGAAGCTGAACCTATATATATAATCGATGTTCTAGAAGAGCATGGGGTGGGATATATTAACTGTATAATTTAGGACTTATTTTCCTTCTTGTGTTATTTTATCTTTTAAGCAATCTCATGATTCTTGATTTGCTGCCATGTGTCCTTAAATCTTTAAAATTTTCAGGATGACATTGTTCAAAGCTGCTACTGGGATTCCGGACGCCTATTTGATTTGAGACGAGAAACCGATGCTATTCCTCCTGAAGTGACTCTTCAGTCTATAATATTTGAGAGTCCTGATAAGAATAGGTGGGCTCGATGCCTTAGCGATCTTGTCAAATATGCTGCTGAACTGTGCCCAAGATCTGTACAGGAAGCAAAGTAAGTAATTTTTTTCCCTTTATTCTATGATTTTATTGTCTTCCTGGTTTTTGTGCTCAAATATTATTGCGGGTTCTTCTGTAAGACAATTAAGTAATGTAGCTTGCTAGATATTGGACTCGTTGCTTCTTATTCATCTTTTTTTTTTTTTAATTTAAAGCTAACAAGTTCACTAACAATTTAGCGTGTAACAGAGATCTATTTTAGAAATCACCAGTTGATAAATTACCACAAACTTATTATTGTTCTGCCTCTAGCAATATTTTTGAAGTTTATGATTAAATTTTCATTATAATAAATTTCATAAACGATTAAGTTCCTAGATCTCAATTTGATTGAAGATTAATTGCAGGTTAGAGGTTGTGCATCGACTTGCTCATATCACACCTGTTGAGTTAGGTGGAAAGGCTCCTACTTCTCAAGATGCAGACAACAAACTGGACCAGTGGCTCTTGTATGCAATGTTTGTGTGTTCATGTCCTCCGGATACTAGAGATGCTGGAAGCATAGCAGCAACCAAAGATCTTTACCATTTTATTTTCCCCTCTCTTAAATCTGGTTCTGAAGCACATATTGTAAGTACATGTTAAAATTAGTCTTTCTGGTTCATTAAATTAAATAATTGTTAATTCAACTTCCTAATATAATGTGACAACCTCTTATGTCTATTCATTTTTGTATATACTTCCACATGTAATCCTGATTGGAAGCACTATTGGAATGTATATAGTCATCCATGATTTCATATGGTTGTAGGATGTTGGTATCAATCTGAGTTGAAAATCATCTTTCTAATTTGAGTCTATTTCTGTTCATGCTACTGTATTGCTTCTCCTCGAACATGTAAAATATTTTCCCATTAATTGCTTATCTATTTGAATTAATGTGTTGGTTGGGCAAACTGTGGTAACCCCATTTTAATCTATTTTCTTCATCATTTCTTTGTCAGTGGTGTTAATTAGGTATATAGATGACAAAGTTGAGTTTTACTGCAATTTCAGCTGCTTCAAAATCATTGCGATCTTTTCTTGCAAAGATTGCATGCATTTCTTACTTGGAGTCAACTGTAATTAAAGAATTTATTTTTAACTTTTTCTGTGACCCATCTAGATCTGTTGTAGTGCATTAATTGCTCTTACCCCTGTGATTTAGCATGCAGCCACTATGGCTCTTGGCCACTCACATCTTGAAGCGTGCGAAATAATGTTTAGCGAGCTGACATCTTTCATTGATGAGGTTTCTTCAGAGACTGAGTTCAAACCAAAGTGGAAGGTATGTTGTATAATCATTTGGTTGATCTCTTCTGTTTTTATTATTTTCATTTGCAGTTTCAGGAAGCTTAAAGTAATCAAACTAGAGGTGCATTAGTAATTTCAAAGACAATTTTTTTGATGAAATACAAAAAATACAGCCAGGTGAATCGCAGTCTACCATAAAGACATGAAACCCCGCAGGTGTAACAGGTCAAAAAAAGCTATAAGAAAATAGCATCCTATTTTCTTTTCATATCTTTATAGCCGTAGCCCATAAAGAAGTTAATAAATTTCCTCTTGTGACAGGCTGAAAGAATGGACTTCATGCTGCTGACCCAAAATAATTGCTAGTAAACACTGCTAAAATAGTACAAAACAAATGTTCCTGTAAATTACTCATGGTGACACATTGGAATATTAAGCAATAAAGTGCTAAAGGGCATCGGATGTTATATGTAAACAATATAGTGGACTGTCAATCACTTGCGTGGTTGAGTGACATTCTATGGATCACAGCTGACAATTTTTGGTCAATTATGGGATTTCTTATGCACAGTTGTGTAATGCCCCACGTCACACATATTTTATCCACATTATGTGTCTGAACTTCTCATAACCATCTATTCGCAACCCTTATTTCTTTCCCAAGTGCTGGTTCAGTCTCATTTCTTTCGCGACTGGTGTTCATTTAATTAGCTCATTCACATACAATCTTAATTATTGCTTGGTCTCATAGTGGGTGGAAGCTTCTGACTTTTTATGACACCAACAATTTGCTGGATTATGTAATATGTTAAAACTAGTTCTCCTGCTAACCAAACATCTAAGCTTACATTGAAAGTAATTTAATAAAAGACTAAATTGTTCTGTTCTTTCTTTTTTCTCCCATAGATTCTTACTTTATATCTCACTCCTGTAGATGCAGAGTCAAAAACTTCGTCGTGAGGAACTTCGTGTGCACATTGCAAATATTTATCGCACTGTTGCTGAAAATATATGGCCTGGCTTGTTGAGCCGTAAACCGGTATTCCGTCTCCATTATCTGAAGTTCATTGATGATACAACCAGACATATCTTGACAGCATCTGCTGAGAGCTTCCATGAAACACAGCCTCTTCGCTATGCACTTGCTTCTGTTTTAAGATCTCTAGCTCCTGAATTTGTTGATTCCAAATCAGAGAAATTTGACATCAGAACTAGAAAGAAATTGTTTGATCTTCTTCTTTCCTGGAGTGATGATACAGGCAGCACATGGGGACAGGATGGTGTTAATGATTATCGACGTGAAGTTGAACGTTATAAGGCTTCACAGCACACCCGATCTAAAGATTCTGTAGACAAAATTTCATTTGACAAAGAATTGAGTGAGCAAGTTGAGGCAATCCAGTGGGCTTCTATGAATGCTATGGCTTCTCTTTTATATGGACCTTGCTTTGATGACAATGCGAGAAAAATGAGTGGCCGGGTAATATCTTGGATAAATAGTTTGTTCATTGAGCCTGCACCTAGGGCTCCATTTGGTTACTCGCCAGCCGATCCAAGAACTCCATCTTATTCCAAACATGCAGGAGAAGGTGGACGTGGAGCTGCTAGTCGAGATAGGCATAGGGGTGGCCATCATCGTGTTGCTCTAGCAAAGTTGGCTTTGAAGAATCTTCTTCTTACAAACTTGGACCTGTTTCCTGCTTGCATTGATCAGGTAATATTAATATCCAGTGGTATGCACCAAAACCCACGAGGTAAAAATATAAGAGAGTGATGGCATATGAAGTTGATGAGTGATGAATGGATATATCATATTCCCATGATCTTGAATTAAAACAATAATCATCGAAGCCTCCCGTTGGAGGTTATAAATAATTGTTTAAGTACATAAAGCTCTTTGCAACACCTCAAACAAAATGAGTGCTACCTTTTGATGCTTAAATGCATTTTCTGTTTATGCTAGTCTGCTTCTCTGACAAATTAAACCTCTCTGAGATTGACTCAAATTGATCACCGCTCTCGTAACTGCCTCTTGTTTCATGATTTTCAGTGCTGCCTTCTCTCCTTGTTCTTTTGTGAATTAAGTTTATATAGATCATAATTCCAAGATGATCACCGCTCCCCTAACCACCTTTGGTTTCATGATTTTAGTGCTGCCTTCTTTCCTTTTTATAATTGTTGCCTTCTTTCCTTTTTATAATTAATGATATCATCCATAAGTGGGACTAATTAACAGTTTTTATCAGTGCTACTACTCTGATGCCGCCATAGCTGATGGTTACTTCAGTGTGCTGGCTGAAGTCTACATGCGCCAAGAGATACCAAAATGTGAAATCCAAAGGCTCCTTAGCCTGATTCTCTACAAAGTGGTTGACCCATCTAGACAAATACGAGATGATGCCCTTCAGATGCTTGAGACACTTTCTGTCCGTGAGTGGGCTGAGGATGGCATTGAGGGCCCAGGAAGTTATCGAGCTGCAGTTGTTGGCAATCTCCCTGATTCTTACCAACAATTCCAATACAAGCTCTCATGCAAACTTGCTAAAGATCATCCTGAATTGAGCCAGCTTCTATGCGAGGAGATCATGCAGAGGCAACTAGATGCTGTTGACATAATTGCTCAGCATCAGGTCTTGACCTGCATGGCTCCATGGATTGAGAACCTCAATTTTTGGAAACTCAAGGACTCGGGTTGGAGTGAAAGATTATTGAAAAGCCTTTACTATGTGACATGGCGTCATGGAGATCAGTTCCCTGATGAAATAGAGAAACTTTGGAGCACAATTGCTAGCAAGCCCAGGAATATTAGCCCGGTTGTTGATTTTTTGATAACAAAAGGGATAGAAGATTGTGATTCAAATGCATCTGCTGAAATAAGTGGTGCATTTGCTACATATTTCTCAGTTGCAAAGCGGGTGAGTTTATATCTAGCTCGGATTTGTCCACAGCGCACAATTGATCATCTGGTTTACCAACTGGCTCAGCGGATGCTAGAAGATAGTGTTGAACCACTCAGGCCGACTGCAACCAAGGCAGATGCCAAAGGAAATTTTGTGTTGGAATTCTCTCAGGGACCTGCAGCGGCTCAAATTGCATCAGTTGTGGACAGCCAGCCTCATATGTCTCCATTACTTGTCAGGGGTTCCCTTGATGGTCCACTTAGGAATACTAGTGGAAGTCTGAGCTGGCGAACAGCAGGTGTGACAGGACGAAGTGTCTCAGGTCCACTTAGCCCAATGCCTCCTGAGTTGAATGTTGTCCCAGTAACTGCAGGCAGGTCAGGCCAACTGCTTCCAGCATTAGTAAACATGTCAGGGCCTTTAATGGGGGTCAGAAGCTCAACAGGAAGCTTGCGTAGCCGTCACGTTTCTCGGGACAGTGGAGACTATCTAATTGACACTCCAAATTCTGGTGAAGAGGGGCTGCATTCTGGGGTTGGTATGCATGGAATTAATGCTAAAGAGCTTCAGTCAGCCTTGCAGGGGCATCAGCAGCATTCCCTCACTCATGCAGACATAGCATTGATTCTACTTGCCGAGATTGCATATGAGAATGATGAAGATTTCCGTGAGCATTTGCCTCTACTCTTTCATGTAACTTTTGTTTCAATGGATAGTTCAGAAGATATCGTGCTAGAGCACTGCCAGCATTTGCTTGTTAATCTGTTGTACTCACTCGCTGGACGGCACTTGGAACTATATGAGGTGGAAAATAGTGATGGTGAAAATAAGCAGCAGGTTGTCAGCCTGATCAAATATGTCCAATCAAAGCGAGGAAGCATGATGTGGGAGAATGAGGATCCGACTGTTGTGAGAACTGAGCTTCCCAGTGCAGCACTCCTGTCAGCTCTCGTCCAGAGTATGGTGGATGCTATCTTTTTCCAAGGAGATCTTCGTGAGACTTGGGGAGCTGAGGCACTCAAATGGGCTATGGAATGTACGTCTAGACATCTTGCCTGTCGCTCGCACCAGATATATCGTGCATTGAGGCCTAGTGTCACAAGTGACACGTGTGTTTTGCTCCTCCGTTGCCTTCATAGATGCCTTGGAAATCCAATACCTCCAGTTTTGGGGTTCATTATGGAAATATTGATGACATTGCAAGTAATGGTAGAGAATATGGAGCCAGAAAAGGTGATACTCTATCCCCAACTTTTTTGGGGATGCGTAGCCATGATGCATACAGATTTCGTTCATGTCTACTGCCAGGTCCTTGAGCTCTTCTCACGTGTGATTGACCGTTTATCATTCCGGGACAGGACCACAGAAAATGTGCTGCTTTCAAGCATGCCTCGAGATGAGCTTGATACAGATGGTGATACTGGTGACTTTCAGCGGACTGAATCTAGGGGCTATGAATTGCCACCAACCAGTGGTACTCTTCCTAAATTTGAAGGAGTGCAGCCTCTTGTGCTTAAAGGACTAATGTCAACTGTTAGTCATGGTGTGTCTATTGAGGTCCTCTCACAGATTACAGTGCACTCATGTGACTCTATTTTTGGGGATGCAGAGACCAGACTCCTTATGCACATCACAGGATTACTTCCCTGGCTTTGCTTGCAGCTGGGCAAGGATGCTGTAGTAGGGCCTGCTTCACCTCTCCAACAGCAGTATCAAAAAGCTTGCTCTGTGGCATCGAACATTGCATTATGGTGTCGAGCAAAATCATTGGATGAATTAGGTACCGTATTTGTAGCTTATTCTCGAGGTGAGATCAAAAGCATTGATAATCTGCTTGCTTGTGTCTCACCACTCTTATGCAATGAATGGTTCCCGAAGCATTCTGCTCTGGCTTTTGGGCACTTGCTACGGCTTCTGGAGAAAGGACCAGTGGAGTATCAACGCGTGATTTTGCTCATGCTTAAGGCATTGCTGCAACATACCCCCATGGATGCTTCCCAAAGTCCACACATGTACGCAATTGTGTCGCAGCTGGTGGAGAGCACATTGTGCTGGGAGGCACTGAGTGTCTTGGAAGCCCTTCTACAGAGCTGTAGTTCATTGACAGGTTCACACCCACATGAGCAAGGGTTTGAGAACGGAACCGATGAGAAGATGCTGGCTCCTCAAACCTCATTTAAGGCTCGAAGTGGGCCATTGCAGTATGCAATGGGATCTGGGTTTGGAGCAGTTTCAACCCCAACGGTTCAAGGGAACTTAACTGAATCAGGGTTGTCGCCCAGGGATGTGGCTTTGCAGAACACAAGACTGATGCTTGGGCGGGTACTTGACAACTGTGCTTTAGGAAAGAGAAGGGATTATAGAAGGTTAGTGCCTTTTGTAAGCACCATTGGTCACCTATAAGTTGCAGGCAGTCATTGAAATCACATGTAATTTGACTGAATACCCGAGTAGTTAAGGGGGCTGATTTTGTAAATAGGATCTTGGAAATAGTCCTAAAATAGTGTATCATGTAGTTTCAGCATTTTTTACCCTCAATCAAGTAAATCTTTGATGTTTCACATTTTGTAAATTAGCTTTAATTCTGTTTACTTACAATTTTAATTAAAATTATTCTCAATGTGATTCTGTTTCCGTTGGCAGTTGCAGATAAAATCGGGCTCACTGAGTAGTCACTCTCAATATAAATTGTGTAACAATGCGCGTTCTTGTTTCATAATGTGAATTTTGTGTCACAAGTTCAATTCAACCAAAATTAAAAAGACAATCCACGAACCAACAGGTGGATACAAAACTTAATCTGACGTGGGCAATGTAGTCTTTGTCAATTAACGCTCGTGTTACAACAAAAAGCTACACATGATTTGTGAAGGTGATGCTCAACTCAGATAACGCTTATTAAAACACACTAAATAATTGATTAATTAAGTGAAAACTAGTGCTTCCAGTTCAATGCAAGCTTATATCGCTAGAAAGCATATAATCTCATGTCAAAAGGCTAAATGTCAAACAAAACTAAAGAAAGGGTATTGTACATTTGTATTTCTACAACTTCATTCCAATCAGACTACAAGATTGAAAATCAAGCATCAAGCAAAACAGTTCAGAATCGGAGGATACACAGACCTCCATATACACTCTTTCAACAAACTTTATACATCAAGCAAAGTTCTTATTTAATTCAATTGAAGAGACCTCCATAGAAAACCCGAATTTTCTAATTGGGTTCTAGATGATTCTACCAATGTTGACTTCCCTTGGAAAATATGACCATACCTCTCGGTCAATTTTGTGAATGAGGATTCACATGGTAGATCATTCACTTGGAGAAGCATTCTTTTTGAACAACGCAAAAGCATCACTATATATGGCCACAACATTTGAGAACACAGCAAGCACGATCATGAAAATACACAAGATCTTGTCTTTCTTTGTTGCTATGTTGTGACGATCCCTGAAATGCCATGGAAGAAAAACAGAAAGTTCAGTATACAGCGTTTAATGAAGATTTCAAGTGAGTTAAAAAGATGGCTCAGCTCAAAAGCCAAATGAAGCTTCATGCTGTATAAAAATTCCCCAAATTTCACAAGGGCATAAGAAACTTCTCCAACATAGGTAAGAGGATTTCAGCTGCCAAAACTAATGCAAAACTCACAATATAAATAGAGGTTCTAAACAAGAAACACAGCTACAAAACATAATCATGCAGGTTCCAAGGTATTTAGTAGCAAACAGCACCAGATGAGTTTTGATGCTTTAGTACAAAAAGGATTGTTCTCCACAAAGGCAAAATCAGAAGAGTGCCTCTACAATTAGTCACAACATCACCAACTGGCATGGAAGAACATTTTTGTCCCTTAAAAGGATAGTCAAATTTTCCACATTTTATAATTTAGAACAATTTCTTTCCTTTACCACAGTAATCATTGTAATTTATAATAATTAACCACAAAAAAAATGCTAAATCCAGATCTAGTATGCAAGGTTTGATGTTAATTTTCAATCATTCATGTAAAAACATTCTAAACTTTGGAGTCAAAAACTCACCGAAGAGTGATAGCTGCAGGAAAAATGAAACCAAGGCAAACCGCAGCGGTTGCTCCAGTGAATTGGAAAGCATCCCATATGCTAGGGATGAAATTTGCACCCAAGAAGATAATAATGAGAAGCCCAGAGCTGATAAACGCAAACCTAGTATTAGATGAACCCAGAGGCCTTGCTGAGGGAAAGAGGAGACCATCCAAGTTGAGCCTCAGTGGGTAGAAGATAACGGGAAATACAAGCATGAGGTGAGCAGCATAGCTAACACGAACCACGTCACTAAGCACAGAGCCAAAAGGAATGCCAAGGTCAGCGTCAAAGTTGGCTAGAACGTCATCAAGAGTAGCATCACCGAAGAGGAGGAACCCAAAAATGCTTGTCATTATGTACACAGTTGAGCACAAAGCAAGTGAGGTTCGCACAACCCCTTTAATGTGTGTGGAGTCCTCAAGTTCATTATCTATGCTGTGAACTGCAAAAGAAGTGCTCAAAATGTCAATACTAGTAACGCAGAAAATACCGTATAAGACAAAAAATAAAAAATAAAATAAATCACTGCAAGGTTGAGAGTCAAATCACTGACAGAAGTTTAGTCTAAAGCCACAACATTGAAGATTAAGCCCCAGGAAAATGTCTCAACTCTATTTCAACCATAAAAAACTTGAAAGGATTCGGCTTGCTTACCATTATAGTGGCAGATGAATGCTGTGACCAGAACAGGGACTACAGTGAAGAGGTTAATCAGAGATGTAAAATCAGTTACGTCGGGCAGTATTCTTGGCATTCCTAATCCTCCACTTATTAACTTCACAATTGAAATCCCGACAGTGATCACAACAAATGCAACAGCCAGGGCAACTGATAAGGCAGATGTGAAACTTAAAGAATCTGCAACCATAAAAAGGCAAAAATGTCACCACTTGAAATGTCCAAGCACCACTAAGGCTAAAGAATAATACAAGTATAACCCAACATGACTTTTTAATAATTGATAAAAGGTCCCCATACAAAGTAAACAATGGAAAAGGAAAAACCATGCTCACTCCTAAAGGTACATCCATGCTTTCTAAAATGGATTAAAATGTTAACAATGTTTCACACAATACTAAAGAATATTTACAAGGAAGAATCCTAGATTGAGGTTGGTAGGCTCTTTTTCAATATTGCTAGAAAGCAATAGCAGCAGACCAATTTAAGGACAATAAACTACAAGTTAGTATCCAAGATTGCAAGGATTCTACTGATGCTTACAAGAGTTGATATATTAAGTAAAAGTGCAATCTTATGCGTGTAAGACGATAATATACCAACTAATATGTTAATCCTTTACAGTCCAGGAGTTTACCAATTCGCTTAAAGCATGCCAATGGAGAGAAAATTCCAAGTGTTGTGACAAGAAGAACAAAAGTACGGCCATTCCACCAATGGTCTCCAAACCACCCTTCAAGGACGCCGGCATGGTGAACTCCACTTGATGATGTTCCAGAAAGCACATCACCTTCAATAGAGAATCAATAATTACACATATTTAGAGACTTCCATGTAAGTAGAAAAGAAACATTTTAGATCCAAGTCAACAACGACAGGAAAAAAAGAAAAAAATGAATATCAAACAACAAATAATAAATGATACAAACAATAAAATGAAGTCATACCAATAATAATCATATATACAATGAGTACACCAACATTGTTGATTAAAACACTAAGTTGCAGCAAAACCTTCCCCCACTTTCCAAATGCTTCTCCCATTAGACCTCCATAAGAAACCGATTTGCCTGCCCTACTGAACCTCAGCAACAACTCGATAGAAGCATCAGTCAAGAAAGCCATGAAAATGATCAAAGCAATGCCAAGAACGAGACCAAGCACTTTCATAGTGGCAGGCAAGGCCATGATTCCAGCTCCAACAATTGTAGTTGATAAATTAAAGACTGCCCCAGTAAAGGAAGCTCCATTAACCTCACCACCATAACCAGCATCTCCCTCTCGCCTAGTAGGCAGCAAAGGAGAATTCTCATCAACAACTTTTTTGCCCCTACTTGAATGCTTATCCTTCGGGGTGATGCTTCCAATTGTCATCTTTCAGTAACTAAGATTCTCCAAATAAGCAATTGAAGTTCAAGCAAGATCTATAAAGCGGCTCTAACTTCTAGTTTATAATCTCGGAGTATCTGTGTGAAAAAAAAAAAAAAAAAAAAAAACACAAAATTAGACTCCAAATAATAAACTTTTTTAGCTTTAAAGATGAAATTGAAGTTGTGCAATTTTAATGGTCCTTACCTGTGGTATTTGCGAGTCTTGGAATTGAAACAAAATACAATGACTCCACAAATTGGTTTTAGGGGATTAAACGAAGATAATTCACAAACTCACTGCCACAAAAGCTGAGAACTTGAGGGATCCAATTCTTTATATGACCATAAAATAAATCAAATACAACAATTTTGGATAAAAACTAAGAGAACCCACAAAGAAACTTGATACCCAGGTATAAAGTTTCAAAATTTATCTAATACAGACAATTGATAACGAGTATCTACAATTGAAAGATGAGAGTTTTATATAAAAACAGAAGAAAATAATCAAACCCGAGTCCCCAAATCCAGAAACTCAAAGAACACAGATGAAATTTTCGCTCAATTTGACCAAAAACAAGGGCCAAATACCAAATCAATCAATCAACAGAGAGCCAAATCAAAGTTTTTGGGGAAAAAGAAAAAGTGATGAATAACAAGTTTTCCACTTCCGGCTTTCAGCTCTAATTTATACAGAGAAGAATCAGTAGAAGAGAAGGAGAGAAAGAGCTACACGCAACAAACTTTCGTACGGTGATGGTAATACAAACATTGATGAATATAATAATAATAATGACATGGGCAAGCTGGTTCGTGAATCATGGTTCCTTTTTCTTTTTTTATTTTTTTATAATTTTAACGTTCAAGAAAAGACAAGAAGTAAATGTAAGACATCAAAATGTGATTTGTCTATTTGCAATCAGTGACTGATGAGAAAATTAGGTAAAAAAATAAAAAATAAAATGAAGTTGTGCAAATGCCTTTTTGATTTGAAATTAATTATGGCAAAAGATTGAAGATGGGTTAAATTAAAATGGCAAGCGAGGGATGAAATGGTTTGAACAAAGTAAGTAAAATTACAGGGTGCTAGATGTATTATTGTAGTCGACTAATCAACTACTAGTAATTGGTGTTACAAATATGACGTTTTAGCCCCCCCCTAGTGTTTTCTTTTTTTTTTTTTTTTTTTGGTGCTAACCAACCGGTATCCGAACCCAGCGGGCCGACTAATCCGGTTTCGGAGCGCGTCCCGGGGTTAAGGTTTTAAACTCCTCCCAACGTGCGTGCAGGGGATCGAACCGTAGTTCGCCCTACCAAGCCTAGCCCCTGGCACCACTAGACCACGACCTCGTTGGTATTTTCTTTCATTCTCTCATTTGATCATATGATGATGTACATTTTTCTCATCCACTCTTAGAATTGCAATGAAGTTTCAAACATTTTTAAAATTTAAGGGTGTTTGACGTGAATTTCCAAACTATTTAAATTTAGAAATATCTATTAGGGGCAGACATGTTTGAATTAATAGAGCAATTAATAAATTAAGCAAATTCAGGATAATATTTGACCATTAACATTCACGGGGTATTTTGTTGAAGGAAAATTGGTTAAATCCTTGGACGGTGTTCAAAGAGAAAATCAATCAACTGAAAAGTATTTGGATTTTTATATGAATCGATAAAGCAAGACCAATCGTATAATTTATTAATTAATTTGTTATTTTTTTATTTTTTCAAGAAACACGTCAATCCTGAGATGATTGAGATAAAGACATAAAGTTATAAAAAGTAAGGTCGTGTCGTGTGTGTGGTGGGCTACGTGACTTTGGAAAAAAAAAAATCACCAAATTAAACGGGTGACGTGGCATCTCCATCCATTTATTTCTATCCGCGTGGAAGCTTTTAACAGACTGGACCAATTGAAGTGCTTCTTTGGATTTTTTTTTTCTTTCTTTCTTTGTTTATTAATTTTTACTTGAGATTATTCTATTGGGTCTTGGATGTCTCAAGTAGACGCCGGCCAAGTGGGCGGAAGTGCTTAATCTTGTTGATTTTTTTAACATAAAAATATATTTAATTTGATTATTCAACTTTAATTTTGAAAACAAATTTCTTACTATATTCACTAGCTAGCGTTCTTTATTTTATTGTACACATTAAAAATCACCAACACCAACACCAATCGTGTAAATAACTCTAAACCCCAAAGAGATAACAAAGTAAACTTCTAAGAAATTTCACATATCATAACAAGGAATATAAAAGTCGTTTTAAATTAAATCTTTGCTTTTGAAAAATTACTATTCTATAATCCATATAAAAAAACTCTTTTTTGAAGTAACTCGATAACGAGATTATACACCTAAACGTTTGGAGAGCCAAACAGTGTGGCATAACATTTTGTTAAATTTTTCCGGCGTGGTGTTGTCAGCGTGGAAATTGACAACTCTGACAACGCCTATAATTATGATTAGTCATTATTACACAACATATGTGGTAACCCAATTACAAACTTGAATTAAATCGAGGAGACATCTAATGTGAGGCTAATGTTGATTGCTGAATCTTAATCATAATAATTAGGCATCAATTGTTGTGGACAATAATGCAAGATTGAGCATATTATTATATATTAAACATGAGGCTAATGTGGCACCGAATGTAAAGCCGATGATGAGGTATGGTAATGACACAATAGACAAGGAACCCAATAAGGTAATACCATTGTGACCGAGTTGTCAGTTGTCACTAATAATTTTCTTTGAACACCTAGCCATGCCGTGTGACAAATGAGAAGCTCCAAGATTAATCATAGTTTAATACTAATGCTAAATTCCAAGAATGAGACCGTTTTAATAAAATTGGTGAAAATTAATGGGCCCAACCTTGAACTGTTGAACAACGCGTGAGTTGTCTCGGAAGATCCAAAACGGAAGGGCCAAGGAGCCATAGAGCCCATGAGAAGTCGCTTGTGTAAAAGGAATTTATAAACTCATATTCGCAACATGAAATTTATCTTGAACAATCACGAATATAAATAAATAAATTTTGATTTTTTTTTCTTTTGCAGAGCATCATGAATTCAATATATAGCAAAATTCTTGAATAAATACTGAGTAGAATAATCAAATAATAATTTTATTTTAACTACATGCATGTTTCAATACAATTTTATACTAACATTTTTTAATTGCCTATTTGCTTCCACTGCACATTAATATTGAGACTTACACTTTAAAAACTATAGATTTATAGAGTAATCAACTTCAATCATGTTAAAATACCCAATAATTTAACAATATAACAATAAATTAAATCAACAGCAAAAGAAACAAATCAAAAGTTCAAAGTTTTAACACTAAACCAAATCAATCTAAGTTCAAAAGTTTGAGCAAAAATTGGAAATTAACAAAAAAAAAAATCGAAAAGTTGACTTCAATAGAATAATTTTGAAATTATAATATTAATAAGATATCTAGGACGAGACGATATTTTGTTATTGATCCTCCTTTCATCACATAAATAAAGATATGACTTTTTTTTTTGTCCTTATCTCATCTCACTTTAATTTAAGATGTAAAATATATTTCAATCCTATTTCAAACGAGACAGAATTCCGTAGAATCTCATCCCAACGGAAAAAAATTCTCATCCTAATGAAAAAAATTACTATCTTTGCCTCCAATATCTTATAGATAATTAAAAAAATATATATTGTTTCATTATATATACATACGTGTGTGTGTGTGTGTGTAAAAAATAAATGAAACTTTGAATACACACAATCACAATGATACAAAGACATTATACCGAAAAGTATCATTATAATTTATCATTCATTAGTTGTCATGAAGTACTTATTTTCACACACCAAGTTCGTATGTGAAAATGTGAATCAACCTGAACCCGGCTTAAACCGACCCCAAACTTGGAAGGAATTAAGTTGACACGTGTTTGAGCTCCCAGCACCTTGACATGACCACGTGTCGCCTAAATCTCTTATTAATTAAAAAAAAATATTAACTGATCTAATTCATCGAATTAACCTCCATTTTTAAGGGGAAAAAATTACGTTCTTTAATTGTCGTCGCTGTCACCGTTCGGTTTATTCTGCTCACGGACTCTGTCAAACCCAAGGTAAAAGATTTTCGTTATTGTTTTCTTTTGACCTTATTATTTGTTTTCCCCAAGATTTTCTTGAGAAAACAGGAAATGATGCGGGCTGGTATAGTTTTATTCTTAATATTTATTTGGATATCTTTCGGTTTAATGAGATTGGTATTTTCGATTTTTGGTTTAATGAGGATGGTGACTCGATGTATATGATTCTTGTGTATTTTTTAGTGTTTTCAATTGGCTTATGTATTGGTATTTGTGGATTAATTACTCATGTTCGTTAGCTCAAATGATAGCAGATGTACCGAGAGGCAGTTTTTAGCTTTTCCTCTTACAGTGTTAAGTTTGGTTTACTATTTATTAGGAATGAAAGTAAAGAATAATCGGAGAAGTTGAAAAAGACCTTCTGTTGTCTGAATAATAATGTGCTTGCTTTGCCTTTCATTGTTAATTTTCAGGTTCTGAGGCCAGTATAACGAGAGGACTACTGAAATGGATACTGATGCTGATCAGGGAACTAGCGCTTCTGTTGTTGTTAATGTTGGTGATTCAGAGACAGAATCGAATAAAGTTTACTCACTTGAAGGCATTTCGGCTAATGGGGATGTGATTGAAGAGCTAAGAAGTGCCGGCGAGGTTTTCAGTCAATTGGAATTACACATAGCATGTTCTTCAGAGAAGTTAGTTAACTTAAATATTCTTACGATGCATGTAGCAACCAGGGAAAGTGAATTTGAAGCCTTTGCTAAAAAGAGAGAGCATATCTTGGATGATGATTCTGTAGAGACAGCTCTGGCATTTGATCTCTTGTCTGGATTATTGGATTCAGAGTTGAGAGAACTGGAAAATTTCATAACTACTGTTGAAGCTGATTTTGTTAAAGCTCGTGAGCTGATATCTTCTTATAGAGAGTTGGGGAAAGCATCCATAGAAATGGAAGAAAAGTTACTAGATTCTGAAGATTCATTGCAGCAGTCACGGGATCAAATCTTAGAAATTAAAAAGCAATCTGCTAAGTTCCAGAGGACCTTGTCAGCTCTAGATAGAGAAGGAAATTGTAAGCTACATACTGAACTAAGTATGCTTTGTTCTATTCTTATTTATTGAGCATAAATTGTTGCTTGAGAAACTTATAAAATAACATGCATTCTCTGAAACCTCAGACCACTAAAATCATTATGAACTTTGATTTTGAATAGCTGCGAGATATTTTTTTTTTCCCCCCATTCCATCTGTTCATTCTACTTCTGATTCCAAACAATAGTTCAGCCTTGGGCATTGGCTGTAAAAGGAAAATAAATCAGGGGTTATAGTTACTGGCTTACAGTTACAACACATATTTATATTTGACTGGTTAAATTCTACCACTTCTTGATAAAGACATCTGAGAAATAAAGAAATATTTTTTTTGTACTTGTTGGAAGAAAAAAGAAGAAACAATGTTTTATGATTGTTTCCTCTTTGATATTAGGAAAAGATGTCCAGTGCTTGAGCTAGTGAAGTTGTTATCTTTTTCTCGCTTTTTAACAAATACATGACAGGGATCAGTGACAAGGATACAGGCAGTTTGGAAGATGACCAATTTTTGAATGAGAATGCAAAAATAAAATTGCAAACAGCTGAACAGCAAAGACATTTTCTGAGGATGCTAGAAAAATCTTTGGCGAGAGAGATGGATCTTGAAAAGAAGTTAACTGAATCAAGACAAGTTGAAGAAGCGCTGAAATTCAGACTAGGCTCGTTTGAACAAGAATTACTCTACACGGAGGAAGAAGCTATGGATGCTTGTGAAAGGCTTTTTGAGGCAGAGAATTCTGCCGAGGTCCTGAAGGGAATTTCTAAAGAATTACTTGGTCGACTTCAGATTGTTCTGTTCAATATGAATGGTTCAGTTCAGCGAGAAGCTGGGCTGAGATCAAAGCTTGATAGTCTCGTGAAACAGGTGGAAGTCAAAGAAAGTGTTATTGCGAGTTTGAGAGAAAATTTATCTGAAGCCCAAGCTAGGGCAGATGGTGCGGAAGTCAGGTGCAAGTCATTAGCTGAGATGAATATAGAACTTAATGAGGATCTTAAAGGTAGCAGAGCTACCTCTGAGAAGGTGGAATCTCTTGAGAGGCAGCTGAGGGAAAGTGATATTCAGCTACAGCATGCTGTTGTATATGCAGAAGCTAGCCTGGAGAAGCAAAATATGTTGTATTCTACGGTCAAAGATATGGAAAATTTAATTGAGGATCTCAAGTTGAAAGTTTCAAAAGCTGATAGTCGGGCGGATAGTGCAGAGGAGAAGTTAATCATATTATCCGAAGCAAATGCAGGACTAACTGAGGAAATAAGCTTTTTGAGGGACAGACTTGAATGCTTGGAGGCATCTTTGCATCAAGCTGAGGAAACAAAATTGGCAACTGCAAAGGACATTGGTATTCGAACAAAAGTAATAACAAATCTGGTAATGCAGATGGCTGTTGAGAGAGAGCGTCTTCGTCAGCAGGTGTGGACTTTCTCCCTAACATATTTTCTTTTCACCCTAAAAGTTGTTTTAGCACTGGCATATCCTTTTAATAGTCTTTTCCCCAACTCAGTGCCTGGGAGGGTTTTATTATGCAAAACAGGTCAGCAAAGAATTATGCCAACAATGGATAACCTGACATGAACCTGCAGATCATAACCTCACCTCACATCATCTTAATATAGCATACAAATGCCTCATATTCTTCTGATTGAAAGTTGCTTTAAATCTTATGTGCAGATATCTTCTTTAGCAATGGAGAATAAAGTTATGGTAGTCAAATTGCAGCAAACTAAGAAAGATCCCTCTATTGTTAGGCATGATTCGACGACTGCTTCTTTTGAAAGAGAAAGTAAAGAAGTAACTGAGTTGTCGGCTGCTGTTTCTGAGGTAACTGTTTGCTTTTTTTTTTTTGGGGGGGGGGGGGGGGGGGGGTTTGCTTAACATGTTGATCTGCACATTCAATGATTAGATAGGGAGGAGCGGCTTTTCTTTTCCCTTAATAAAATGGGAATTGAATACCCATGAAATGGAATTTTAATGAAGAGGGAAAACTGTTCAATTAAGTGAGAGGGTTTAAAATAGTAATATTGTTTATACTCTCATCCCTATTTCGACAAAATGAATAATGTAAAATTATAAGGTTAATATGATTACAAATTAGAAGTGTTAGAACTTTGTTTTAAAGGACCAAAAGGCTCCAAAATTTCTTGTTTTCATTTCCTTTCCTTTCACCTTTGTGTGAGTGATATGCTTTACCGAAAGCATTATAGAGAGGAACTGTGATATTTTTTATGTTTCCAGGAGGACAAGAGACAGAAAAATGTATCTGCTGGTGAGACTGAGGTGGCATCTGTAGATTTGAAATCTGAGGTTGGAACTCTGAGGAGAATAGATGCGGGGCTGCTTACCTCCAAGCACTTTTTCATTGCAGTGCTTATTGTACTGATTTCTGCTGCAGCTTACTATTTTCAGAAACAGAATTACCCATTTTGATGCCGGGGCTGGAGTTTCTCATTACCTGATTGAACGAAATTCTGTCTTTCGTTCTTGGGAACTTGCATGCAGCGTCTGAATGTACAATTTTGAGGTTGATACATGACGAGTTGGAAAATTTTATTTTTTGAACAAAATGAAAGAAAAACAGGTTTGTTTGTGGTACAAGTTTCTTCATAGAACTCTTGAAGCTACTTTGTTCAGAAGCACAGGAATTACCAGGAAATTTTGGTTTCTATCTTTTGTGCATGCACTAGAAATTTTGATGGGAGGTTTGTAGTATATGCGAGGTAGGATGGTCAGATACTAAAAGCAGTTCGGTAAATCTAAGTAACTGTAACCATTGCCGGTTTCAGGGGAGGCAACTTCGCTAATTTGGTTTACTATTGAGGTGCCGACAAGACAGAGCCTGCTTTCGCAGTATTATGTTTTGAATGGGGAGTCTTGCTTTTGTATTTTCTTCCCACAAATTTACCAAGTTTACCCTTGGAGATATTCTACAGTGTATAGGAGGATTTAGGGATGGCAATGGGGAGGGGAGGGGACCGATCTCCCCGTACCCATCCCCGATATTTTGCGTATGTCCCCGTCCCCTCCCCGTCCCCGTCCTCGTCAGAATTACTTGAGATTGAGAGAATCTTCATCCCCTCCCCGAATAATAACAAGGGATCCCCGATCTCCGAATAACTAATATATTTTTTTTTCAATTTTGAGTTAATCATATTAAAATAAAAAATTCAAATAAAAGTAAAGTTCGAAATATATCTTACATTAATATCTATTACAAAAGTCACATACATTAAATTAGTAAGTAACGCAACATGTAAGGGATATAAACTTCTTTTACAAACTATCATGAACAAATTAATAGTCTAATACAAAATTGTTACAAATAAAATCGAATTTAGATTCAAAATTAACTTTTTCAATGGTGGCGTGGGCACTTTATAAATGTGGACTATTTCCTTTACAACACAATAGTTAAATCGGAGCAAATCAAAAGTAAATATTAGATTAGATTAGATTAGATATTAAAATTGTGATTCGTTGTGGGTAATTATAACATCTAAAAATAAATAAAAAATAGATTTAAGTTTAAAATATTTAAAGAATATTAAAATTAAAAAAAATATTTGGCTATTAGAATCTACTCGATCTTTTTAATGTCCTAAATAAAAATTTAGGACTTTAATTAGTTAATTAGGCCTAAAAGTTTAATAATATAAATATTTTGATTTTTTTTTTATTTTTACCAATATTTATAATTTTATTATTTATTTACTAGTAATTTTAAAAAATTAAAATGGGAAATGGGTAGGGGATGGGGATTTCACCTCATCCCCGTCCCCTCTCCGAATAAGAAATTGGGTAAAAAATTTTCCCGTCCCTTCCCCGAATAAGAAATTGGGTATGAAATTATCCCCATACCCTCCCCGAATGGGGAAAATCCCCGAGGCTACCCGTCCCCGTGGAAATTTTTGCCATCTCTAGGAGGATTCACATAAAAAAATTTTAAAGTGCATTGGAGGATCCACATAAAAATTTTGATGGAAAACTATATGCTAATAGAATTATGCCATGTGGTCTCGTAAATTTAAACCCTAAAATTTAAATGTTATTTTCAATTTTTCTGACCCTTAGGGTTTATGCGGTTGTGTTCTCTGTTTAACGTTCTAACTTAATTCTAAACTCTCTTCAACACATATTCTCATCATTGTTATAGCTGAACCAATATAATCTCTTTCGTCTACCGTCGTCATCACAATGTTGCCATTCACCCATCTTAAATTATTTGGCATGTTAGGTGATTTTTAATTTCTTTGCTAAGATATTAACTGTTAATACAAATCAAACCCAATAAAAGAAAAATAAAAAGGTAGTAGACTAATATAGCATGAAATTTTATAGAAATTAGATCTCTTTTCAAAGATGCCTAACTTGTCGGGCATCATTGGATGTAATCACAAGAACATTAAACAAACTAGTGGTACACATTGTCAATAGTAGGAGAAATGTTATAAGATTCTAAGCATCATAAGCATAATCTGATGTCAAATATAAAATAGAGATCATTAGGCAGCCATCCTAATATACTGAGGGAGAAAGGGAAGAGGAAGGAGAGAAGAGAAATTGGCTTTCAAGATTTGGGGAAAGAGGGAAGCTTTGAAAACTTAAAAAAAGTAATTGAATTTTAGGGTTTAAATTAATGAGGCCAAGTGGCATAATCTTATTAGTCGATGATTCCACATTAAATTTTTATGTGGAACTTCCGTTGCATTCTAGAATTCCTTCATCATTTGAGCTATGAAATGTAGTGCTTATTTGATATGGTTTATGGTTATAAGTGTTTATTTAATTCCATAAACTCTTTTTATATATTTTTTTGTTGTTTAGTTATTTTTCATTAGAACTTTTGAACATTAAATAAATTATTTTACCTCTATTAGCAAAAATTTAAATTTTGTACTTTTGAGAGTAGATGTTGAAGAGATTTTTAGATTGTTAAAGTGTCTAATTTTTTTTTTCTTATTTGACAATGTTATTTCATTCATTTCATAACATAATTTTTAAATAAACTCATGTTTTAAAATAGTTTTATAATTTTTAATAAAGTTTTTCATTTGCAACTAAACAACTAACTTTTTTTGATAAAAACTATATTTGTAAAAATTTTACTAATTTTTTTTTAAATGACCTCATTTGAAAAGTTATATTAAATGGAACCGTAAGTTTATTGGAAAAGCCTCGTCTTCTATCTGTTTATACTGGGATCTTGTTACTCACCCTTGTTATTTGCTGGCATTTTGTGATGGCAAAGAATGGCTCACTTTTTGTTTCACAATTTTATGTTTTCTTTGCCCATAACTTCTTCTCTAGCTTCAATATGGCTGTACTTGTAACAATTGTATTAGGGCGTTAATTTGATTATCTTTCAGACAAAGCTAAAGCAACGCTTAAGCTACTTATTCTGTATAGTGTACGGGTATCATAATGCATTTGATGGTCAAAACCGATGTGTTTACATTTCCAACTTTCTGGTAAATCTTGGCTGTACCTGTACCCAGTTGAATCCTAAGACTGAAAAGTGAAAAAATTAAACAGAGATTTACAGCTGCTCTGCCAATTTCTTAAGAAAACAATCTAGAGTTTCAGATTCTAAACTATTGGCTCATTTACGGTCTCTGCACTTATTTGCAGCGTAAATTTTGCAGTTTTCCTCATGTAAGTTGCCACAGAAAATCTCCAAATGTTCCGTGCAATTAATCCAATACTGATTCAGCCATCACATTCCTTCATGCTTCAGTATTTCTTCTTATCCAATTGTCTGCCCAGGAGATCCATGGCTCCTGTGGTAGGTAGTCATACTTCACGAGCCTTGTTCTCAGGGAGGAGCTGATATGCAACAAATATTTCCAAAATCATCCACAACAAGGGGGTTGTAGAACTAGGGATTGCATATGCAGCTGCTGGAACTGTTCTTCTACTTTCTCATAATTTACATCAGATGCACATCCACGCCACTTCATTTCGCCAATTAGCAAACCAAGTTTCTCATAAATCTCTTCACATTTTGGATGATCCTTATCCCGAACGAGAAATGTATGTACCTTATCATTTACCTCAATCCAGCTGCAACCTGGCTCTTTTCTCACCTTATTCTGCCTCATCAACCTCCTCGTATACGAAAGCTTGTCCCACATTCCCGCATCAGCATAAATATTTGATAAAAGAATATAAGTGGAAGAGTCTTGTGGGTCCAGTTGCAAAAGAGAACTGGCTGCTTCTTCTGCAACCTCAACATTCCCATGGATTTTGCAAATGCTAAGCAGAGTTCTCCAAATAACATCATCAGCTTCAAAAGGCATCTCTTGGATAAGCTTCAAAGCCTTGTTAAGTTGGCCCGACCTTCCTAATATATCCACCATACATGAATAATGCTCCAACTGAGGGTGTAAACTATAATCACTAAGCATTACATTGAAGTAATGCAACCCTTTTTCAACAAGCCCGATGTGCGCACAAGCTCGGAGCACTGAGATAAAAGTTGCATGATTAGGCTTCACATTCTCAAGTTCCATGTTCTCAAAAACTTTTAGGGCCTCTTCTCCGAGACCATGATGGGCATAGCCACAAATCATGGCGTTCCATGTAACAAAATCCCTCTTTGGCGATTTCTCAAACATTATCCGGGAATCTTGCACGTTTCCACACTTTGAGTACATGTCAACAAGAGTACTGGAGATATATACATCTGATTGCATTTCTTGCTTAATTATTTGTGCATGTAATTGCATTCCAAGTCCGACGGTAGCCAGGTTACCGCAAGTATCAAGAAGTGTTGCATAAGTGAAGTCATCTGGTTTTACACCCATTTTCAACATATAAGAAAAAAATTTATGTGCATCCTCACTTCTTTTTGCGCCCGAGAACCCAGAAATAATTGCATTCCATGACACTACATCTCGTTCTTCTGTTCTTTTAAGAATCTTCTTCGCCTCCTCCACCATTCCACACTTGCAGTACATATCAATAAGAGCACTTCCAACAAACAAGTTCGATCCCATTCCAGATTTAATAATTCTGCTATGGATCTGCATGCCATAATTCAAAGCTTGCTGACCTGCACATGCTTTTAAGACACTGCCATAAGTAAACTCATCAGGCTCAATTATCGCATGGAGCATTGAGATAAAATAGAATAATGTTTCTTCTTCATTCCCATTCTGCGCTTGAACAGCAATAATTGCATTCCAAGACACAGCATCTCTTCTTTCCATTTCATCAAAGACGTGACAGGCTTCAATCACATCTTGGCATTTACCATACATGTCGAGAATGGAGTTTGCTACACAAATATTTGACCAAAGATTACTCTTAATTGCTAACCCATGCACCTGAAGCCCCTCCAAATACCCCGCAATCACTGCACATGCACTAAAAGCCCCAGATAAAGTTATTTCATTGAAACCAAGACCAGATTTCTGCAAGAGCCGAAATAACTGCAAAGCTTCAACACCCTGACCATTTTGTGCATAACCAACGATAATTGCATTGTAAGATTGCAAGCCACAATTAGGCAATGAGTTAAATACCTTTTGAGCATCTGACATATTGTTACATTTTGCATACATATCCAATGTGGCAGTTCCAACAATGACATCCATTTCAAAGTCAGTCTTTAAAGCATGTGCATGCAACTGAGTACCTAACTTTAAATTAGATAATGCCGCACAAGATCTGAGGATGCTAGCATAAGTAGATTGACTAATGCCAACTCCTATCTTTTGCATTATCTTGAACAATTTAAGAGCCTCGATAAATTTATAATTTTGAACACAACCAGCAATCACAGTGTTCCAAGAAACCCAATTCCTTTCAGACATTCTATTAAAAAGTGAAACTGAATCATCCAATTTTTTGCACTTGGCATACATGTCTACCAAAGCACTCCCAGTGACGACATCCTTATCAAAACCCATTTTCATAGCAAAGCAATGAAGCTGAACCCCAAAATCACCGTCCTCCAAAATTGAACACGCTTTCAAGGCAACTGCAAAACTCCTATTATCAACCATCCCACTCAATCTCCCCATCTCCACAAAAACATCAATTGCCTTTGAAAAATCCCCTACGAGCAGATACCCTGATAGCAATGAATTCCACGAGATCACATCTCTTTCAGGCATAGCCTCAAACAAAGTCCTCGCAATACCCATCTCTCCACGAACTGCGTACCCGAAAATCAAAGCATTCCAAGAAACAACATCCCTTTGAGGCATTTTGTCAAACACCTTAAGCGCTGACTTCAAATTGGAGCATTTAATGTACAATTGGATCAAGCAATTGGAGACAAAAATTGTTGGCTTGAACCCAGATACTATCAAGCGAGCATGGGCTTGTTTCCCCGGGTTTTGCGCCCGGTGATGCGTCAATTCTTGGAAAATGCGAGAGAAAGTAATAGTTTTTGGCTTCGTTGTGATTGCTGGTGCTGTTGTTTTTCCTTCTTTTAGCGTAGTGAATGTAGAGAATGAAGCAATGAGAAATGTTTTGCATTGAGGCTTCGATAGGAATCTGATCAGCCATAGGTAATAGGCCATCAAATTTCAGACTCATGCTTTGGCGGGATTCTGAGTTTTTTACCGTTGCTACGCTCGCCGGTTTATTTATTTATTTGTCTTTTATATTTGAATCACCGCTTGGATTATAGAATCCATTCATTCGACCCAAAGAGTTGGACGGTCCAAGCTCCGTAAGAGGGGGAGAAGGTTCAACTTGGAACTCTAAAATGTCTTGTGCTATTGGCACCCCTCAAAAATCTTCATAAACCCCCATCGATTTAGCTACAGTGCGGCCTAATCCGTACTCAAAATTATAAAAAAGGACAATAAAAACAGAAGATTAAATAAAAGGAAAATCACTTTATTTGTCATATTAACTCTCAAGTTCGGCGGATTATCATTCCCTTTTAAGGGTCGCCATCGTTCGCACTAGATTCCCCAAGGTGTTGCATCTCCGGAAGGAAAATTCTGAAGCCAACAACGTTTTCACCGATTTGGAAATTCTAGAAATATCAGAATGTTGTAAGTTGCAGAAATTAATACCGTCCTCGCGGTATTTCAAGAAACTGAGGACTCTGGAAGTATCCAAGTGTGACGGGTTGAAACATTTGGCGACACCCTCTACATCACAGGGTCTGGTGAATCTTGCAAGAATGAATATGACTGATTGCAAAATGATAGAAGAAGTCATACAATTACAGGTTGGAGAAGAAGCTATGAACGATTGTATCATTTTCAGGCAACTGGAGTACTTGGGACTAAATTGTTTGCCAAGCCTGACAGGCTTTTATTCGGGTAATTGCACTCTTGAATTCCCGTCCTTGGAACAAGTACTTGTGAGGCAGTGCCCAAAGATGATGATTTTCTCTCCAGGAGTCTTAGGCACACTGAAGCTAAACAAAGTGCAACTCACTGAAGCAGATGATCAAGGATGCTGGGAAGGCAACCTCAATGACACCGTACAGAAATTGTTCAGTGAAATGGTGGGTATTAATTAAATATTCTCTGCTTCGTGGAGTTTCGTTTTTTTTATTGATTCTTAAATTTGTTACGCTGTGCATGCTCTCACACAAGTAATTACAAATGGTGCAGGGTTCTGAGGACGAAGATAGAGACCTTCGTTCATGAGTCATGTACAACGAAGATGTTGTCTGGAATCAGACTAGTCTTTTATACGTGATGATCCACACAGCTCATTTTCCTTACAATCTGGAATCAGGGCTGTCCGCTATGCATGATTCAACTCGGCTGATTTTCTTTCAATTGAATAATTTGTCCTGGATTCATTTGATGCATTCTCTGCTCAAGGACTGTATATGTTGATGCAAAATACAATCTATACATACATTACCATCTACAAGTAGATGCTGAGTTTGAACCTCTGTATTATTTGTTCAATTGGTACCGTAAGCATTTGATTTCTAGTCTGTTTTGATTATGGATCAGTATTTAAAGAAAATAGTACAATACATATTGTTCATACTACTTGTGTGGCATCGTTAGATATGAGTAAAAAAATATTTTTTTACGAGTAAGATTAAAAACTATGCTGATGATGGTTAAAAAGCATTAATCAGTGAAGTGAAGCCAAAGGTCCAATCCAAATATCACTCGTAAATAGTTGAAAGTAGTTGCGAGAGAGTGTTTTCAGGGAGTCTCACACACGCCAAGTTACAGAGATTACAATAAAGACAAGATGATGCTCAAGAATTTGTCCTGTTTCTATTAAAGATCAGAACGTGCAGATTTCTAAAGAAGGTTGAGCTGCTCAATTGATGAAGGCTTTTTATTATTGTTTTCTTGGGAATAATTTATTTCTCCAGTTTCAGTTTTTCGATTTGTTTATTGCATTATCTGCTCAAGGACAAGTTTGCTTGCAAAATACAATTTATTTATAAATTATTTAGAATTAAATGGTGTCTTTAAATTCATGCAACCGTTCAATTTTTGTATTTCTGGTCTGTTTTAATTGAAGATCTTAAGACTAAATACGATTAAACAATGAATCGCGATCGAATGTCTCTCTCTCTATTAGGGCTTCTCTAATGTTGCAGCAGTTGCACTTTCTGTAATTTTTTAAATACTATACGGAGAGGATGAACTTGAGATCCTAACTTCGTACTCTATTAGCTTAAGATGATCAATAAAAATCTAACAATATTAAAGACAAGGTTTTTTTTTTTTTTTTGGTGAAAATTAAAGAACGACAAGTTTCTTATTGTCATTTAATGACAATAATAAGTATTATTATACCTTTTACAATACATTTTATTTCAGGATATTTCAGTTATTTTAACACACTATCAGGGGCTATGTCCCAAAATCACATCTCAGTAATCTATCATTGCACTTGTGAAACAAACAATATTAATAACAGAAAAAACGAAACGCCTGAAATTTGGAGCAATTACACAATAATCAAAAGTGACGTTCAACTTCAGCCTTGAAAGCTCACTAAAAATATGAGGCTCTCTCGGTTCTCATGCTCCCAAGAAAATATTAATTTGCAAATATGAAGACACGTTTTGAGTTTGAAAAGAAAAATTCCAATAAAAAGGAACGGAAGAATCCCAAAAGAATCTCACCGATTCAGCATTTACAACAACATTACGCAGTGCAAAAGATAACAATATTGCACAGCACAAGTCCTTAGCTGTAACAGAGGTTTGCTGATATTTGCTCAACGGAAATACCCCAAGTAAACCCACCTGTGGTCCTAAATTCCTACAAAAGCCTATATTGTGCACTCATAAATACAGAACTCTCTACCACCCAGAAGCAACAGCGAAGGAGGTCGGTCCCTCCGTTCTCCGAGCATAGCACGCTCCTTTTAACCCATTTCACTTCAACCCGAAACAATGCCCAGCAGTTCGGAAATTTCCATCCGGAATGCAAGGCCCTTTTACCTTGCAAGTAAGATTTTAACCTTCCTGTCTTTGCAATTTAGCCCAGCAAATCTTTGAACAAGTTGGGGTTCGGACTGGTTGGGGTCACACCCATCTGCCTTACAAGAGAATCCTTCTCCAAAGAATCTTTAGTATTTGGACCTTTACTAACTTGGGTTGAGTGTGCAGTTGGCGTACCTCCAAGAGCATTATTGGTAGTTGAATTTGACAACCCAGATAAAAGATCGAGATCATTCTTATTGGTGGGCACAGGATTCACAATACCAGAACTCGGTCCACTACCAGCTGTCTCTGCATGTAGTCCCATAATATCAGAATCTTTATTAGCACCAGCTGCACCATGGTTCGAATTTGAAGGAACTTGTGGCGAGTCAAGAAGCCCTTCTAATTGCTTGAAAGGATCAATAGATGGCGATCTACTAAGAACGGCTGGTTCACCCAAATCAAGCAAGTCTGGTGGTGGCTGAACAATTGTCTTCTCTGCCACAGTTTTATCTGATGCTTTTGATGCCTGAGGCTTCTCTATCACATGGCTGCTTGCCTTTCCAGCCCTGTGGCTAGTTGTAGATGCCCTCCTCTCAGTTTTTGATGAACCACCAAATAATGATGCTGCAAGCTTCTGCTTCTCTAGAGGAATTTCAGCATCCGGCTTCCTTGAATCATAAGCGGTGTCACGCACTTTCGAGTATATGGTGTCACGTGCTGCATCTACTTTTGTGACCCCATTCACTGTTTTCTCGGATGTTGAAGTTGAGGTAGATGTTTCAGAGGGGGTGTATGTTGGCCTACCCCACTTCTTTTGAACCCCATCAAGTCGTAGCCTAAGGTCTGATGGATCAGCACTAGACACAGACGGCACAGATGCTACATTCTGGGTCACCCTAGGATAGGATGGCTCGGGCACCGGAGCAAGTTCAGTAGCTGATGCAAGCGAAACTGGCGGCCTGGATGGCACAGAAGGTTTTGGAAGCTCATATGCCTCGAACCTAAGACCATGTATTGAAGCTTCATGCTGGTCCTGGCTCCTAAAATTGCTAACACTAAGCATCCCAGAACGTTCATTCTCCGGAATATAGGGTTGAGCCCCTTTCTCCAAAGCCTGCTCAACATAACCGTTGAGGAATGAAAGATTTTTATCAATCTGCAAAAAGAAATTACAATATCATTACCCAAAGAAATGATATGGCTCAATCACATACGAAAGAAGACCACAAGTCTAGAAAAAGCAGAGTACAAAGCTGAACAAGTTTGTATTCTCTCCAACCATTGAAAATACATGCTGTTCCAACGGTAGAAGATTCAATTACAGAGGCATTTCCAAGACAAACTAGAGAAGCAACAACACAGGCCTTAAAGCCTTTTTTTTTTGGGTGTAAATTACCAGATATTGATCCATCATAATAACATAGAAAAACACCCAAAATTTAATAAAGCGAAGGCAAGACACATGAAGCAAGAACAATAGCCTAGTCAAACCAAGCAGAATTACAATTAGAACTGAGGCTGATAATCACGCTGCAGAGGACTCATGTAGCAACATCTATCCATGGTTCAGGAAGTTTGACCGACTGTGTAGCTCAGAAAGTTCAGATCAAAGCCATAATGGATGCTAACAAATCGGAAAACCTCATATATGTAATTAATACTTCCAAGAGAACTTAAAACTTTTGGAAAATATCCGATACTTTTTTTTTTTCAATTTGTAAGATGGGGGGTGGTCAAAGCCAAAATTCGCAATTTTGCAAAGCAGTCTACTTTATCAAGAACAGACATTGAAAAAACCCATATTCAAGTATAATATCATGACTGAAGATGTTCAGTCCATTTCACCTAATGACAATCGTCTTCATAAGAAGAAGATAACAATGATGATCACAATCGCAACCACTACGATGATAAGAGGGGAGAAAGGAAATACAGAAATAACACATCTATCAAGACTAGCAAATACAAAATATTTAAAACACAAAGGTCCCAAGAACACTACTAAAAGAAATAAATAAAGTTCTGCACTTATCGATGACCTCAATGTCTTCGCAACTCGCATCTGCAGGCATAATAATCTCAACAGCATAAGCATCTAAGCCAGTGACAGCTTCAAGTTCATATGCACGTTGCTGCAAGTCTGTAGAGTGGGAAGCTGATAATTCCTCAATCAAAGACTGACACTGCACCAAGCAAGGAATAATATTCAGATTCTACAATTAAAATTCTGGCAATACTGACATTAATACACATACATCAAAAGCCAGGAAGCATATGATCTAGAGAGATAATATCATGAGCAGCCAAGCTACAATAACTGTAAATATGCTAAAAATGAGATAGATACAAGCAACCGCGGATATTGCTTGGGTAGGACAAAGAAGACAGATATTTTGTCATTTCTTTAAGTTTCATGAAATATCAACACCTGATAGAAGACATGTAAGGAACTTAAGCTGAAGTTGATTTGTATTATATTTTTTCTATCATGTTTCGAGGGAATGTTGATAGATCTTCATTTCAGGCCAAAGCACTCACGCAGTAGTTCTTCCTTCATGCCGTGAGCTTAAAAAAAAAAGACAGTTATTGTGGGACAACGCAGTAGTGTTTTACCATTCAGCTAAATTCCAATGTGATGCAAAATACCCCAAAACATAAGGTTGGACCACAATTTGCATTGCCATAGGTATCATTAAAATAGTTGAGAGGAGAAAACCTACCTCAGGCAACATATCCACTTTCCTCCCAGCAGCTATTTCAAATGCATATATTTTCATGAGTGCGGTAATTGCATATGCCTTCAAGATAAGCAAAGGGTTATGTCAAATACAGGACTTCAAGATAAAAAGGCACACACATGATAAATTCATCTCAGTAGCTTATATTTCCTTACCACGAGCTATCACCAACAAACAGTTAATAGGAAATCAGCTAAGTTTTATCATTTATTTATTTATTGTATTATATGTGATACAAAAAACAGCAAAGTATAATAGCCTGATTCCATCTTAAGTGCATAAGAGTGATTTATGTTTTAGCAGAGTAAAACCAGGTAAACTTTTAAACGATCACCCAAATGAGTTCTTTGACCCCCATCACAAACAATCAGTTTTAGCAAACAATTCAAAAACAGACATAAACAAACAACAGAGATGCTTATCAACTTCGTAAGGAATTACAGCTGTAGCTGATGGGTACATGTATGAGAAATGAAATAAGTAGAAAAACATTTCAACTGTGAGAAATAGCTAAATTTAAAGCACACCATAATTGCTATCATATATGAAGCTCTGAATGGTAAAGCCTTAGCTATAAAAATGAAATACACACCAAAGATTTAAAAGGATCCAGCCAGCATGAATGAATTGTAGCCACTACAGAATAAGCTTTCTTAAAGATTACTGATACCTTAATGGTTTCATCATTTGAATATGCCTCTGCCACATCACAGAGTTTTCCCGTAATATAGGAAGCAGAAACCTTTCCATCAGCAGTGCCGTACTCCCCTAAGACCCAGCATATAACCTGTAACATAGTAAACAGAAGGATTGCCTTTTGCTTCTTTTTCAAAGATCAAAGAAAAGGTAAAGTATGTAGGACAGGACGTACTTGAAGAAATACAGAGGGAAGCTTGGGTTCTCCAATGATACGCAAATATGATTCCACCTACCCAAAAAAATTAATTGCCATTCAATAAACAGAAACAAGAATCAGAAAAAGATAAAGACTAGATAATATATGCTATCGATCCATTCTAACAAGTGACTCCATAATCCAAAGATCCATGTCTGCTTCTAAGGAGTATAAATAATTTAAGGAAGCAAAGAATGTATGTATAAATGTAAGTACATGTGTATAACCAAGCAAAACTACAAAAGAAACATACAGCAGATGATCTCAGCTGACTATCTGCATTATCATCATCCTCCCCGAACCCTTCGGCTATCAACCGCATCAAGTTATGAGCCACCTTGATGTTGACCAGGTCTCCCGCATGCTCAAACACCTTATTCATGGTCTGTGGAATAAAAACATCAGGCCTGGCTAACTCTGAACGAACACTCAAATGATTAAGTACTAATGTCATAGAATAAGTAATCTAAAAAAAGCCAACATTAAAATTACCTGGATAAACCAGTGATTACTTGGAGCGAACTGTTCTGCAAGCTCCACACACCGAGATGCTATTTCAGTTTTGTAATGATTATCATTAATGCTAATCATGTAATCAATCATTCGGTCAACAATCACTTCTACATTGGAGGACTTGGTCATTTTATAAAGTAATTCAAAGGTTTTTCGCTTTAGAGTATCATCTGGGTCCTGTGACATGCAAAAGAAAGTTAAAAAGAAGCACATCTAAATATGAAAGGAAAAGTTGCACAATTCGTTCAGGAGTTTCATTCCCTTTCCACTCTCTAATATGACAAAATTTCATAGCCGAACAAGAAGTTGCAATACATCTCCCAACCCCATCAGGCAATATACATACAAATTCAACTGCTGCCAAAATGAATATACACTCAAATATATATACATCAATTCAATCAATGAGAAAAATCCATGAATGATCTCTCCAAAACTCCCTTCCCAAGTAAATACACATTAATGAATAGGCCAGACGATCTCTTATTTTCTCCTCCACCCTTTCTCTCCACAGTTCTAAATTTCTTTCTCAAGGAAACAGCCTATATCCTAGATGCCACAAGGTCAAGAGACATCACATAATTGATTTATTTTTTTGGAAGAGGGCAAGCTTACCCCCCTGACTTAAGCGAATGAAAAGAAGGAAGAGGACCATTAACAATTCCAACATGTAAATCTTTTTTTTTTTTTTTGAAATAGATTGCTGAACAACATGTAAATCTATTTTATTTATTTATTTATTTTGGAAGAGGACTATATGTAAATCTACATTCCCATCAGCTGAATGAAAAGAAGGAAGAAAACAGGACCAAACTGACATGGACCATTATAGTGACATAAACGAAACTGACTTAAGCAAAAGAGAAGGAAGAAAACAGGAAAAGAAACATGGACCATTAACAACTCCAACAGTTTTACAACCCAAACAACAGTAATCTCATGAGCATTTGAAAGAATAATCTCCCTCACCTCTAAGCAATCAATAACCGCCAACTGGTGTTGTTCAGCAATCTCCGGACTTGTCTTTATCAGTCGACCAAGAGCATCAATACCCATATATTTTAGATTATGACTATCACTCTGCCAACAAGTTTGCAATATTACAAATGCAAGTCATTCCAAAAGTAGCTAAATTAGATTGAAGAATCATCATGCACAAAGTTCTACGAGCAAACCTTCAAAAATCTGGCAATTACATCAGCTGCAGATTCTATTAACTTAGGATTTGCATATATTGAGGAAACACAGCATATGCACTCATATAGAACAGCGTTTCCTATATTACTCGAGGAATCACACTTCCTGAATATGTCACCTACAACAGTATACATGTTCTCACTCGCTTGCTTGTCCCCACTTCCCAGCAATGCCAAAATTTTCAACAACCTGATCTGCATAATTGAACTATGAATTGAATTAACCAGCAAAAAAGAATATAGTAAATTGATAAATACTGGTGAATGCAAAAATAGAACTATTGGTGATATATATTCTTTTCCATAGCTGAAATTTTCTTTCGCTAAAAATGTTTTTTAATATCGTCCAAAATTAAATAGCCATCCATATATCTTCATTTTAAAAAAAAAAAAAAAAATTCGTGTATGCTAAGAAGGGAAGTGAACATCTATTAATAAGAATGTTATCTGAATAGAATTTTCCAGTAGAAAGCCATTATACCGACAGCCCAAAAGATAGGTACCATTTAAATTCAATGTTATAAACAATATACATTGTTTTCCAAGAAGAATCAAAACCAAGCAAAAGTGGGAAAGAATAAGATCAAATATGCAACATACCTGAATGAACGGAGCTGGCATCTGATGATAATCATAACTCTTAGGCAATCTACGTTCCGCTACTTGCTTAAGAATGCTCACAAAGCTGATTACTAAATCCTTATAAGAATTAACATCTACCGTTATCAGATCAAAAAGAGGGCACAGTGTTGCACCCATCACCCCAGGGTCATTATCACAAAGCCTCTGCAACAAATGAAACCACACTTACAAATTACATAGAGTTTCAGATACCCCACGAGCAGAAAAGCTATCATGTACTAACAGGTTAAAAACAGCTAAAATCATACACTATGTAAAAGTTCGGGATTGGAGTGCTGTAGATTTTTAACGATAAGTGAGTGGGTGATCAGAAAACATTAGCTGCCAAATAAAAGTGGTGGTTACTGCTTATCAAGTTTTTCTTTGAAAATTAAGCAGAGGCAGAACAATTACAAAAAAGTTCTAAATCAGGATTAACTCATTGTCATCATTAAGAACATCCACATTTGAATACTGTACTTAAAATAATAAGTATGTCGTTCACAAAAAGGTCACGGGCACCCACCTTTCGAAAATTGGAAACGAGATGCTGAACTGAAGAAGGAGACTTCTGATAAAACCTATGAAGGGCCATGATAGCTTTCCTCCTGACAGCCTCTTTGGAATGACCCAAAAGCTCAACAACCTGCGGCAAAACCGCAGGGATGGTCTCTTCATTAATCAACTTACAAACAGCATTAAGCGCGGCGCAAACGATCAAATAGTTATCGGATTTGAGGTCCTTCTGAATGGTATTAACAATCAAGATGATCAAATCATGATCCTCGTTCAAGAACAGAGTGACGGCCAAATACCCAGTTCGTTTAAGGACCAAATTGTCATCGTGGGTCATCTTGACGGCGTGGATGTAGCCAAAGGAGGCGTCGTGGCCGAGCATCTCGACGTAGACGAGACGAATGATATACTCTTTCATCTTGCGCTTGGGGATGTCCGGTTCGGAGATGCGGCGCTTGAGAGTCTCGATCTCGTTGAGGACAATTCGGTCTTCTTCGGCTTTGGATCGGGCTTCGCCGATTGATTTGACGAGGTCGAGGAACTCCTTTGATTGACCGAACCCGCCTTGGGAGCCCATTGCGAGCTCCCTTCCTATTGTCTTCAATTGCTCCAGCTTTGCCTGTTGCTTTGATCAATTATTTTTCCAGCTTCAAAATTAGTAATAGTACTCAAAGTTAGTTGCTCTTGTGGGAGTGAATTGTGTAATGACTAATGAGGGTTTTCTTTTGATTGTGCTGATGTCGAGCTGAGTGTACGTGGAAGAAGAATTTAGATCTGAAATATTTGTGTGATTGTGGAGAGAGGTTTCTGTTTTTGCACGTTGTTTTGTTAAACAAGAAAATGAGACAACAGTAAGTTGGTTTTGTTGGTGGGTTCTATGATGCCACTCATTTTCTTGTTTGTTAACGAAGTTTTTTTTTTTTTTTTGCCCCCAAGAGTTTTTGAAATAAGAGATTTTAATATTCGGGTGTGTTTAGTATACTGTATTATATTATATTATTTTAATATACATATATGGTATTATATTGAATTATATTAACATTAAATTATAATGACGTTGTACAACGTTCAATGTAATACTGTATTATATTAATTTTTAATTATATTGTGTTTCATACTGTAATGTATTAATTTCTTTTTTATTAATTTAAATGATATACATTTAGAAAACAATAGTTATTAACATTTTTTATTTATTAAAAAATATATTATTTATTTATTTACTTTTTTTTTAATTTCCTCTTTCTTTTTTTTTCTTTTCTTTAGATACTGCTTCCTCTTTTCACTCCCTCCATCTTCTCCATGTATTTTTCTTCTTCATTCAATTTTGTTCTCTTTTTCTCTTTCTTCATCTTCATTTCATTTTCTTTTTTTCCTCCTTTTCTTCTATTTTCTTTGTCTTCTTCAATTTGTTTTCCTTTTTTCTTTTCCTCTTTTTCTCCTTCTTTCTTCCTCTTCTATGGGCTTTTATCTTCTCCACAGTGAAGACATCTTTTATGGAGAGTGGCTATGGTGTCGCACGACATTGTAAAAGCGTCAGTAATGGCATCGAGCGATGATTGTCAAGTTGATTTGGTGGTGCTGGATTGGAGTTAATTGCGTCCGGTACACCTCCATACTTCAAAAATTATCTCAATACCCTAAAATATGTTTTTGCCAAAATTTTCATCAATACCCTTTAAAAACTGATAGGAAATTACTAAGCTATCCTCATTTTAAAATATTTTAACTCAACGGACAGCACCTCTCCCCCCTCTACTGAAGCAAACAAACACTCAT
Organism: Citrus sinensis; assembly: GCF_022201045.2. NCBI lineage: Eukaryota > Viridiplantae > Streptophyta > Magnoliopsida > Sapindales > Rutaceae > Citrus > Citrus sinensis. The sequence goes on from NC_068561.1 coordinate 24,675,434, forward strand.
CTGCTGCAATTCCCTCCATTATCAAACTCAAACAAACAAACACTGCAATTCCCTCACCGGCATCACCTCTGCAATTCCCTCACCGGCATCACCTCTACCGAAACAAATATTCATTCTCCATACATGGTAAATCGAACTTCAACACGAGCAAACTAAGTTTGAGAAGGGGAAGCTGCCACAACTGAGAAAGAGAAGCCTAGTTCATCGCTACATAATCGTCGGCGAGAGCTGATCCTTTACTGTAAAATGGTCATAATTTAACTAGTTGAGATAAGTAATTCTCTATAAATAGTTTTCTTGTTGATATTCAGGGAAAAAAAAACAAAAAGTTAGGGTTTATATAGAAAAAATAGATTAATTAGTTGCGGGTCTCTCATTACATGTTCAAAAATAAATTTCTAGTTGTTTTGCTGTATGCAAATTGTGAAAAATTGATGGATTGTGCTGATTATAATTTTGTCATGTAACACACGATTTGGTCGTGTAAGGTTATGTAGGATTCAAGGTCGTGTATTACACGGCTTTCATGTATTGCACTTACACGACCTTCATGTATTACACGACTTTTTTCACTATTGTTAATTCATTATAATAACTTAGTTGTTTGTGCACTGAAAACTTGCAAAATTCATTGTTTTTTCAGCAAAAGCTTTTGTTGAAGTATGAGATTGTGGTGTGTTTGTTTTGCGTTACCTGGACACACTTGCATGTGGTGAAGATATTCAAACAAATTGTACGCAAGCACATGTCTTTTCTTATCGCAAGCAACTAGCTGAAAGACTTTTCTATGACCAGTCATTACTTTAAGAGAACAACTAACATGTGAGTATTGTTTTTTAAAATAAAGTCATTGCTGGTGGAAATAGTTTGGTTTCTCAATATGAAATTTTATAAGCGATCACTGTCAGTGGTCCTGGGCTGTTAATAGGAAGAATTAACTAAAGTGTTTTTTTTCAACCAGCATTTGATTAAGAGTTGATGTGATGACTCTCTTCCCATGAAGGACGAGGTGAAGGTTGTCTATCCACCGGAACTGTCAAAATTGATCTACGTTCAAAAGTAATGCAGAGCGAGTTTCTAAACTCCATTCCACTAGCTACTTCCTCTAAGAAAAATTCCACATCATCATGGGTTTGAATTGTAACTGGTGGCATATGATCAGATGTCTTAAGTTTGAACTTCATTGTGATTTCAAATTCCGAAGTATCTATATCAATAACTTCAGCTATCTTCTCCACCAATTCGGCATATGTTGTTGATCGTGGTATCATTATCCCTTTAGCCTTGAAACATTTGAACTTATACTCGTCATTTTGCTCAATCCATTCACTATTGAAGAGAATAAGCACACGTACCAAAACCATATTTGATGATACAATAAAAACAATAATATCAAATTTCATATACAAGTAAGTACACAACCTACGCGACTATAATACTTACACGACTTACACGACTATATTTCTTACATGACCTACACGACTTACACGACCTACATGACTAACTATATGACGTACATGGTATCAAAAGAATGCACGACGCGAAACATTTTCGCCATAAATTAGTTATATTGCTGAAAAAAATAATTAAACAACCTACATTGCATATATTTCTACATATAAGAAAAAATGGTGAAAATAAAACATTGTAATGCGAGGAAAATTTCTAAATTTTCTTAAAAATTAAAAAATTTAAAACCCAACAACATTAACATACCTTATTGGGTTGTTTAATAAGCAATGCATCTTTAAAGAAAGAGTGGGTGTTAAAGAAATGAATACATAATTGTATTTGTGTAAGAAGTTATGAGATATTTTGAGAGATTCTAAGAGATTTTGAAAGAATCGACAGCAAAAATGGAGTTGGGTGAAAGAAATGAGGAAAGGAATATGAAGACAATTCATTGAGTGAATTTGATGCATTCATTAAGGGTATTTCCGATTTTACTCACATTTGTTAGGGTATCCATGAAAACCAAAAAGGAAGGAGTTATTTAAATAATTTTAAAACTATTAAAGGGTATTTAATTAAAAAACCCCACTGGATTGGGTGATATGAATTTCATCGTGAACATGCTACAAAATTTTATCAATTTTTATTTTCTTGATTTGCTCTAATATGTCCCCCCTCGAATTTGGTTTATGCAGATTTGACCGCATTAGTTTACTAAGTTAATACAATATCACACCAGTTAAATTTAACGCTAAACATGAGTTAGTGTTAAGTTAATAGAAAACAATATTTTAATCTTATGCTGTGCGGGATACCAAACACGCCCTTAGGTTATAACAATATTGCTTGTAGAAAAACCATCTCGTCCTTCAATAGAATTCAAAAGCAAAAAGAGCGACAAGTTTTTGTAGCAATTTATTAATTTGTCCAAAAGGAAAAATAAAAAATGATGTACGGAAAGGCTTAAATCCCATTGGATTCTTAATGAGCCTAAAAATGATACCGGACCAAGCCCAAGCAAGAACACGGGTCCAGGCTAAAACAAGATCGGGCCCAATCATCACACTATATATGAGAAGTAATTAATTTGTTCAGACATTTTAAAGCAACAAATTAAAAACACAGAACACGAAATTTTTTATACCAAACAAACACAAAAGAGCGGTTATTAGAATTTTCTTAGAAAATTAAAAATTAAAAAATAAACGAAACAATTTCCTTTATAACTTTCCCTCGCTTTCCTTCACTTTCTCGCCATTATTTTCTTGTTCTTCTTCTCGAACTTTTACACAAGAGAGAAGATGACGAGTCCGAATACGAAAAATGCACCGGAATCGTATATAGGAAGCTTCATTAGTTTAATTTCTAAGTACGAGATTCGTTACGAAGGCGTCCTTTATCACCTAAACGTCGGTGATTCCACCATTGGCCTAAAAAATGGTGCGTTTTGCTCTCTCCTTCCGTTCTCTATCTATTACGTTCGTATGTGAAGACTATAATTACTTCAAATGTGTATTATCGATTTGACTAGGGTTTGATAACTCTTGTCGTGCGTTTTGTGATTTTTAAGCTGCGCAGTTTTTTATATTTTAATTTTTAGTGAATAAAATGACAGGTTGTTGACAGATATGAAGCCTTTGCCCTAGGTTAGTGATGTTATGTATGCTAATGTTTAAAGTGCTTTTGAGTAAAATTACTTTATGCAGAAGCACTTATAAGTGCTTTTTGGAAAAGCACTACTCAATTTTTCGCCTGTAAGAACTTCAATTAAGTTATTGAAATTCTTAGAAACCACCTCTCATTTGCTTGTGCAAAAGCATTGTAATGATTTGGTAGAAGATGATTTCTCGGGAGGTCTGACGGACATTCTTTTTGATCTTTTATCTTTTGAATGTTGTTGCAGTAAAGTCTTTTGGAACAGAGGGACGAAAGAAAGATGGTCCACAAGTACTGCCATCTGAAAGGGTTTATGAATACATTCTTTTCCGGGGAAGCGACATTAAGGTAAATGCAATTGTGATTGTTTGTTGTTGCATCCATCTGTTTCTTTCTTTTTGTTATTGGGCCAGCTTTTTAGGGTACATGTGCTATGGAGAAGCAGGATGCTGTAATGCGATGTTGTGTTGCTTAGTTCTTGCTTGGGGATGTACATTTTTCTTTTCCTTCATTTTGCTATATTTTCTTGTGTATTCATTGTAGTTCCAGGTAATCGCTGCATGATGATTATTTCACCTTGAGTATGTATGCTGTCATTTTTATGATATAGATATTCATGTTAATGCCATAAAATAAAAAATAAAATAAAAAACTTATGATCAGAGAAGATAAGCACATATAAGTAACTTGGTGGTGTGTACTAATACATTGGTTGTGAAGTATATGTATTAACCCTCATCAATTGTTCTCATTTCAGGATTTGGAAGTCAAGTCCTCTCCACCTCCACAAAAGGAGGAGCAGATTTACCAAGATCCCGCTATCATCCAGGTATAGACATGTAGAAATATCTAAGTAGATGGTTATTACTCCAGGTTGAAGAGTGAAATTTACTTGTTTTTCCCTTTTCCTATTTTGCAGTCACAGTATGCTGGGATATCTACGAATTCTCCATTATTGTCGTCGGTTGCGGGCAAAACTTTGACAGAATCAAGTTCATGGCAGGATACTCCTACTTTGACTAGCAAAGCCAGTGCAGGCTCATTGCTTTCACATCAGCCAGGAACCCAAGTTAGTCAATTTAGTCATCCCCAGGCTGCCCAGAATGCTGCTTCACCATCATTTCCCCTGCCAATTTATTGGCAAGGATACAATGGACCATCAAACAATATATCTCCGACTCCTTTTCAATCTTCATCCACTGTATCTTCGCCTTTGACGAGGCCGAACAGAATCTGGACTTCTGAAACTGACTGTTATCCAGCCTTGGGATCAGTTACTGCATCTGAATCTGCTGCTCATCGGTCGCCATCAATTGCTCCCAGTCATTTAAATCCCAATTTTTCATCTTCTCCTATTCCAGTACAATGTTCTCCAGCTCCTCTTACGCCTTTCCCCGCATCCTTTAAGGGACCTTTTTCATCTACTGCTGCATACATGACAGATAATAATCCAAATACGTCTTCGGTTCCCTCTTCTTGCCCAGACACAAAAGCCACTGAAGCTCAAATTTCAGGCAGAGCTGTCCCTGGTCCGGCTCATTCTGCCCAGACCATGAATTATCCTGCATCATCTTTTCTAGGTTCCGCTTCTGGTCCCTTGCTATCACCATCTCCATCATTGCTAACTCCTGGTCAGTTAGTTACATCTAGACCGCCTGTGCTTTCTTCCACACAGGCAATGTATCCTGATAAGAAGGATATGGCTGCTATGCTGCCATCATCATTTAATTCTCCAGCTGCCATATCTCCTCCAGTAACTCAACTACCATTGTTGCCTTTGCCGACTCCTAATCTACAGGTTGGGATTCTTTTTAGCTGAATTTTTAAATAACTCTGCTCTTGTGACTTGTTCTTATTTGCTCCACATTCATGTGTAATGCCATTCTTCTAAACAGTTGTGCATTTAGCAATTCTATGGTGCTTTTCTGTTTTTTTTAGGCTCTGCAGAAATATGAAATTAGCCATCAAGCTTGGATCTTGTTTAGCCAGTATGCAAATATCTATATCATTTATCTTAATTTTGTATTTCCTAAACTTAAGATAAGTTTACTTGAATCCTTTAATGAAGTGATGATTGTTTGGTAGAGAATCCTTGGAAGTTGAATTTATGAGTGGATGAATATGATAGAGAAGTAAAAAGAAACAGCAATTGTTGGCTTATGGGAGAATTAAATATAAGAACTTCTACCATCCTGTGCAAGCCAAAACCCACCTGAGGCTAAATTTGTCATAGGATGATGAAATTAACTTTGATTATTTTCTATATCTGTATTAGTACTTCTGAGTAATTTTATTTCCTGGCATTTTCTCTTCTCATATGTACGGATGGTTGTAGGGAGAAGTGCTTAAGATTTGCATATTTGACTGAAATTTCTAATTGAAGCTTTTTTCAGTCTCAGTCTCAATACTCTACAACAAAGTTCACTGAAGAATTTGATTTTGAAGCCATGAATGAGAAGTTCAAAAAGGATGAAGTATGGGGTTATCTTGGTAAGGCAAAACAAAGTGGTAAACCAGAGACCATTGAGGATAATACAGCCGATCAGAACTCGAGAGGAAAAGAGGCCGATGGCCTAGTAAAAAATGGTGATCCTAAGGTAGGTTTTGAATTGACCTATAATTGATTGATTTTCTATTTTTTGCAAAGTTCTTTTGGCAATAGATTGTATTGCTGAGGCTATTCTCTACGTAGTTTTAAATGAAGTTAGATGTTTACTTCAAAATAGACTTAGATGTCTGATTTTGTTGCTTTACTATGCAGCCTGCGTATAGAAAGGATGATTTCTTTGACACAATTTCCTGCAATTCACTCAACCGTGGAACAAGGGAGGGACAGAACCATTTCTCGGAGCGAATGAGGCTGGACACTGAGGTTTGCTTATTTTAATATTCTTTTCACATATGAGAAGTGAATACCAAATTGAGCTAAGGCTATTATCTACTCAGATCTTTCATGATTTTCTTCTTATTTCTTTATTCTTTTACAGACTTTTGGCAATTTCCAACAGAGAGCAAATCAAGGTTATGGTGGCTATGTTGCTGGATGGGGAGCAAATTACAGGGGCAGATACGGCAGGGGAAGGAGATATGGTTATGGTGGGAGGGGACATGGCGGTAACATGCATATGTAGTGCCTTGTCCATAAGAATTCTACCTTGCATCTCTGTTTACCTTCTTTTCAACATGGCTTCATGCAGAACTGGTCACAAGGTAAATGACTCAAGTCCTCTTGGGATTTTCCATTGAGATGTTTGGTAAGAAGAATTGGAATGGCCTGTCATGGCTAGTTCATGAATTTTTTTGCCCATGAGCTGGCTTTTCATATTTCCTAATTGAAGGGAACCAAATGAAAGGGGGAAAAAAAAGATAATAATAATCTAATTAGTTTGCTTAGATCAGAGTGTGAATTGTGATGCTAGATTCTCTGTTAATAGGCATCTTAATCCCTACTTCTTGGGTTATGTTCCTTTTTGTGTGTTCATATTGTAACCGTATTAGAAAAATGGTATTAGGCTGCCTTAAGTTGGTCATGATGTACTTTTCGTGCAACTTGATATGAACTTGCATTAACATAGAGTTGCTATTGTGTATTTAGAGAACAATTTGTATTGCATTTCCCATTCGACATTAAAACTGAATGATTCCAAATTTCCAACATCCCGTAGCTTCCCTTTTCAGTATATTAGATTTCGACGGGCCGGCTTTAAAATATAAAAAGAGGAGACCTATTTCAATCGAAGTTAGGTGGTGATAACTCGTAAGCCATTTTATAGAATGATTGGAATTAGAAAGCAGGCATTTAAATAAAAACGTGGATGACAAAAATTATACAAAAGGAAAAGGCTCACTTGATTGAATTACGTGAAGCAATATCCAAATCTTAACTTCTTCTCAGTGGTTTCTACAGTGATAGGAATATGTAACATCAACCTACCAACTCTAGTGGAAAATTATACAAATGAATGTCTTATTTTGTTGAACATTTATCATTTCCACAGAAAACTCATTGTCATTTGCCTACTTTCAAATCCAAAAAGCAACAATAATACCAATAATAATGTACGGCTTTTGAAAGGCCTCGTGTATCATTAGCTAGTGCAGCTGTTTCTTGGTGGAGTTGCTTGCTTTTTCCTCTCTGATCCAACCCATCAGCTACGTAGTTGACAATTATCCACTTATCTATCTGTCTTGTTTACAAAATAAACAAATCAATTCCTCTTTTTCCGCCGCTTATTTCTGAAGTTAAATCTGTGCATGGACTTTTCGACGTTGTTCGACTTGGGTTTTTATTTGGCTACTCACAATGGCTGCAGCCACAATCGAACCGGAGCTTACCAAAACCAAACCTCCTGAGCCAACGAACACGCCATCTTTGACCAAATAGCACTCTCGGTCCAACCAGCCTTTGCCATATGGCTGCTTCCTGCTCATACTCGTGGCAGCGCCTAACAAAATAACAGCAACGCCAAAGCTGATCCTGCTTCATTAATGACCAACTCATAACATTTCTTTATTTTTTCAAATCCCACACCATTTTTCTAACTTTGTGCTATTATTAATTATATTATGCTTTCCATGCGTTGAATCTCAGGTCAGATTAAGAATCTGAGACAGCCCCAGCTGTCCATGTTCTAATGTCGTTCTCTTTGATAACTTGGGCTCCAACAAAACAATTCAAAGATTAATGCCAAAAGAAAAAGAAAAAACAATAAAATTAAATTTAAAAAAAAAAATCACATTTCGTGGCATGCAGGAGTTTTCAGAATCAATCACAAAGCATGAAATAGATGGAACATGACATTTTGGTTTTGTGGGTCCAACGAAAAGTTCTAGCGAGGTGTAATTTCAATGTCAAGAAAATGAACATTTTACTTACCAGGAGAGAACTAGGAGAGCTGTTGCAATTCTGAGTTTTTGAGTTTTGCAATTGTTTCTTTTGTCCCTTGTACAAAAAATTCTGCAGATTAACAAGTTTCCAATAACCTGAGCAACACCTAGACATATCAAAGCTGCAATTCCAAGTTCATGTGCATGGCTTTCTGGTAAATAACACAGCTTCCCATCAAGCTTTAGATCTTTCCTCTGCACAGAAACACAATCAAAGGGGGAAAAACAAATTGGTAACACTACATAACAGAACAGACAATGCGACGATGAAAAGAAAAAGAAACAATATTCATTCACCTTTGCTTTCTTGGCCTCAGCAATAAGACATGAGATGAATGAGACAAGGTCAAGGGAGATGATTATGCAGAGGACGAACACAAAACCATACCGATGATGTTTTTTCTCCATGGAAGGCCTTCGTGTTGGTACCTATGTGGGGTGAAACTGTGGAATTAGGAGAGAAAAAGAAGAAGTCTTGGGACTCACTCAAGGGATTTGGATTGAAGAGGAAAGAAAAGGTGGCGGTCACTTCATATTGGTGCTGGTCATTCTCTTGTTTCGGCTCCTTGCTCTTTGTTGGTGATGGTGTTGGTTGACGTTGAGTGAGTCTTCTAAATAAGTCTTTCATTGCTTTGAAGGAGAGATACCATTCCTATTCCTAACTGAATGTATAGGGTTTTGGAATATAGTTAGTTGAAACTTGTTTTCTCTTTTAAGTCGCTTAAATTCTTGTTGGTCAACTGGGCTAATGGAGTTGGGTTTAGAGGATAAGCTTGATAGAGAGACAACGAGAAAATGATGGCTTTGGAGTTTTTTATTTGCATTTCAGTCCCTTTTTGATGTCAAATCCACTGGCTGGGTTTATTTTATTTTAAGCGTCGGCCTTTTCTGGGGGGAGATTTATTCTACGTTGTGGAACAAGTTGCCACTATGAAAATTAGGGCACATCTTAATTGAACTCAATGTGCTAGAACTTGATTCTTTTTAATTAATTGTAAGATTAAAGCATAATCTGTGCCATTGATCGGTGCTTCCTCTGCTTTTGTTGATGCTTTATCGTTACTTCTTTGAAGCTTCCTTCAAAGATAGTCAGATGGAGAACTTGGAGATTGTATCAATCTGATTTGACACAACAGTAAAAAAGATACCGATCGAGCTTGCATATGAAATGATTCTTCCTCAAATATACTTTATCCTTGGCTTGCTGTCTTCCTTAGTCACCATGGTCCCATTCATGGCAGCTCTATAACTTTTCTCAGGACTTTAATAGCCAATTTTCATATTGTTAAATTCAGATATTATTCTGGCCAAGCTTTAAAGGTTAGTAAGCAAGGAAACACAATTTGAAGCACTGGAGTTAAAGGATCCTTAAGAAGCTTAAATGAATTTATTCCAATTGTACAAATGAAGCCACTCCTGAAAGGCACAAAAACTTTATTCGTTGCTGCTGTTGGAAAGCAAGGACATACAATCAGAACAACACAGGCAGCCAAGGCAATTACTAGTTACTCTTCTTTCCCCTTGAGAACTTCAAGAACAGATTGTGCGGTGCAGTAACAATAGCCTGGCCTGTGACCATAGGACTCACACCTAATACAGCTAGAACAACACTTGTATCTGCCAAATACAGTCGCTCTACATCCCATGTCTCGCCCATCTGGTTCACGACTTATTCCAATGTTTTGATTCTTCAAGCCACTTCTTTTCAACAAACTTGGTGTACTGAGAATACCACGAGCAATAATAGTCACTTGTTCCCTTCCACTCCCTTGTCTCCAAAAATCAATTCCCTGTACAAGCATCAGGTGAAACAAGAGTATCCACGCAAACAGAGAGAACGTCACAACATTGCACCTGATAATCAACCTCAACAATACTCTCATCTCTATGCCTCTCTAAGTCGTACCAACAAAAGCCATCACCAACTGGACTGACCAGAACCTTATCCCCACTCCTTGAATATGCCACAGGTTTCACATAACGATGGCAGTCAATTTCTCCCACTTCAAAGTAGAAAGTTTAGTCCAACAATTCTCCAGTCTATATTCCTTAATAACCCATAAATCCCAAGGCGGCAAAGTATAATCACCATTATCAAACTTGCAAACCAAACACCAATTGTTTGGGGATAAATAGAGTATTGAAAATAAAGCGCCACGTGTCGATGCAAAGGTTATGTAATTATTAGTTATTCTCTGGGGTATCAAACTTACCCCATAAAATTCGGTACCCGAGATACTCGAGATACCAGACCTACACTATAAACTCGGTACTCGAGATACCCGACCTACATTATAAACTCGATACCTGGGGTACACCGAGCAAGGACAAAAAAGTGGGAAAAATGTTCATAAAATATCAAGAGATAGATAGGTTCCAAATCTCAAAAAGATCGGCTGAACACGTGTCAAAAAGTAAGGAATCAGTGAGGAAATCTCGTGCTACAAAAGAGGAGACAGCCGCCTGTCATGCCAGCGAATCTGCCAAAAGTGTGATATTGTGACAGTTGGGACCACCAGCTTTTCCTGCTACACCTGCAAAATTACAACGGAATTGTAGAGGTACGCGGGACCACTCCACTACGCCCAGCACGTGAATACGCCAGAAACTTACTCTCCACGCATATTTTTGAAACTCCTAAGCCGCCATACGCATGAAAATAAGAATATTCCTGACATGACAACAGGGAATGCCACTAAAATAGTGCCAGGTGGCACGGCAACCGGGGTACACCATATAAATACTTAGGTTTGATTTTTATCAAGGAAGGGAACACACTCACCACAAAAAAACTAGGGTTTCTTCAACCTCAAAATCTCCATTACCGAGAGCTTGTAAGCTCTCTAACCTGAAATAACCCAACTCTGACTTGAGCGTCGGAGTGTGGCCGCCAACCACCCCCGGCTCCACCTCTGACCTCTTTTTTTATTGTTTCGCAGGTTTAAGGTGAGTTTCACCAGCCCTCCGCACCTAAAGTCAGACCCCGTCCATAACCACCGTCATCTCAATCCTCCTCCACTCCACAAAAAGCCCAAACAGCCCGCACGTGCCGAACAAGCGAGGTAGCCCGCTCCCCGACAAAAATATAAATTTATTGCTCTTGGGTTGGTTTTATGGTTTTTTATTCATTAACCCAAAATCAGCCGCAAACAATTGGCGCCGTCTGTGGGGACACGAGCAAAAAGCTTCCACACGGTGCTAAGCTTGTCGGTACGTGTGCTTGTACAACCATGGCACCCGACGTACCCGCTAATAACCAAATGCTAGGTCATGATGGAGCAGAGGACCACGGCGGTGATGAGATGACAAGAAGGGCATTCTGCCTAGAGAAAGACAAATCAGTTAAGCAATCAGCTAGTATTCAACCCGACGAGGAGCCTGTTACTCATAAACACTTTGAGGATTTAGCTCATGCGATTCTCAGAGCAGTAGGATCTCGGGTACCCGAAGCAGCTACTTCTCCGGTAACTCAAGATGTCCCGCCTCCACGCGGTGAGAAACAGATCATACCAAGATCTGAAATACCGGAGGGAAGTAGACCAAAGCATAGGCCATCGGGCACCCGTTCAAAGTTTCAAGCCGCCAGCTCCCGAGAAGAACGCTTCACTGCCTCTTGTTATTCCCGTAGTAGCCAGGGTATCAAACGCAAACAAAAAGCCCATGAAGATCTCCGATACAAGTTGAACGCCAAAAGAGCTTCCCAAACAACTGCGGCATCCTCAGGTGCACCTGGGGTACCCTGCAAGTTCCTGGAAAAAAATGGAGTACCTCGAAGCTCAAGTGAAGCTCCTTTCTGAAAAACAAAACCCCATCAATGCTCTAGCGCTAGCAGCGTATAACTCGCCATTCACCATGGAGATTCGGACAACGGTTATCCCGGAAGCGTTCACCATGCCTCAAATACAACAATACTCGGGTACCTCGGATCCCGTGGAACATGCTGAGTTGTATCGTGACCAGATGATGATTAAAGGAGTGGGTGACAATGCTATGTGCCGGAGTTTCCCGCATACCCTCACCGGACCAGCCAAGTCATGGTTCCGATCGTTGAAGGTAGGTAGTATATCCTCCTTAGACCAGCTCTTAAAAGATTTTGTTCATGAGTTTGGTTATGCATCCGCCCAACATATAACATCCTCCAAGCTTGCTTTCATCAAGCAAGGGGATTCGGAGTCTTTAGCCGAGTACGTAACCCGCTTCCACCAAGAGGTGTCATGTACCGGTACATTTGGTCACCAACACACTCTCACTCATTTTGAAAAGAATTTGCGTTTGGGGAAGTTATGGCGGTCATTTCAAAAACACCGCCCTCTTTCATATGGGGAAGCTCGTTCTCGAGCCCTGCAACAAATAGAAATTGATGAGAAGTGTAACCTAAAGAGGGAGGAAGACAGAGTCGAAGTTGTGAGAAACAAGGAGAAACCCAAGAGAGCCGAGGTACCTCCGGTACCCTCTTGAGCACCTCGGGTACACAGCCCACCTCGTCCAACCCCACGTGGGAAAGGGCTGAATATTCCTGGAGTACCCCGAGTACCCCAGCAGTGCAATGACATTTATTTGCCTTACTAATTAAGCGCTTGTAATATAATGAAGAGCTGCGCGGTGGAAAGTGTTATAGACAACTAGTCCTATAAAACAAAAAAGAGTAGGGCCAATGAAGGTAGATGAGGTTATGCATGATGTACCCGAGGTACCCCAAAGTCCTAATTCAGCGTTAATCGAAGAGTTAGAGGTACCCCTGGATCCTCGGGTGCCGAAGGAAGAAAAGGAATGAGCACACACGCTACTCTAAATGAAAAGAACAATTATAAAACACTTGTGAAATGCTGCCATATCGAGGAAGTACTACTAATAAAAGAAAGCACTTTACCTCTTTCTATTTACTTTATTTATTTTTCTTTAATGCTTATGCGTTTATGATATTTGATCTATTATGTGGTGTACTTTATCATGCGGGGTACCCAGAGTCTATTGTGTGGTGTACTTTATCATGCGGGGTACCCAGAGTACCCCAAACTGATTAGTTGCACTTTTCAATTCTCCAAGTCTCTAATGACAAGAGTGACCTCAGGATCCCTCATTTCTTTAAGATAACAGAACATTATCATGTAATGATCTTGGTTCTATCATTTATAAGTATGTTTTTTACTTTATGTGATGATGTTTGTTCTCCTTTTTTATTACCGAATATGATTGCAGTTAAATTTTCGCCATTAATGTGACTCCATCTTATTACGCCACGTCTTATTCAGTTATAATTGCTCCATTTCAAGATAATTAGGGGAACTTGAGGTATCTGACTCGATTCGATCGTGAAGATCTGTTCGAGGTCAACGCCAATAAGAAATAATACAACGAATTTAAAGAGGGAGGGTCAGAGAATGCCCGAGGGCGAGGTAAACCAGCATACCCTAGCGCCATGAGGTTCCGTTAAGGTATGCACACGCCCACACCTCCATTCTTTTACTTGAGCCAAGTAAAGAATAAATAAACGAAAGGAGGTAGGCAAGCATGCCCCTCTATTCGCATTATTTTATTAAATAATGACTAGAAGCGGATGGCAAAACAAGCATGTTTTTGACCATTTCTGCAAGAAAGAGGGCCAAAAAGGTCCCCGAAAAAAAGAGGGTACCTGGGGTACTCGAGAAACTCCACAAGTCTATCTGAGATACGCCATAATCTTTATTTTATCCTAGTTGCGCCAAATATGAATTTCGTTTTATCTTATGATGATGTGCGAATTATTAAATTATTTTAAGATACGTCATAATCTTTATTAAGACAAGCAGTGAGCACATCTATGGAAATCACCACGCAAGCGCCAAAAATACATCAGGGGGGTACCTAGGGTACCCGAAGAACCCCCGCGAGTCTACACAAATCAATCATAAGCAAGGAATTCAATGGTATGCCGAATAAAGTCTATTGCAGAAGTTTAATGCGAATAAGTAGTAAGATTGCTGAGGCAACCTTCCAAAAGACGAGTATCCCAACACAACAAAAGGATGATGCCATACTACAAAGGTACAGAAGCAAAGAAAGAAAGCTGCTAAGACATCTCGAGATAAAACCCTAAATGGCAAGTAAAATCAAGCAGAATGGGGGGCATCCTCTCCACCGTTCCCCTCAACAGGGGGATCAACACGAATACTCGCGGTCAAAGAGCTGTTACTCACATGAACAGCGCTAACCGAAGGGAGATCCGCCTGGGGTACCTGGGGTACCCCCGAAGATTGCTGTGGGCTGTAGGATGGTGGAGCCTGGGTTACCCTCTTATCCTCTATCGCCTTCAGGATGGCCGACTTGTCCACCCATTTCTCTACCCGGGGTACCACCAACTCTAGGTGTTCTCCTGGGTTTGGTCATCCAAACGCCCCTGTAAAGCCCTGACCTCCACCTCAAGCTTTTCCTCCCGAGACTGACCAAGTCTGATCTCCCCTTGTAATTTATCCGCCTCCGCTAGCTCAGCCGAGGTACCACTAAAGTCTTGGAGACTGTAGCTAAGGTATAAGGTAGCCTACACAAAAAAAAGAAGCACTCACATCACGACAAGCCTTGAGCACCCGGCTATAGTGCTCATTTAGGTCCAATTTATCCGCCTCAATGGTCATGTCTGTAGAAATGCACTCGGAGGAGTGGAGGAAACATTCGGTGAGATGAGATATCCTTTTGTTTGCCACTAGGTCAAGCTTGCCCTCCATGAGATCTCCAGAGACCGTGAACAGAGAGCCAAGCTTTCTCTTGTGGGTAGCTGGGGTACCCCGAGAACTACCAAAAGAGGAATCGGGCAATTTGCCATTGGCGCTTGGAACGGCGAGAGGTCGATCACCCTTTGCTGAGGTACCTAGTGTACCGGAGGAGCTGCTGCTTATGCGACTGAAAAAAGCATCGAAGTCTTCGGCGAAAGGGTCCATACCTACCCAACAAGCATATCTGGATGAATTGCCATATGTTCAATGAAATTAGGTTACTCCGCTATGAAGAAAGAGATAGCTCAATGAATATTTATGCTGATGGATACCTGAGATACCCCATGCTCAGAATCAAATTTCAGAACACATGAAAGATACACAAAAGATCCTAAAAAAGCCGCCAAGTCAAGTAGTGGCATCTAAAGTTATGTGAAATAAAGTACCAGGAGTTTGTTAGTACAATATTGAAGTAGTTTGGGTACCCCAACAAAATAATGTTGGTCATCTTCACCTTCATCCCTCAGGACAGGGGGATCAATAAAAGTGCCAAAAGCAGCAAAAGCGCAAGCATTGATATTAGAGATACTTGATGGCGACTTTGGCTGAGGTACCCCAGCTGATCTCCATGGCTTTCAGATCGAGATATGCGGGAAGCCCTGATCTTCTCCCCAAAAACTTCATCAAACCTTCCATTTAAAATCTTGTTCAATCTAAAGAGCTTCATTTCACGGGGTCGAAGCACATCTTTCTTTTTGTGCACCTAGGCTACTCCTAAAGCTGCTAGGAAAGGAGGATTGAGATTTTATTTTCGTCCCTGGAGCATGTAAAGGAAATGTGCCCTTAAATGAGATGAATCTTGAGGTAACTGACATATTGGTTCTCAAAAGGCCAAGAAAGGCATTGAAGTACTCACCGGAGCGATCTATACTTGCCAATTACTAGAAAATAAAATATGGGTGATGGTGGGGTGCCCCTACATCATCCTCTACACATACTTGGTGGTTCATCCCCATAAGCAGATGAAAAATTTTGATCAATCAGCTCCGCCCTCTCTAACCTATCCAAATTTGATAGCTATTTATAAGATATAGAGAAGAGGGAGTCCATCTTTCTTTTTGGGGTACCCGGTGTGCCCCTAGAGCTGCTATTTTTCAGCTTGGTCAATCTGCACAAGCACTTTTACTGACTAAGAGAGGAAGTAATATTTGAATTTTTGGGTGAATTAGTTCACACCCCAAAAAGTGAGGAGGTCGAGTACACCTCATTGAAGGAGTGGTACCCGAGCCATTCAAAGAGCCTCCGTTCATTGGGCTAAAACGAAAAATAATAATAATAAAGGAGAAAGAAAGAAGATAAAAAATATCAAGATATTCTCTGATGTTGGGAATTCACATAGTCAACCAAAGGGTGGTAGACGAGGTACCTCTTTTTATCCAATCCTGTGAGAGGAAGAGCTGAACATCGCCACGTGTTGTTCACAATTCTTCTATGAGTTTCTTTTGCCTCAATTACATTCGCCACAAAGAAACTAGGGGGATGTTGTTTGGGGATAAATAGAGTTTTGAAAATGAAGCGCCACGTGTCGATGTAAAGGTTATGTAATTATTAGTTATCCTCCGGGATACCCAACCTACCCCATAAAATTCGGTACCCGAGATACTCGAGATACTAGACATACACTATAAACTCGGTACTCGAGATACCCGACCTACATTATAAACTCGGTACCCGAGATACCCGACTTACACTATAAACTCGATACCTGGGGTACACCGAGCAAGGACAAAAAAGTGGGGAAAAATGTTCATAAAATATCAAGAGATAGATGGGTTCCAAATCTCAAAAAGATCGGCTGAACACGTGTCAAAAAGTAAGGAATCAGTGAGGAAATCTCGTGCTACAAAAGAGGAGACAGCCGCCTATCATGCCAGCGAATCTGCCAAAAGTGTGATATTGTGACAGTTAGGACCACCAGCTTTTCCTGCTACACCTGCAAAATTACAACGGAATTGTAGAGGTACGCGGGACCACTCCACTACTCCCAGCACGTGAATACGCTAGAAACTTGCTCTCCACGCATATTTTTGAAACGCCTAAGCCGCCATACGCATGAAAATAAGAATATTCCTGACATGACAGCAGGGAACGCCATTAAAATAGCGCTAGGTGGCACGGCAACCGGGGTACACCATATAAATACTCAAGTTTGATTTTTATCAAGGAAGGGAACACACTCACAACAAAAAAACTAGGGTTTCTTCTACCTCAAAATTTCCATTACCGAGAGCTTGTAAGCTCTCTAACCTGAGATAACCCAACTCTGACTTGAGCGTCGGAGTGTGGTCGCCAGCCACCCCCGGCTCCACCTCTGACCTCTTTTTTTGTTGTTTCGCAGGTTTAAGGCGAGTTTCACCAGCCCTCCGCACCTGAAGTCAGACCCCTTCCATAACCATCGTCATCTCAATCCTCCTCCACTCCACAAAAAGCCCAAACAGCCCGCACGTGCCGAACAAGTGAGGTACCCCGCTCCCCGAAAAAAATATAAATTTATTAATCTGGAGTTGGTTTTGTGGATTTTTATTCATTAACCCAAAATCAGCCGCAAACACCAATCATCCTCCCAAAACCTTCCATTACCTCCAACCCCAAGAATAGGATGAGGCAATGGCACTTAGTAAAACTCGTCACTCTTTAAATCAAATGCAGCAATTAAGTAATTGTTATCGGCGTCGCCGGCTACCCAATGCAATGCCCCATTAACAAAAGCCCCATTCGATCCGGTTTCCCGGGAACATGGAAAATCTTAGATTCGTCTCCACATGTTAACTTTCAAACTATGAAGATAAACTACAGTGTAGTTGACTGGTTTGGTAAACCAAATAATTTTCACTAACTCTATCAAACTTGGGTAAGACGCGGTGTTTTTTAGTTAATGGATTCAACAACGCTATAAGTTTGTCTCTGTCTTTCATTGCCAGCAATCCGTTGCAAGAACCAATCACTGGAAAGTTGCAATTGTTCTTGTACGGGAGATAAATTGTTTAGAATGTGAATGCGAACCCAAGTTTGAAGATTCATACCTTCTTTCCCACTCCCATTTACCACGGTTCAAAACAGAGAGAAAGAGGCTGCGGTCGGAGTTGGTTTCGACGGAGCCGATTGAGATTGGAGTTTGATGAAATCTTGGCCGTTGATTACCGAACGGAATGACTTCGGAACGCACTTGAATCGTAGCAGACTCTTCACTGGTAAGTCGGATTAGTAAGTCAACGATTATATCCAAAGGAAGCAGCATCGAAGTCGCCATTTCATTTCTTAGGCCCTCTCTCTCCCCTTCTGTATCATACGTATATTGTATGGTCGGAGAATAACATTTTGGTCCTCCTTTAAATTGTATTTACGGTTATGTGCATAAAAATTTTAAATGAGGGCCGCTATTTAAACTCAAAAATTAATCAGAAGAAATGAATAATTAATTAAGATCAGGCTACGGTGCAACTGTGGCACTGTGCCACAATTGCATAATTGCATTCAGCCGTTGGATGTATTTGGATTGGTGAGGTTCACTGGCATCCAACGGCTGGATGCAATTGTGGCACAATACCACAGTTGCACCACAGGTTTCCCCAATTAATTATAACAGGAAAAAGATAAGATAAAGATTAAATATTTATTTCATTCTTGATGTTGGATTTTATTATTTTGTTAAGAGCCTAAGAGGGTGGAAGATTATTATTTTAAATGGAGTTACTCATCCTATATATAATTTAGTGCATTGTTAAGTTTTCAGTTAATATAAAACAACTAAATTACTCAAAAAAATATTTGAAGTAATCTAAAATTTTTAATTTTTAATTTTTAATCAAGAGTATAGAAATTATATTGGACAGTAATCGTATTATAAACATTTTTTTTTATTATACTTCTTATGTAGATTTCAACATTTGATCCCAAACTTTTACGGGGGACATATTTATGTGATAATTAATTTACAATTTGTAAAAGTATTTCGATCTCACCGTCTAAATACAAATGAATATTTACTTAATAAGTACAGGTGAATTTTTTGAAAGTATAACGGAAAGGTCCCTGAGAAGATTAGATCAATTTATTCCAACTATACAAATAGAGCTACACTTGAAAGGCACACCAGACTTTATTCTTATCAATGGAAAGCAAAGTACATACAATCAGAACAACAAAGCCAAGACAACTACTAGTTACTCTTCTTTCTCCTAAGAACATCAAGAACAGATTGTGCAGTGCAGTAAGCAATGGCCTGGACTGTAACCATAGGATTCACACCCAACGCAGTTGGAAAAACACTGGTATCTGCCAAATACAGTCCCTCTACATCCCATGTCTCTCCCATCTGGTTCACCACTGATGTTTTCGGGTCAATTCCCATCCTGCAACTCCCCATTTGATGAGCTGAACTTAGCGGCGTAGACAAGTCCCTTAATGGCCTTGAACTCTCTTCTTTTACAAATCTCTCAAACTCTTCAGAGCTTGCTTTCTTCACATTTATAGTCTTTCCTTTGCAGTGATGTGTTCCAATTTCTTCTGCTCCGGCTGCAGCTAGCATCCTTAGTATCTTCTCTATCCCTTTCTTCAGATTCTCTTCGTCCATGGCCTCCATTTGATAGCTAATTGAATATGGTGAATTCACTGTGCCTGATCCTTGATCGCGCGCCAATGCAAATATATGCGCAGTCCTGGAGAACTTGCACATCCGCAGTTTTATGTCTGCGCCCGAAACCCATGGCATCAAACTTGAGAACATGCCGGGATGCAATGCCGGTGTCTGTATCACTGCTCCATATCCAGACTTGCCGAAATTTCCTACAGTGGTGGACATAGCTGTCATTATCCCCCCTTCGTAGCTTGTTTTCTTTTCCTCTGGCCATTCCCCTGAAGAACTTGTCTTAGGAAAATAGCCCCATGCCATTGTCACCGGATGAAGATGCAGATTCTTCCCAATGTTAGCATTTTTTAAGCCACTTCTTTTCAACAAATTTGGTGTACTCAGAGCACCACAAGCAACAATAGTCACCTTAGATTCAACTACGCAAATGTCTTTAGCCCCCATGTATTGAAACTCAAAAGCAACCCCTGTTGCTACATTTCGATCTCTTCTTTTCTTGTGTAGAACTTCAATAGCCTCACATCCAGGAAGGATTGCACTATTACCCGAATTAACCAAGTCCACAAGCCATGTCTCTGAAGTCCCCTTCTTGCTTCCATCTTTGCAGCCAAGACAACACCACCCACAATAATGATCCGGTGGTGAATTTCGCGGTATGTTATTCACAGGATACCCCAATTCCTTACACCCTCTTCTCAAAACCGCATTATTGAATCCTTCCTCTTCAACTTCAGATTGCACTCCCATTCTCTCACACACTACCTCCATTGCTTCCTTATACAAGTCACTCTCAAACAACTTTAGCTCGTACTCATCACACCACTCATTAGCAACATGTTTTGGTGTCTTGATTGAAGCTGACCAATTGATAGTGGACCCTCCACCAACAGTAGAGCCAGCAAGTAGTATCACTCCCATATCATCAGTTGCTAGCACGCCACCAGCTAAATACATTTGATCCATTGTTTTGCCTTCAAGAAGTGATAAATTGCTTCTAGCACAATAGCTTCCTTTCTCTAAAACGAGCACTTTGTAACCAGCTTTTGCTAGAACACCAGCAATAAGACCACCACCTGAGCCAGAACCAACAACAACCGCGTCACATTTGATAACTAGAGATGGAGAGGCTATGCTGCTGGGAGCTGCATTTCTCTTATTCCTGACAGAAACTGGGAACCCAACTTGACGTAAACTGTCGGCGACAATGTTTCTAGGCAGTTGCATGTTAATCAGGCCTTTGTAAAGAGGACCGTAAAGCTCTGCTTCCTCCTCATGACCATCATCGTTTTGTCCTTCATCATCATCATCATCATTTAATCCTTCATTTCTCAATGTTTTGCGTTGCATGGACTTGGTCTTGAACTCAGGGTCTGGTCCTTTGTAGCCTATGGCTTTCCATGACAAGTTCTCATTCTTCTCATTTACCTGAAGTGAAATTAATGCATATAATCGTTGTCACATACACACATTCTAGACTTTTATCATAAAGTAATTAATATCCATCATCTTTTTTTTTTCTTTTCAAAAATCTGATTTTAAAACTCAGCCCATTGTCTTTTCTTTTATTGTTTTTTCTTATAATCTAAATAAACAAATTTTGCTTAGTTGTGCAGTTCTGCCATTAAATATGAAGCCACTAGCCCAATAGCGTTTATACACCGAAAGATTCAATCAAAACACTAACCATTTGTTTGCCGAGGTTTCCAATTTTTGCCAACATCATAATTTGTCAAGTGATGCGTGCACATTTTGACAAGTTTCTTAAGTCGATTTAATTATATGAGGACCTACAACCTCGTACATATAACTTAAAAGCAATCATAAATTAATCTTTATTATCACCAACAAAACTGCTAATTAGGCCGCATAAAATCCTTTGCTTAATATTTAAGCTTGCTTCAGATAAATAGCTTAATTTCAATGATAATAGAGGTATCGCACTATACTATATTACTATTCACAAGTCACTCATTGCGCCGAATTAAATGTTATGTTAGCAATTCAACATCGATTTGGATGTTACAAAGATAATTTTGCTTCATTAGAGTATGTTGATTTTGACAACATAACCCATGCTTGAATCTTCATTAATTTTTTTAAAAGTTTTTTTGGAGGACAAAAAAAACCACAGATTTACTAGTTTGGTACTTAATTTAGTTGCCTCATGCATTGATTTTTTTTTTTTTTTGATAAAATGGGGCTCTAAAAAGAGCCAAAGGACAACTTGGCGGGGATACGAGATCCCGTATGAATCATGAAGTAAAAAGGACCTAACCCCCAAAGGAGGCGTTGGGTACACAATGAGACCAAGAGGGATAGAAAATGCATTGATTTTTTTTTAACCTAAATGTTTTTCTTTTCTTAGAAAAAAAAAATTGAAAGATTTATTTTATCAAACACTAAGAGAAGTTATATGAATTTGGCAAGATTCCACATGCGAGGAAGATATATATTTATTCGAAAATTGATGATATGTTGCCAATTTCATATAATCTCTTCAGAATCGGTTGAACATCATTTTCAAAAAACCTATCTGTATTTTTATTAAAAAGATAACAAAAAGAATCATATATAATTAGGATTGAAAGTTACTTCGCACACATATTAGGCAAAGGAAAACATATATCTGAAAAGAAAAAGAAAAAAGTAAAAGCTTGTCAAATTCCTTATTAGGCAGTCCAGATAAGATAAAAACAAAAGCAGCAGAAAAAAAAAAAAAAGAATCAAACCTGAGTGAAGAAGACAAGAAGAATGAGAAGCTTCATGGCCTTGTACAGCATTCTCAGGTGATAAAAATAACTGAGAGACCATGAAACCAACACTGCGTCTCTTTTCTTTTGAGGCAACTGAGTGAAGCTATGCATGTAAGGAAATTTGCTTGAGAAGCAATATCTTCCACACAAAACCAGACTCCCAATGCATGTTGACAAAAGCCAGAGACACAATCTCACCAGCCATTTCTTTGGGTGCTTAAGCCTCTCACTCATCAACCCTCCCAGCTGCAAGCACACAGGGAAAGAAAAAAAAAAAAAAAAAAACAACAACAACAACGTACAGTTTTTAAATGAAACCACTTTCTAAGCAGGCGTTGCAAAATAACAGTTTTGACATGCTTACACGTTCTGGGGTTCCAGCCGCAGAAGCTGAAGCCCGGAAGAAATCGGCGATGTCCTTGTCGATGGAGGCCGCCGTCTTGACGTCGACGGCCGGCAAGAAGGTGTCACAAAGAGCAGAGAGAGACTCCATTTCCTGGGAAGACAGTGAGTTGACATAGCAGTGATTCTCTTCCCCCCAGAGTTGAAGAGTCTCTTTGTCAATACTTCCCAATTCAACCACCATCTTTTCTTGCTTTTGCTCCATAATTTAGCAATATATTACAGATGCTAGCTAGATATGACACAAGGATATGAATGAGAGTGAGTTTTGGCTTCAAGCCTTCAACGTTGTGTTGGTATTTATAATAAGAAGGGATGTATGAAAAACCAAATTATGTATAATGAATTATGAAGGGTATAAAGAAAAAATATATTTGCACATGTGAGAACACGTGGAGATGATGAGTAACCGAAGTCGCTAATCACAGCGTACTAGTGTCGACCAAACGAGGATTGTAAAATAAATGAAGCAAAAAATTTTCTTCGGAAAAAAATACCCAATTTATTAATATTAACTTTTGCAACTGCCACCATTAATAAATTGCATGAATTTTGAGTAAGAGTGTATTTATGAGATTTAGACCCACTGGTGAGTTAAACTATGGTCCATTCTTTATAATCTTCTATCACAGGAATATATTCTTAGTAATATATGGTTTAGATTTAATTAAATTTATATTTTTATCTAATAATTATTAATTATATTTTTGAAAAAGATTGATAAAAAAAAAATTAGCTCAAAAAGCTGAATCCAAATCTAAATATCTAACTGTGGAGGATTTGGTCAGCATTGAAATTCAATGAAGGTGGCCCAATTGATCAACACAGAGCCAGCCAATAACAAATGCTTTAGCATCAGTGAATGAACAGCATATTACATCTGTATTCAATTTAATAACTAACACTGGATCAGTCGTTTTAATTTAATTTAATTTAATTTATTTGTTTATTTGTTTGCATTGGTTTGACTATCAACGGTTTTGACAATGTAACTTGCATGATCTTATCAATTTTTTGGGCAAAAAATAAAATTAATTACGTAACATACGCATGCTATCAATTTGTAATTTTCTTATTTTTTTTTTTAAATCAGAAACAAAATAGCGGTAGATGTAAAATCTCAAGAGGAAAAAGATCCATTCAGTAATAGTCAACTTTCATTATTAATACATCCGTTTTTTTCTTTAGTTTTTAGATGGGTGATGTTAATTTGTGACTGCGATACATCGTATAATAAGTTTGGTAATATTTAATTGAATGTCGTCGGTTGTGCTGTAGTGGTTCGTCTAGATATAGATGTAATTGTATTGGGTATTAGTCAGTATGGGACCTTTTAAAAAGTATTTTGTTACTAACTAAGATGGCTGTGGTTGAAAATATATTGTAACTAATTAATTAGGATGGTCGGTTATAGTATGAACATTTAATTATAATTAGAGAGTACTGGAGTCCAATGACATTACAGAAAGATTATTTCCTTAATTGTGTGGTTTATATCTAGCTGCAGGCTGCATAAATGTTTGGCCTTCCATGGGTGCTTGAAGGCTGATACTATGGGCTGAAATTAATTCACATAATAGATTATTTACCTATCCAACTAAGCATCCGGTTAATTAATTAGCTGTTCGTCGCTTCAAAGAGTTCAATTTGGTCCTTCTTTCCTTTTATTTTTCATGTTTGCTTTCCATGTTGAAAAGTCAATTCTTATGTTTTATTAACTCGTTGACTGCATAAATATAAAATAACATACATATGTTTGTTTGCTTGATGGACCAATACTTTTTATAATATATCATGTAGCAAATGTACAACTAATGGTGTATGGCGTTATTATATTAACGAAATTGAAAATTCTCTGTCTCTGACGTTTTCTAATGAAATTAGAAGATTTCATTTCTCCCCTTTTTTTTTTATTAGTTAAGACCCTTTAGACATGGTAAAAAAAATTAAATAAATAAAAAGTTCAATCAATTCCAAAGCAAATCTAATTAATATTAACCAGCTTAATTTTATATAATGGATCCTTCTATCTTACATGCATGTAAGATAGGGATTGCCTTATATAATATCTAGTATATCATTCTATACATCAGAAACAATATACACCAAAAATACCGAAGCGGTGTAATTAACCAGACTTGAATTTTACAGCACAATTGTGAAAACTGCAGTGGCGTGAAATGATGGAAGGTATTTTAGGGTGCGTTTGTGGTTGATGTTGAACAGCTGTAGCTTAAAAACTACAATACTAAATTTGGAAGTTATGCTGATATGATTTTTCACTTGTATAATCGAAAATTTATTATATCTTTAATAATTTTATCAAAATTATTATTTAAAATTTATATTTATTATATATTACTAACTTTTATTTTATAGTTACAGTTTTTTTTCTACAGCAACTATAACTTAAAACTTACATTACTTCAATCTCAAATGCACCCTTAGTATATTCCGAAAATTAATTTAAAATTAACAACTTAAAAAAGAAAAAAGATCCTCTCTTGATATGAGCTCTCATGAATTTTTAGAGATCTTATGTCATGTGTCTTTAAGTGATAGTATATGGATATAATTTAACTTTTTTTATTTTTTTAATTTATTAATTACCGATCAACACATGTATTTTTGTTCAAAAGAAAATTAAATCAGGAGAGAATCCTAACCCCTTAAGAAATTAAAGAGACAGCCAATTTTTACACAAGAATTGAATTCTAGGGCCAACTTCATCAGCAACGAATTTTAAATACCCCACTTTATTAATTGAACTGCGTGACCATTTTTTCCGTGCAAAAATTGAATTCTGGTTACCAGAAAAACAAAGGCGACAGCTTAACTTAGCCATGCAGCACGTCTCTCTGGCTTTTCTTCTTTGAGCAAGCACTTTAATGATCTATCATTTAATACAAATGACTGTGGGTAAATTTTGATTGGTTTTATTTTCAAAAATGAAAAAAAAAAAAGGGAAAAGAAATTTGTTGATTGGTTTTTGTTCATCCAACAAAGTCATATATTAAATGTGGTGAAGAATTTGGTTACCTGGCTATTTGTAAAGCTGTGGGTTTCATGGACCTGTCTATGGTACAGATTCTGTAACAAACATCTCCCGTCATCCCACCAGCCGATCTTCTATTGTTTAGTTTCTCACTCCACATCCAACGGCTGATGCTGCAGTCTGTAGCTTACAGATTCTGTAAGCTAGTAAAGTCCGGGTTTCATAAGTACTTTCATTCGCAAAAGCACTTCTGTCGGCTACTTCTTCGGGAATCCTATGCCTTGTATATATTCAAGTTTTGTGGACCTTCTCAAATTTGTACTCAACAATGAAAATAACTGATCTGATTACTCGATCGTTGAGACTTTTCTCATGAGAGCTTCTATTTGAATAAAACATAAGCTTACGATTCGTTGTTATTAAATAATAGTTAGAATTATAGGAAAATATATATTTAGATTTTTAACCATATAATATTATTAATCATCCCATAGCACAAGATTTATGACCGATAAAAATTTTAAAGAATTAAAATTAGAAAAGATTCTAAATGGAGATGTACATATATAACCAAGAAAGAATCTTAATTAATTCTTGATTCCTAATTCTTTAACTATATTATCATTGTGTTATTCTTAAATCTTAATTATACACTATTAATTTATTCACGATTAAATTTTCTTTAATAGAAAAAAAAATTAAGGGAATTCGGATTAAAAGAATACACTAATTCGAGATAGACCAATCAGGAGATAGGACATATAGTAATGATTCTTCTTGATTGCTCAAAAATTTTGTTAAGAGTAGTGCTACACATTCTAAATTTTTTATTTTAAAAAATTATCCCAAATGATGTGTCATTAATTGAGTGGTTGATAAATTTTTATAAGATCCACGTGAATTAATTGTATTATCTCACCAACCAATTGATAAATGACACATCATTTGAGATAATTTTTTGGGATAAAAATTTTGAGATATGTAGCATTACTCTTTTACGAAACATGCTTAGCTGATTTGTTTATTTACGAGGTCGCATTCAAGGAGCCATTTGTGTCCTATATTTTCACTCGTCTTAGCAGTATTTATGTAAACTCAACTGTTAGCTAATTGTTACATATTTATTACACTGCGTGTATAAGTTTTTAATATTTTTCATCAACTTCTCACAAAGTCAATGAATCTGACACTTGGGTAATTTTCTTTTGATTATTTCGATCCCGTTGGAGCTTTATTTTATTTGCAGCTTGTTAATAATTTAATTAATCAATATTACGAGATCTAATATGCCAGAGTTTGAAAGGCTGCATGTAATACATACAATAAGTATTTTAATGCGGAAAATTAATCATTAATGCATAAATTATTGCATATATGTATTTATAATGGACCCACTTTGAGCAACTTGGAAGACTTATCCAGTTTGAGTTATAAAAAGTCAAATTTCATGACTTTTAATCCATTTGAATTCTTCAAGCGAATCAAGCTTGGAGGCTCATGAAGCCTCTATCGATCTCATCACGTAATTAAGGTTCATGAAGCCCCTATCGATCTGATTACGAAGTTAACTGTCGTGTGATGTAATGCGAATAAGGCCACAGTCAAGACCAAAAGAACAAAATGCAAATCAAGTTTTTATATATATATATATGAGTAGTTTTTCAATCAGGGATCCCTGATTTTAATAAAGTCAGAGATTAGCTAAAAGACAAAATAAACACATACTCTAATGCATTGTATTTTATCATGTAGTGTAGTAAAATCTAAACTTTTTTATCTTTTAGCTAATCCATGACTTTATTAAAGTTAGAGATCCCTGATTAGAAAACTACTCATATATATATATATATATATGATCATCAACCTTCTAGTGATAATTATAAGTATAATCATAATAATGTCACAATGTCTATCACATGTAATCAACGACTTAAAATTTCTTATGCCAGTACACTATTGTAGGCAGCTATGAATAATATGTTGGGAAAATATGCTCTTTAAAAGCATATGTGTTTATTTAATTGTAATAAACTATTTTTCTGATTAATAAAATAAATGAGGTATTTTATTCAAATATCTTAATTGCATTAATACTTGTATTAAAGTCTATTTAATCATATTATATGTATTTATGTGATCACCATGTGGATTCACAGAAGACATAAATACAAGTTATCTTATGATTAAATAAATTTAGTTCGCAGTTGATAAATAAAGTTGGGCACTTTATTTAGGTATAGACTGTAATAAATTCATTGAATGGTTTGTCTTAATCATGTATGAATTTATTGATGTAGTACGACTACATTGAACAGGATCACATATGAGATTTAATTAACTTTGTAATAACTGTCAGACTTATTAAATCTCATAGGCGTTGATTTTACTGTAATCTTAATCTTGAGTTAATTATGATTTCATGATTGTGATTGTTATTTCATTTGAGTTACCAATGGGCACGACACATCCTTGTGGTCAAGATTACCCGGTATCTTGGTGGGAGCAATTATGAGTATTGGAGTTATGGATTAACAATATAGAATTTGTACAACACATCTCTTGATAGGTTTTCGGTACTTGATCATAGAATTCTCTGGCCAAAGTGTGTCAACATATTTAGTATGTTGAAAATGATCATTAGAGAAAATCAGTAAGGATCAAGGAATAAGATGTTATTAAATTGATTGAACAGTTGAGATATCAATTTAATTAACGATGTGGTACAAAGGATTGTGCAGTAAAGAAATCAATGTGGCTTGGGACGAATTATTATTCGAGCATACAATTATGGAAGTCAGTTCCAATCTTTTAGTGGAGTAGATTTGGAATTAAATAATTGGGCTAGTTTAATTACAGGCCTAATTATTGTAGCCACTATTGTATGTTCCCAAATGATCCCCGGGTTAGCTCATTTAATTGACTGCACCACTACTGGACTAATAAGTAAGATAACTAGCTATTTGGGTCAAAAGCCTAAATATATCATTTAGTGGGAGGCTCCATTTAATTAGCTTTTGTATAAGGGGCCTTATGTTATTTTACAAGGTGGGTCCCCTATTGAAAAAACAAATAAACGTGAGTTTTGTTTTTTGATTATTTGGAGCATAGGGTTTTCACTAAAGGATGATATAAAAGGCTTATTTTTCCCAAAAGAAAAGAAAAAAGCCACTATATACAGATCAGAGAATAAGATTTTTCTCTCCATTGTTGAGAGAAAAATTTTCTCGTGCTAGTTGCTTTGGTAGTGATAAAGGCGCCCACACGTCAAGTGCAGATCGAACCTGAGTCATAACCTGGAAGATCATTGGAGACAGTTCGTGATCTAACAAGCGTGGTGGTGACGGATCGTGATCTAACAGGAGTGGTGGTGGCGGATCGTGATCTAGGAGCCTAAATCACTTCAGCGGAAAAAACCAACTCAGATTTTCAAGGTACGATTTCTAGAATACAAATTCTTATATATTATATGAGAGCGATCTTCAAAAGGTTTAATAAAAATTAAAAAACCTAATTTTTCCCCAACAATTGGTATCAGAGTCATCTCATATTAATATATAAGAATTCCGTATGAAATTAATCTTGAAATTTATGTATTAGAGTGACACAATTTATTCAGATATATATTATTTGTTTAATATATGAATAAAGCATGTTTTGGTTTGTCTTAATTCATGGTTAGATGTTCTACTGTATTTTTCGTTTGGATCTGTAACAAGAGGAGTGGTTTATTATCACCATGTTTCCCTCTTGATTTATTTTAATGTAATTAAAATTTAGTAAGTCAAAATTTGCGTTGAGAATTTGTAAATCAATGAAGCATCATGACTGGAAAACGAGCGCATACAATCGAGGCCGGAAACTGCAGCAACGAACCAGCGCATGCAGCAGCGAGCGGCCAGCAGCACAAGCTGCTGGGCGAGCAGCGCGCGGCCAGCAGCGCATGCTGCCAGCAGCGCGCGCTGCACGCGCAGCGGCCAGCAGCCACGCTGCCAGCAGCGCGAGCTGCACGCGCAGCAATTGCAGCGCGCGCTGCACAAGCAGCAACTGCAGCGCGCGAGCAGCAGCTGCAGCGCCCAAGCAGCAGCGCGATCGTGGGCTGGAGGCGCGCGCGTGCAGGTAGCTGGCGGAGCGTTTTGGTTGGCGTCTTTCCGGCGTGACGGGGGCAGCATACTCGGCGTCGGAGATGGCTGGAAATTGCGTGAACAGTGGCTGTCGTTTTTGGAGATGGCGGCTGTGGAAGAAAGAAAGAAAAATATGGATTTAGGGTTTCATGGTTTCTATCATGGAGGTCCCTATGGTTCCATAAGTTTTCATTTGGGCAGAAAGATTTTAATTTTTTGCATTTAAGTTCAAACATAGTTTTGGGCTTAATGAATCCTAGTTTTAGGCCCAATTTCAATTGGGCCTAATGGATTAAAATGCATAGATAAAATTGAATATATTAAATTTATTTTTGATCCAAAAATTTTATTTTAATAAAAAAAATTTAATTTCTTTATTTATTTCATTTCAAAATTAAAATTGGACCAATTATAAATTTAAATGCCCAAATTCCCCTAGTCCATTAACAAAGACAAGCTTATGAAAGATGGACATTGACAAGAAGCCCAATGAAGATTAGGCTTAGGTTAATGTATTTTTTCATTATTAGGAAAGCCATGAATTAAGATTATTTAATTGTTTTTCTATATGTTATGTTTTGGATAATTACATGCCATGATAACATGTCATATAAAATAGGTAGTGCCACTCTATGCATAATGATACATGTCATTCATTAATTATGAATTTCATTATATTGTTTGAAATTTGCACATGCTTAATAATATTTGATATCATCTAGATAATATTATAGGAAGCATGCAATTAACAATATGTATGTTTTAAAAAGGAAAAACCAATTTTAAAATATTGAGTGGGAGAGGGAAAATTCAAGATAATTTTCCCACGGGCTCCATTGTTAGTTCAATAATAAAATTATATATATACCTCGACTTCATGATACGGTGATGCTCTCTTCGGAGGGTATATATATTAGATATTTTATTTGATGAACTTCTTCAAAGATAAAATTGAAATATTTTTCAATCGATTGTTCACCCCAACGGTGACTATTGATATGAAAAATACGTAGATTGAAACAATGGTTATACACTCAACTAAAGTTTGTTATTAACCTTCCCAACGAAGCTCTGTTAACAAATTTAGGCCTAAAGGGATAACGATAATTATTTATCATGTCTCTACATGAAAGTAAATAATCTAATGGATAATTGGGTCTAGTAAGTGTAGACATGACTTCCCCAACGGATAGCTTGTTAAAGCGGTACTAGATTATCGTTACAATAAATTAAAATGCATTTATGGTTTTTTGCATTTTTGTCATTTATTGTGAATATTGTTTCAAAGTATTTATGCATGTTTATTTTATTTTATTTTTCAGAAAATGACTTCCATCAACCCATTATTAATTATCCTTGTTAAAAATGAACTCACTGGCGAAAATTATTTAGATTGGAAACGCAATCTATTTAATATTCTCACTGCTAAGGGAAGCAAATATGTGTTGACCCAGCCTTGCCCTCCTGAACCATCGTTATACGATTATAGAAATCAGAGAGAGCCTTATGAGAAATGGTGCGAAGCTAACAAAATGGCTAAGCGCTATATAATGGCTTCGATTTCTGTGGAACTGCATAAGAAACATCGGAGCATGGAAACAGCCACTGAAATAATGGCTAGTATTCATCAGATGTTTGGGCAAAATACCCATTTTGCCAGAGAAGCAGCATTAAAACGTATTACGGATACCCAGATGGAAGAGGGCACAAAAGTTCGTGATCATGTCCTCAAAATGATGGACTATTTGAATGAGGTAGAGATTCATGGTGTTCAAATCAATGATAAATCAAAGATTAACATGGTGATTGAATCTTTACCTGATACATTCAAAGAGTTTAAGGTCAGCTATATCTTAAACAATAAAGATATAACCTTAATTGAATTAATGCACGAACTACATGCTATAGAAGAATTCTATTATAGCAGAAAACTTCCTGAAAAAGGATTCTCTTCAAGGCTTAAGTCGAAAGACAAGAATGAGCAAGCAAGAGTTGGGATCGGCAAACTGTCCACTAAAAGAAGTGGCAAGCCAAAAGGCAAGTGTTACAAATGTGGACAGAAGGGTCACTGGAAAAAAGATTGTCCTAAGATTATTAAAATCAGGTATAGGAAATCTTTAAGCTTCCTAATTAGTTCAGATTTCTATTGATTCATACAATAATGAATTCTGAGATAACTAATCTTATTTATAATTCATTTATTTGGTTTTCAGGAAACCAAGAGATTAAGTGAAGAAAGCTTCAAACAGCAGTTGAGGACATGCTAGTTTATATCAATTGAAAGACTAGATCAATTTTACAAGACTTTCGTTTTGATATTTGTCTTTATTTTTCCAATTATTAGAGGAATATTAATTTCGGTGACTTGTTTTAATAAACAGGAGTACACTGTTATTTTTTGATCCTCTGTTTATTATTTATTTTGGTTATTTATAAAGACAATTTATATCATATAAGTCCATTGATCTATTCAAAGTAAGATATAATGATAAAGAGTATATGCATTTATCTAAGAAAAGAAACGTTTCTTCAAACCAAAATTACCTCTGATATTTATGCTTAAGTCATATAAACTATAATAAGATTTTAAGAAAATGATTAATGATAGACTTGTTGGCCTATTAAGATTGATCATTGTAACTCTATAAATCTTATTTAGAAAAGTAATATGACAAGGATGCTCTGTTTGAGCTAAAAGCATAACATTGTATTTGATGATTTAGCGCATACAAATGTATACGGACTAATCAGTTTACATGTTATAAGAGGTTGTGAGTATTCTATCAAACTTGTTGATGAATATTCATTTT
This sequence comes from Citrus sinensis, assembly GCF_022201045.2. NCBI lineage: Eukaryota > Viridiplantae > Streptophyta > Magnoliopsida > Sapindales > Rutaceae > Citrus > Citrus sinensis. Next base: position 24,707,847 of record NC_068561.1, read on the forward strand.
ATTTATGTTTGTCTAAGTGCGTCATGATTCCATTGCTTTTGAAATTCAAAAGAGTACATGGATAAGACAGAAGCAATTAGACAGGAACATAAAAGAACATCGATATGATCAAAACAAAGAATATCTCTATGGAGAATTCAAGTACTATTTGGTTGTTAATGAACACTATAATTCAATAGTGTAATTAAATGAAGAAACAAGATTCTTTTGGATAAGACAAGATATATACTAAGTGGTTTATCATTTACCTTTTTTATTCCAGATACTAGTATTTAAAACTATAAAGTTTATTGAACTTAATTTCATCTATCTCGGTGTCTACTACTCTAAGAAATTATGAAAAAGTCACAAACATGGTTTGAGACACATTCGTATTTGGAGTTTACTAGTATTTCTACTAGAATCAGAGATAGAGAAGATGGATTCGTGTTCAGAAGCTTGCATGTTTTAGGTATCTTAAAGGAATAAGGGAAAGTCTGGATTATAGTCCTCAAGATAGGAATGTATTTATAGAAATATTCTTTACTTTCTTTGAGGAAGACTATATAATGACTTATAACCTAAGAGTAAGGTAAAACTAGAGAAATAAAAGAGATTAGGTTGATGCTCAGCTTTCAACACCTGTTATAAAATAGGAAGAACAGCAACAACCAGCTGATCAGCACAGGATTATCCTTGAACAACCATCACTTTTAGAACCTTGTCGTAGTGGGAGGGTAACTAGGTTACCTGCGAGATACATATTTTTGGGAGAAACCTATATGGCTATCTCAGATGAACATGTACAAAATCCCACTAGTTACAACGAAGCTCTAATAGATAGAGATGTTAAATTTTGGAAAAAGGCCATGAATCAAGAAATGGAATCTGTGTATTCCAATAAAGTCTGGGAACTTGTAGAAGCACCAAATGGAGTAAAACCTATAGGCTGCAAGTGGATCTACAAGAGAAAAAGAGGAGTAGATGGAATGGTGGAAACATTTAAAGCAAGATTAGTAGCCGAAGGGTTTACTCAGAAAGAAGTAATCGATTATGAGGAAACCTTTTCCACGGTTGCTATGCTTAAATCCATCAGGATTCTGCTCTCCATTGCTGCAGTGCTAGATTATGAAATTTGGCAAATGGATGTCAAGACTGCCTTTCTTAACGGGCATCTTGAAGAAAACATCTACATGCAGCAACCAGATGGATTTATACAAAAAGGCCAAGAACACATGGTATGTAAGTTGCAGAGATCCATTTATGGATTGAAGAAAGCATCCCGGTCATGGAACATCAGATTTGATTAAGCAATTAAATCACTTGGATTCATTCAGAACATTGATGAACCATGTGTGTACAAGAAAATTCAGGAAAAATTTGTAGCCTTCCTAGTTCTTTGTGTAGACAATATTCTCCTGATTGGAAACGATATAGGAGTATTGACTACAATAAAGATTTGGTTAGCAAAATAATTTGATATGAAAGACCTGGGGGAGGCAAGTTATATTCTTGGTATCAAGTTACTACGAGACCGGAAGAATAAAACTTTAGCCTTGTCTCAAGCGGTCTATATCGATAAGATATTGGCTAGATTTAGCATGGAAAATTCCAAGATTGGTTTATTACCATTCAGACATGGAATTACATTCTCTAAGGATCAATCACCTAAAACATCTAAAGAGATAGAGAGAATGAGACGAGTTCCCTATGCAGACGCTGTGGGAAGTCTCGTGTATGCCATGCTTTGCACTAGGCCAGACATCTGTTTTGCGATAGGGATGGTTAGCAGATATCAATTTAATCTTGGACCTCAATACTGGACTGCAGTCAAGCATATTATAAAGTATCTGAAAAGAACTAAAAATTATATGCTTGTGTATTCTGGTGATGAACTCATTCCAGTGGGTTATACTGATTCTGACTTTATGTCAGATAAGGATTCCAGAAAATCAACTTCCGGCTATGTGTTTACATTGGGAAGTGGAGCTATTAGTTGGATGAGTGTGAAACAATCTTGTATCACAGACTCAACAACTAAAGCTGAATATGTGGCTACATCTGAAGCTGCAAAAGAAGCTATATGGCTCCGCAAGTTCCTACGAAATCTTGAGGTGGTACCTGTTGTAACTGCACCCCTTAAACTATTTATGTGATAATGGTGGTGCGGTAGCTCAATCTAAGGAACCAAGGAACCACAAGAAACAAAACATATTGAAAGGAAGTATCATCTTATAAGAGAATAGTGTAGAAATGTTATATGACAGTACCCCAAATGGCATTAGATGCTAAATGGCAGATCTTATTACAATGGCCATTAGTGGGAAACCTTTATAACCTGCACTTAGAGCCCTAGAGCATGTGCAATATGCCAGATATGCTTTGAGAGCTAGTGGGAGATTGTTGGGAAAATATGCTCTTTAAAAGCATATGTGTTTATTTAATTGTAATAAACTATTTTTCTGATTAATAAAATAAATGAGGTATTTTATTCAAATATCTTAATTGCATTAATACTTGTATTAAAGTCTATTTAATCATATTATATGTATTTATGTGATCACCATGTGGATTCACAGAAGACATAAATACAAGTTATCTTATGATTAAATAAATTTAGTTCGCAGTTGATAAATAAAGTTGGGCACTTTATTTAGGTATAGACTGTAATAAATTCATTGAATGGTTTGTCTTAATCATGTATGAATTTATTGATGTAGTACGACTACATTGAACAGGATCACATATGAGATTTAATTAACTTTGTAATAACTGTCAGACTTATTAAATCTCATAGGCGTTGATTTTACTGTAATCTTAATCTTGAGTTAATTATGATTTCATGATTGTGATTGTTATTTCATTTGAGTTACCAATGGGCACGACACATCCTTGTGGTCAAGATTACCCGGTATCTTGGTGGGAGCAATTATGAGTATTGGAGTTATGGATTAACAATATAGAATTTGTACAACACATCTCTTGATAGGTTTTCGGTACTTGATCATAGAATTCTCTGGCCAAAGTGTGTCAACATATTTAGTATGTTGAAAATGATCATTAGAGAAAATCAGTAAGGATCAAGGAATAAGATGTTATTAAATTGATTGAACAGTTGAGATATCAATTTAATTAACGATGTGGTACAAAGGATTGTGCAGTAAAGAAATCAATGTGGCTTGGGACGAATTATTATTCGAGCATACAATTATGGAAGTCAGTTCCAATCTTTTAGTGGAGTAGATTTGGAATTAAATAATTGGGCTAGTTTAATTACAGGCCTAATTATTGTAGCCACTATTGTATGTTCCCAAATGATCCCCGGGTTAGCTCATTTAATTGACTGCACCACTACTGGACTAATAAGTAAGATAACTAGCTATTTGGGTCAAAAGCCTAAATATATCATTTAGTGGGAGGCTCCATTTAATTAGCTTTTGTATAAGGGGCCTTATGTTATTTTACAAGGTGGGTCCCCTATTGAAAAAGCAAATAAACGTGAGTTTTGTTTTTTGATTATTTGGAGCCTAGGGTTTTCACTAAAGGATGATATAAAAGGCTTATTTTTCCCAAAAGAAAAGAAAAAAGCCACTATATACAGATCAGAGAATAAGATTTTTCTCTCCATTGTTGAGAGAAAAATTTTCTCGTGCTAGTTGCTTTGGTAGTGATAAAGGCGCCCACACGTCAAGTGCAGATCGAACCTGAGTCATAACCTGGAAGATCATTGGAGACAGTTCGTGATCTAACAAGCGTGGTGGTGACGGATCGTGATCTAACAGGAGTGGTGGTGGCGGATCGTGATCTAGGAGCCTAAATCACTTCAGCAGAAAAAACCAACTCAGATTTTCAAGGTACGATTTCTAGAATACAAATTCTTATATATTATATGAGAGTGATCTTCAAAAGGTTTAATAAAAATTAAAAAACCTAATTTTTCCCCAACATAATATACATATCCCCTCGGGTGTTTGAATAATTCATATTCAATTTGTATTTATTAGTATGCATGTATATTGGTTGGCGCATGTAAATGAAATCTGTATGTCGAAACTTGCATGCAAAGGCCACGTGAAGCACATCTAAATGGGGCCGTGTGTAGAGATGGCAAAACTCCGGGCCGGGTCTGGGTCTGGGCCAGATTTTAATCTGGGTACCTGAATTTTATATTTTTTAATATTTTATGTGTATATATTTTTTATTTTTTAGTAATTTTATAAGTTTTAAATTTATTTCAATAAAATTTGATATGAAAATATAAACTTAAGTGTTTAAAACTTTATATATGTATAATAAATGAGTCAAATAAATATAAAATATTTAAAATAATATATATTTTATAATTTTTTTAATAAAATCCGGGTTCCGGAGTTATCAAGTATGCCCAAGACTGACCCGGCTTCATACCCGGGTCGGGTATTTTTGCCACCTCTAGCCGTGTGTAGCATTTAGAGTGCGTTTCGTATTGAGGTTGGAACGCTACAGCAGTAAAGTGTTTGGTAAACACTAACTGCGATAACTTGAAAGCTACGTTGATATGATTTTTCACTTGTATAATAGAGAATCTATTATATCTTTAATAATCTTGTTAAAATTATTATTTAAAATTTATATTTACTACATATTATAAACTTTTATTTTATAAGTACAACTTTTTTTCTACAGCAGCTGTAACTTAAAAGATACAACACCTCAATCTCAAACACACCCTTAATTTTGCTTTAATTTATTAATTTAAAATCTGTGAATGGCCAGAATCAGTTTAGATATATTATGAGTCAGTTAATGATATTCCTTTTAAAAGAATTACTCTTAAGTGTACTGTAAAAATAATTAATTGTGAAAAGAATTAAACATGTGTTTGGTAAAATTTATTTGTAAAAGTACTGTAAATTTTCAAAGCAATCATATATATTTGATAAATATTAGTTTTAAACTGCTATAAGAATATACATAATTAAAAAAGATATAATGTTGGAATAAAATTTATTTAAACATGTATATAAAATATCTTTGTTATTGTATACATACAATATTTGATAATTAAAATAAATATTTTATATTATTAATTTTATTTAGTAATAGGTAATAATCTCTTTAAAATTAATGATTTGATTTCTTAATTGACAATCTGGTTTTAAGAATCACTTTTATACTTAATAAAATTTTCTCTCTCTTTATATATATAAATTAATGTAGGGCACGATTTTTCTCACCAAAATAGGTGAAAAACATTAATAAATGTTAAAAAAGAAAATGGAATTGATTCAAACCCGACTCGAATCGAAGAGGCAATCTTCTGATCTGGAGGTGGACGAGCCACCATGGCGCCGCGGATGCACCTTTCCACGTAAGTACAATATTGTCTTTTTAATTTCGGTATAAAATCTGAAACTAAAATTCATTATCACAACTATGTACCATTTGAAACCTGAAACTTTGTTACGATTAAAAGGGTCTCGGCTAGTCTATTTAAAGATCACCGATGATAGGGGATCTAATATTTTATTTCTTGTATGATAAGATTCAATAATTAATTCGTGTATCCATCTTCAACCCTCTTGTGTGTCGGGTTGTTCCTAGTCCAATCATAATAAATAATGTCACAATCTGTTGTAACCAAGAACCTAATTAAAATACTTATTTTTAATTTAATGCATGATGTTTGCTTGTTCTATGAATCCCTTCCACTAGTTTATATTCATTTTGCATTAATTTCTCCGCTTATCACCTAAATCAAATTGGTTTTATACATATAAATGCCATGTGAAGCTTGTCGCGATATATGTACCCATTTGGCCCGGCTGAAGCAATTGAACTTTGCTTTATTTTAGTACTAGGAAATAGAACCGCGCTTCGCGCAGCTTAAATGGCAAATTCCACATAAATAATTTTAATATGATTTTAATCAAATTATTCTTTCATCAAATTTAACTACCCTCTATTTTTTAATAATTTACTCATAATACTTCTTTCTCTCTCTCAATAATAATGATATAAAAAGTAGTATAATATTATTTGAAGAAGATGAAGCCACCTCTCAATATTGAAAAGAAAGAATAATAATCTTGTTCAAAGAATAAGAATCTCATTTTTAAGAGCCTTTTAAAACTCTTAAAGCGGTACTAAATGTTCGAATGAAAGTGTCATCCTCTCTCTTCAATATTAAACAATGAGAAGTGTTGTTTCCTTTGAAAAATCTTAGTTGGAGCCTTTAAGATAATATTATATTGTTATTTTTTAAAATCTTATTATTATAAAACAGAAATAAGTGCTATAATTGCTATTGTCTTGATGGAAGAAATTTATTTTTTATTTGAAGAGTTTTTTGAAACAGTGTTTACCTTTTCACTCTTCTATTTGCCACATAAATAAATATATAAGTATTTAAAAAAAATAAAATTATTAGAGTAATACTCTTATTAACGTGACTCTTCAAATAAAAAGATTTAGAATGTTTTGTTCTAACTCAAATATTTTACCACTAAAACCACATGTTCGGTGCTGAGTATGTTTCCAAGAGTCAAGCTACCATTCTTTCCCAAGTTGAAATTACACCGTGATTTTCTCCAATTGTGTTTTCCCAACTTTATTTGACCTGAAGAGTGAAAAATTTCTTCCCAATAGGGGAGCTCGAAAACATTAAGATTCGCAAAATCTATGAGCAACTTGTCCTAATAATCATATGGCCCGTCATTAATTACATTGGGTTTCATTTTTCTTCCGATAGTCGTGTAATGATAATACGCAGGACACTTGGGAAAGAGCGGCACACAAGTTACTCATGCTCTCTTGAGTATTGCCATTCGATGTTTGACTTCTTAAAGCACCAACGTCAGTCAAGTCCTAGAAAGAAGAGCCTGCAATGGATTCTTAATTTTTAAATGCGTAATAATACTAATAATAATAAGGTGAGTTATGTTCTTATCTAATTCTAGGAGAAAGAAAAGCCTGCAATGGATTCTTCATCACAACGGTAACTTTTGCTTCTCAGTCAAATCAACCTCATCACCATCCACAGCCTTCCACTTAAAATTCCAAACCAAATTAGCCACAAAATACTCCAAATGAAGCATAGCCAAACCAAAACCGGTGCAGATTCTCCTGCTAGCTCCAAATGGCATCATCTTAATTTCCCTACTCCCCGTTATGTCAAAATCTCGATCATGATCATTCAAAAACCTCTCGGGCTGAAATCCCATCGGATCCTCCCAAACTTTCGGATCCCAACCCATGTCGGCCGCCATGAAATTCACACTCCCGTCCTTTGGTATCACATACTTATCATCAAGCACGAAATCCTCTGTCATAGTATGGTGATGCCACATCACCTCCTCTAATCCCAACTTCATATGTATATATATATATAGATTTGAAGAAGCCAAAAGGCACTTAACAAAAAGTTGCATAATTAAATATGAGATTATGACATTAAACTTAGGCCCTAGTGCCATTGATGAGGGAAGATGAAAGAACATCTCTTCCTATGTTAATTAATTCATGTATTTTAAGCCACTAAAGTTTAATTGCTAGCATAATAAAATAAATGAATGTTTCAAAAGACTTATAATTAATTATTATTAATGGTTACATATTGTTGGAGTTAAATAGAAAGAGGAAGAAATATGTACAAAGAATATCCACCAATATTTTAGATATTTTAGATAATAGAGAATATAAAAAGATGAGGTTGAGGGAAGATGAAAGAACCTCTCTTCCTATGTTAATTAGGTGATGTATTTTAAGGCACTAAAGTTTAATTGATAGCATAATAAATTTTGAAGAAGCCAAAAGACACTCAACAAAAGGTTGCATAATTAAATATGGGATTATGGCATTAAAATTAGGACTTAGTGGCATTGTTGAGGGAAAATGAAAGAACCTCTCTTTCTATGTTAATTAATTCATGTATTTTATGCCACTAAAGTTTAATTGCTACCATAATAAAATAAATAAATGTTTCAAAAGACTTATAATTAATTATTATTAATGATTACATATTGTTGAATTTAAATAGAAAGAGAAAAAAAAGTACAAAGAATATTCACCAATATTTTAGATATTTTAGATAATAGCAAATATAAAAAGATGAGGAATGATATATATTAATAAAGTTACTATTTATTAAATGAGTTAAATACAATCAAATTAATTATAAGAAGATGAAAAGTCAAATCTAAAAAAAAATTATCTATTTATTAGATAATAGAGAATATACAAAAAAGCAAAATGGTGATGCCACATCACCTCCTCAAGTCTTAACTTTATATAGATACATAGATACTCTACGTGGTTAAGGTTAGTATCTGCTAAATAAGATCAACTAGCCAGAGGTGTTCTTTTAAGGATGCATTTGAAATTGAGGTTGGGCAGTTGTAACTTTTAAGCTACAGTACTAAAGTATTTGGTAAACACTAACTACTATAATTTCGAAGATATATTAATATAATTTTTCACTTATATAATAGAAAATTTATTATATTTTTAATAATTTTATCAAAATTATTATTTAAAATTTATATTTACTACATATTATTAATTTTTATTTCATAATCACAATTTTTTTTCTACAACAATTGTAATTTAATAACTACAACACTTTAATTACAAACACGCCCTAAATGCAGTCAAATCGAATCACTGCAGATTCAGTATTGAGAACAAAAAGTAAAAATTAATTTTTTTTTTTGATTAAGAGGGGCTCTTAACAGAGCTAAGAAGTAACAAGACGGGGATAGACTACCCCATAATTATCTTGGGACATAAACTGGAGCACTCCTTTAGGAGGAGAGTTCAAGACATGAAGTCCTAGCGGGAGGGAACAAGCTAAAGTAGCTAAATAATCCGCGGCAAAATTCGCCTCCCTGTAAACATGAGTAATCTCCACCCGCCAGTTGCGTCTGATGAGTTCTTGAATGGCACGAATGAGGGTAGAAAACTCATTGGGATTCACCATGTTATTCTTCACAAGTTGAGTAACGCAGCGACTATCAACCTCAACACAAAGCCAACGGATCCCTTTATCCCACGCAAGAGTCAGCCCTTGGTAAAGACCCCATAATTCCGCCGTGGTCACTGAACAATTCCCTATATTCATCCCAAATCCAACAACCCAATGACCACTGTGATCTCGAATCAGGCCCCCTGCAGCAGCTACACCATTCACTTTGCAGGCACCATCTGAATTCAACTTGCACCATGGCCAATTCGGAGGCGACCAACCAATCCATTTGTTGACTTTTTTATTTGTCAAGCTCAAAGAAGACCCTTGAATTAAAATCACCTCCTCCGTGTGAGCCTTGACATCATTAACCATGGATAGACTGTCCATAGCTAATCCATTCACCCAGAACTGGTTCCTCCAATACCATAGTCTCCATATCGCTATACCAAAGAAGCAAACCCAATTTCGAACTCCAGAAATAGGCCATGCATTCTGGAGATTATTCATCATCCATTCTTTAAAAGGAGCTTGGAAAAAACGCTGCCTCATTGCTACAGGAATCACTCGATACCAAAAACCTTTCGTACCCATGCAATCTCTTAACACATGCAAGATATCCTCAACCGGGGCCCCACATCTATCACACTCAGTATTTATCGCCATGTGGCGCCATGCAATTTCAGTTTTGGTTTTCAATCGGCCATGAAGAGCTAACCAAATGAAAACTTTAACACCCTGAGGGCCTTGCCACTTCCAAACCATATTCCAACTAGTATCCTGTAAAGAAATATCCGGAGATCTGATAACATTATAAGCCGAGGAGGCTGAGAAATTCCCTTTATTAGAATGCGACCAATAGAATTGATCCGGACCTAACAAATCTGAGGGAGGATGTATGGACGCAATCTTCATGATGGCCGTGTGAGGGAGAAAAAGATCAAATAATGCCCAGTTCCATTGCCCATTCGCTGCCACACAATCAGCAACCATTAAGTTAGTGAGGTGATCGGGAATAGGAGAAGTGACCTGGTTCGCAAGGGGCTTATCCTTATACACCCAACAATCCCACCAAAAATGGATTCTTTTACCATCACCAATAGACCAGCTCCTACTTAACATCGTATCACTCCAAATCCTTCCAATAGCTTTCCACATATGAGATCCATAGCGAGTCGGCAAGGACAGAGGGGGGTTGGAATTATTAACCCCATATTTTGTACACAGAACCTGAACCCATAGGCTATCCTTAGCTGAGATGATTCCCCAACTAAGCTTCATTAAAAGCGCTTTATTCATCACGTTTAGGTCCTTAAGTCCTAAGCCTCCATAAGCCTTTGGTTTGCACAAAGTATCCCAGCTAACCATACTCATCCGCTGCTGATTTGAGTTACCACTCCATATGAATTTCCTGCACCCTTTATCAATCTTCATATTAATTCCAGTGGGGAGGCTAGTTGTTTGCATTGCGTAAACCGGGATAGCTTGTAAAACCGTCTGAGTAAGGGTTATTCTGCCAGCCAAAGACAACAGAGATGCATGCCAGCCCGACAAACGCCTTTCCACTTTGTCAATAATGTTCTGATATGTATGCTGTGATACACGAGTATGCAGCAGCGGCATCCCAAGGTACGTGCCCAAGTCCTTGGTTACGGAGAAACCAAGTTCAGCCCCAATTCTTTTCATGTCCCAAGCCGAAATATTTTTGGAAAAGAAAACTTGAGATTTAGCCTTATTAACTTTGGCTTCCGAGCTCTGGCAAAAATTATTCAAGACCATATTTATCACCCCAGCTTGTTCAATGTCTGCTTCAGCCAAGAGTAAAAGGTCATCGGCAAAAAATAAATGAGTAAGAGGGGTACCACGACGAGCAAGTCGAATTGGCCGCCATTCCCCAGCAGTGACAGCTCTATTAATCCCATGGCTGAGCCTCTCCACACAAAGAACAAAAATATACGGGGAAAGAGGGTCTCCTTGTCGTATACCACGGGAGGGAACGAACTCCTCAGAAGCTTCACCATTCCATAATATTCTCATTGTAGCTGAAGTAATACATGCCATAATGATCTGGATCATATCTCTAGGCAGTCCCGTTTCTTGCAGCGTCTCATAAATAAAATCCCAGTTAAGTCTATCATACGCCTTTTCGAGATCCACTTTAATTGCCATGAATCATTTCTTCCCCGCTTTCTTGCGCATGGAGTGAATAACTTCTTGGGCAATCACAATATTATCAGTGATATGACGGCCAGGCACAAAGCTAGTTTGCTGAGGACCAATAAGAATCGGCATTAGGGCCTGCAGTCTGTTAGCCACAATTTTAGAAATGGTTTTGTATGCCACTGTGCATAAACTAATCGGTCGATACATTTTTAGATTAACCGGATGGTCAACCTTTGGGATGAGAACTAGAAGCGTAGTGTTAATATCCTTCAAAATACTGGCGCTGCTGAAACTATTCTTTATAAATTTACAGAAAGAGTGGCCAACGATATGCCATTGGGATTGGTAGAAAATCGCATGAAGACCATCCACGCCAGGTGCCTTTAGTGGCTTCATGCTAAAAATAGTCTGTCGGATTTCATTATCCTCGATGGGAGCCATAAGCCTGTGAGTGAGAGCTGCATCAAGGATAGGGAAGCAGCCCCTGACTGGATATGGTCGGAAATCCAAAGTCTCACTAGTATAAAGGGTCGAGAAGAAAGCCGTAGCATGCTGCTTAATAATTTCATTATCCACAATCCATTCCCCATTAGCATTCTGGATAGTTGTGATACGATTTCTTCTACGTCTAGCCAACGTTTTTTGGTGAAAATAAGCCGTATTTCTATCCCCTTGGATAAGCCATTCTTTACGAGATTTTTGAAGCCACAAAATTTCCTCTTGTGTAAGAATTTCCTCTAACTCCTTCTTCAGCTTTAGCTCTAACCTGGCCAAACTTCGTCGGGACTTAGTTTCTAACACCTTTTGAATCCCCCCCAGGCGTGCTAAGATCCGTCGCTTCTTTTGAAAAATATTCCCGAAATGGTCTCTATTCCATTCCAAGGCCTTCTTCACAAAAATATCAGCAGCATTTAGATACGGCAAACTATTAATCCAAGCATTAGATACAAACTCCCCAAAAGAGTTGTCCGTAAGCCATGCAGCTAAGAAACGGAAAAGTTTTTGTCCCCTAACGCAACTGGCATCATTATTAAACCGAACTAAGATGGGTCTATGATCTGAAGCAATTTTTGGCAGGTGTAAAACTGCATTGTCTGGATACTTGTGTAGCCACTCTGAAGCAATTCGTGTGGTTTACAGTTTCATCCGCAAAATTTTGACATGTGACAGATCCATGTCTACTTGTGTGCACACTGCATTGATACTTGTTCCACAAATGAAATATTAATTAAGGGCCCAATTATAAACTATGGACGAAAGTATGGTTAGTTTATATGCTTGAGCTTACAACATTGTGGATTTATGTTTCTGTGAAATGATTAATGATCAAGAGAAATAATCAAAGAACAAATCTGTTAACATGCATTGTGAATTAATTGACACGCGGAGATATGCGAGCATGCAATGGATTTTTCATCTCGATTGTGAACTCTGCTTTCTCTGATAAATCAACATCTTCATCCGCCTTATTCCACTCAAATTTCCAAATCAAATTTGCCACAAAATACTCTAAATTCAGGATAGCTAAACCAAGACCAGGGCAAACTCTCCTCCCAGCACCAAACGGCATCATCTTAATTTCTCTGTTACGTGTTATGTCAAGGTTATTTTCCCCTCCGTTCTTATCATCACAATACAAAAATCTCTCGGGCTTGAACTCCAAGGGATCTTCCCACACATTCGGATCGCGCCCCATATCCGCCACCAAGAAGTTCACTGAGATACCTTTAGTCACAAGGTACCCGCCCAATTCAACATCCTCTGTCACCGCGTGTGGAGTGTCCAGCAAGTAAACAGGTGGGTGACGCCTCAAACCTTCGAGAATCACTGCTTTCAAATAAGGCATCTTAACCAAATCATCCTCATTAATCCACTGTTGCCCTTGTTCCACAACCCCATTAATTTCATCCAAAATCTTTGCTTGAATTTTCGGATACTTTACAACATTCGCCATGACCCAATGCAATGCAGTTGCTATTGTATCACTGCCATGGCTGATAAATTCATCACTCAAACTCACAATCTCACTCTCTTCGAGAACTTTCCGATCACTAGGAAGCCTCAATTCTATTAGTGTATCAACATATGACTCAGAATCAATGTCCCTTTCTTCATTTTCTTGCTTAATTTTCTTTCTATCTCTAACCAAACCCACAAACACATCCTCTCTACTTCTAATAATACCCAAAAACTTCTTCCAACGCTTTCTAAACAAAATTTTCCCCAAATCTGGCATGATTGCAAATACTTTCAGCTTATTAATGATCATAAAAAGCTTTTTCTGGGCACATCCCAGTTCCCTAATCTCCTGCTCTTCAACATTATTACCAAAACACATCTTAACCAACAAATAAAATATCGCATACCTAAAATGCTCACAAACATAAACACCATCACCCCTACATTCACAGTATTCGCGTTTTAACTCACAAATTAATTTCTCCAACACACGTCCGCGTAAATGAGAATGATTAAATTTAATACTTGAAGAGTGAAGAAAACCTGATGAACCGGTGAAATTATGGCGAAGAACACGCCAAGTTGTGCCATACGGGTACGTACTAATGCCCCTACGTTTGTTTGCAAAGATCAGATCATCAGCAATGCTGGTAATTTTCGGGCGGTCCGCGAAGACGGTGCCATTGTTGATGAGTGCTTGATGAGCTAGGGTGTTGTTGCAAATGTAAATGGAGGGTTCTGATCCCATTCTAACGGTGATGATGGGGCCATACTTGAGGCGGAGGGTGGAGATTATGGGTCCGAGTTGAAAGAGAGGTTTGCGGTGCCATAAGAAATGGGCAAGGAGGTGAAATCTTGGAGGTCCTGGTGGGAGATTTTGGGTGCTGATTTCTGAAGATGATGATAAGAGAAGAGCGAGAATAAACCTAACAAGAAAAGCGAGGAAGAGAGAAATTGGGATGATGATATAATATAGGATCTCCATGAGAGATGGTTTTGTTATTCATAGATTTTCCTTGTTAAATTATTGAGAGTATATTTTGAGGTTCGAAAATTGCTTACATTTACTTGTAGTCTCATACATTCTAGATGTGATGCAAAAATAATAAAGCGTAACGACGGAAATAATTAAGCATATAATAAGTATTTAAATGAAAATAGTTTATATGCTCTACTAAGTCTTTTTAACATGTCTCTTCGTCCTCTTTGGGTTCTACTACAAAATCCTTGAATTAATTTATACCATTTTTCTTATTCTTTCACATGCATTTTGTTTTATATTGTTTTTTCCTTCTTTTTTTTTTTTTGGATGTTACAAACTTTCAGTTATGTTGTGAAAGATAAGACTCGGTAGTCATTACATTAATTCCTGACTAATTATTTTACTTTAATAAAGTTGACTCTTGCTATCATGTTTCACTAAAAAAATTGAAAAAAAGTCACCCCGTCATCTTGTGCGTGGGATTTAACAATTCATATTTTTCAAAAGTTCTAAGACTAAGTTTGTGCATAGAAAGTTTCAATGGTAATGAAAAACAGAAATCATCGGCCTGCTAAGGGGTCATTGTTTCATAAATTATTCAGCGCTCTCTTAACCTGTGATAAGAATAAGTCATATTGCCGAGTGCCATGCATCAGTAGTAGTTTGACTCCGTTATAATTATATTCCTTTCTCATAAGAAAAGATTATAAATACTAGACACATATCAAAGCATTGCTCTGAGCTATTAACAAGAGCTTTCTTTCTAGTTCAATAAATATCACTCAACAATGTCATCCAAATCGTTTCCTTTCTTCTCATTTACAGTACTCCCCTTTCCCTCCTCTCAAATTGCTCAGTTTCCGCTCATGATCACTCCCATGCCCAAAAAAAATCATCGTCATCGGCATGTGTGCTTTGATTCTGTGGCTTGCGATAGTTCAAGTAACCAAACTTATCCAAGTACTTTTCAAGCCCGCGGATGCCTTTAATTTGGTCTCCTTTGTGACACCCTTTCAAATGACAACACGACGATGTGGGGTTGCAGATATCGTGAATGGCACAATTCGAATGCGTTCCAGCAAGAAAAGGCAACAACACAAACATCAAAATGGAGCCAGCCATTTTTACACAGTCTCTCATTATTCAACTTTGAAGGAAGCCTCAGGTGGCCATCAACCAATTCCCATATCTGATGCCATGAAACCCGTGGTTCGTGCTTTTAAAACATGGGCCCCAAGCGCTCACTTACAAATTCTCACAAACACAGGACTGCACAAACGCTGATATCACGGTTAGTTTTGAAACTGGGGACCATGGAGATGGCTTCCCTTTCGATGGCCTTGGCAGAACCATCGCTCATGCTTCTGCCCCAGGAGATGGGAGGTTCCATTATGATACTGATGAGCCGTGGGCTGTGGGTGCAACAAAAGATGCGTTTGATTTGGAGACTGTTGCATTGCATGAAATTGGGCATTTTCTTGGCCTCGACCATAGCTCAGTTGAGGGTGCAATTAATTATGTATGCTTACATTGATCGTGGAGCGACAAAGGGTTTACATGGTGATGATATTCAAGGAATTAAGGCTCTATGTAATGTTTGGGCTTGAATCTGCTTGATTAATTAATATTTTTAACTTTATTATATTTGAAATTTCAATGAATTTTGATTTCGCGTGCAGAGGAAGCAGTCCAGAAGACTGCTATTGTATTTTTCAGCTTGGTATGATAATTTATTTTTCATATCTTTTGTATGAAGTATTTTTCCCTATATGGTATTTTTTGTTATTTAATATGATGGCCGCCTGGCCATTGTCTACATCAATTTAAGGCACCAATTAATAACGGACATGTATGAGATAAATGTTAATTTTTTTTCATCAATGTGTAATATGCAATTTATGTTGCACTAATCAATGAGCATGACTTTTGTTTTTATCTGAAATGATTACATGACATTTAATGTTTACCATAGTAACTATAGTTACGCAATTATCACATTAATGAGATCGTTGCCACCGGTTTAATTAGAAAAAACTACTTTAATTAAGAGAAATTAGTAGTGTCAAACAATACAATTAATTAATTTTTTTAATGAAAATTTTTATCTAGGTACATTTTCGAAAATGTAGTTTTTCTTGAAGAGTAATATTTATTATTGCTAACGAACTGAAACAAAATCATGCATTAAGCATGGTTTTAAAATAATCATCATCATCATGAATTAAGTATGAAAAAAATAATATTAAGTTTGTTACAGGATGAAGTACCTTGTAGTAGAAATTTGGAAGCATTTTGTTTTTTATTGAAATATTGGAGGCAACTAAAAATAATAAATGAAACACAAACAAATAGATACACATATATCGTTTAGGCGTTGGTCAAGTGTATATGCTTTTGGTAAGAAGTGGGCACTGTGTTATTGATGAAGTTGAAAATATACCTCATTTATTTTCTTTAAAAAGGTTTTTCACGTTTTTGACATATATAATTGGTAGTTTTAGGATAGAAAATTATCCATATATACCTCATTTATTTTCTTTAAAAATGTTTTTCACATTTTTGACATATATAATTGGTAGTTTTAAGATAGAAAATTATCCATCAAATGTATTTATTTCTGACTACGACCATAAGTTAGTGTAATTTTATTTAAAAATAAAAAATAATTAATGGTTAACAATTAGTATTATAATATATAAAAAGTTGCACTTGAGAAAATCCATCCAAAATAATATATATATATATATACACACACACACACGAACACACACCAAACGCATCTTAATTTATCTTCAACGACACAAACATGGAAGGGCAATTTAACAAATGATTAACAATAAAAAAGGAAAATATTAATTGGTTAAACAAATTGGTCTAAGTATTCTTCAACGGTGGCATAATCAACATCGGGATATAGCTCAGAAGCCTCCACTCCGGAAGATGGGTCGATTTCAAAATTGGTTTGTTCACCCTTCATAAAGATTGAGAAGTTGACTACTAACATAATCTTATCTTCATTAGAGGCATCTGCAAGAAAAATTAATGCAATTTAAAAAAAAAAATTCCAATTAAAATATATGTTAATTAATTATCGACAAGTAAGATGTTTAGTATACTTAATGCGCAAATAATTTCTATAAACTATGTTTTCATCTTTTAGTAATAAATTTTTTTATCACAAAAAAAATGACTTTAAATAATGGTTAGTTCTTGTCATATATATATATTATGATGAGTTGGCAACCTTGAATCATCTGAAGAATTTGGTCCTCTGTGACATAGATTTTTTCGAGTGTCTTCCCAATCTTCTTCTCCCAAAGAGCAACAAGCTCCTTGAATGAGTATATATTCTTCGGAGGTCTGAGGTAGAGAGTTTTGTTCAAGGTTCTTGGATCATCAACAGCTTTGATAGTGTAGGTTGCTATGTCTTCTTCCTTGTTAAAGATTGCTGCACAAGAACAAATAGTCATAATCATAATAATAATAACACCACCCAAAGCCTTTCAATTTTAATTCATTCTTTAAAGATTCAACCCGAATCGAAATTAATTTTTTTACGTACCCTTAGGTTGGCCATCGCCATAGAATAAAATCTTTTCTCTCGGAGGAGCAGTGGCCCCAGGCTGGGCCATTGTAGGAAGAAAGAACCCGAAAGAGCAATTGCATGACACATAAGTGTGAGGAATCCCTTCAGCCTCAATAGCGCGGCGGATTTTTGCCTTTCTTGCATAGCCTGATTTTGCTGGCTCAATTGGATGCCCAGCGTCAACATTGCTCCCATACTCAGTTGGAAAAAATCTCTGACCATTATTAATTTCATAACTTTTAAATAAACATTAACACTACATAACTTAAGATTAATTTCACCTGAATTAAATTATAAGTTAATCAACGAACCTTGATGTTACCGACTTCTTTAATGGCAGCGATGAGCTTAAACTGATCTTCTACTTCTGTTCGGCCTACTGCTGATATCACTACATCCACTGGTTTTATTGCCTTCACCAAACTTTCATGGTCATGGAGGTCTCCCTGCGCAATCAAACAATTAATCATATATAACATATTAATTAATTAATTGATAAATGTACCATAATCATTATTTGCTAATTAATAAGTATGTATGATTGATAATCAGCATACATATATATATATATATTCACATTATACATAAAGCAAAGTGACGCCTTGGTTCTTAAAGTTTCCGATAAGTTGGCTCTTAACGGGATCGTGGACACTGCCTTCTCTAATCAACGCAAAGGTTGGGTGGCCAGCCTTTGCACTTGCTTCTACAAGAAATTTTCCAATGTTTCCAGTTCCTCCGATGATCAAAATCTTACTTTTCTCAGCCATTGATCTTTTTTCTTTATGGGCGAACAAGAAGAGAAGTGAATAATTAAATTGAGAAGGTACAAGTTCTCTCGGAGATGCATTGAGCCAAGTTCACAATTTATAGATTGAAACGAACGTGTAGCTTGAGGCCCTGTTTCATATTTTGGTAAAAGTGTATCTATTATTATTGGCAAAATAACACTTACTATTTTTTTTTTTTTAAATAACAAATTATGCTGTCAAAATCAAGCTATAAATACCTACTAAACATTTTAAAAGCTTAACTAACTAAATTTAACGGAGCCTAACTGCCTAAATTCCTTTCTTCTATGCGCCTAAATATTTGATAATTTGATTTGCTTCAACTGCTTAAGTGCTGAAATTAAACAATTACGAAGCAAAAAAGAGACTATTTGCACTGAAAGGTTAATACAGTCAACTCTCTTCTAGTAGAGACCCCGATGTTTACTGAAATATTTTCACTAAACCAAATAAAATGTATTTCATTTCCGAGTGATGTAAGAGTCAATACTCAATATTTCAAGAAAAGTTGTTTGCGTGTAAGAGTCTAACGGTAAAACTATAAACATAAAATCAAATCTCAATCGCTAAACACATCTAACGGCTGGTATCACAAGATTCAATTGTTTGGGCTTATACAAAATTAATGTGGTATTCATTTATTGAATGATAGTTAAGTAATTTTAGAATGTATAAAATTCATCATCCAATAAATGAATGACACATAATATTAGAATTTAAGTTGAAACTTAAATATTGAAATTCTGAAATTCTGAAATTCTTAATATTATTAATAATTTATTGAGTATCATTAGTTCCTCTGTATAGTATAGTTGAAGAAAATTAACTTTGATCGCTCTTAAATATTATATTTATTACATTTAGTACTTTGTTTTAATAATGGACTAAAAAGTAATGGATTGAAAAGTTTGTAGATAATAAACAAATTGCTGTGTGTTGTCAATTTATTTCACTATTCACTTTTATCTGAAATTAAAGGCAAATAATTAAAAGTGCCGATATATATTCTAATTATCATTTTCCTGTATATAATTATATTTTTTTATCTAAAAAGAAATTTTCCGACCCTGTGACATACTGACGTTGAACCATCGCCGATTAAAAAAAAAAAACAAACCTAATTATTCAATTGCTTTAGCAAAAAGCTGAGTATTGACGAAGATTGCAGAATCAAAACGACAAACGTCCCTACCATTATCTTGATTCAGAAATCTCTAAATTTTTTTTTTCTTTTTAAACAATAAAGAAAAAAATGCGTGCTTTTGCAAGTCCCAATAATGTACATTTTGTCATATAATTCCTTGTTTCTTCTTCCACTGGATAAAGATAAGACTAAAGATAAGATCCAATTTCATGATTGAAGATTTAATTTACAGTTTTATCCTTTCAGAATGAAAAAAATAAAAATGAAATGCGTATCCAGATTTCCCTTTGTCTGATGATTAATTATAGCATTATGAACATTATAAAATATTAATTTTGATGGAAATTTTAGTACATTAATAAAAATGGAATTCAATAAAGGCAAGGAATTTAAATGTGCATTTCTAAAATAAAGCTATACACTACTGAGAGATATTCTAAAGAGTAATGATACAGCCACAAACTCTTGTACAAACTTATTTTGTACAAACTGACGTGGCATTAATTTATTGGTTGAATAAAAATATAAATTAATAAAAACAAATCATGTGGGCCAAGTGATATTTAATTCAACCAATCTTATCATGCCACATCAGTTTGTACAAAATAAGTTTGTACAAGAGTTTGTGGCTGTATCATTACTCATTTCTAAATAAGCAATTCTTTCACCACTTGATTGCGACAATGCAACAAACACCACTCCAGCCGGCAATGGAGGTTGCTGGGCCTTCAAAGTTAAATCAAACTCATCAAATCCAAAAGTATGGACCCATTAGCCCATTTGCGACCCCAATTCGCATGGTTCTCGGTTGACGTGGGCACCCCACATTGGTGGAGATTGCAGAACTCTTCTTCAAAACAGCTGCTGGCAAATAAATAGTACACCACCTACAAATGATTATGAGACAGGTGGGAAAGGAGTACTGTAGACATTGAGAAGAAAAGAAAAGCTTTAGCTAGCTCTTTGTGTTGTCTGTGCAGGGCAATGGTTTGATTTTGATATATGTCTCTATCTATAGACTTCTTCATGTGAAGAGAATTAGCCCAAATCCCACACAACTTGAGCGAGGCTTAGTGTCTACTAATAATGCATCCAACTATCAAACAAACAGTAACGATAATTTACAAAGTTGGGACACTATACATGTATATTTGTATCTGCCAACAGATATGGTAGATACTGTGGCTTTATTTCATAGGGCTACGTGATAATTAGTTATTGGTCCGATAATTTCTCATTTAATTCGAGAATTTATATATGTGTTAAAAATGTTGTTAAGAGTAGTACAAAGTTTGTATATATTATATGCTTGTAAGTGTTATCACTATTTTTTTCACGAAAATATATATTATTATTTCTCCCCTCAAATCTTCCAAATCGTTACCCAATCGCCAACAACCACTTGCTACTTGCTAGTAGTATCATTTTAACTCAAATTTTACATCATATAAGTGAATTCTCATTGTCATGCTTGTGGACCAATATAAATAAATACAAGTGACAGTTGAACTTTGTATCCTACATTTGGTAGTCCAGCAGAAATTGAAGGAAACATAATAGCACCCTCAACCGAGCTATGAGCAAGGCCAAGAAGATGACCAATTTCATGCAAAGCAAACAGTCTACAATCAAATGCGCCCATGGCTCGTCAGAATCATAATGAAACTTCCCATCTGGTGGTGGAAAAGCATGAGCTAAGGTTCCATCCGGAGTCAGGACCACCGCGGGCATCAAAAGGGCTCCCATCTCCACGATCCCGACTTTCAAAACTAATTTTGATATCAGCATTTGCGTAGTCCTCTATTTTGAGAATTTGAACTGAGCCCATGTTTGAAACGCTTTCGCAACCGGATTTATGGCATCGGCTCTGGTTTCTGGACGAAAGGCGTAAGTGAATAGTGAGCGACAGAGCGAGCAAAATTACTGTGCGGTTGCCTTTTCTTGCCGGGACGCATCCGAGTTGTGCAATTCACAATGCCCGCATCTAACTCCACATCGCGGTGTTCTCATCTGTATCTTAGCTACTGTATTGCCATCTAAAACCCCAGTGGATTCTAAGTTAAAATTGAGCTGGTCGGTTTGATGGCAGATTCCAAAAGCTCATCAAAATCATCGTCGTTAGCATGTGTGCTTTGATTATTTCCCTTGGAATTTTCATATTTCAATTCATGGTTGCCTTTAACCTCGTCGCCTTTGTGGCAACCTTTCAAGTGCTTCATGAACTTCAGCGAGCATGACCATTTTTTTTGTTTGTTTGAGAGAACATGACTTAGTTTTTGTCATCATAGTAAGTTGGCAAATTGTAGGGTTTGGCCTACTTTTCCAAGATTAGGCTCAAGCCCATCTTATGAGCAAATGCACCCGTTTCATTTGATGACAACATCACAAAACAATTGCTGTCTCTTACGATTTGAAGCAAACTTTGCTTTTGAAAAAAGAGCAAACTAGCTAACAAAACTCTTAGACTTTAAGAAACGATAAAAAAAAAAAGACAAAAAAGAAATTGGAAATGGGAAAAAGCACTTGAGTCTTCAAAATGAAGATATAAAGAATCAAAGACGTGTAACCAAAAAAATAAAAATGACAGTATAAGTTAAAAAAAATAAAAATTAGTCGTCGGATGCATCAGTAGACCCAATGAGATCTCACTAAAGCCATCGTTTACTTGTGACTCACGTTGTGCGGAATTTCGGCGAATTCGTCTTTCATGTTTAAAGGGGAAGCTCGTGCATCATGTCCATGCGTCGAATTGAAATCAGAATGCACATAGGCGGCCCAATCACCACACTCAGAGACCCCACTAGAAAAATCACATATCTAATATTGAATAAAAATAAAAGTCGTTTTTTTGTATCTAAAGTGTAAATTTTTTTCCTATTTATTTCGGTCAAGTTTCTTACAGTTTTCTTTAATTGAATAGTAAATTTTACTTAATTGTTCTCTTTTTCAGATTTTTTCAATAATATACTTAATTAGATATAATATTGTATTGTTAAATTTCCGTTCACATTCTTTTCTCTTCCTCAAAGGCTCAAATAAAGCTCAACCTCTGCACAGTATACATGCGTCGAACGAAAATAAAGTTGTTCTCTTGAATGTCAAAAGACACTATAATTACAATCAAGTTTCAATTTTTAGCCGTGAACAAATAATTATCAAATCTAACATCCTTTCGAAATTGATATTATATTTATCTTTATATGGTTTCATTTTAATACACAATATTTATTTCATTGCTTCTTAATTAGTGATTATTACTCAATTATTACATTTTTGCAAGAACATATGATAACATACCAAACAACTTGGAAAGAAAAAGGAAGACTAGAAATTTAGTTACGTTTCAAATTAAAATCCATTGATGATTTTTTTTTAAATATAGTTAACTGAGTAAAATTTGAATCAATTTTTTAATCCTCTATTTTTTTAGGGCTTAAATTTAAGTGTTTGACCAAATAAAACTGCTTGAAAACCACTCGATTAAGCATCCTGGGCTAAATCAATTAATGATTTATGAAGAAGTGTATAAATACAGACGTATATCAAAGCAATGATTTGCACAGACAACACAAGAGCTAGGTATTTGATCAACAATGGCATCCAAAGCTTTTCCTTTCTTCTCAATAGTCTCTGCCATTCTCCTTTCCCTCCTCTCTCATAATTACTCAGTTTTAGCACACTCCAACGCAAAAAGAAAAATCATCCCCATTTGAGTCCATTGAGCACTTGAAAGGTTGCCAAAAAGGCGACAAGGTTAAAGGCATCCACGAGCTCAAAAAATACCCGCAAAAGTTTGGCTACTTGAACTATGAAAATTCCAAGGTTCAAAGCACTCACGCTGACGGCGATATTTTGATGAGCTCTTGGAATCTGCCATCAAAACCTGCCAGCTATATTTTAACTTAAAATTCACCTGAGTCTTGGATGCCAATACGGCAGCGAAAATGAGAACTCCGCGATGTGGAGTTGCAGATATTGTGAATGGCACAACTCGGATGCGTTCCGGCAAGAAAAAGCAGCAACAAAATAATCATTTTCACACAGTGTCTCAGTAGTCATTTTTCCCAGGAAGCCCCAGGTGGCCAGCTTCCAAGTTCAGTCTCACTTATGCATTTCGTCTTGGAACCCGCGGCGATGCCATAACTCCCGTTGCTAGAGCGTTTCAAACATGGGCTGCAAACACTCAGTTCAGGTTCTCAAAAATAGAGGACTTCGTAGGCGCTGATATCAAAATCAGTTTTGAAAGTCGGAATCATGGAGATGGGAGACCTTTTGATGGCCGTGGAGGTCTTGATGGAACCCTAGCTCATGCTTTTGCGCCAACAAATGGGAGGTTCCATTACGATGCTGACGAGCCGTGGGCTGTGGGTGCTGTACAAGGAGCATTTGATTCCTTGAAGGATACATATATAATAGCACCCTCAACTGCGGTACAAAATGCACCTTGTACAGCTACCGTATTGTGGGTGCGGTACAAGATCTTCTTGGCCTCGGCCATAGCTCATGAGTTGAGGGTTCTATTATGTATCCTTCAATATCTGATGGACAAACAAAGCGCTCATTGCAAGGAGATGATATTCAAGGAATTAAGGCTCTGTACAATGTTTGAGCATGCAGCTGGCCCTGAATCATTAATAATATTAACTATTAATTATGATCTCGAGATCATTTCTCCTGTCTAGCTAGTTCTACCGATCGAGTTAAGAATAAATGATAAGTGAAGAGGTAACGATCAAGAAGAAATTTAAAGTTATTGCGATTTTCTTTCTGTTGTATGAACGAATGTCTTCCTCTAATTGTTATATTAATCATGAAGGAATGTGTTATGTACTGCAATTGACGAAATACAAAATTATATTTTTATATACATGAAACTTTTTTGTTATCAATCAATATTCAATATTGTTATCTGAATGGTACGATGGTGGTGTCAACAATTTTACAATGCACCTATTTTTTGTTTGAGTAATTATTAATTTGTAACTAAGTAGCACTTATAATTGAGTATCGCTATATTTACCACATTATATATGTTAAAAGAACAATCCTTCAAATAAAATTTCTATGATTTCTGCATTATTATTTCATAATACGATTTAATTAATCACCATAATTTTTTACGTACATTTAACTTCCTTATATCAGGAACCAGCCAAATTATTAGAGTTGCAGAATGGGTCCAATATTCTTGGTTTGATGTATAATTAGTTAAATAAGAATATTATTATTAATATTTTAAGTTAGAAGGACGAATAAAGACCAAATTAATTTTTTGATCCTTCTTCCCTAATTGGCTAGCTAAATAAACATGTTTAGAAATCGCTAAAGCAAGCCATTAGGGTAAATAACAAAATTGATTGATAACAAAATTTTTCATAAATTGTGAATTGCAATACATACTATATTCATACAATAATAAGAAAATTACATAATTGTACGTTATTCCAATCTGAAAAGCACACAGGAACTTTCTCCAATCAATTAACTTAATATGAATGACTCAGAGCCATGTCAAACATTATAAAGATCCCTAATTCCTTGAATATCATCTCCATGCAAACCCTTTTTGACTCCAGCAGCAATTGAAGGATACATAATAGCACCCTCAACTGAGCTATGGTGGAGGCCAAGAAGATGACCAATCTCATGCAAAGCAACAGTCTCCAAATCAAATGCACCTTGTACCGCTCCCACAGCCCACGGCTCGTCAGCGTCATAATGAAACCTTCCATTAGTTGGTGCAAAAGCATGAGCTATGATTCCTTCAGGACCACCACGGCCATCAAAAGGGTTCCCGTCTCCATGATCCCCACTCTCAAAACTAATTTTGATATCAGCATTTGCGAAGTCCTCTATTTTTGAGAATTTGAACTGAGTGTTTGCAGCCCAAGTTTGAAACGCTCTAGCAACGGGAGTTATGGCATCACTGCGGGTTCCAGGACGAAAGGCATAAGTGAGACTGAACTTGGAAGCTGGCCACCTAGGGCTTCCACGGAAGAATGAATAGTGAGACACTGTGCGAAAATGATGATTGTGTTGCTGCCTTTTCTTGCCGGAACGCATCTGAGTTGTGCCGTTCACAATATCTGCTACTCCACATCGTGGTATTGCCATCTTAGCTACTGTATTGGCATCTAAAATCCCCGTAGATTTTAAGTGGTAATTGAGCTGGTATGTTTTGATGGCAGACTCTAAAAGCTCATCAAAATCATCATCGTTAGCATGTTTACTTTGATTCTTGTAGTTGTCATAGTTCAAGTAACCAAACTTTTCCATGTACATTTTGAGCTCATGGATACCTTTAATCTTATCACCTTTGTGGCACCCTTTCAAGTGCTCAATGAACTTAAAAGGGGATGATTTTTTTTCGGCATGGGAGTGTGCTAAAACTGAGTAATTATGAGAGAGCAGGGAAAGGAGAATGATTTGGATAACTGCAAATATTGAGAAGGAAAGAAAAGCTTTGGATGCCATTGGTGAGGGATATTTGATGAAACAGAGAGAAAGCTCTTGTTGTGTGTGAAGAGCAATGGTTTGAGGTGTCTCTATTTATAGATTACTTACGAGAAAGAAGTATTATTTATATATATATATAGATAAATATTGGGGACTAGACTTGGAGTCAATCTTTTTGATTGATACACGGCAGAATTGACTTGTACTTGGCAAAGGTGTTTACTCGGCATGCAGAATTAATAATAGGCAAATTGGTAGTTTTTAATTCTATATTTCTTCATACAATTGATACTTTTTTTCCTTGAACGTTCTTCTTTTTAAAAGTTTAAACATATTGAAAGATGAATCGGCCCAAATTCCACGCAGAGACGAGGTAGTTAATTACTTTATTCTGCCCATAGAATAATACAGAAAGACTAAGACTGAATCGAAAGGAAGACCCGTGCTACTGTTTCCGAATCAAAGGAAAAACAACGCATAATATAGCAGCCTTGCTACAATTTATTCCGGACTAATTAAATTGCCTGAAATTTGCCAAGCAAGCCAAACACCAGCTCAATCAAACGGGGCGTTTTGGGCGTTTTACTTGCCGGAATAGGATCTTCTCCTGATCTAATATCTACTGAACTTTTAAAGATCTTCTGCCACGTATTTTTTAGTGGTAGTGTATGGGTAAAATTTAACTTTTTTTTTATTTTTTTATTTATTAACAATCAATCAGCAATTGAATTATTTACTTGCCTGGTTAAAGCAGCATCTTTTACAACATCAATGTCTAACAAATATATATTGGTACATATATATGAACCAGACTACAAACGCTTCCTTGGGTGGATTAATACATGTCACCAACTTTTTTGTTTCATATCAAGTGCTCCTTTCACATTCTTAACTTTTTGGTTATGTTATGTATCTCGAGTTTTAAGATATATAATTAAGAAATGTAATCCATAACCTGAAATATAATTGAAAATAGAAAAATAAAAATACAACGAAAAAATTATAGTGGAATGAATGCAGTGTCGATCTTTTTCTCTTTGGTGAAAGATAATTTGAAGGTAAGATTTCCATAAAGGTATTGTTTTACCTTAAGTCAGTTCCACTTTCACGTAAAAGCAAATTTTCACATCTACAAAATTGTCTGAGAAGAGCAATGCTTTGATATGTCTACACTTTATAGACTTCTTCATGTGAAGTGAATATCTTTTTGTCAAGTGAATCGTTTCATACGCTGGCATGCATGACTTTTACTTTAGACTAACGTTTTCAGATCGCAGAATCCATAATTAATGCATTGTGATTTCTATATTTCGTTTTAATGGAAAATTCCTTTCCATGGACTACATGCAAGAGTTGATTCCCCTAAGAATAATTAAGAAAGATGAATTGATCAAATGCCATAAAATGGCAGTCAGGTGACGCCACAACGATCACTTAAGCAAGATTTAGGGTCTATTAATTAACGAATGCATCCGACGACTTGTAAGTTCCCCACACACACACACAAGTATTTGAAGACTCAAATGTCTTTTACATTTCCAACTTTTGTTTCCCCTTAAATTTTAAGAGATTTGATAAATGTAACTCATAACTCATAACTTTATAAATGTAACGAACCACTTAGAGCATAACAATAAATAAATAAATAGATTGATGGATTCTAATGCAATTTGAAGTACCATTTTAATGTGGTATTTTTACGAGATTGTAATTGGTAATTATAAAATAAGAATTGAGAAAACGATCTAAATTCTATTATTTTTATTTATCGAATGATGATGATAAACTCATAAAGTTAGGGTACAAAATTTAATAGTCATGTAATAATTAATTATTAGAGAATTTATGTTTGCAGTATATAATGAAAATGCAAACTTTATATCACTATCTTTTTTTTCCAAAAAAAAAAAAAAAAAAAATCTTTCCTCGTGTTCCAAATAGTTTGCCGGCAACCACTTGCAAATGTCATTTTAACTCAAATTTCGCATCATAGAAATTGTCATCGTCATACCTGCGGAAGAATACAAATATCATAGACGATGGAACTTTCATTGACCATTGATCGGTTGTCAAAGTAATGAGAAAACTAATTATTTAAGTCAAATCTACAGAGACCTTAGGTGGACCCACCCGTTTGACGGGGTGCATTTAAATGAGCTTCATCTAGTCAAATCAAACGTTACTTTTTTCTTGCCAAACGTACAACTGAAAAAATAAAAAACATACCATTTGTGTACAAAGAATTGACCCAAAGTTTCACGTGTACGGAGACGACTGACCAGATAGGGTGTGGCTACAATGCCGGCTGGTATTTTTATTTTTAAATATTAAATTGAAATAATATATTAATTAACAAAATGTCAAAAAATAATGTTGATAGTAAAAAAAAAAAAAGATAAATAGATAGAAAATGTAAGAAAAATATAATGTTATCAAAATCATGAGAAAAGAAATTAAAAGTTTATATAACAAAAGGCAAAAATTTGTTTATATATTTTTAAATGCATTGTTTCGTATTTAATATCAAAATTTTTATGTATATTGATACATGTTTAACATTTATGTTGCATGTTTAATATCATTTGTCTCATATATCACGTACTTTGTTGTATGTTTACACCGCACTCATGTTTAATGTCTATTATTTTATTGTATATTTCACTTTAGTTGTTGTATGTTTGAGATAACTTTTAACATGTAAATTTCATATTTCGTTCCATGTTTACATGACAGCAACGAGCCATTTATAGTACAAAGGTAAGTATCTCAGATTGATTTTCGGTAGGTTAAAAAAAATCATTGAAATCTACAAATAATTTGATTCAGAATACGTATAAAACATATAATGCTTTAAACCTAAAAGTAGGCCAATTAATTATATCATAACTTTCCTACTCTGACTTTGTTAAATCAAAATTGATTGGGATGATATAATACATTGTACTTGTGCATGATATAAAAAAAAATGGAGCAGGGCACGTGTTATGGTTTGTAGACACTCAATTTAAAAGAGTTTCATCTTAATTATCTTATTACGCAATATTATTAATGAAATCGAAAAGTCAAACTTAATCTCACTTAGGACTTCAAAAAAACGTAGACCTCCAATCATATCATATAACAATTAATATTAATTGTTATAAAAAAGTTTGATATAATTATTTTGTGAATCGCAATACAAAATACATTTATACAACAATTAATAAGAAAACACTGTTATTCCAAGCTGGAAAATAACATAAAAACTTTCTTCATGATTTCCTCTTCACCAATCTAAGACCACTTATGGTAGCAATATTCAATCAAAAATCATTTATTCTTAATTATCACTTTTAAGTAAAACTAAGTAAAACCCCCAAATTAATAATGATCAAACATTATTATATAAAGCTCTAATTCCTTGAACATCATCTGTATGCAAACCCTTTGTCGCTCCAGGATCAATGTAAGCATACATAATAGCACCCTCGACTAAGCTATGGTCGAGGCCAAGAAGATGCCCAATTTCATGCAATGCAACTGTCTCCAAATCAAATGCACCTGGTCTTGCACCCACAGCCCACTGCTCATCAGCATCATAATCGAAAATCCCACCTCTTGGGGGAGCAGCATGAGCTATGGTTCCACCACGGCCATCGAAAGGACTACTATCTCCATGCCACCCTCTTTGAAAACTAATTTTGAGATTAGCGTTCGTGTAGTCTTGTGTTTGTGAGAATTTGAAGTGAGAGATCGCAGCCCATGTTTGAAAAGCTCGACCAACGGCATTTATGGCTTCAGCTGGGGTTCCTGGAAGAAAGGCGTAAGTGAGATGGGAATTGGAAGGTGGCCACCTCGGGCGTCCTGGGAAAAACTCATAGTGAGAGACTGTGTGAAAATGGTTAGCTCCGTGTTGGTGACTTTTCATTCCGGAACGCATCCGAGTTGTTCCATTCACGATATCCGCAACTCCACATCGTGGCCTAGTCATCATAGCTACGGTATTGCCATCTAAAACCCCTGTGGAGTTTAAGTGGTAATTGAGCTGGTATGTTTTCATGGCAGACTCTAAAAGCTCCTCAAAATCATCATCGTTAGCATGTGTACTTTGATTCTTCGAATTGCCATAGTTCAAGTAACCAAATTTTTTTCAAGTACTTTTTGAGCTCATGGATGCCTTTAACCTTATCTCCTTTGTGGCAACCTTTCAAGTGCTCAACGAACTTAAATGGGGATGATTTTTTTTTGGGCATGGGAGTGTGCTGAAACTGAGTTATGTGAGAGGAGGGAAAGGAGAATGATAAGGAGAACTGTAAATGAGAAGAAAGGAAAAGCTTTGGATGCCATTGTTGAGTGATATCTGGATGAAATAGAAAGAAATCTCTCGTTCGAGTGTGAAGAGCAATGCTTCGATATGTCTCTATTTAAAGATTGCCTATGAGAAAGGACTAATTAATTTTGGAGCCATTGGAGTCAATTTTTTTAGACACGGAGGTATGACTTTTACTTGGCGAATGCTTTTTACACGGCATCCAGAATATGAGCGCTAATCTTGGAAATCTCCTAAGCTGTAGTTGAGGAAAAAGTTTATAAATTATCATGTTGTGCAATTTTGAGCAGATTATGCACTTCGATTGAAATTACGGAACAAAAAGGGGGGGAAGCTTTCAGCATTTAGAATTTGTAAATAGCTATGTTGGTAGAATTTCATTTCGTCTATTTTGATGGATATATATCAAACTTGAGCTTGTACCAGGAGCCACGGAACGCTCTGTTAGCATATAGAGAACTTGAAATATAGCACATAGTAACTGAATTACTTAACTAAAACGGGAGCGTTTTCCAGAAGGTATACCTAAATTTTAGGGAGCAACATTTAGAAGGAAAATGACTACTAACACTATTAATAATATATAAGGAAGGCCTATGAGCGCATAGCCACATATTAGTGAATTGCATGGTCCTTTTCCAATACCGAATTAAAATAAATAATTCTGAATTTAATACTGAAAATTTCAGAATAATTGTAGATTTGAAGGTGATGTATTTGCCGGCAGCTGTTTTGAGGAAGAGTTTTTCCATTTCAACCGATGAGCCCCACGACAACCAGGAACAAGGCGGATTGGATCTGCATAATGGGCTCTTATTTTTGGATTGATGTGTGTGTTTGTTTTGAGCTTGCCGAAAAAAGTGCAATAATTATCTGGAAAATGATGAAATTGTACTCAAATTCATAAATGTTGTAGTTACTTGAGTTTCATATATATTGTTATATGTACATATGTACCATCTTTAAAATTTTTTAAATAAAAAAAAATTAAAAAATTGGGTCCAACTCTCACCAGAGTGAATTGAATTTTTTCCATGAGACTGAACCCAACTCGATATCCATCTCTAAATATTGAAAAATTCTAAAATATATCAAAGTTGCGACATCAACTATATAACAAAAAAATTATGTTACGTTATATATATATATATATATATATATATATATATATATATATATTTGTTTAAAAGACTAATATATAAATGATAATTATATTAAATTCAACTATCATGTAGTAGTTAGCTATATTAAGTATGACAACTTTATCATCAAGACATTAATGAGATCAGATGATCAAATGCACCCGTTTCATTTGAAAACAACATCACAAAACAATTCCTATCTCTTACGATTTGAAGCAAACTTTGCTTTTGAAAAAAGAGCAAACTAGCTAACAAAACTCTTAGACTTTCAGAAACGATAAAAAAAAAAAGACAAAAAAGAAATTGGAAATGGGAAAAAGCACTTGAGTTTTCAAAATGAAGATATAAAGAATCAAAGACGCGTAAACAAAAAAATAAAAATGACAGTATAAGTTAAAAAAATAAAAATTAGTCGTCGGATGCATCAGCAGACCCAATGAGATCTCACCAAAGCCATCGTTTACTTGCGACTCACGTTGTGCGGAATTTCGGCGAATTCGTCTTTCATGTTTAAAGGGGAAGCTCGTGCATCATGTCCATGCGTCGAATTGAAATCAAAATGCACATAGGCGGCTCAATCACCACACTCAGAGACCCCACTAAAAAATTCACATATCTAATATTGAATAAAAATAAAAGTCATTTTTTTGTATCTAAAGTGTAAATTTTTTTCCTATTTATTTCAGTCAAGTTTCTTATAGTTTTCTTTAATTGAATAGTAAATTTTACTTAATTGTTCTCTTTTTCAGATTTTTTCAATAATATACTTAATTAGATATAATATTGTATTGTTAAATTTCCGTTCACATTATTTTCTCTTCCTCAAAGGCTCAAATAAAACTCAACCTCTGCACAGTATACATGCGTCGAGCGAAAATAAAGTTATTCTCTTGAAGATCAAAAGACACTATAATTACAATCAAGTTTCAATTTTTAGCCGTGAACAAATAATTATAAAATCTAACATCCTTTCGAAATTGATATTATATTTATCTTTATATGGTTTCATTTTAATACACAATATTTATTTCATTGGTTCTTAATTAGTGATCATTGCTCAATAATTACATTTTTGCAAGAACATACGACAACATACGAAACAACTTGGAAAGAAAAAGGAAGACTAAAAATTTAGTTACGTTTCAAATTAAAATCCATTGATGATTTTTTTTAAAATATAGTTAACTGAGTAAAATTTGAATCAATTTTTTAATCCTCTATTTTTTTAGGGCTTAAATTTAAGTGTTTGACCAAATAAAACTGCTTGAAAACCACTCGATTAAGCATCCTGGGCTAAATCAATTAATGATTTATGAAGAAGTGTATAAATACAGACGTATATCAAAGCAATGCTTTGCACAGACAACACAAGAGCTAGGTATTTGATCAACAATGGCATCCAAAGCTTTTCCTTTCTTCTCAATAGTCTCTGCCATTCTCCTTTCCCTCCTCTCTCATAATTACTCAGTTTTAGCACACTCCAACGCAAAAAGAAAAATCATCCCCATTTGAGTCCATTGAGCACTTGAAAGGTTGCCAAAAAGGCGACAAGGTTAAAGGCATCCACGAGCTCAAAAAATACCCGCAAAAGTTTGGCTACTTGAACTATGAAAATTCCAAGGTTCAAAGCACTCACGCTGACGCCGATATTTTGAGGAGCTCTTGGAATCTACCATCAAAACCTGCCAGCTCAATTTTAACTTAAAATCCACCGGATTCTTGGATGCCAATACGGTAGCGAAAATGAGAACTCCGCGATGTGGAGTTGCCGATATTGTGAATGGCACAACTCGGATGCGTTCCGGCAAGAAAAAGCAGCAACAAAATAATCATTTTCACACAGTGTCTCAGTAGTCATTTTTCCCAGGAAGCCCCAGGTGGCCAGCTTCCAAGTTCAGTCTCACTTATGCATTTCGTCTTGGAACTCGCGGCGATGCCATAACTCCCGTTGCTAGAGCGTTTCAAACATGGGCTGCAAACACTCAGTTCAGGTTCTCAAAAATAGAGGACTTCGCAGGCGCTGATATCAAAATCAGTTTTGAAAGTCGGAATCATGGAGATGGGAGACCTTTTGATGGCCGTGGAGGTCCTGATGGAACCCTAGCTCATGCTTTTGCGCCAACAAATGGGAGGTTCCATTACGATGCTGACGAGCCGTGGGCTGTGGGTGCTGTACAAGGAGCATTTGATTCCTTGAAGGATACTTATATAATAGCACCCTCAACTGCGGTACAAAATGCACCTTGTACAGCTACCGTATTGTGGGTGCGGTACAAGATCTTCTTGGCCTCGGCCATAGCTCATGAGTTGAGGGTTCTATTATGTATCCTTCAATATCTGATGGACAAACAAAGCGCTCATTGCAAGGAGATGATATTCAAGGAATTAAGGCTCTGTACAATGTTTGAGCATGCAGCTGGCCCTGAATCATTAATAATATTAACTATTAATTATGATCTCGAGATCATTTCTCCTGTCTAGCTAGTTCTACCGATCGAGTTAAGAATAAATGATAAGTGAAGAGGTAACGATCAAGAAGAAATTTAAAGTTATTGCGATTTTCTTTCTGTTGTATGAACGAATGTCTTCCTCTAATTGTTATATTAATCATGAAGGAATGTGTTATGTACTGCAATTGACGAAATACAAAATTATATTTTTATATACATGAAACTTTTTTGTTATCAATCAATATTCAATATTGTTATCTGAATGGTACGATGGTGGTGTCAACAATTTTACAATGCACCTATTTTTTGTTTGAGTAATTATTAATTTGTAACTAAGTAGCACTTATAATTGAGTATCGCTATATTTACCACATTATATATGTTAAAAGAACAATCCTTCAAATAAAATTTCTATGATTTCTGCATTATTATTTCATAATACGATTTAATTAATCACCGTAATTTTTTACGTACATTTAACTTCCTTATATCAGGAACTAGCCAAATTATTAGAGTTGCAGAATGGGTCCAATATTCTTGGTTTGATGTATAATTAGTTAAATAAGAATATTATTATTAATATTTTAAGTTAGAAGGACGAATAAAGACCAAATTAATTTTTTGATCCTTCTTCCCTAATTGGCTAGCTAAATAAACATGTTTAGAAATCGCTAAAGCAAGCCATTAGGGTAAATAACAAAATTGATTGATAACAAAATTTTTCATAAATTGTGAATTGCAATACATACTATATTCATACAATAATAAGAAAATTACATAATTGTACGTTATTCCAATCTGAAAAGCACACAGGAACTTTCTCCAATCAATTAACTTAATATGAATGACTCAGAGCCATGTCAAACATTATAAAGATCCCTAATTCCTTGAATATCATCTCCATGCAAACCCTTTTTGACTCCAGCAGCAATTGAAGGATACATAATAGCACCCTCAACTGAGCTATGGTGGAGGCCAAGAAGATGACCAATCTCATGCAAAGCAACAGTCTCCAAATCAAATGCACCTTGTACCGCTCCCACAGCCCACGGCTCGTCAGCGTCATAATGAAACCTCCCATTAGTTGGTGCAAAAGCATGAGCTATGATTCCTTCAGGACCACCACGGCCATCAAAAGGGTTCCCGTCTCCATGATCCCCACTCTCAAAACTAATTTTGATATCAGCATTTGCGAAGTCCTCTATTTTTGAGAATTTGAACTGAGTGTTTGCAGCCCAAGTTTGAAACGCTCTAGCAACGGGAGTTATGGCATCACTGCGGGTTCCAGGACGAAAGGCATAAGTGAGACTGAACTTGGAAGCTGGCCACCTAGGGCTTCCACGGAAGAATGAATAGTGAGACACTGTGCGAAAATGATGATTGTGTTGCTGCCTTTTCTTGCCGGAACGCATCCGAGTTGTGCCGTTCACAATATCTGCTACTCCACATCGTGGTATTGCCATCTTAGCTACTGTATTGGCATCTAAAATCCCCGTAGATTTTAAGTGGTAATTGAGCTGGTATGTTTTGATGGCAGACTCTAAAAGCTCATCAAAATCATCATCGTTAGCATGTGTACTTTGATTCTTGTAGTTGTCATAGTTCAAGTAACCAAACTTTTCCATGTACTTTTTGAGCTCATGGATACCTTTAATCTTATCACCTTTGTGGCACCCTTTCAAGTGCTCAATGAACTTAAAAGGGGATGATTTTTTTTCGGCATGGGAGTGTGCTAAAACTGAGTAATTATGAGAGAGCAGGGAAAGGAGAATGATTTGGATAACTGCAAATATTGAGAAGGAAAGAAAAGCTTTGGATGCCATTGGTGAGGGATATTTGATGAAACAGAGAGAAAGCTCTTGTTGTGTGTGAAGAGCAATGGTTTGAGGTGTCTCTATTTATAGATTACTTACGAGAAAGAAGTATTATTTATATATATATATAGATAAATATTGGGGACTAGACTTGGAGTCAATCTTTTTGATTGATACACGGCAGAATTGACTTGTACTTGGCAAAGGTGTTTACTCGGCAATGCAGAATTAATAATAGGCAAATTAGTAGTTTTTAATTCTATATTTCTTTATACAATTGATACTTTTTTTCCATGAACGTTCTTCTTTTTAAAAGTTTAAACATATTGAAAGATGAATCGGCCCAAATTCCACGCAGAGGCGAGGTAGTTAATTACTTTATTCTGCCCATAGAATAATACAGAAAGACTAAGACTGAATCAAAAGAAAGACCCGTGCTACTGTTTCCGAATCAAAGGAAAAACAACGCATAATATAGCAGCCTTGCTACAATTTATTCCGGACTAATTAAATTGCCTGGAATTTGCCAAGCAAGCCAAACACCAGCTCAATCAAACGGGGCGTTTTGGGCGTTTTACTTGCCGGAATAGGATCTTCTCCTGATCTAATCTATACTAAGCTTTTAAAGATCTTCTGCCACGTATTTTTTAGTGGTAGTGTATAGGTAAAATTTAACTTCCTTTATTTTTTTATTTATTAACAACCAATCAGCAATTGAATTATTTACTTGCCTGGTTAAAGCAGCGTCTTTTACAACATCGATGTCTAACAAATATATATTGGTACATATATATGAACCAGACTACAAACGCTTACTTGGGTAGATTAATACATGTCACCAATTTTTTATTTCATATCAAGTGCTCCTTTCACATTCTTAACTTTTTGGTTATGTTATGTACCTCGAATTCTAAGATATATAATTAAGAAATGTAATCCATAACCTGAAATATAATTGAAAATACAAAAATAAAAATACAACGAAAAAATTATAGTGGAATGAAAGCAGTGACGATCTTTTTCTCTTTGGTGAAAGATAATTTGAAGGTAAGATTCCCATAAAGGTATTGTTTTACCTTAAGTCAGTTCCACTTTCACGTAAAAGCAAATTTTCACATCTACAAAATTTAAACTCTGAAATAAAACTCAATAATCTAAAGGACATCATCATGAATCGGTTATTATAGTTAAATATCGCCAGTTAAAAAAATTAAGCAGTTAAACATTTTCAGAGCATTATATCATAAATATATCTCAACCACATGCTAGCCTGCATATGGTAACTTTGGAGCACGCTATAAGTTTTCAGATAGGATATCCTTGCTTAATTTGTGAAGCACTCAGATTTGTCAATAACAAACACCATTAACTGTAGTTGAAATAGAAAAAAAAAATGTACAGTGATCAAAAAAAGGGGAAAATAATCACATACGGATTAAAAAAAAAAAAAAACAACCTTTGTATAACTAATTGGTGCTTTAAAATGTAGACACCAGCACCATTCATATAACAAGATTAATTATTGATAACAAAAAGTTTTGCATAATTATTTTGTAAATTTCAATACATAATACATTCATATATAACAATGAAGACATTATTACTGTACGTTATTCCAAGCTGGAAAACAAAATTACTATCTTCTTGGTCACCTCTACACCAATGATTTATTCTTAACTCATTATAACTAGCTAGGTGAAATCTCCAAATAATTTAACTTAATTAGTTAATATATATGAATGATTCAGGGCCAATTCAAATGTTATAATTTATTAAGATCCCTAATTCCTTGAATATCAACTCCATGCAAACACTTTGTGACTCCAGCAGCAATTGAAGCATGAGCCAGGACTCCACCACGGCCGTCGAAAGGGCTCCCGCTCCATGATCACCACTTTTAAAACTAATTTTGATATCGGCGTTTCTGTAGTCCTGCGATTCTGTGAATTGGAACTGAGTGTTTGGAGCCCAAGTTTGAAATGCTTGAGCAACGGGATTTATGGCATCGCCTCGGGTTCCTGGAAGAAAGGCGTAAGTGAGACTGAACTTGGAAGCTGGCCACCTAGGGCTTCCTCTAAAAAATGCATAGTGAGATACTGTGTGAAAACGATTATGATGATTGTGGTGTTGCCTTTTCTTGCCGGAACGCATCCGAGTTGTGCCATTCACAGTATCTGCAACTCCGCATCGTGCGTTCTCATTTTCCCCACTGTATTGGCGTCCAAGACTTCAGTGGATTTTAAGTGGTAATTGAGCTGGTAATTTTTTATGGCAGACTCTAAAAGCTCATCAAAATCATCGTCGTTAGCATGTGTTTGATTGTTGGAATTGTCATAGTTCAAGTAACCAAACTTTTCCATGTATTTTTTGAGCTCGTAGATTCCTTTAACCTTTTTGACAACTTTCAAGTGCTCGATGAACTTAAAGGATGATGACTCTTTTTCGCCGTCGTCGTTTGCTGAAACTGATTAATGACAGAGAACGGAAAGGAGAATGACAATTAGGAGACTAAATGAAAAGATAGGTAAAGCTTTAGATGCCTTTGTCGGTGAAATAGGACTGAAAGCTGTTGTTGTGTGCAGCGAAATGCTTTGATATGTCTCTGTTGATAGATTAGTTCAGTATTCACCAACTCAACGTTGCTTGTGCTACTAATATTTTACACTCAGTCACATTTGTCCTCGATATATACGTTATGTTTGGTAAAGATAGAGGATATTATGAATACTCTTGGGGTCTTGGATGGGTGCTTCTAAGTTGTCTGAGCCAGGAATAAATGGCAGTAGTGTGAAAAATTATCCAAATCCAGGAATAGGCTTCTAAGTTGTCTCACCTCATAAGTTTTCCATTGTTGTTCTCAGTTTTTAAGAAAATCAT
This sequence comes from Citrus sinensis, assembly GCF_022201045.2. Taxonomy (NCBI): domain Eukaryota; kingdom Viridiplantae; phylum Streptophyta; class Magnoliopsida; order Sapindales; family Rutaceae; genus Citrus; species Citrus sinensis. Next base: position 24,746,437 of record NC_068561.1, read on the forward strand.
TTTGATTCTGGGTTCAAGTAAGTTGCTTACATTTTCTTATGGCTTGTTGCCTCCGGTGACATTTATATGAAACAGTCATCATTGCACATATTCTGCAGACTGCAGCTCTTTAAGCATAAATTGCTTCATTTATTGGTTTGAAAAGACCAAAAAGAATCCCAATGAAAAAGAAAATATAGGGTACACATACTGCTTCCATGAGTTAACCAAAAATCCCAACAAAGTTACAAAACTCACATTCCCCACTGGAATAATCTAATGCAACCTAGAACAAAATCAATTACCAGCTCAACATTTCCAGAGCAAGTATTCAAGCAAAATAACAAGAATATGTCTCAACCACGCTCTAGTCCAAATGAAAATAATGTTCTATAATCTACGAGTTCCTATAAATTTCAGAGGATACCATTACTTAAATAATGGCCTAATGCATGCAACTGGATTGATCAATAATATAGGCAATTGTAGTTGAATAGAAAAAATGAAAGTGACTGAAAACAGAGAAAAATATTTAAATACGACAACAATGGCTGAGAAGCAGGTTTCAGGGCATAAAAATTGAAAAGCTGCTTGCTCAACAACAATCCTTTATTGACAATCAAGCTATCAATGTCCATGCCAGTTGAAAGCCTGTAACAACAAACCCGTGGGGTCGTCAGGTGGCATGAAATCATTCTCATTCAATTCTAGACTGCTCCTACGATGTTTACTCAAAGATTCACTGGTTTCCAGTTAATGGAAAATTTGATCAAATAAAAAGCAAATTTAAACAAAATCCTCAAAACAAACAGACGATAATATAAGCAGCACCGCTCTTCACAAAATAATCCCTTCAGAATTTGGTTTCATTTCAGACACGTTTGATGTATTATTTTCAGATGACACAATAATCAACAGCTTAGTATCGTAATCAAATTGAAGGGATTGATTTAATAAGGCACCAATTCCACAATCTCAATAAAAATGGCATCACAACACAATGTTTACTCTTACAAATGGAAACAAATTAACAAAATGGCAATGCATTATCTCAATTTAATTACACAAAATCAACCTCCTCATTCTACATTAACAACATCATAAAAGAATAAACTAAACTAAAACGCTTAATTCATTAGTCTAAACAACCAATAGATCTGATAATTTACCTCATTCATGAGAACCATAACCATTGCCATTAATACTAACTTCTACTTTCGGCTTTGCCATATTATCCTCTTCTTTAATCTCATCCTCATCAGAATCCAAAGTGAAATTACTCACAATCTCAATTGGCTGCATTTCAGCTCCAAGAGGCTTATACTGCAAAAAGTCACCACGAACCCTGTTTCCTTTAGCCACCATTGAGTACAACCCCACAGAAAAAACCACAAGCAGTGCAAGATGGAGATTAAACTGAAGCGTTGCAATAGCTCTTGCCCTGTGATATTCTGGATGTCCCTTACACCTAATAGTATAATTCCCTCTACTCTTTTCATGTAAAGCACAGCCATGAGCCATGAAACCAGTGAAAAAAGACAAACCCATTTGCAAAAACCACAACCCTTGCAAAATCAACCCCATGCCACGAACAAGTGTAGCACAATTCGATCTTGATTTCGATGGCTCCAATGCAAGAACCGTCGAAACCACACATATTAAAATCGGCACAAGCAAAAGATCAAAATATCTATTCTCAATCCCACTTGTATCTTTCTTCTGCAGATAAAACAGGAAAAATTCCTCCACGAATCCAAAGAGAGCAATCAAATCAAGAACCACTTTTGGCAAAGAGAATGAATTCTTCACATTCATAAACAACCCGAGAACTGAATAGAGAAAAAACAGAGAGGCAATAGGAAGAACTTGTAACTGAAGAACAGAACCGACTTTATCGTTCAAACCAACCGCCTTGAACACAGAAACCAGAGAGTTCAATATAACCAATAATGAAAGAACCAAAACAAACCCAAAACTCAAGGAAGAAGAAGACTTGCTTTTGCTTCCTTTGGCTGTAGACGCAGGTGATGCTTCTGTGAGAGGTGAAGATGGGTCTGAAATTTGGTCTTGCGTTGACTTTGATGAACAAATTAATTCCCAGATACCGATCAGAATGAAGCCACCGCCAGCTGTGATGAAACTGAGGAGGCCCATTTTTTATTGGTTTTTTTTTTTCTGCTAAAGGAGGGAAATTTGATTATGGGGAGATTAGTTTGGAGATGGGTTGTGAGGAAACAATGTTTCTGTTCTTGGTATTGTTGTTTTTTGTGATTACATTGCAAATCGTCATGTTCCAAAGGTCAAAGATTGAAGTTCATTTTTTTTTTTTTTGGGTCCTTTTCCAAGACTTTTCTTGGTATTGTACGATTGTTTTTATTCTGATCGCAGGGACAAAATTGTTGTTTACTGTTACTGTAACTCGGTGACGGCATATGCTACGCAAATCTTTTTATTTTCACAAATGGGGATAAAGTTTCTACATTTGATTATGTAAGTCTATAACAAATTGTCAACTAATATAAGGACTGTAGGATTTTTTAAACTTATTTTTGCCTATTTTAACATCCAAAAATTAACTAGTGTAAGATTAGAATTTTTATTTTTTTCTTAAGATTAGAATTTTCACCTTTTTTTAAATTCAAATTAGTAATTTCTTATTAGTTCATTGATTTATTTTGATTGGATTAATATTAAACTTATTTCTATATCCTAAAAGTTAATCAAGTTCGGTTTATTTATAAACTTTTGAAAATGAAAGTCTCCAGAGCTTTGCCAATTTGCCATGTTACAATTTTACTAGGCATGTAGCACAACGTTGCGAGGTATTTCAATCATTCCTAATTACGATTATGGATCCATTTGATACAAAAGTAAAAAATAGTACATTTTCATGAAATTGTAAAATGGTAAGGACTTTAACGTTATTATCTCTCTTTGTGGGCTGGGCTGACAGCTAAACCTTGGGACAAATGTGTTGCGAAAACAATAACCCAAACGACTTTTCAATGCAGTGAAATTTTAGCGGGCTGCTGCCCTCACAAGGCCTGTGAGAGCAGCGGTTCTAGCCCCCACAAAAGCATTGTGGGGGCTAAATATTCTTAATATGTAAAAAATTTTCTCCGCAAGTGGAGTATGGACATCTCTTCTCTGTAAGAAATTATTTGTCTGGGCATGTACTTCACAGAATTCAATGTAATAATGTAAGTCCTAATCATGTATATTTGATTGTAATTATCAGTATAATATATCTGCTATTTAGCAGTTGTTGTAAATATCTATGTAATGCAGTAATATGATGTTTAATCAGTATTAAAAAAAAATGCTGTGAAATTTTTATTTTTATTTTTATTTTTCTTAGAAGGAAATATGATCTCATCTTGCAAATTGTTTATCCTTTATCTAATCTTATTAGGGATGGATGCAAATATTTTAGTTTTTTGTTTCCACCGAATTATAAGATTAGATCATGAATCTCGACTTGGCATGGTGTTATTGACCAAAGAATTACATTGCAAAATTGTTGACCAAAAGTTGCCAATTAGGCACATAAATTTTGACTAATTAAAGAAATGTTGAGGTTGAACTGACCATTTTAAGGCACGCAAAGAAACATACGAAAATCCTAAAATTAATATCGGGCACGATAAAATTTTATTGTAATAAAGTTTCTTAATAGCCCTTCATAGGATTATCATACGGAACATAAAAAGTCAACATATAGATTATAGTCCTAAAAGTACAGCTATATTCTGGTCAAAATCATGGCAACCCAGAAGTAAAATAATACCAGAATCCACGTCAGTAAATCACTTCCTTTCCCATGCGTATTACTCTAAGGTTGATTTTCTTTTAAATATATGTCCACCAAAATTTAAATTCGCCATCATAAAATTGATATATTTGTAATGTTTTATGATATTGTTCAACAAATGGAATGATAATATGTTTTTTAAATTTGTCATGTTTCACGTAATTGTAATAAGAAAAATTATCTACCGTCCACTCGTTTTTTTAATCTTTTTAAAAATACACAATTCTTTTTTTTTTTTTTTTGCTGGAATCCACTTGAAGTTAAATTTCTTTTCACTCGTCCACTTTTGTTTGGAGACCGTTAAGAAAACTAACGGAATATTATGTAAATAATTTTTTTACCCTCAAATATAAAAGATAAATTATTCACTGACCACCTTTTTTTTTGTATTGTTTCAAAAATACACAATTCTTAAAATTTTTTTACTGAACTCCACTTGAAGTTATATTATTTTGTACTTGTCCACCACTGTATCGTTGTGAAATGATAATTTTATCCTTATGATGTCAGTAAAGTTCTAACGATGTTATAACGAGAGTGAACCAATGAAAAAAATGTTAATTTCAGGTGGAGCACTACCAAAAAAAAAAAAGATTTGTGCATTTTTAAAAAACGATGAAAAAACGGGTGGATGATGGATAATTTCCGTTGTAATAATAATTCGGCTCATGCACTAACTAAGTTAGTTCCTTCAAATTCTAATTCTATTGTTTGCCTAAATGATTTTTCCGCATAACAATTTTGTGTTATTTGATTATAACGAAGTTATTGGTTTTAGGGGGGGAAAATGTTATATTAACAGAAAAAAATAATAATTATACCAGAAGCTGGATTTTCCATGTGAATCTGATAAGATTATAAAGCTACCAACTACCAAGCTAAAGTGATAACAAGAAGTTCAAAGCCCATCGTGTGGTGCCGCCAAATCCAGATTCTGCTGCAACCCATTGTACCAATCCTACCAGCAAGTTCGTTCTCTCAGCTTGTACTTCTCTTTGTCCAAAAGACCAAAACTCATCAAAACTCAGAACTTCAGACTCAAAGTACAACCGTTTATAGCATATGAAAGCCTGCTTCTGCTGTAATTGATTGCAGACAATCAGACCTCTGCTTTGAACACGACGTTGTCTTATCCTTTTCAGCCATCGGGGGAGCCGTGAAATTGACACCAACCGATTGCTTCGCAGTAGAGCATTTAATCATAGACATGGTACAATAACATCTAGGTCTCTACTCTTTATGATTTTAAAGTAAATATACACTCTGTCTATTTATATCAAATAAGCCACTAACGAACTCTATTTAAATTTCAATGATACTACATAGTGTGTCCCATAACAAATGATATGAAACATGTCATTAATTCTTATATGTTAAAGTATTGGTTAACCGCTTTACTAGAGGCGAGACCAGGAATGTTACGTACACTAGGCTAAATTATTATTATTTTTTAAATTAGAAAATTTATCTCAAATACAAATAAATATTTAAAAAATTTAAAGTAATTAAAGTATCATTAGACACTATTTTAAAAAATTACGATACTTCACAATCTTAAATTTCTTATCTTCACAACTTTGTTAGAAAGAGAAAAAGAAATTTCTTAAATAAGATGGAGTAGAGAAGAAGAATTTTAGAAAAAATAATGTCACAGTATGTTTTTAAAAATTTAAAATAATATTGGATAGCAGTTTTATAACTACAATGGTAATTTTATGAAATTGAAATAGTGGCAATTTTGTAAATAGAACAAAAAAATTTCTTAAAATTTGTTTATGCTAAAACAAATAATTTGTTTTATTATTCATGATGATTATAATAATTTTATAACACATATCATTAAATAATATTTATTTAGATGGTATAATACTATAACATATCATAATTTAAGCTCAATATTATAACGTATTTTAGATGACTTTATGAAATTACTAAATACCAAGGTGATGTATCGCTATATTCTAAGATGACTTTTCAATACGGTCATTGAGGATCCATTTGATATAAATGTAAAAAACTATTTCATTATTTGAGAAACATAAGAAATTAGGGATCCCGATATCAGTATTACTCCTTATTGATACCCGCAAGCTTGTCGATAAATAGAGTTCGAGAGACAGTACTTTACCGTTCATCTGCAACTTCTCATTGACTTGTAATCAGTAAAAGAAATAGAAACAAAAACATGAATAACAAAAGCCTGGTTCATTTTTTACAAGTTTTGTCTTTGGTCTTGTTTTTTGTTGTGGGCACTCAAGATTCTGTTGAGGGTCGCTTGATATCAACAATCTCAAAAAAACCTCACCCAAATGATGCTGCTGCTTTTGCTCGTTGGTTGGTCTCTCAGAATTATTGGGGGGTCTTAAAGTATAATCTCTTTACTTTTTAACATTTATACCCTCAATTAGCCCATGCTAGTAGTATATTCTGTTATGTGTTGTTATTGCAAGTTCAGTATTTGTTACTTCTGCACTGGTAGTGTTGAGCGGAGATCTCAATAGAAGGTTATGTTGAATTATTCAACTTGAATTATGCTATTGTTGAATCCGTATTAATCTGATGAGCCATAGCTGTATTGAATTGTCTTGTTTTTATGGCCTCACTGTAGACCTTGTGGATTGATATTTAGAGTCGATATAAGAAATTTTGTGGGAATGGTTCCTGAATGTGTTTGTTTCTTTGGATTTTTCATCTTTTGTAATGAATATTGTAACATTAAAGTGTAGTGACCGTTTTTGTTGCTATTCTTGTTGATTGTATTGCTGAGAGCTTGTAATTAAATATGTTGAGAAGCTGAGATAAGCTTTCTTTGTTGTTTTGAATTTGCAGTACGATTTCAAGTGACTTGGGAGGAGCACCATTCGGGTAATTTATTTATCTTAATTTTTCGATAAAATCATCATATTCTTTCTTTTTGTCCAATCTGTATATATTCTGACTGTTAACATTAGAACTAGTTAAGATATTAATCTCTTGTATTTTGTATTTACTTGGCAAGTATGGGAATGCTACGGCTTATTATAAGAGAACTCATTGGTGGATGAAAACTGTTTCTTTGCAATTTCAACCTTTCTAAAAAATTATCTATTTGCCGTGCAGGAATGTTGTTTCATTCAGTGATGGACTGCCTAATGAGGGTAGTGGTGTCCCGTACTTCTATTTGACAACTCTTGATCCAACTGCAAGGAATGCATTAAGGGACAAGAGGTCTTCGCTGGCAATTAGTGAGTACCCTCTCGGAACTTGTGGTGAAAGAGACCCTGAGAACCCCGCTTGTGCCAAAATTACACTCACTGGAAAGGTGCGCTGCAAGCTGAAATGAATCATTTTTTGTTTAAATATTGGCCTCACAATTTGTTGGTTATTTATGTCTTCTGTAAGATCAGTTTACATTTTTAAAATTGATCTGTGTCTGTACAGTTCAATTATGTTGCCCGTTTTACTTATTTACCAATTACACCAATATAAGAGAAAGGAAGATTAGACCGGCATCTGCCTTAGCCTGAAGAAGAAAAATAGGAATAATATTCATTTTCTTATTTCATTTCATGTACATGTTTTTACAGGCCTTTTTTATTTTGACTAATTCATCCTGTTGTTTTTTAGTTGGTGCTTGTTGATGTAAGTACTAAAGAAGCAGAATTTGCTGAACATGCCCTGTTCACAAAGCACCCTGAGATGATGGGTAATTACATATAAACTTTTGTATTAGTAGCACAGAACCTGCTGTCCATCCCTTCTTTTGGTAACCATATATTTATTTGTTCTCTACTTGCTTCGTTGACAGACTGGCCTGAGGATCACAACTTCCAGATCTTCAAATTGGAGATTGAAGATATATTTTTGATTAATTGGTTTGGTGGGCGTAAACCTCTCACGGTGGATCAGTACCTACACACGAAAATGTGAGTAACAAAAATCAGTTATACCACGTCCGCATTAGTGGTGACATGGAAGAAAACCTGTAAAAATAAATAAACAATACTTTTGTACCACAAATTATCAGTTGGAAACGAATACATTTTACCCTTTTTTCTGTCAAGTGATAATTATATTTTCTTTGCTGATGCATTGTGTTTTCTACAACATGGGGTCTCTTTCATCTGCAGGAACAAATTTGCCTTCATTCTTTCAAAATTCATCTGATGTCTCTGCCTCTTACGCGATCATGTTGGATGCAAATGCAAACTATGTACGTGTACGATCTGTAAATAAATTCAAATCAATTGTGTATATCACATTGATGTTGTGTCATATATGTTTAATATGCTCCAGCGTATGCTCAAGAAACAGTCGGAGAAATAAATTGGTTTTTCTTATTAAAAGGATTGTTATTGTTGATATTGTGTATCTTACTCCGAACTCTTGACTATGTACATAATCAAATGCTCTTAAACATCAATTGTTTGGAGTTTATGCAGTCTTTTCTTTGTAAATGAAAAAGCTATTTATGCTCATATTCGGCCAAGAATGATAATTTACCTTTTCTAGGGATGGAAATGCAGTTACAAGAGTTCTCATAATAGGATGCCCTTCAGATTAACTTTAAATTCTGCAATGAAGATATATTTGAAGGCCGCAGAATTGCTGGGTTTCCAGAATATTATGATTTGTGCATGCACACTAATGCTGTATAGCCAGTATTCAGTAGACCATATATCTTGCGTAACTCAGTTTGCAAATGTTTGATCTTACTTCAGCTGTTCTGATTTCAAAATTTATTCACAAAACAGGGCAAGAAACAACTGTTCATGCTTGATTAAAAGCCAACGATCCCATTAGACTTGAAAATGATTCACATTCTCCATTTCTTGAATGTACTTGCTTATACGAACCCAATTCTGAACTGGACTGAACATTCAAGTTGCATTGAAATAGAGCTATCTAAATAGATTTAAAGAGATTTTTTTTTTTATAAGAAGTATGTTAAGCATTATCTTCCCAAGTTTCTGCTAGTAATGTAGGATTATATTGGTAATATTGAAAAATAATTGTGAAAGCAAAATTCAACACGTGTGAATCACGTGACACAAAGATAGCTATATAAATGGCCTTTAACGTGTATCATCATCCAAAAGAAGTAACTGAAGCCTACACCGAAGTGTTCTCCTCTTCAACCCCTACACTAATCTCACCCATGAAATGTTGCTTTCTCACTACTACCACAACCCAATACTCTTACCAAAGACACTAACAAATTCTTCATCTCCATTCTTCACTTTCCACAAAACCCTATCCCTGCAAAACCCTGAAAAGCCCTCCATTTTCGTCATCAGTTGCTCCAAAACACAAAACCCACTAACTCAATCCGAAACCCGCGTTCAAAATGACACCACATCGGCAATTCAACGTATAGCTGACAAGCTCCGGAGTCTAGGCATTGTTGAACAAACAACAAGCAAAGACGACACCCTGAACCCAGAACCCGAAACTCGAGCAACCGATAACGCGGGGGAGATATTTATCCCCCTTCCCCATAGGATTCCGAAGTATCGAGTGGGCCACACTATTGATGACAGCTGGAGCACCCCCGAGAACCCAATACCGGTGCCGGGTACAGGGGCTGCTATTGTTAGGTACAATCAGTTGAATAAAGAGGTGGGAAGACAGAAATGGTTGGCGAAGAATTCGAAGATGAATGAGAAGGAGAAAGAGGTGCCTACATTGGCTGAGTTGAAATTGTCAGGAAAAGAGTTGAGGAGGCTGAGGACTCTTGGGATTGGATTGAGGAAGAAGCTGAAAATTGGGAAAGCGGGAATCACGGAGGGGATTGTGAATGGAATACATGAGAGGTGGAGGCACGCCGAGGTCGTGAAGATTGTGTGTGAGGATTTGTGTAGGTTAAATATGAAGAGGACCCATGATTCGTTGGAGGTATAATCTTTGCAACTTCTTAAAAATAATTTGATAGCCTAATCTGGACTAATTGATTTATAAATATTTGAAGGGTTTTGAATTTGATGAGCTAGAAATAGTTGGACTATGTAACTAAAGTGGAATGATCTGGAGGGAAAATGTCATAATCTTTTTCTTTTCTTTTCTTTTTTTTGTTAAAATAATGCTGATGTGTTATAGTAATAGTAGAAGTTGAAATTTTTAGTGAAATTATATTATTTTTTAAATTTTAAAGTTGCTTTAGGATGCTTATGTTTCATATAACCAATGAATTAACCTAAAAAAATTGAGGATGTTTAATTCCTGCCAAATTTTGATTTTTTTTTTCAATATTACTTTGGCTGATTTGATTTTGCATTAAACTCTCTATCTTTCCCGCACACTTGTATATTTCAATATATGTCCTTAATTCCAGTTGAAATACCTGATTGGATGTTGCTTCATATTCTCATGATTTTGCATTAAACTCTGTATCTTTCCCATGCACTTGTATACCTCAATGTATGCCCTTAATTCCAACTGAAATACCTTATTGGATGTTGTTTCAGATTCTCTTATGGTGCTTTGAACAAATTCTCAATTTGCTTTTTGTTAAGTACATTGTGTTAAGTTGCTTGAAATAGAATCCTCTTATATATGTGCACTCGTTGAAATATCATGTTTGGCATGTGGTTGTTCCAAGTTCCCAAAATATTGCACTCTGATGTTACTTTTATTTCTAACACTTACACAGAGAAAAACTGGAGGTTTGGTTGTTTGGAGATCTGGAAGTAAAATAATATTGTACAGAGGAGCCGATTATAAGTATCCATACTTCTTGGCTGATGAAAGTTCAACTGATGGTGCTTCCTCTGATGATTTACCTAATCAACTTGTGGATGATGAAGGTCTTGATGAAACAAAGACTCACTCTTCTGGTGCGGATAGTGCAAAACCTTCCGGACAAAGTCCAACCAACAAAAAAGTTCAACAAACCTTGATACACAGTGTGGGTTCTCCAGATAAACTAAGATATCAGCTTCCTGGCGAAGCAGAACTTGTTGAAGAAGCTGACCGTTTGTTGGATGGACTGGGGCCTCGATTTACTGATTGGTGGGGATATGACCCACAGCCTGTTGATGCTGATCTACTGTCTGCCACCGTTCCCGGATACAGGAGACCTTTCCGTCTTCTTCCCTATGGTGTGCAGCCGAAATTGACAAATGATGAAATGACCACATTAAGGAGACTTGGCCGACCCTTACCCTGCCACTTTGCATTGGGTGAGTTGAATTATGTTTCTGCGTTATTTTGTGATTCTTTTAACCTCCATTTCACCTGCTTTCCTCTGCATAACAGGTAGAAATAGAAATCTTCAGGGATTGGCAGCTGCTATTGTTAAGCTCTGGGAAAAATGTGAGATTGCCAAGATTGCTGTTAAGAGAGGTGCCCAAAACACTAACAGTGAGATGATGGCTCAAGAGTTAAAAGTTAGTGTTGATCTGGCAATTTATGTTTTCCTTTCTTACCTTTAACTGTTAAAAATTTCTGGCTGTTAAAATCCTGTCAAGATATCGTGATTTATTGTAGAAATCCACCCCTTTTATTTTGAACTTTTAATCATAGCCTAGGATGCTAAGATTGTGCTTTTTTTTATCACATGTATGATTAGGCAGGAGGTAATCGTGATGTTAGAATGTTACGAGGAATTACAATATTCTTGCTTTGCAGTATAAAGATAGTGTTAGATGTTGTAACTTGCACATTCTTCTGCACTATACCTGGGTGGCAATGAAATATCTTAGTCTTCAATTTAACTTGTGCAGAGAACAACCATCAAAGCCTATTCATTTCTTTTCTATAGATTAATTTCAGGTCTGGGATAACTCTTGCATCATCAATTTTCTACCTTCTTTGGGTTTAATTTTTTATTAGTACATGATGTCTTAAACAAGCACGTTTGTTAGCTCATTGTAGTACTTAACTGTTGATTTCCTTTATTAAATTATAATAAAGATATCTTCACAGAAAGTATTAATCACAAATACTTTATTACAGAGGCTGACTGGAGGAACACTGCTTTCCCGGGATAGGGAATTTATTGTCTTTTATAGGGGAAAGGATTTCCTACCACCCGCTGCTTCCTGTGCAATAGAAGAACGCAGAAAGCATGAATTCAGCACATCAAATGACTCTAAAGAAGAGCCTGAACTTGGGAATAGACATGATAATTCTGGTGATAATACTCAAGATGAATTTGGTTGTACCAATGACCAGAAAAGCACTATGCATTCTGAACAAAAAGAACGAAGGTCCGCCGAGGTGGCTATTAGAAGGACCAACATCAGGTTGTCTAGGGTATGACTCCAAAATTAGTTGCTACGGGTCACTTGAATAGTTGTGGCAGTATTAATTGTATTACACATGGCTATATATATGTATTTTAAAACTTTACAGGCGTTAGAAAAGAAAGCTGAGGCTGAGAAACTTTTAGCTGAGCTGGAGGAGGAGACACCGGAGCAATATGAAGTAGATAAAGAAGGTATAACTGAAGAAGAGAGATATATGCTAAGGAAAGTTGGCTTGAGAATGAAGGCTTTCCTACTAATGGGTGAGTCATTGCATCTAGCTTGAGATCTTTGAAGCTGAAAGAGCTGGTTCACTAGCTTTCATTCTTTGTAATAAAGGAATAAAACGAATTTTGAAGATTTACACACACATATATCATATCAAAGGCATGGCTTCTGTAAAAGTGGGCAATGATGACCAATGTTTCTTTTGTGCTCAGGTAGACGGGGGGTATTTGATGGAACAGTTGAAAACATGCATCTTCACTGGAAACATAGGGAACTTGTGAAGATAATATCTAAGCAGAGAAAGATTGAAGCTGCTCTTCAAGAAGCACGGACCTTAGAGGTAGAAAGTGGTGGTATTTTAGTAGCTGTTGAGAGGGTGAATAAGGGTTATGCAATTATTTTGTATCGGGGTAAGAATTATGAAAGGCCTGCATGTTTGAGGCCTAAGACACTCTTGACTAAAAGAGAAGCAATGAAGCGCTCTTTGGAAGCTCAACGTCGCCAGGTAAATTGAAAAACTAGCATGGGCATGCACAAGTTCATACACCCTGTGGGACAATTTGTTTCTTGACCCTAATTCAAAGCAAGAAAACAGATAAAGAGAAAATATCCACAATTCTCATATTCTGGGAACTTTTGTTTAGTTTCGCATTTTTTCCCTTTTTTAAGGTGGTTAACTCAACAATATTTACTCAACATATTCACTTTTGCACTTCATGATGCAGTCTTTGAAACTACATGTTCTGGAACTTACCAGAAACATAGAGAAACTGAAACTTCAGCTGGTGAGCTTTTTATTTTTTTATTTTTTATTGTTTCGAATTGGATTTGCAAGTTCATGGTTATATTAAACAACCAAATTGAGTTAACTATTGCAGTGCTGCCTTGACCCAGGTTAAAGACAAGGAAGCAAACAGTTTGGAAACAATTGATGAATCCATATTGCCATTGGTGGGCAGCATCATATTTTTGATGATTTGGTTCCTTTTCGCGGAAGTAGATCTATGACTTGAGGAATCACAGAGTGTTTGTAATTATGTAGGTCAAAGAGGAAATTGGTGATATGCAACCAGCCGAATGTATGAGATCAGATACTTCTCATGAAGTGAATGTACAGGTAGGGCATATGTGGTTAGACTTCATAAAGTGAGCATGTGCATAATAAATTAGTTCTGATTATTTTGATTTTTTCCATTGAACATGGATGCATATTATAATGAGGAAATCTTCAAATATACCTGAAATTGTGTTTGGCATATTTTTTAAGGCTAGAGGAGAATGTGGAGCTGATTTAACTTCCACAGAATCAAATGATACTGGGGATGCTACAATAGATGGTCCACCAGCCATTCAACAGGATAAGCAGACTGAATCCTTGACACATAATGGTATTAGCATTAATGAAATTGAATCCAAGTCATCACTTAAATCTGTAAGCAAAGAATCCCAGTTAAATATGATTGCAGATTTCTTTGCTGAAGGTGTGGCTAGTGGCACTTCATCTTGCCCTGATAATTCTATGGTAATATCTGGAACTCCTTCCCTGTTTGTTTCATGTGTATATTCTTGGTTTTCTGATCTCACCTCTCTTTGGACTTCAGCAAGAAGTGATGGAATATAATACTATTGTTGATGCGGAGCAGTGTTCATCTGATAATGAGCCAAGAGAGTCCTCAATTGAATCAGCTAAAAGTAGATCATCTGAAAATGAGCCAATAGAGCAATCTTTTGAATTAGCTAAAGGTAGATCAGGATTATCAACTCCAATTGGGACAGGAAATGTATGGAATGAGAATAATTCCAGAGCCATACAACTTTCCAACAGAGACAGGCTTCTCTTGCGAAAACAAGCTCTAAGAATGAAGAAGCGCCCGGTGCTTGCAGTAGGTGATTTCAATTTTCTCTTTCATACTTCCTGTTTACACCTCTTGCCTGTATTGTAGCATTGGCTTTTCCTGATTTGTTTCCTGGCAATTGATTGTAGTCCTGGGAACTTATCATTTCTAATATGTCTGTACTATAACTTACTAGGGAGGAGCAACATTGTCACTGGAGTTGCAAAAGCAATTAAAGCACACTTTGAGAAGTATCCTCTTGCTATAGTGAATGTCAAAGGCAGAGCCAAAGGGACATCCGTCCAGGAAGTGGTTGCAAAGCTGGAGGTCTGCATGACTAAATACAACTTTGTTTTCCCTCCATAAAGACCTTAAGAGTAACACGAAATTATTTCCCATTGATGATTACTCATGCAGGAAGCGACTGGTGCAGTTCTAGTCTCTCAAGAGCCTAGTAAAGTCATTCTGTACAGGGGCTGGGGTGCAGAAGATGAATCTAGCCCCAGGGGTAGGCAGAATTCGAGAGCCAAACCATCAATTGTCAGAGATGTTCGTCCTTGGCCAGCTGTGTCCAGGGAGCTACTTGCAGCAATCAAACTTGAATGCGGGTTGCAAGGACAACAAGAGCAGGAAGCTCCTTCATAGGCAAAATAGGAGCTTGTGCCAAAGGTATTGCTGCAATCATCTACATTGTGGTTACTAGTTATTTTGCTAATTGTTTGATTAGAGTGAAAATCTTTCGATCAATTTTATTGTGCATGAAAGTTTTTTGAATATATATGGTTCAGGGTCATGACTGATACCAAATTCATTGCATATGGCAACTTTCAGCATGATGGTCATAAGGGTGTGGTGACCATGCCTAACATATTCTTCAAAACACACAACTACGGTTCATCGTAGGGGCTTGGTGCAATCTCTGAAACTTGCTCTGCTTGCTCTTCGGTTGTGCTTCTATCAAAGAACAAGCTGGGTCAGGTGACATTAATTTATGGATTAGGTGACATTAATTTATGGATTATGTTTTTAAGTACAAGAAAAAGGAAAATCCTGGGGACTGCTTTCCCTCGTCTTTGTTTAACCTAAGCGCTGGCTAGGTTCCTTTTGTACCAAAAAAAAAAAAAAAAGAAGAAAAAGAAAAAGGAAAATCCTAACATGTACATGTGAGAACATCGACCTATTTTGGGAATTTCTGCAATGGCCCATAATCATCAGTAGATCTGATAAGGGTATGTTGAATTTACAGTTAGTTTCAGCCGAAAATCTTCTACCTTTGTAGCATCCAAGGTCTGTGCATACATACATTCAAAAGACATAATTGAGAGGCTTCAAATACTTCCATCAAGAAACTTGTACTTAAGTTTTTACATGTATAATTTACTCCATCCACTTGACATCACTTGGATTAACTTATTGGTTGGTTTGGTTTGTTGGTTGGTTGGACATCTACTCCGAGCTAGGGACAAAGGACAGTTAAATAATGACTCGCCCTTGGATTTGCCATGATGAATTCTTTGACCGACAACAGCTGCTTTGCTCTAAATAGGCCGGGCCGCCGGGTAAAAGTGGGTGACCAACAATTTCCCCGATTATATTTCGTAGTTTCTTGAAGGGGCTTCTCAATCATGTATTATTATTATTCACGGTAGTTCGTACCAGAGAGAATAAAGCTCATTGACCGTGGGACCGGATTCCCTCGTGTGATTCGGCACTGAATGAGGGAGAAATTTTGCTTGAAATGATGAGATGAGCGGATAGGGATTCTTGCAGTAATTACCATGTGATTCATCATAAAAATGCAGCGTGAAGTCATGAATCAGTGTAATATTTTTTTATTCATTTATTCATTTTTTATAGTTAAAAATCTACAAATCCCTCTTACATCAATGTTTTGCTACTACCTACTTAAATTCTATTAAAATAATCAATTATTTTCCTCTTTTTACCTGCTTTTCCAATTACTTATATCAGGTAAATGATTTTAAGTTAACTTACATAATCTATATGTCAAAAGAAAAACAAAAGGTTAACATAATCTATCATAATTAAAACAGAAAAAATAACTCTATGATTAAGCATCCTCGAACTGAGCTGAATCAAAATTTTCTGCACGCGCTCTCAGATGTAGCAGGTGAAGCAAAGCATGCACGTGCACTCTTTTCAAACATATACAATTACATTATTAAACTAATTAAAAAAAAAAAAAAGACTCTAGTCTAGGGCTTTCATCTTTCAACTTGAACTCTTTCTCTTTCTATTCTCTCTTGATGTCAGAAAAGAATGAAAGAGACAGATAAGGGCACAAAAAGCCCTGAAATGAATCATCACACATCACCTAACCTTTCTTTCTTTCTTTCTTTGAAGCACAAACCCTACCAACAGCTAGCAATGATGTTGTCTTCATCTCTTTCTCTCACCACCACCGACACCAACACCGCTACCACTACCACTACCACGCCTTCTTCTTCTCCATTGCCATCATTGTTCCCACGAACCCCGAAGTCTGGTCCTCATCATTATCATCACTTGAGCAACAAAAAGGAGCAAAAAAGATCAGGAACATTATTCAATTCAACCAACATGTACACACGCATATATATGTACCAGACTCAACCCCTTTTACATGTCTGCACGTATGAGCTTTGTTATTGGTTTTGAGTGAAGGGTTTACTAGCTAGCTCAGAAAGACTTTCAAAAGTCACTTTTTCATTTGGGGAATCAAGCATCTTGGTCCGATGAAGGTTTAATTCGCTAGATCAAGCAAATCTTAGTTTTTGCCTGTTCAAGTATTTTAGATCTACCAGCAAATCTTACTCTTCTTGTTTTAATTACTTTTAGGCTTTAGCTAAGAAGGAAGGAATCTTGTTATAATAAGATTTAATGTTCTGTAACTTTTGTTTCTTTATGAAGAGAACTTATGAATGTTCGATAATTTTCTATCGACAACTTTGTGTTGTTTAATTTTGCATTTTCATTTTGAGTGGTTTGTGTGTGGAGAAATTAATGGATCAAATTAGATTTTCTTGAGAAACATATACAAATATACTTGAAGTTGCTTTGTATACCTTCAATCACATATTTCAGTGCTTATTTTCACTGAATATTTTCGGAAAATACATAGCTCTTCCCCATCAAATGCAACTATATATATATATATATATATATATTGTCACTCATTTTTATTTTTTCTTTATTAGTTTGTCATTAAATGGGTACTCTCGCAAGCTATTGCCTTCTCGAAAGCCATGGATATATATTTGTTGGACGATCAAGAGGTTTGTGATTTCCTTGCTTGGGTTTCTCTTTCTCGTATAATTAATTTCTTCAATTTTTTTTTTCTCTCCATTCTCGAGCACTTTAGCCTATGGAGTATAGAGTTTATCATATAAAGATTGAGGCAATGTTTTGTTTGCTAAGTTAATTAATTGTGAGGAATTTTTCACCTTTACAAATTAATGGCCCCTTGTCGCATGAAATTTATAGAGCTCAGTTTCTATATCAATTGATCGAGAAGCACATAAGCTTTCTTGAATTGATGTTTCTATCGACTGCTCCTGCCGATTACAAATTGATGATAGCTTTCACAGGATTGATTATCTCTCAAGGACAGCCTGCTGCTGCATGTAAGCATGAACAATGTATTCCAAGAACGGCCAGTCTAAGCCATAATATATAAGTGGCTTCATTTTGTAACTTTCTTGTACACTCTTTTCCAAATTAAAGAGAGTTCCAACTTCAACGTTTTCATAATTAAATTTCTATAGCTCTTACGGAACCAATTGAATTCAAATACAAATTAAGTTAAGAAGAGCTCAAATGAAGAAAAATGTCCCTGTACATCAATTATTGCTTTTATGTTGAGCAATGAATTTAATGTTGCAAATCCCCCGCCACGTATATATAATCAACACAAATTTATTGTGTCCTCTAGATATATAGTACAAAATTTTCCACATTTGAAAATCTTGTTTTTCCACTAATGGAGTAGAAATTTCTTATGATCACATGTGTAAATAAATTTCCTTACGTGCCGTGTTTCGAGTACACATGCTTTGACTCTAAGCAAGCCGCCGTCGGCTGGCCTTGAAATTAAAGGCTAGGTTGGGATTTTATTAGTAGGTTCAAAAGTGATTTTTTAAAAAATAAAGAATAATACAGCATTACTCTTAACTAAAAGTTAATTTCAATATTTGATAAATTTTTTGAGAAATTATTTTTGTAAAATCACTCTATCATACATCAAATTTTGAAAAGTTTGGAAAAGTAATTTTTTAAAATTTTTTGAAAATTAATTTTACAATTATTATAATTTCATATATATTTTTATATATATCATAAAAATTCAAAATTATTTCTTATTCAATTAGGAAATAAAATTAAGAAATTTAAAGTATTAGTATCATCACTAATAATGATGAAATAGCAAAATAAAATTAATAAAATAATAATATTTATTTAGTTATCAATTATTATATATATATATATATATATAATAAAAAGAATATCATATATATATATTTTTTATGAATGTGTAAATAAATTTATGTCTATTTCAATTTTTTTTATATTTTACAACAATTTAATAGTAAGATTATTGCTTTTAAAATTTATAATACTTTTGAAAATAATTTTTATTAAATATTTAACTGATTCTCTTTATATTAATTATTTTTACAGCACAACTAACAATAATCATCTTAAAAAAAGAAAAAAAAAAGAGAGAGTTAAAACTGACTATAATCTTCAGTGGGTTGAAAATTGCATGACAAGCGAGCTACTTATGGATGTTCGCAAATCGCAATCGCAATTTGTATGTTTTGCACGCATTTGAGAAAATATGAAAAGTGAGGGACTTTTCAGATGAAAATTCTTATCAAGATGATAAAAAAAAATTAATTAATTAATAAAAAAAACCCGTCAATGCAATTGCACCAGAGAGAGAGAGAGAGAATATTATCGACAGAGATGGTCCGAGGACCACAATTAAGGTCTGGTTTTTGTTCAAAAGAGATTTGAAAAAAAAACAGGAATTGATGAATTATTGATTTAGGTTAATTTTGTCGCTTTTCTGAAAGAATGCATGGAAAGGATAATCAATCTTTGTCTAAGATCTTGTATGAAACGTTAAGGACCAACTAAGTTCGGCACAACAAGAAACAATTTTGGACTCTTAAAGCTTAAAAGTGATAAAACATTAATGATATTGGAAATTTGAAATATTCGGATTTGATTTTAACTGACATGCTTAATCGAAGAACAATTAATTGGATATGTGAATCTGTCGGTAGCTTAACAAGGCGTGAACAGAGAATGACAATCTGAATTGCAACCACTATGTATAACATCATACCGCAAGCTAGTTTGATCCCATTGACTCTTGTTAATGTTGAAATAATAGCCCTTTTATACCGATATCTCTTATTCAAATAAATTGGGTAAAAAGTAAGAGATAATGTGCACCATTAATTAGTACTATCTTGATTTCAACATTCTTTCGAAAGCATAGCTTTATGCCACTTTCATCACATATACACTATTATATTTACTTCCCTTTTTATTAGTGTTGGGTGTAATGAATGATCCCTCTCCCTCTCTTTCTCTCCTCTGACACGATGAGAGAGAGAGAGAGAGGAGCACAGAAACCCTAGAATGAATTTTCTATTTTTTCATCATCTCTCTCTCTCGTTTCTTTCAACTTTCAACGCCAGCAGAATTAAACCCATCATCAACAATCATGTCCTCTTACCATTATTCTCTCCATCATCATCATTGCTCCCACTTCATTCCCACACAACTCAAAACGCCATCATTAAGAGAGAGATTATTGGAAAAGCAAATTAGCCCCCGTAATGTCTTTCATGTGTACCGGATGGCTATCTTAATCAATCTAGCTCTTGGTTTCGAGTGAAGGGTTGTGTTTTCCTTTCAGGTTTCAACACTTTGAAGTCTTTGACTTTTGGGGAATCAAGCGTCTTGGTCCGATCATTTAATTTGCTACGTCAAGCAAGTTTAGGTTTCTCCATCTTCTCAACCGGTTTAATTTCTTTGTTCTGTTAACCTATATGAATGTTTAGATCTTGTTACCTTGTGATATGAGGGTGTATAATAATTATTATTTTTTTGTTTCCATTTGGTTTTTGAGTATGAGATTATGATATTATGCTTTCAGGATGAGGGGAAAAAAAAAAAAAAGGTGATTTTGTAATTTCTGTTAGAAGATCGCTCCACGATCTCTCTCTTGCTACCATAATTTTCTTTTCCTTTCTGTCTACTCAAACTGAGTGTGTTGAAGTTGTTATGTTAAGCAGATCTACTTTGTTTGCTGAAGGCATGCAGTGGATCTCCAATTAGGGTTTGTGGCTCTTGCTTCCGATTTGACAAATATATGGTCTCGTAGTCCGTTATAAATCGAAATCCATGATATCATCAGAGATTTATAAAGCATATATATAATATGAAATCTCAACTGTGTTCTAAAACATATTACATAGCATATTATTTCTTGCTCATAAAGTTGTTACTTACTTACTTACTGCATAAAAAACAGGCATCACATGAGCAAGGCTTATATGAAATTACTACGATTAAATACTCCACATATTTCATCATATACTTCCTATCACATCGCTAGTATTTTAATTGGTTTGTAACTTGTATTCATCTTCTTCTTCTTCTTCCAAGTGTGATATAGGTAATTAAACATCAGGTGCATATATACAATAAATTATTAAGAAACAATAATATAACTTAAAACATTCATCCAATATTGAATGAACTAGCACAAGGATTGGTATGTTGAATATCTTAGTTATGCTTGGCAGGGCTTGAAAATTGCTATCAGAACATGAGATAAATCATGCAAAAACTGGGTTTCATTCATGCACGTGTAAACATACGGTGACACACTAGCTTAAAATTTAGGGTCTCAGTAGGGCCCTGAACAAATGTATGTGTTCCAATTCCTATGCTTGTGTTTCTTTTTGGAAGGGACTACAAATTAATTATGCATTTGTAATTTCATTGTGATCGTTAAAGCTTCATCAATTATACCTCACATTTATGTCAAAATAACATTCTTTTCAGCGCTTCCAAAATTTTTGAATTCAAGTTCTGTTTTGTGATTTATGAGGATTAATTAAGATCCTAACTTCTCCTCACTAAAAATTCATATGTTGATTGGTAATTAATAAATTAAAAATAAAAAATAAATTCTATCTATATACTATTACTACATAACATATGACAATAGATCGTTAAAAGTTTATAAGTGTTCAGATTAAAAAAAGAATCTTAATTCAATTTATGATAGGTAAGGGGGTATGTATTATTTTAGACACGGGTTATTATGACATTATAAATCATTAAAAATATTGTTCCAACTATATTCTATGTGGGAAGTTTTTACACTTCATATTTCAATTTTTGTATACTTCATTGCAAAAATTATTTGCCTCATAATATGTTTCATTTAATAATTTCGAACACATTTGGAATCTCTAAAAAGATCCATGAAATAAGAGAAAGTTTGTAAAAGTATTTGACACCGATCGATGTGAAACTTTAAATTCATATTTTTAGAAAATGCAGGCGCCCGTACTAGATAAGGATTCTCAATGTAATGAGATATATCTGTAACTGATTCTGTCAGTTGTTGCACTATAAAATATAATTTAGTTATTTTTATTTTTAAGTTTTTTTGTTTTCAAATATTGCATGAATACAAATCAATCTTCTTCCTAATTCTTGACGCGAGAACAAGCCGAAAGTTCGAATTGAATAATGATGTATGTACAATAACTATTACATTAGTACAATATTTATAAGAAATTAAAAAAAAAATGTCTTATAGTAAATTCTTTTATCTTGTAGTGAATTTTTTTCCTTATCTTACGATAATGGTATTAATCCTAGTACTAACTCTAGTAAGCAAAATCATTACTGCTTCGAGTTAACCTCTTCTTTTGAGAATAAATGACACATTTTGCTAAAATTAAAAAAAGGGGGGGAGGGGGGGGGTGGACTTTAGCTTTACAAGAAAACAGAATTTAATAAAATAAATATAACAAAAAAGGGGATTTTTATAAGGAAATCGGAGGGGTGCTAATAGTCCAACTCAACAGATAAAATAACCCAACTCCAAAATGCACACACATTTTGAATAGGATTTTGGGTTCATGAAACCCAGAACAGGCCCAGCCCAATAAGAAATGAAGAAAGCGGGCGACTGGCTTCTGTAAAATCTACACAGATATTTCCCAATGTGTGGCAGCAGTTATTTACGTGCCCCATTAAAAGAAGACAAAATAAAATCATAATATTAAATCAGAAATAAAACACTTTCAATTCACTCACCAATCGTTTATGTAGCAAGACGCCCTATACAAACATCTTCTTCTTGTTAGAGCCTATAGTCAATCATCCATTCAAACATGACTCTTCAATCCTCTTTGTGCGGCTCCGGCGTTTCGACTTTCATCTGCACACCCCGTCCCATAATTGCCCGTCCTCGCCCGGTGACTCAAATTCGTGCCCAAGGTGAAAACTTTGACTTAAAAGTTTTGATTTTTTATTGGGAATTTGATATTAATGTTCTTATTCGTATTTTTTGTTATGGAATTTTTAGTGGAGCCATCCGAGAAGTCAGTTGAGATAATGAGGAAATTCTCAGAGCAATATGCTAGAAGATCTGACACTTTCTTTTGTGTTGACAAAAGTGTCACTTCTGTTGTTATTAAGGTAGCTTTTTTTTTCCCTCTCTTAATCCTGTTTTTGAAATTTATGCAAGGGGTTTGTTGTTTTTTGAGATTGTGAATATGGGTTATCTTTTTTGTTCGGAATGATTTTAGTAATAAGAAATTTAGATTATGCATATGGGGATTGTTTCTAGTATTTTGCGTTTAGTTAGAGAATTCGGTTTAAGGCCACGTTTGGATTGAAGTAAGGAGGCTTAGAGAGTTTTGGTTTCTTGCAAAGTTCTATAATTTTTTTTACTAGTTTTATAATTGAGTTAGGAGGTTTTAACTGCTTGCTGCTTTTAGTTGCATTTGTTTTCCTTATGTCTTGTTATTAACTTTGCGTGTTCTATATCTGCATCTGAGCAAAATACCTCTAAATATTTGTTAAAGTATGGGGTTTGTAACTTATTGTCCATGAAGTAACTATCTAAATCGAAGAACATTTTGCATTAGCTGGTTTGGATGCTTTACATTGGTATAAATGTTATATGCTTCCTAGTGATGTATGCTTCTGCATTATTTGTTATGAATCATCTATGCTTTAGCTTAATTGATCACCTTGAGTTGTGTACATTAATACATTGGTTTCCATTATATTTCTAAACGGTGAAAAATCTTGATGGAGGTTTTGATTTCTGTTGGACGAGAATGGTAAGAGACTCATTACAGAATATGATATTACCATATGAGATCATTCTTTGGAATTTAATTTGTTTATCTATATTTATATTTCCAAAACCTGAATTTACCATGATTTTTATTCATTGAATTGAATAAAGAGGATTTTATATTTGGTGAAAAAGAATAGAACTGATGTTAGAAAATTTTGAACAGGGATTGGCAGATCATAAAGATTCATTGGGTGCACCTCTTTGTCCATGTAGGTTAGTATCTCCTCTGTAATCTTGCTTTTGTCCAAAGATATGCACATTTGTTGGATATCTTTATAAAATCTTGTTGGTACACAAAAAATTTAAGTTCATATTTAAATCTCATGGTATAGCTTTCAAGCTTGATCCGTTTTATTTTACAGGCATTATGACGACAAAGCTGCTGAAGCTCAGCAGGGCTTCTGGAATTGTCCATGTGTTCCCATGAGAGAGAGGTATAATATCTTTACAATTGTGAGCGGTGCACTTTTTAGATAATACATTGTGAATTTATTTGAATGCTTTTGTGTTGCATTTTACTGATTATATTGAAATCTATAATATGGAATTATTTTGTTGATGGTGCAGTAGGACTCACTGTTATATGACTGCTTATTTGAGAATTTTGCAACCAAAGTTTCGAGCATCTTTTCCTCGAATAAAATCTTGTTTTAAGAAAGAATAGGTTTTCTTATTGTCCCAAAATTTGCCAATGATTATGAAGTGCAAACAGTTTTGAGATCAATTCTGCTTGCATCACATGTCAAATTAACGGTTACTTGAATTTTTGCATTGGCATATTTGAACAACCACTTACCGAAATCTTCTGATGTTGAACACAATGTTATAGTAAAATATTGTGCCAATACTAGACATCTTTGTTAAAGAGTCAACTAGTGAAAATAGTAGCATGAAGCCAAAATTTCATTCTCGAAGGACTTTTCAAAGATGGTTTAGTGGCCAGGCCAGGTCTATGGGGAAAGATTTCAAGTGTCTGAGGAAAGAACTTATGTATTCTATATCCACAAATAATCATATTTGCTTGATCTGAAAGCATCTGCTATATGTTTGAATTGGCAGGAAGGAATGCCACTGCATGCTCTTTCTCACTCCAGAGAACGATTTTGCTGGCCAGGATCAGGTAATGCTATCAACCTATGGGTTATAATTCATATTATCAAATGTGTATACAGCATAAACTCAAAACCTTAATAAATATGTGTTGTTGCTTTAATGCAACTGCATTTTCTTCCTGTGCAGTCCATCTCCTTGGATGAAATCAAGGAATCAACAGCAAATCTGTGATGTAACTGACTATAATAGGCAAGTTTTACTTGTTTAATCAGTGATCTTTTGTATTTGGCCAAAAAGAAGAGAAGAGTTATAATGAAGATCATCTCCTGTGATGATGAACTCATAACATAGCAGCAACAGCGAAGATGTAAAGCTTAGTGTTGAGCATATTGTTATCTTGTAGTTGGCCCAAAAAAGATAACCAACACTGAATCATTTGATGTATATTATTTGTATGCCAATTGGCAGTCATCTTTTCTCCTTTCTTCTGCCCCTTCTTTATTAGGGATGGCAATAGTGGAGAGCAGAGGGGACTGATCTCCCCACGCTCATCTTCAATTTTTTGCATATGCTCTCATGCCCTTCCCGTCCCTGTCATAATTTACTTGAGGGAAGAGGATGGGAATCTTTGAATAATATCGGGGGATCCCCTAGAGTCTCCGATCATGAAATAAATAATACATTTTTAATTTCTAAACTTGATTTAATAATATTGAAAATAAAAAATTCAAATAAATTTTGACAATATATTTTACATTAAAATTTTATTTATTACAAAAATTACACTATAAAATATAAATCATTAGATTAATTATTTTCGCCAATTTTCATAATCTTATAACAAAAGGAAGAATAAATTATTTTTATATCAATAACAAAATAAATGAAATGGACATAGATATTTAAATTAATAAGATGAGGACGCGATGTGCTATTAGGTTGTGATGAGATGAGGATGAGCTAGCCACTAGTGGCGCGAATAATTTGTAAAGAATGAGTGAGATAGTGAAAGAGTAGCTTAGAGTTTGATTTGTGGATTGTTGACTTGTAGGGTTGTAGGCTTTGGGTTATGGTTAAGTTTAAATTACATTAAAGTCTTTATATTAACTAATATTTGATATTATTTATAAATATTTGATATTTATTATTTACACCAATACTAAATATTTTAAAATTTAAAATTTATTATTTATTCACTAATAATTTTAGAAAAATGAAAATAAAAATGAGAAAATGTGGAGGGGATAAGGATTCTATCTTATCTATGTCCCTTTTTTGAATAAAAAATTAAGTATAAAATCATCCCTAACCCTTACTAAATAGGGAAAATCTCCCGGGATCCCTGTCTTAGGTAGAATTTCAGGTATCCCTATTCCTTATACCAATCAATCTCTCTTTATTAAGTGTTAGTAAATATTTACATGTCAAATTTGCAAGCTAAAAGCTCTTCTCTAGCCTTGCTAAAAATTAAAGGACAACTTCCAACTCCAATAAATGAATTAAATTCGATAATGCCACAAATGCATATCCCATTGAATCCATGCATGATGTTATACTGATTAATACTACGAAATCTCTCGAGTCAATTGGTTTCATGTGGCTCTCATTGGATATTGATTATGAGCGTGAAATGCGAACTGTTTTACATCAGATCAAGGATCAAGGGCAGGCTGGGCTTCTCAATTCAATTAAAAAAAAAAAAAAAAAAGGATATACTGGGCTTCGGCCAAAGGAAATAGGCCCAGCCCAAAGCTAACAAGTAATAAAATAATTTTCATCTAGCATAAACTTAAAAAAGCTATTCCTTTCCTTGTTCCTTCGGAGCAATGTAATGTTGTCATATAAAAAGAAGACCTTAGCTTTTGTTCAAATTAAAGACTCAATATTTTTTTTTTTAAATTTTTCCTTCATGATGATGAGAGAAGAGTGTTAGCTTTTTGCAACAGGTGATCACTTATGTCTGAGCCCCGGGTCACCATCACCTTAGGCCGCTCTGGCCAGGTACTCCATTTACCATCTCTTCAACTATTTCTCTTTTAGTGGCTAAATTATTGGAACTTGAAACTTGAATTACCATTGATGTCATTTTGTTGTATTTTTTTTTTTTTCTTCCTGTTTTTTCAGGTGGTGAAGAGAGGTAGAAGCAAACGATTCATAGGTTCTGATGGCTTTCCATCTGACAACAAACGGTGCGTTTTAAATTTATTTATCGTTTTCAATTATTTCTTTTGCACTATGTGCTCTCCTTATAATTTCCTTTTCTGGGTTTATTTTAACTGGTTTATCTAAAAGTTCTATACTAAGTGCTTTAATTGTTATGGATGATCTTTTGATTTATCAGAGATTTTCTTGAATTGAAGTTAAAAAAAAAGAAAAAGAAAAAAAAAAGGTATAAAGAAATGGGATATTTGTCAATAGAGAGAAAACAAGTTCAACAAAGTGCAGTTCCGCATTTCTTTTAAAAAAAATTTTTTTACCCTTGTCTTTGGAAACAATCAAACCAATTTTAGCTTGGATGGCCATATTTTTCTGTTCTCAGTGTAGAGCTTTATATTGGTAATGTCATTTTCCAGTCTGCGAGAAGATGATATTAAGTGGAGACATGGTGACCAGAGATTTGATGGTAATGAATACTATTATTTATGTCTTAATGCTTGCTTATATTATCACCCGGGATGGATTTATATCTTTTTGTTGTTACATTTTTCTCATGACTCGGGGGCTTTCTGGTGAGTTAAGAACCTGGGATTGCTCAAAAAGATCTCCGATTAAAACTATTGCGGAAAAGGCGTGCTAAGGAGCAGAGGAAGATGGAGCAACATGTAAAGCTCTCTAAAGCTGTTCAGCTTCCAGCCAGAGCAAATATGCTGCAGCGAGAGCCTCAACCAGAAGGGAGTAGCCTTTTGAGGCAGCATCCTTCCAAAGAAATATTGGGTGACATTCACCCAGAGGAATCATCGAGGAAATATTACTCTTCTCCAAATATGAATGGATTGAGGTTTAGATCTCCCCACAGAGTTTGGACAACTTCGAGGGGGCTCTCACCACCAAGAACTTTTAGTGATCCACGACAAGTACCATCGACATGGACAGCCAATGTCTCTAGAACTGGACCCTTTTTGAGCAAAGAAGCTGTTGATTCTTCTAGGCAGACAACACTTATACCTCTGAAAGCCACTGCTGAAACTGTCAGGCCAGCTGTACCAATTGGTGGAGTCATGCTGAAAAGTTCTCACATGGTATTTTGCTTATTCTTGGTCCACATTTTGGTTTGTTTTCGTGGAGTTGGCTTATGTGGACATATCTCTAAGTCCTGTGCTTGGTACTTAGGTTAGAGTTCAGCATTTTCGTAGTGTTCTTGTCATGCTCTTTTGTCTTTTCTATAGGTTGTGGAACCTCTCAATGTTGCTAGCTTACTGCATTCACTTGGTTTGGGGAAATACGCAATTACTTTTCAGGCTGAAGAAGTAAGTAACCTACTTCTACCTAATGTTTGTATTTTCTTGCACAGAAATGACCTTTCACTGGCTTAATGAGGATATTTTACATAATTGCATGTTGATAAAAACAACCTTTGTGGTGATTCCTCTTCTGAGTGAAACAATGATAAAAACTAAAAGTTGAATGATATCACGATGATCATTAGTGCAGATGCACAAGTAGCTATTAGATCCTAGTGTGGAACCTTGACAATGTATTGCATTAAATTAAGCAGTTTAAAGTTGCATTCTAGGCCACAGTGAATTGATAGACTCTGTTCTTTTTCAAGACTGTTTCAATTCTTCTGAAAATTATGTCCAATATTTTTATAAAAAATCCGTAGTTGGACATTTATTTGTCAAGCCATGGAGTTCTGTTTCACTGGTCCAACCTATTTGAAATATTGCAGTGCATTGACTGATTTACAGATTAAGTTTGTAACACTTGGTTTTTAGTGGTTAACATTCATCACTTGAACGCTTTGATATATCCGATTTACAGGTGGACATGACTGCATTAAAACAGATGAGTGATAAGGACCTTAAAGAACTGGGAATACCAATGGTATTTTCCTTTTGGCCTCTTCCATTTTCTTTCATCCATTGTTTATTTACTAGACGAGGAGTTCCTAATATGCTGTAACCTTTTACGTAACAGCCTATTGGCTATGCAATAAGTCTTTTGTAGTTGCCATATACGGTGCATCCTACGGCCTATAATATTATGTGATAGGCAACTAACATGGGTCACTGGGTGTTTATTGGACTACGGTGAACTGACTTGAATATGATCATTATTATATATTGCTATGCCTGCAATAATTGCTGTCGCAGGCAACAAACATAAGTCATCTGTTTTCTCACAAAAGCTGCTTAATATGCAGGGGCCGAGGAAGAAGATTCTGCTTGCACTTCAGCCCCGTCCAAAACGTCAACCACCACAACCGTAGAGTATTGTATTTTAAAGGAATTTCTTATGTTTGTATTTATGAGAACATATGTGAAGGATACAATAGGCATAGTTAACTAACTAGGTGTAACCTCTTGGAATTGAGTTCTCATATGCTATTGTGTCTTCTCTCTATTAGATTTTTTTTAATAAGTGTAACTAGGCTTAAAAAGTGTTGGTCGACTGCTTTGTTGTGGAACAAGATTTGGACAAATGGATTAGTGAAATATATAAACCCTACAATCTCATTTGTCATTGATAATTTCTGATATTTTGCATTAATTTTAATTTTCTCATTGCTTGAATGTTAAATGGAATTTGTATTGAGAAATAACAAGTCACAGGTGAAATCATGTGTGGGCTTCCGGAAGCCTTATAACATCATTAGCTTGAAGGTGAACAGAGTACATATAAACCAAAACTAAATTCTGCACTGCTTTCTGGGTTCAATAAGCTTTAACAGAGGGTGAACTGGAACTTGAACCTCGGTCACACTTGCTACATTCTTTCCCATTTCTTGAAGCCAAAGCAAACAAAAACTTGTCATTCCATCTCCCCTTACCCACCGCAGCATCAGCAGCAGCATTCTTTCCCAGTAATGAATCTTTCTTGCAGGAATGGTCAGCCGGAAACCGGTGCTTCAAACAAACCTTCAGATTGCAAGTCTTGCATGTAGCAGTGTTGGAGAATGTCAGTTTCTCCTTGCAACGCTTAACAGGGCAACTGGGTTTCTTCTGCTTTCTGGGATCGCAATCTCCAGACTTCTTGTGCTTCTCTAGCATCGTCTTCTCGCCCTCTCCAAACTCTCCTGTTGTCTCAATCGAAACCGAACATACTTCACAAACAATCACTTTCCTGCTCTTAATGTCTGACTTCGGACATTCATGAGACTTGAATGACCGATGCTCGAAACAAAACACCTGCATAATTATTCAATAAATATCCAGTGAAAACCAATCCAACAAACAATACAAAAAAAAAAAAAAAAAAAAAAAACACTTGAAAAGAATGACGATCTTTCATAGAAAGTACTTCTACCGAAAAGTGCTTTATCTAGAAGTTGACTTTTCAAGAATAAATTGCATCCCGCCTAAGATTCTCAATTCACAACTGTTATCCATGTGAGCGGGTTCAAATCCTGAATGATTTTGTTGTAACCTCCAGAAAAAAATTACCTTGTGACAGCCGTCGCATTTGAAAGGGAGAAAATCGAGTTGATGGCAATCTTGGTGTTGGCAATGGCTTCCTAAATCTGGGAAAGCTTCTGTTCCTCCACCCATAATTGATATTTTATTTTCTTCTTGTTGATTTTGATTTCTTGTGTTTTGATAAATTTTTGTTGAAATTGGCAGAATCAGCCAGCGTTGTTGTGGTCATATAAAGAGTTCGGTGTTGGCTTGGAGCGTAAGCCAAAGAAAGACCCAACGCACGTCTTGAATCCGCGTCGGTTTCGGACAAAAGACATTATTAACCAGATGATTCCAGAGCCACGCGTATGAGTTCTGGTTCCACGTTGGATTTTGATTAAGAAGGCGGCTGGCTCTCTTTTACCTCCTCCTCATCTTTCGCAGGATTCGTCCTCAAAATCCCTTAAGACAAGGCCGTCAGGTTGTCGTTTGGCTTTCAGTTGCATTTAGCCGATCCATTTGGAAAATGATAGTTTCAAATAGAATAATGGCACGTTATTTTTAAGTATATATATTTTTGGAAAATACTATTCAAAACTCGGTGATAAAATTGAGAAATGGTAAGTCTGATTGATAATAATAATAATTTTTTTTTTTTTAGTATTCTATATATATTTCACAGATTTCTTCTATTTCCAGTTTTCTTTATTTAGTAAATATCTTTGATCTCAATTCTGAGTGTCTGTCTGATGGCACAAACATTTGGACCTCATTCCTAGACACTGAGGAGGATATATATATATATATATATATTTTTTTTTTTTGAACATTTTTGGCCCATATAAAAAGGTTGCTTGAAAAAATCTGATTCCCTCCGCGGCTCCACCACAAAGTTGTATACCGCATTAAAAGAGCTAGAAGCCAAGAATAAAGTCGTAGCATATGATCAGTTTATACACGCAAAATGCGAAACAGTAAATATAAAAGTCGAAACCAGGTTTGCTATTTTTATGTCAAATATCTTGGCACATTTCGTTCTGTTCGTGTATGTTGCAATTATCAGCTGTTGAATGGACAAAAAATCTTTTTCAAATTTAATTAGTTAGAAATATAAATTACATACTTTTCATATATATATATATATATATATATATATATATATATATATATATATATATTTTTTTTTTTTTTTTTAATCTAAAATCTATTAAATGAAAAAGGTTCCCAAGATTTCATCATTAGCATACTACACGGAGACTGTGTCTTAGCGTTTAAGTTTCAAGCATGCATTAATTCCAAGGAATCATTGACTGTGTATGTAACAAACAAAAAAGGTGCTAATAAGTCAATTTGTAAAAGCACAAACAATGCTCCCTCCCAGTTTGTAAAGTTTAATGCATGCATGATTATAATACAAAAATCTTTGAAGACGCCAATATATTTACGTACGTATAGGCTTAGGCAAAATAATCTTAAACGGTTTAGCTAGCATATATATAAAATAAACAATTACCAACACCAAAAGTGACCCACCATTTATATGATGATTTGATGACTTCTTTGCTCAAAGGGAACATTTTTTTTTTTTAAAAAAAGAAAAATTATTGATTAATTGTGAGATTTTTGTTACATGTTAGACTTTGATGAGTCTATCATTTTAAAGCCTAAGTTTGAATTTATATATTAATTTATTTTGAGACATAAAAAGAATTCAACAAATGACTTGACTCGCATTGTGACGAGTAGTCCTAGCTATCACATTATATATATATTGGTGTATATACATGCCATGGCTTAAACATTTGCTGACAAGATGTTATTATATCTCCAAAATACAAACATACTCCATAATATATGAGTTAATTTGCATACATGTGAAACGTTATATTGTAAAGATTAATTGATAAGTGTATGATTATCGTTTGTTACCTAATCTGTTTTGTGATTCATTTACACTCCTCTCCATTTTATACGTACGTGCATCCTACAAGAATCTTGGTTTTAGTTTTAAAGGAGAAGAAAAAAGAAAAAACAAAGCCATGGGAAAATTCAGGGGAAATAACATGATGTGTTTCGAAAAAGGAACTTTGGGGTGGGTCCTTATTCCTTTGTTGAACAAGTTAAAAGGGGGGAATCAATCACACTGGTAGTAAAGGAAAGGAAAAAGGGGGGCCAAAAGAAAAGGAGCGCTAAGCAACAATCCTTCAATCAATCCAGCCTAGCTAGAACACCCAATAATAAAGTCAAATTTAATCACCACATAACACCTACTGCATCATGCAGAAACTTAGCTTAGCTATTAAGCATATCTGCAATCATGCGGTTCTTAGTGACTTAATTAGTTGCGTGTGACGACAAAATCAATTTGTTAACATGACGAGAGACAATAAATAAAGAAGAGAAAAGTGCTGAATAGATTAAATACTGTCACAACATTGATAAAATAAATAAATTATCGAGTAAGGATAGACATTGATTGATTGGTAAAATAACGATCATTGATAAAATAAATTTTTTATCCCAAATTCCATCTCAGATGATGTGTTATTCATTGATTGATTAGTAAATGTTTACAAGATTTAAGTGAATTAATTGTATTACTCTCACCAAAATATCATATATTTGGAATAATTTTTTGACATAAAAAATTTAGGATATGAAGCACTATTTTAAATTATGATATCAAGTGGTGATACATTAATTGTTAATTGGCTATTTATCTTTTTTCTTTTTTCTAATCACCACACAATATTACAGTTCATTTTAATAACATTTTTATCAATTTTTTTCCAAATATTAAATCAAAAAAGAGAAATATTTTAAATTATCTCCGATGTACTACACTTACTACATATACGACATGTTTATATTTATTTTAAAAAGTCATCATGTAATTAATAATTATATTTCATTCATAATCTAGATTAAATAAATACAGTAAGTAAAGAAGAAAAAAGAGCCATGCTTTTTTATTTTAACTTTTGGAATTAACGACCAATGGGCTTTTGGTCCAGTGGGAGAGCCCTTGCACTTAGAATAATGAGTGCAAGGGTTCGAGCCTCCATAAAAGTATTTATGGGGTTTATTTACAATCATTCCTCAATTATCACATAATTAAGTGGAGTCGGTCTATTCCTCACGAAATATGAGTAGAGTGGACAACCCTCGAATATTTGAGAGGGTTTGAAGAATTTGGACAGCGCTTCAGAGGAGTACATGCCACGATGAAGGTCCCAATTATAGAATCTGTGTGTAAATATTAATTGTAATATCTACAGTCCTGTATAAACAGTATTCAAAAAAAAAAAAAAACTTTTGGAATTAACGGAGAACTAAAGCAACCAAGATTAATTCACGAGGCATTGTCTGCATGCGCAGGCAAGCCAACTTTAAGAGGATTTCTTTCTGGTCTTTTTTGCTATCAATGGTAGTAGGTAAATCAATCCCAATTGACTTGAGCATTTCAAAATTAAAAAAAAAAACAAAAAAAAAGTTCTGTTGTGTCACGGAAGAAAATTATGTCTATGTATTTGGTATCAAAATTAAAAAAAAAAAAAAAGCGTCAAAACTCTACTCTCATTTACAAGTCTCCTCATAACCTTAAAAATAATAAGACAAAATGCTGGTAAAAATTTAATGTATACATCCCATTGATTAAAGTCACCGCGGTAGCATTAAAGTGCATGCGTAACCCCACTCACTCAGCCAGTGACCGGTGAGGGACCCATCTATGTTTATGATGCTCTCAGGTCCAAACAAAAACTGCATTTCTACTGTGATTTTTTGACCGCATTTCTCAACCAGCCGCTTGAAAAAAAAAAAAAAAGAAAAAGAAAAGAAAAGGGGTCCAAAAAAGTTAATGCCAGGGGGCGTCCTTGATGACGTCACATTCATCAATTAATAATAATTGAGTTACACTATAGTTAATTGGCATCGTTTCCCATGGTAAGATTAGACATTGTGTGTGTTGGCCCATCAATCAGCCGATTGATTTACGCGGCATCTAATAGTAATAAGTTAAAGGATAATAACAAAACGAAACCACTTTTGGCATTAATTAATTTATCATGGTTTATAGCTAACTTGAAAAGGCACGACTCATGTAGCGGGGCTGTCTAGCTCTAGCAGGTGCCTTTTGTTCCCGTAGAGAATAGATATATATATATATATATATATATATATATAATCTTAAGTTCAATTTTTCACGACATCGATTTGAGCTAGCAAATGAAATTTCCTTAAACAAAAAGGAATCGAATCCTACCAAAGAATCCACAATCTCACGATACAACACGCCCTAGCAATACCATCGTCCTGTCATCGCAATAAAGCTCCAAACAGGCAAAAACAACTAAGCATGCACTTTATTCGCCCTTTGCCTCTGTATCATCTTTCTTCATTTGCCTGCTTTTGAATCCGCGTTGATTCATTTGAAGGTTTTATTTTTTGACAAGCCTTATGGAGATTCAAGCAGTTGGTACGAGCAGTCCGAAGAGGCAGAAATGGAAGATCTCCTTCTACAGATCATCTTCCTCAATTTCTACAAAAGCCCACCAGCTGCAGAAGCCACAAACAGCAGAACCGCCCGGAGAGTTTCTGTGTCCCGTTTCGGGCTCTTTAATGGCCGACCCAGTGGTGGTTTCCTCCGGTCACACCTTTGAACGAGCCTGCGCCCACGTCTGCAAAACCCTCGGGTTCACGCCAACTCTCGTGGATGGAACAACACCAGATTTCTCCACCGTCATCCCTAACCTCGCCCTCAAGTCCACCATTCTCAACTGGTGCCACAAACAGTCTTTGAACCCACCCAAACCTCTGGAATTTTCGTCTGCAGAGAAGCTTGTCCGTGCGTCAATGGAGTCATCACAAAGCAAAGGAAAGGCTATGGCGGTTTCGGAGAAAGAGTTGATTCGAGGAGTCAAAGAGAAGCCATCAGTGAGTTTCAATCACGCCGTCAGTGAGTTAACTCGGAGGCCAGCTTACTTCTACGCGAGCTCATCAGATGAGTCCATGGGAGAGAGCAGTAAAGTGTCAACTCCTCCTCTGCAACTCACAACACGGCCCAGTTGCTACTCTTCTTCTTCATCCTCTTCCTCAGAGCTCGAACCGCAAACCCTAAACCACCCTAACTCCAACGAACAAGAAGATTACTTTGTTCAGAAACTCAAGAGCCCACAGGTGCATGAAGTCGAAGAAGCTTTGATATCCCTTCGAAAGCTCACAAGGAGCAGAGAAGAAACTAGGGTTTCACTCTGCACTCCCCGCTTACTCTTAGCCCTACGATCTTTGATCATCTCAAGATACACCAACGTTCAAGTTAATGCAGTTGCTGCATTAGTGAACTTATCTTTAGAGAAAATCAACAAGATGCTGATCGTTCGATCAGGACT
The DNA here is from genome assembly GCF_022201045.2 of Citrus sinensis. Classification (NCBI taxonomy): domain Eukaryota; kingdom Viridiplantae; phylum Streptophyta; class Magnoliopsida; order Sapindales; family Rutaceae; genus Citrus; species Citrus sinensis. Next base: position 24,781,916 of record NC_068561.1, read on the forward strand.
CGTTCCTCCGATCGTTGACGTGTTAATGGCCGGATCAGCTGAAGCTCAAGAGCACGCTTGCGGCGCGATCTTCAGCTTGGCTCTTGATGATCAAAACAAGACCGCCATTGGCGTGCTGGGCGCTTTGCCGCCACTTTTGCACTTGCTCAAATCTGATAGTGAGCGGACTCAGCATGACTCGGCATTGGCTTTGTATCATCTTTCCCTCGTTAAAAGTAACCGAACAAAGTTAGTTAAGCTCGGGTCTGTTAATGCACTATTGGGCATGGTCAATTCGGGTCACATGACGGGTCGGGTTCTGCTAATATTGGGTAATTTGGCCTCTTGTTCGGACGGGCGGGTAGCGGTATTGGATTCGGGTGGAGTGGAGTGTTTGGTGGGTATGTTGAGGAAGGGGACTGAGTTGAGTGAGTCGACTCAGGAGAGTTGTGTGTCAGTCCTGTATGCACTGAGTCATGGAGGTTTGAGGTTTAAGGGCTTGGCCGCAGCGGCTGGCATGGCGGAGGTGTTGATGAGGATGGAGAGGGTGGGGAGTGAGCACGTGAAGGAGAAGGCAAAGAGAATGCTGGAATTGATGAAAGGGAGGGCTGAGGAAGAAGAGGAGGGTGTTGATTGGGACGAGTTGCTTGACTCGGGGTTAGTGAGTCGGAGTCGGTTTCGACTCGGGTATGGAAGGGGTGAGTCTACTGGAAACTCGTCCGAGTTTTGAGTACAGTTAAATTTATGCTTTTTATTCTTTAAGTTGGGCTTTTTTTGGGCCATGTGCTTTGTAATTATTGGTTAATTTTTTTTTTTTTCTTTCTTTTCTGTAAGAAAGAGAGAACAAGAATAATGAAGTTTGTAAGTGGGGCTTTGGGGCGCTTTTTTTTTTTTCTCTCCTCTGAAAAAGTGTAAACAAGTGCTTTTAGAGAGCGATTGTGAAGTATTTGGAAGGAAAAAAGAAAAAAGGAAAAAAAAAAGTGATTCTGAGAATTTATTTTATTCCGTCCCATATGTCTATTTAGCAAAAGGTATTATTATTGTGCAGCGGCATACATGGTGGTAGTCATAATAATCATACGGTTTGAACAGTTCACATTATGTTTCATTGGAAATGCAGCAGGTAATTTGGGCTAAGTCCACTTGATAGCCTTTTCTTTGAAATCCATTAGGCCCAAGGAATGGTAAAGAAAGCCCTTACCATCATCATCAATCCACACTGAAAGCCTTGGGCTCAAAGTAGAGCACATTTTGCTTCTCAAATTGTCCGACAATGTAGCCACGTTGGACACTCAACACAACATGAAGTAGCGTAGAAAATTTAAGCTATTAGGTGTAGAATCTAACAGTTAAGACTCAAGAATGAATCCAGAAGCTTAAATATTCAAGAAGTCCAACATGAATACAAAGCTGCCAGTGGGCACTGGCCCAATGCCAACCTCAAAGCCAAGGTCAAGGAGAGTATTAGGTCAATAATCATCATCGAAACACCGAGAGTATGTAATAGAGCTTTACTTTATGATCATATTGAGGATAATAATACGAAACTGCTTTTTTTGGTTATCACATATGAACTCTGTTGACTGTTGTTAATGTAATCACATTCTCTAACTTGCTGATACAATGCCAGGGAAAATTAAAAAAAAAAATGTAGATATTCTACTTCTATGTGTTAGCCCTCTGAAGTAACTAAGGTCGGTGAAGTTAAATGAGAGAAAAAAAATTAATGTCTTCACAACAAGATTCATGATGGCAGAGGTGGGTTGTGCCTGACATGAGAGGCCAAGCATGCATTGATAAAGAAACATTTCCTAGACATGAAAATATGAAGTTACCCATTTTAAGAAGCACAACTAATTTTAGTTCAATCATTCAAAAGCCACGCACATGCAAGGAAAAATTCTGCACAACAATCACCACTTACGGTCCTTTTGAATGAATAAAGTTTTAGCTCCTAAATAGGTCTCATATTATATGGTCAATCCCCATCTAAAGATAATCAAACCCACATGACTGGCAGGGTCCATTGAATGATTGAACATTTCCCCAGAGATGCACAAAACTATTAAACATTAAATATGTATTAAGCTATCCAATAAAATACAGATCTATGTTTAAAAGAATCGATTAGAGGACAGAAAGAAGAGCCGAAACTCAACACAAACAATTGAGCTACTCAGCGCAACCAATATTCATAATTAAAAAACAAAGCATCCTTCCTTCATTTTCATCAATATTATACTCCTAATTTAAACCAATTAATATATAGTCTCTTGTTTCCACAAACACAATCTCCAAAAACAAATCTGTAATTACCCTTTAATCAATTAACAGAAAATGGGAATCTTCAATCCATTACTCCCACTAAGCCAACACAATCACCAGGGCACCAAAATAAGATGAGGCACAGAACCCAGATGAGAACAATTAACAAAAACAAAAATGGCCATTGCTAAAGAACAAGAAGAAGATTATCGAACCAAGAAACATAGAATAAATGAACATGTATAATTATCCTCGACATGATAAATGGTACAAACATGTATACATAATTATCAGATCCTCACAGCCAAAAGAACAAAGAATTTAAACCAAAATCATTTTCTATTCCTCAATGCAACTTTACCACAAATCACAACAATGAAAAACAACTCCACAAGCTCGAATATTTTTTAATGCTTTCAGTTAAAAGCATCACACCTGCGCCTAACCTCTCCTCTTCTTCCGGTCTTAATACCATAAAGACTAAGCTTCTCCATAGCTCTAGCAAACGCCTTAAAGAACTCATTTTGATCTCTCGCATAAAGCTCCACATAAGGCTTTGTTCTTGGATCATTAAACAACCCATGATCTGACTCCAAAAGCCCCAACCCTTTAGGCAGATTCTGATAGTACAAGTTATCAAACTTGTTGGGACTCATAATATCATTGAACACAGACAAAGTAGGGTTCTTTTGATAATCAGCGCAAGCCTTCTGCAAAGCCTCGGCAAATCTTGGATTATAATGAGCATCATAATAAGGTATCCTGCTGTAATTATAAATATTACCACTAAATTCGTTACAATGAGAGAATCCAATAGTGTGAGCACCACTCAGAGCCACCATTTCTTGAACTGAAAATTTTCTTTTTGCAAATACATCAATAATCTGTGACATGGGCATGGTTGGCTTTGGAAGGTTCCCTTCAACATCAGCGGCTTTTGAGACCCTCACATCTTTACGGCCCAAATAGACATTGTAATACGGGCCACCCACCATTGTGACCAGATCACGAGTGGCAACGGCGAGGATGTCGGAGCAGGAGACAGTGTTGGGACACTGAAGCTCAAGGGCTGTCTTCGCACGGGTGATGACGTCAAATGCGTCGCCGGGGAGGGAGAGATTGATGTCAGCATCACGCTCGGCCTTGTTGAAGGGGGTTGAGGTTATGAGGATGGAGGAGTCGCAGCCGTTGAGGAGACAGTCGTGGAAGAAGAGGCGGAGGGTGGCGGCGGCGGTGGTGGGGCTTGTGATTTGCTTGTTGGTGATTGTATCTTGCATGATTTGGCTGAATCTTGGGCATGATTTTGAGTAGTAGTCGATGCTGAGTCTAGATTCTGTGAGGTTTGCAAGAAATGAGAATGAGAAGATGAGAATGCAGAGAGCTTGCTGAGGTTTTGTCATTTCTGGTGTTGAGAGGGGTGCTGGCTGCTTGCTGAAGCTCGCTCAAAGGAGAGCTAAAGAAGTGCTTTTGGGGCTTAAAAATAAGCACTTTGAGAAGAGCGGCAGTAGTGTGGAGGGTTTAAGTTTCACCAAGGAAGAAACCCAAAAAAAAAAAAGCACTTATTTTACTAGTGCTTTCTTAGTGTAAGACAGTGAGAAAGAGGAGAGACGTTTATCAATCAACACCAATCACGGGGTCGTCGGCTCTATTACTGTAAGAATAGGGGCCCACGTTAATGTGGGTTGTTTGAATAAAGATTAAGGCTACGTTTGGTGGGTTAGGAATAAAATGAGTAATTATCAAATTCGTCATTGTGGTTTATAAAAGTAACAAATAGGTCCCAGATATATCGAATTTGTCTCAAATTCGTCCCTGCTGCAGGGATGGCAAAATATGGGTATGGGTCCAGGTTTGGCCTTCCTGGTTCCAGACCCGGATACCAAAATATTGTACCGGATCCAGATTTAAACCCAGTTTTTATGACACTGAGTTCAATACAGGTTAAACCCGGAATAATATGAGTTTTCGGATTTCGGGTTTTCAACCCGGATCACATACAAATAAAAAAATAAAAAAATCAAATACACTTTATAAATTTACAAAACCAGATTCTACACAAATCTATTACAAATGCATATTTTAAATTTCAAAGCAATAAACCATTTACAAATATAGATCCATGACATAACATTCACAAAATACAAATTCATGTCTACAATTCAAAATCGCAATTCACGGATTTAGTTCACAAACTTCAACGATCGGTGTCAGTTGAAACAATGAACAATGACTGTTGATGATATGATGATGATGAACACGTCGCAACCGCGAGTGCGATTCACAAAAGGTGGATGAACGGCAGCCACAATCGAGATTACGATGGACAAATGGAGGCCGATGATGATGATGAACATGAACACAGCGATGCGAAACGATGGCGAGTAACAACAATGATTTGATGAAGAGAAGAGAAGAGAAGAGGTGAAGAGATGGGAGAAGAACGACATAGGCGATTATGGAAGTGGGAACTAGGAATTAGGGCATCAGTTTTTTTCCCCCTTTTTATATTAAAAAAAAAATAAACATAATGCTAAAATAAGAATATCCGGGACCAGATTCTGCATATTTGTGTTTATGCGAACCCGGAAACATTCGGGTTGGCAAAATCGTACCCGGATGTCGGATTTATTTTAATTTGGTACGGGTTAAACCCGGCTTAGATTATCCAGGTTCGTCTGGGTCCAATGTTAAATTGCCGTCCCTACTGTTGCTACTGTTGGGACTACCGAGTAGGAACTAATTCTATAGCAAGAGATAAGTCATTTGAGAGGAAATTTTGTTATAATAGAAAAAATTTGGAACTTATTCTATTTATAAATCCTTTGCATCAAATTAAGGAAAAATAATAAAATTGTGTAAGTATTATTTGTGTTAACAAAGTTAGATGATAGTAATTAATATGACTAGCAATGGAAAAAAAATGTTTAACTCGAATCGGAAGGATTTGTTGTTTCAAGTGTTGGTTTTTAGTTCAGTTTGAGATTTTAAAAGTGGCAAAAAAATAAAAATAAAGAGAAAAATATTGATTTGATTTTTTTGAAAAAAAAAACAACATTTATCCACTCCTAATTATATTTGAGAGAAAAAATACCATCGACTGAAATAAACTTAATTTTGTTTTTAAAAAAAAACTAAATCAAAAGTCTAAAAGATTTTGATTTTTCTTATTATTTCTTTGGTGTTGAATATTCAAATGAAATGAAAATAAAATTAAATTGAAACGGATATTGCCCACCCATGGTAGACGGCAAAAATGGATATCAGAAGTGGTAAAACCTATGAACTTATCTATTACGTAGACAAATTATGGGGACTAATTTGATAATTTCACAAGATAAATTGCATATTCAATTTCCGCGTGGAGTTCAAAATGTAATTCAATAATCTTGAAAAAAAAATGTTAAAAAAAAAATACAGTGTATGTGGTTGGAGCAAACTGGAAATGGAGGCGATGAAGGTAACGTGGGCCCCTAAAGTCATCAGCAGACGGTTATATTATTTAGGACGTTTTATAATTGGATTTTTTAATGAAAATAATTAACAATAGTAATAACAAGAATTGAAAAAAGGGTCTGCCTAATGTGCATCTCGTGTATGCATGCTTCGTTACATGCAGCCAACACAACCGTTACATGTGTGCAATAATGATCGTAAAGTAACCGATTATTCTGGTTGAATTCACAACCATCCTTGTTTGTGTGTAAGTGTTCCAAGTCGTTTACTCTTGTCACAAGTTTTGTGGTTAGTGTCTCTTATTGTCTCAACCGCTGCTCGTTAATAGTCCAACTAATTTACCCCATGTCACAAGTATTGTAGCTGCTCTCTTGTTGTCTCAACTACTTGACATTAAGCCACAAGTTTAGTAAGAAACTCTCCCAATACTTGTATTTTTAGTATGTTTAATTCAAGATAAATATAATACCATGACATGATTTTCTTAAATACAATGTTAATTAGAATTAACTATTATAATATTATATATCCAAGTAGGATTAAATTTAGTTCTCTAATTATTAAATTATTTAATGATTAAATTCCACAAATTTGTTTTCATATCTTCTAAGTAATATTTTTCAAGTCACAACTTACACTAATACAATCCTAATTCAAATTAAATTTTTTCCAAGTGATTTTTTTCTTTTTAAGTGGATGATAGCTGAATTGAAATGAATAGAAAAATATAATTTGGACCATGAGAATGCAGAGTGGGATAAAGGAGAAATTTTAGAATCGGCCATACTACAAGCAAATTATGTTATGTCATTTGTGTATGTGTTTTGAAGAATCAACATACAATTCATGGTTATATAAAATTAAAACAGACATGTCATGTATGTATTAAATGATCATATTACATGTGATATAGTATTGAAATCAAAGTGGTGTTAATGAGGATGCCTTAAAGGTGATATAAAATCTTTACGCTCTAAATTAATATTAGCGTGAATATTATTTCTTAATTTATATAACAATTGAATTGTTGAACCTTACTTAGCATTGTTTTATATATATATGATTTTTTTTCTATAATACTTTTTTTACAAATTAAAATAAGAAAAAAGAGTTATACTCCCATTATATAAAAAACCATATAGTATTCTAGAAAAAATCCGTGATTGCAATTGTAATTATTATTTTAATACAAATTGTCAATAGTTATAATTGCCACTGAACTGAAATGGTAAATGTCGTTGACATTGTGATTGGAAATTTAGAATTGTAATTGTAATTATAATTGTAATTGGAATTGTAATTGTGATAGGAACTGTAATTGCTATTAGAATTATAATTATCGATGTCGTGGAAGTTGTAATTGTAATTGTTATCGCTGTTGTAATTATTTTTGTAGAATTACAACTGTATTTGTAGTGTTAATTATAAATAATAATACAATTATAATTGTGATTGTAATTGCAATTGTAATTACAACTGCTATTCTATTTATTGTTACAACTTCAATTCTGATATTGATGTTGCTATTGTAATTGTTATTAAATAAATTGTAAGTATTGTGATTGGAATTACAATTGAAATTAAAGTTGTAATGGTTGTTTTAAAACTGAATTCGGAATTAATAATAAAAATTTATATGTAGTTATTGTAATTTTAATTTTAATGGTAAGAAATTGCAAGTGAAATTATAAATTGTAAATATAATTAAAATTGTAATTAGAATTTTACTCGAAAGATTGTCCATGACATGCTTTTCAATTTTGAATGAGAAAGAGAAGCAACAGTAACTAATTTCTTAAGAGCAGTACATTGACTTTCTCGTTCCAACTGGGTCACCACATACCGTTGCTGCCAGTCACCCACACACTCTCAATTGTATTTTAAGATAACTTCCAGCCGCTGATTGTATGAAGCATCAAATCCAGTGGTCTATATTTTTTAAAATATCTTAATTACATGCGATCTATAATAAATCTAGTGCATGATAGTCTTAGCCTTAAAATTATTTAAATATAAAAAGCTTGAAAGAAACGGTTTCTTTGGCGCATATTTCGACACTCACATGAGGTATCATGTTGTGGTTTCCTACTTCCCTCCTATTTCTTCAACGCGTTACATTCATGGGTCCCATCATTCTTCTCGGTGATTTAATAAATATTTGTTTAGTATTAATATCTTGATTTGATTGCCCATTTTATCTTTGTTTTAAAAAAATATTTCAAAATATTTTCATAATTAAATATATTACACTGTCACTTTTAATTTTTTTTAATAATACTCATGCAACAATATTCTTCAGATATTAATGAAAAAGAAAAATATTAATTTATCAAATTAATCTTTAAAAGTAATTTTTTTAATAATACATGAATTTTTATGTTATTATTTTAATTTTAAGATTAATTTGGTAAATTAATTTTGTTTATAGAATAATCATTAGTAAGATTGTTATAATGATATTAATAAACATTACTTTAAGTTGGCTGGTGTTTATTTTATTTATGAATAATTATTAGTGAGATTATCTCACAAGTTTAAAAAGTACTAGTTATTTTATATTGATATTTATTAGTTAATTGCTGATAAATAATTATTGATTAATTTACTAATTAATGTCAAGAATATTATCTAATTAGTATTATTGTAAAAGTCAAGAAAAAGTAAGGGCCACAATGTAACATATTTATCCATAGGAATGTCTTAATGTGTGTTTTAAAATATAAGAATTAAATGGACATTTAAATCAAAATATAGAAACTAAATGATCATTGATCTTAAAAAAAATACAAAAGATTTATCTTTTATTTTTATTTTTATTTTTTTGGAATACAATTTGATAATTAAGGTTGGAAGTTGAAACTATGTTGAGATTTGGGTGGCTTTCTGCCCCTCGGAAAAAAAAAATACATTTTTGAGATTTTAATCTCATATATTTTATGATTGGAAAAGGTTTGGTTTTGATTTATGTAATATTTAAAAGTGATTTGAAAAAAAAAAAAAAAGAAATTCAAACAAAAGGATTGCATGAAAGAAACAAATTATAGGAGCGGTCTTCAAAGATTCATAGCCACGAACGAACTGCTGCCAGTCAAAAATAAAAAAAAAAAGTTAAAAGAAGGAACTTTTGAAAAGAGTGGAAGGTGGGAAACTTTCTTTTCAAGTAGAATCATATCACCCTTCAGAAACTCAACAGCGTCGATAGATAATTGATGTTCTTCTTCAAGTTTTGATTAGTAAACTAAAATCCCATCTATTAAATCAAAAACATGCATTAATTGCATGCACTCTTGAAATGATTGCTTCAAAAGCAATCAATATTGTGGATTATATTATCTTACTGGTTAATATTCTTTCCTGGAAATGTGTAATCTTATTGGAAAAAAATGTTTCGGTGAAAGATCATTTAAATGTAATTGTGCATATAAACAAAAAGACCGGGTTTTAGCCAAGTGATGACTGACAGCAATATTGAAGTGCCTAAATTCCACAAAAACAAAAACAATCCAATATCTATCAGTAAACAGCTAAAATGACCAAAATAAGCACAAGATTATTAGGTGTTAGGAGGCTGTGTGTTTTAATTGCACATGCAAGATGGTCCCATTCCAAGATGAAGTCCAGCTGTTGGCTCTTGGGTTCAAGTCTATTTCAATATCAACAGCTCATTATTCCTATTCTGTCTATACACTCACAGCTTGAATTTACAATCAAAATGGGAAAATTATTCACCGTCTATCTATTTTTTTTTATTTTTTTAAAAATACATAATTTTTTTTTTGGTTGAAATCTATCTGAAGTTACATTTTTTTTTTTACTTTTTTACTTCCGTTTGGAGACCGTTAAGAAAACTAACGGAATATTGTGTAAATGATTTTTTTTACTCTCAAATATATAAGATAAATTATTCACTGACCTTTTTTTTGTATTTTTTTAAAAATACAAAATTTTTTATTTTTGCCAAACTCCACTTGAAGTTATATTGTTTTGCACATTTCCACTAATGTGTCGTTGTGAAATGATAATTTTACCTTTATGATGTCAGTAAAGTTCTAATGGTGTTATAACGAGAGTGAATCAATGAAAAAAATGTTAACTTCAGATGGATTCCAGTAAAAAAAAAGATTTGTGTATTTTTTAAAAAAGGTGAAAAAATAGGTAGACGGTAGATAATTTTCCAGTAAAATATTCGAACACAAGCAACCTTGGGAACATTAATTTGAACATAATGCGGTGTTTTCTTGAATGACATATTTACAGTAGTGTTGATATTTACGAGTAATGATTTTTTTTTTTTGAATTACATGAGACTAATGTTCAAATTACAACTCATATTTAATGATATTAGTATACTGATATTTACAATCTGACAAATTATTGTGACTAATTTACAAATCTTATATAATACAACCTAAATTTCAACTCTCTCTAATATTCGAGGAACGTTCACTCCACTCATATTTAAAAAAGGATAGGATTACCTTCACTCAAATTAAAAAAAGAAATTAACACTACAATACGTTGTGGAGGTTCGAACCCAAGAACTCACAATTGCGAGACTTGGGTTCTAAAGCCTAGTGGCTATACGAGTAATGATTTAGAAGGCATGGAGAGCAACTTCTGCATAGTACTTAATTTTAGCATCATTTATGAGCGTTACAGAATTGCACTATCTGCACAACAGCTCAGCATATAGGGGGCGAAATTATGGCCAGTCCATTTCTGGTATGTATACCACAATCAAATGGACCAAATGATATGCAATTCTTATTTCATTCATATGTGAATGCCGCTGGAAGTCTATGCAATCTTGAGACTGAAATACATACTATACATCGATATGTTCCGTCTGATGCTTAAATCATATTAACAACAATCAAATTTAAGCTGAGGACCAAGGATCCACGTCCACATATCAACAAAGTGACATACTCTCTCTTGTTCAACCCTATGGAAAATAATATCTTTCCATATAGAAGAGTACATTTGATGAGCCTGACGAAATATGGAGAAACAAATATTTCTTAATTAAATTAAACGAAGTGCCGAGCCATAACGACAAGATGCCACTAAATTTAATACGGAACTTCAAGGAGAAAACAAAATACAGCTATTTCATTGGGGAAAACATGTCCAAAACTTAAATTCATCTACTTCGACAAAAAGTATACGAGTCACGGTTTGATGATAGGAACCAATGATTTCAACTTGACAAGTCTCGGAACCTCTTTCAAACTTTAAAATTTTCTGACTAAAGATCACCGTTCTTCAGCAGGTACTTGACCATTTCTTGTTTATTCTCACCATCAAATCCGCTAATTTTGAATCTCCTGACATGTAACAATAAAGAATGGGGCACAGAATGTGATCCAATCCATTCAATATCATGACCAGTAGTATCAAGATTGATGTCCTGAAAACAGAGCCAAATACACACACACACACATATATATATATAATAAAAACAACAGATTAAATACCCTTTGGTTCAAGAATTCATTAAATCCTTACCAGCACTTCTAAATTAGGTAAACTATCAAATGTGGTGGGAAACATTTGCACTTTCACCTTCTCCAATCTCTATTCGCAAACAAGTCAAATTGGTAAGTGTAGGGAATAAATTCTCATAAACAATTAATGCCAAGACCCTTTCAAGGAGAAAAAGAAACAATCAAACGATGTAGTAACACTATAACTTCCCTCAACTCAATTACATTGATAAACAAAAATTTTCATAACGTTCTCACGTAAAAATCCAGAGATATGCAACATTTGGAGCCCTGATCATAATTTTGTGCAAATCACTAAAACCACGAGGATCCCAATTCACAAGATGAAAGGTTAACCTCTTCAGAGTTGGGGACGAAAGAGTGAAGTGGATTGCCGGATCGATGTTAACAGCATATACCTTTGTCGACAAATCTTCAATCACAGGACACAAAGAAAAAAGATTCTTAGTCATAGGTCTATGGAACAAAAACACTTCAAGATTAAGAATCTTGACATTTGGGAAGCCCTTTCCAGAGGGATGAACACCGAAAAAAAAAAAATCAACACTCAGCTTGATAGCTTCAAGTGTTTTCGATGATCGCCAGATGAAGACGAATGGTGAAGTTCAATAGCATGAGAAACCCAGAATTTCAAAAGAGATAAATCTCTGATGTTCAGAAAACTCGGATAAAACTTGTCGACGTCACCCTACTCAGAAAATTCTGAAACCAAGTCAGAGTGTCTTCAGGCAAATTATGAGCTATTCGATACTTTTTCATTTACGCACGAGGTTGAGGTATGTCTGTCACTGAAGCGAAGATTTGTCAGTCAAGTCCAAAGGAGTTTCCATCTTGAAAGACAGATGCAAATTGCCACTGCATGTCTTTTGGACAGAAATGAAAATGGCTGATTTTGTCTTCTTGAACTCTATCTGAATGTTTTCATCTGCTCATTTCTTTTCATCTGCAAACCTAAGACTTAAGAGATTTAAAAACAAGGTTACAATTAATTTATCATAATGAAAATTTAAAAAAAAAATGAAGAGTGGAGAGAGGATTATGTTGTTTGATTTCTGCGATGAACTTCAAGGAATCAACTCAGAGCCCTGCATGGCTGGAGATCTTAGTTGAAGAATGGGTTTTCAAGAGTCTCTGGAAATGGTTCAGTTAGGTTTTTGGTTGTTTAGTATAAAGTTCCGGGTGGGGTTATCCAAGAGGTCCACAAATTCTGGATTTTAGAACACTAGTTATTTAATAAAAAGAAAATGTATGCGTACGGTTCCGACTTTTACAGATATTTTACTTTTTTTAATTAAATATATTTATGTTATCAATAGTTAAACTAAGATTAATGAGTTCTGATATTTGCCCCGGGTCAAACCCCGAAACTAAATAAAACGGCGTCGTTTTGTTTTGTTTTTTTTTTCTTTTTTACTTCTTCCAAACGTTGCCGTTTCACTTGCCATTTGCAAGTGACTCCATTGATTCTTAGTTGAAACAGAGTTGCACCGTAAATCTCTTCCTCCTCGTTTCTTCGTTTTACCAGGGAACGAGACAGATAAAATCCAGCCATTGTTCGACATAACAAGATATCGATTAGAATCCAACGACATAACTATAAACCATGACACTGCACTTGATTTTGCGAAATACCGATTAAGAACCAGTAACTTTGAATCCAATGACCGTTAAGAGTTTGAAATTGGTTTCAAATGACTAATGAGTTATCAGATTTCTTTGCGTCTACATTTTCCTTGAAGGTTTCTCGGCAGCCAAACAAATACAAAGCAAATTGCAGAAGAAACACATTTTGTTCCAATGAAAAATGTACGGAAACATTTTAAATATGGAAAATTACTTCAAAATGAAGGCTCGCAAGAGATTCGAGCAACGAATTAGATCAAAGGAACCGGCGCTAAGCAAGAAAGTGAGCTCAAAGATTCCGAAACACAAACGTAAATTCACAAAAATGCAAATCTATGATGAACGCCAAGATCAAAATTTTCGAACAAACGGAGCTGCAAAAATAAACGAAACGTGAAACTAGATGACAATGGATTTGCTTCTTCAAAGGAGACAATGAAATTGTTACTAGAGACAGCTAGAGAAATAGAGAGAGAGAGAGAGAGAGAGAGAGAAAGCTTGAATTGGCTGTACCCCCACCAGAAAGTGGGTAGTGCCTTTCCCACTCGGTCTTGATATGCGAATCTGAAATCTGAACGAAGGACTGACTCATCCCAGCTCGAAAGCAAACCAAGCTAGGACTGACTCAAAACGTTGCCGTTTGGAGAAGTAAAAAAAAAAAAAAACCCCCGAAACGACGCCGTTTTGTTTAGCTTCGGGGTTTGACCCGAGATTTGACCCGGGGCAAACATCATTTTCCAAGATTAATAGTTCAACTTATGCTATGAAGTTGTCAAAATGTTAAAAACCAATCATATTTAGAACATTGATATGAAAACCAATCATTGGACATAATGTAGTGTTTTTTTTTTTTTCAAATGATATATTTACTAGTACTAGTAAACTAGTTTATATGAGTCATCCAGCCGTGGCATGGCGAAAGGCGTCTACAGTGGGCAAATTCATAATTTTAATAACATTGAGCATTACAAAATTGTGCCATGTTCGCCGTTGCTCATTATATCATACACACAGGACGAAGTTGTTCGCTAGATCATTTTTAGAATACACATATAACACAATCAAATAGTTCATTTCTAGACAGAAATGCATTCTGTATATGGGCCACCTGATACATCAATCATAACAACAACAAATCAAGTTTCAAGGTAGAATTAAGGATACCTAATGATACTGCTGGTAAAGGAGGCTCTTCATGAAGTCGGTGAGTTGTGACTTATAGGAGGTTCCTACAATTTGTTCATAATCTTTCCACCATTGCATGAAGCTGCTTCCTCCCAAGAAAATCTCTGGAGATACTGCATACTCCTTGATCTGCTCCATTACATACTCTTCAAACCTAATCAGCTTCTTTCTTGTTGATTCTTCCTCCTGACCATTCCTAAGCAACTCGCATTGGATTAAAGCCTCTTCAACATGTGCCCAAAAGCAAGAATCCTCCGTTAGGCTGGCGGACACATTGTGTTTCCTCGTGATAACTTGACTGCTCAATGGTTTTCCTGCTTCTTCTAGCCATTTCTCCAACTTTATGTAATGCTGAGATCTTCCATTAGCTTTGTAGTCCTCACCATTCTCTTTGTAGTAGTCAGCAATGTCAAGAGGTTCAACCATCCTTCGATAATTTGTGCCAGCATATAGCCACCGGGTTCTGAAGGATGCCTCTTCTTTCTGGGGCATTCTCTCCACTTCAGCAACCATTTCTTTCCAGTAATTGGTCAGGGATTTCTTAAATGTAACAACGTGCATATCCTTTTTTAATCCTCTGTTCTTGTAACTGTCATAGTAGCCCTTGTCTTCAGACTTGGAAACCTTCTTGTACCATTCAAGCTTGGCCATATCTTCCTTCCTTTTGTTCAGTTTCTTGAAGGGATTAAACACCATCTTCCTTTTTAAAACAAGAGCCTTTTCACATTTTTCCAGTTTTGCAATCAGTAGATTGCTGGCACCGCTTTGCTGCCACCAAGAAGGCAGCCATAAATTAGACATGTGGAGAACTTCAAAACACATGCCAAACCACAATAAAAGGAAGGTTCCATCACTAACAAAACAGTTTCACATGTATTTTTTTCTTTTTCTTTTTCTTTTTTTAAATTTTGTTCACAGGTTTTTCCACTCCCCTCTCTTTTTTCAAAATCTGATTATGATTGGCATGAAAGAAAAGTAATTTTCATTAGAAACTAAATTCAGAGGTTTGAAACTAAATTGGGCTACCTGTCTTCTGTTAAGTCCAATGGCTTGCAGTTGCAAAACTATCCCCGCCTGAAGTGGACACTCAATCATTTCACTGAGCTGTGAGATTCCCTTGAAGCGTACAGTAGACATGAGACGCTTCACAACAGCCCCATAATCAATCATGTGCCATTGTTCATTAGGGGGTTTGTTTCTAGCTATTTCTAAATCCATTGCCACCAATACTTCAGACACTGCTTCAGGGTCCTCAAGAGAAGAGCACCCATATTCAGAACATAAGAGAAATATACCAAAAGGCTTGTAAATGCCAGTTTGGGAATCAATTTCCATGGCATTAGGATTGTAGGGTGAAATGAAAAGTCTTGGTACCAAGTCTTGGCTTGCAGCAACATGGAGAAAGTCAGAATTCCACATCAAGTTCTGTGATATGGCTTGTTGTAAGCCTTTGTCACCAATAAGGGGTGCACCAAAAGTAATGCAGAGAGGGCGTTTGGTGCCTGGTCGATTGATGCTTTCTAGCAGCCATAAAGTGAAGAGAGAAGCAACAGATCCTCCCAGACAGTGTCCAGTAACAATCATCGAAATTGAATTGCCTAGCTGCAGTAAGACAGATTTTCACGAAACTTCATCCAAGGTACTTTTCTGTGCCGCAATATGATCCTTCACTACTATCACTAAAATTTTTCTCTTTCTAAAGGTCAGTTTGGGAATAAGATATTGTGGCTTTTAATCTACGACTATTATAGAATGAAATTAACAATTGTCTTGTATAAGTGAGTGAGTAGTTGGTAAGAATTAGCCGCCAAGTAAAAGCAGGTGTTTATCAAACACTTCAACTTCAAGCAAAACACAACACAAAAAATTCTCTCTAAGCCTTTTAGTTCGAGTTCAACTGCAGTATCCAAATTCGGTATAAAGATAATAGTATCTTTTGTTAGAACAAGAATGAGCAAAATGCTTGTTCAAATACAGCCTAATGTCAACATTAGCCATTTCCAGTCATTCAATCTAATTTTTTTCCCAGGAATTAAGTTCTATCCCATTTTGGAAAAGTAAAAGAATGGTAAAAAACTTAAGCGTTCAAGAAAAAGACAGAGAGGTACCCGATCTTTGAAGCTAGAAAGCTGATCAAGGATAGAGTCAAAAAGGGTCACCGCAGCTTTGCTAATGGAGAAAGATGAATTAATTTCGGTGCGTAAGAAGTGGAAGAAAGGAAGAGATGATGATGGAACCAACTCTTCCTCTTCAAGAAGCTGTTTTGTGCAGTTGGGTGAAACGACAAAAGCTACGATGATACAATTGGATTGTGGCTGTTGATAAACTTTCCATCTGATTTCCTCACTCTGGTTCAATTCTGTATAAAGCTCTGAAATTTTATCCCATGAAAGTTTCAAAAGACCAGAACTCACCACCAAATTTGCTAACTCTATTCCACTGCTGAATCTGCAACCAAGAACAAAATAAACAAACAAAAGAAAGATTAAACAAATGATTTTTTTTCCCTCTTCCGAGTAGTCCAGGTTGGGTTTTCGTATCAAGTATTTGCTAAAGTGACAAAACAAGAAGAGAATGTAAGTTTCTACTTACAGCGAAAATTGGTTCATCTTCTCCGATATTTTTCCACTTTGCTTTGAAACGCAGCAACGAGATGTTAGAATACGTAAAGAATCAACCTTCCATTTGTAGAAAGAATGGTGACAATTTCACAGCAAAGTCAATGGGCCAATAGACTTCTTTCGTTGGATTGTCAAGGAAACTTCTCAGTGATTGCCCTGCGGGTACCATTCCTGGAGTAAAATAAAAATCTTATAATTTATAAAAATAATCTGGACCTTGATGTTGATGGGTCTGTGCGATGAATGAGAATGACTAGAAGTGGAAGGAAATACAAGACTCGGCAAATTCATTTTTGCCTTCTTGCCCAATCATTCTCGTAAGGGCATTTTAACTACGGATCAATTAATGTTATTTTATTTCCTTTCACAAAAAGTAAAAAAAAAAAAAAAAAAATATATATATATATATATATATATATATATATATATATATATATATAAAAGAGATGCTATTTTATTCATTTTGAAGTAACTGGACTGTGCTAGCACTAGCACGCAGGTTGAGTAAATAGACCTCACCAAAATCTAAATTACTGATGGTAAAATTTTATACCGTGTTCTAATAGATTTGATTTAAGTGAATTTCTATAAAATTCTGATAGTAAATATATCAATCAAATTACAAAAAAACCAGATGCAAGATTTTAGATTATGTAAAAAATCAAGCTTTCCTCCTCTTGAAGAAGAAAAATGGGACAATTTCATGGTCAGTCAATGGGGTAATAGACTTCTCTCTTTGTATTATACTGTGAAGGAAAATTCTGAGTTATCATCTTCCTCCTAGACAGTAATTAATAACAAACCAAACCCTTGATATTGATGGGTAGATTGTTATAAATGATACTCCAATTTGTTACAAATATTCCTAGTGGTAGGTGAAAGAAAACTACGAGACTTGCAATTCGTTCGTGTCATTCTGGTAAGATCCTCTTTCCCAAGTGTCAATGGTGTTATTTTCTTCATTTTTAAGCAGCAGGACAGTCCCAAGTGGGACGCAGATAAGAGAATCCAAATGCTAATTAATAGCAGGTTAGTCAATTTCGTTTTGACTGGGTTAATGGAACTGAAGGCCAAAATTGGTTACCTCTTCTGTTTTTCCCCTTTTTTTTTTGTGGGAGTTCCTTTTTGCTTCAGGAGTACTTTATTATAAAACATTGAATCAAATTAATCACAATGAAAAGGGATCTGTGAAAAATATTGGCAAAATTTCACTTATCTAAGAGAGTCCTTACAGATGACAAGCCAAAATTCGGCTGTTCTTCTACGATGAAAGTTTGGAGAATCCCAAAAAGAATCAAAATAAAAAGTATAAAGCTGATCTTAATTCGTGAAAGACAATGGCTATATGAATGCAAATGCTCATCAGAATCTCAATAATTGATTTAACCGTTTAAACTTCTGATGTTAGCTTATTACATTACTTTCCGGGAGGAAGTGCTGGCAGATCTAAAAATTTGGATGTCTTTCGTGTAAATGTTTGTCAAGGCAAAAAGTAATAGCACAAATACAACTTGGGCACTCATGATACCAAAATGGCTGATGCTATTGCCAATTTCCATCCAGCTTCCTTTGTTTCGAACCTGTCTCCCATCAGAACATACAGTAAGTTTCCGAGGGAAAGGAAGTAATAGTTTCATTTTGTATATCAATAAATGAATCAGAGTTAGAAAGTGGATACTGCATAATAATTAGGCAGTGATCGTACCAGGAAGAAGAAGTGGATGGTCATTACATCAGAAAGTAGTATAACAAGAAAATAGCATCCCAACCGTGGGACTCGGAGTAGTTTGGTTATAGCACTGAAAGTGCATCTGCATTGAAGTTTGGAAAAGACAATATGAACTTGTCATCATCTCTAACAGCAGAAGCTAATAAAGGATTGTAAGTTACTTCCTATATCAGAAGATTTTACAAACTTTCTAATATCATGACTTCTAGTTGAATAAACAAATTGATAAATTCCCAAGTTGTGGTAGGTAAGAATGCCACTCAAATAAAAGGTTTTCAAAGTAGTACTATACTTACATAACAAGCAGAAATGGTATGAATAACTTGAAGATAAGCAGAGCTGCCATCAGAAATGGCTGTAATTGAAAGTACATTATGTCAGCTGAATTACAGGTTCAAACAGGAAGCAAAAAAGGATCTTTGTAATGATTCTTTACTTACACTGAAGACAGTGATGAACCGATAGACTGATGAGATCTCAAAACTTGCAATACTTGCAAAATTCCCCGTTCCGAAGAATGCAACATTAAATAAAACCAGCTGAAAAGCGCAAGACACGAGAACAATAAAATTTAGCAGTGTATTCATTCATATAGTAACTTTCTGGGCTCTCATCAGCTTGTAGAAATTGTTGGGTAAAAGTTAATAATCTTTAGTCAAAGTTCATGGAATGGTGAGGACTACATTAGCCGCTGAACACGAAAAAATATGAAGAGAAAAAGCCAAAGCTTATTTTATTTCAACCATCTAAATCTACTACAAATCATATATACCAAAATATGCTACTTCATGCACTTGTCATGGTAGCCTAAAGGAAACCATGCATGGGAAAAGTTCATGATTTGTAGTGAAATAGAAAGAGAAGGGAATAAAAATGGAAAAAAAAGGAATAAAAACTTACAAAAATCAATGGAATTCTCACATCAGACAGCTGCAAATATCTATTGTCATTTTCAAGAATAATGAGTCCCTCCATATTTGTCGAGTATGTTGACAATCTTTTCCCTGTACTCAAGTGCAGAAGTGCATTTTCAAATAGTATCCATGACATAAGTACAAGAGCAAGTGCACTATAGAACACAGCTTCATATCTGCAAAGGTTCAATGGAAAGGGGAAAACCCACAATGTTTATATTAGTACTGCATTCAACTTCAACAGAGAAAAGCACTATGACAACAAGTAGCTTGAACATTTGGTATACCCAATAGATAGAAGAAGGAATGGTGGTGCAAAACCGAGAAATATAGAAGTTAGTCGTGACAAGAGTCCATTTTCGGAAAGTAACGGCATAACCATTGAGAAACCTATCACAAAATAAATACAGTAGGTTTAATATTGAAAAAAATATAGCGTGCCATTGTTAAGTGCTTCAAGGAAGCGGCAATAACAGCATTGAGAATTACAAGATACTAAATTCATATCCAATAAGCCTGTAGAAATAAGAACATCAAAAGCTTTACTCTCAGCAGTATGAGAGAGTAAAACTTATGATAAAATGTACTAGTCCAAAAATATACCAGCAATTGACCAATTTATCAACTGGTGTACGAGAAGCAGTTCTTGCTTCTCCGTTCTGTGAGAGGTCGATAGCCATACCATCACCGATGCTAACCCAACCAACAGAGCCTAGTTTCATGGAGAAAATACAATAATTATAATTTTTTATTTTTGAATTTCTAATAGCAATGATATACTCATGTTGTGCACCTGTATGTGAAAGAGCATGGGAAACCTGGCTTTCCCCATTCCAAGATTACAGATACTTAGCCAATACTTATTACCAGCAGCATGCATATCTAGCCATCTTGCAACTGCTCCAATTATGATAATCATTGCCCCACTTGCAACTCTGCACAGTTTTTAACCATAATCATGAGCCAACCAAACATGACTGTGAAACAGAGGTAATCAATATCATAGTTTGAATTTTCTTAAGAATTTTTGGATTTCAGTAAATCACAATAAATTCTCTAGAAAGGTAAGGAAGAAATCAGACCTCAACTGTACATTATTATATACAATACCCAACATGACCATGTCATGTCTAAATCACTAAGACTTGAAACTCTACAAAAGAAAATATTCAAGGGCAAGAAATTTACACTAATTGATTATTGTCAGGAATCTCTGCTGGCATCAGAGTGAATACAGACAAAAACCAGCAAGCAATCAAAACAAAAATTGGTATCCCAGATCTCCATGGAACAGTTTTAAATAGAAATAAAGAAGCTATGACCCCCGCACTTAGAAAACACCAAGTGTACAGCTCTCTCTTAGTGAAGCTATTCACCTGCAGAAAGGTAAAATAACATCATTCAATAAGCTAAACAGCCACTTTAACATGGGTAATGGTAGGAAAATTAGTGAGGTGTGTTTGATGTCCATACCAGGAGTTCAAGAATCAATATTGACACAGCAGAAATGATGAGAAGTTTGACAATATAACTAAATTTTCTCGAACAAATGTGTCTCCACAATGCTAGTACAAATTGATATTCACTTAGTATTTGCGTCCAGAGAAACACGGTCATTGCAATGTAGGCATGGTAAAGTGGAGGAGAGTGCTCCAGAATAAATTTTATAGAAACTACTCCCATCAACAGACATCCGGATAGGTATACCTGCCACAGAGAACGACATACAAGAGATATATATAACGTAATTGAAATATAGAGTGATTAACAGTGCTGAAATTTAAACGCTAATCCACAAAAAACATTCTCACTGCTTCACAACTTCAAGATTCAATTCATCATTATTATTGCTTGACAACTTCTGAAATTTATTTAGGGCTCAGACCTTACGTATTTACCCAGAACTTCTTTATACTTTTTGTTCCCTTTCATTTCTATTGAATAATTGAAAGTAAAACTTAGAAGAGGTCAGGATGATTTAGGTGTTACTTTTCTGGTATTGTTTCCCTGGTGGAATGCTGGCCCCTGTAATATATCTCTCGATAATGAAGTATAAGATCGCAGCACATGGAGAAGAAGACTGATCATCCAACCAATATACCCAAGAGTAATAACTGACATCAGCATCAACCAGTCGTATGTTTGAAAATAATGAAGTCCTTGCAGTGCCAGGCTTCTCAAATTTTTTGAAAGCTTCATTGCCATTTCATAGTCTCTAAGAGATATTAGACCCTCAATCCGGTCCAATATAGAAGAGTAATGAACTAGCGGCTTAAAAGGCTTGAAATAAAATGAGTTTGTCTGCTTTATATCTGAGTTTGTCAAGAAAATCATTAGCAATAGCCAATTGAATTAACTCTGTCTATTCCCTATCACATATCTCCACAAATATCAAAGGAGATATCATTGAAAAACTTTGCAAAAGCTAGATAAATCAAAGTTAAAAGTGAATAAGAAATAAAACAAGAAAAATATGACATATTGATCAAAATAAGAAAGCACAAGCAGCAGCTCATTATGGCTCAATTTAAAATTGAATCTTTGTAAAATCTGTGCATGTTTCAGTCCATATAACAGAAAAGTACACTGATATAAGAAAAGGATACGTGATTTCCGAAGAAACTGATTGAGAATTTGCTTTGTATTGGCTAGCAAAGCTTCAGCATTTTCTGCCTGGGCATTGAAGTAGAAAATGAAATCTGTCACTTCTCTATTGGGTGATATGATCCTCCACATTACAAAATTATAATTTTAGGAAGAAAAATACATTTCCCCGCTGAAAACACTTGCTTATGACAGTTGTGCAATAGTCTTATTTATGGAACTGACCTCATTCATGTTAATGTATTCAAGTGGAAGATTTCCAACAGAGTTCACAGGACATGGCAGACCAAGAAGAGTTGACTGCCACAAAAGTCAATCAGCAGATCAGATCAACAAAAACTGTGGGTACATCAAACTAAGTAATTAGGATAAGATCCAGAACATCAAAGACAAAAGTTAAGTACAACCATGAGTGGTGCGATATCAGCTTGATTGACATCTACCCTTTCAATGCCATTAAGGCCCCATTCACTAGGGGTTGGCATGTCATGTGCATGTTCATCAATGAAAAGAAAACCACAATCAGAATGATTCGTTTCAGAGATTGGCTTAGGATGTTGAACGCCAGCTCCCCAAACAACAAGGGGGGTGTCAGTGTTTGTAGGATGCCCATCTCCATGACTACCTGTCAGTGAAAAAGTAATTATATCAGCAGCATTTTTATTTATTTTTTTAATATATTGGGGGCTCGAAGGGGAAACAGAAAGATATGTTATTACCATTAAATTAACCAATTTTACAGTTGAGATGAGCAAGCTACACTCCAACAACCCAAAGAAACAATAAATCAGGTAGCAACTCATGAGACAACCTTTAATTTCTAAATCAACGAAATCGCAATTTTTATTGGTGAAAATTGCATATCTTGAGATCAACTTGAAACCAAAGCCCACCGAAGAAAAAAAGAAAAAAGAAAAGAAAAACATGACCATGTGTTATATGCATCAATCAGTCAAATATCCACTCAGCAAATGTGTCTAACAGATTAAATCGGCTACAGAACCTAACATAAAGAAAAGACATGAAATGTTAGTGTTAAACCTATTGCTATATAAGACATGATTCACATCAAATTTATAATAATCAGAGATGCAACTAAATGGGAGGCAAAGAGTCTTTGGCCAGCTATTAGAGTTACTATCATCTGGGCTTTGCCCAGAGAGAAAAGCAATCATAGGTTTAACTGGAATGAAATAAGCAATAAAGTCCTAAGGAAATTAATTAAATATAAAAGTATTCTGACCTTTGTCACTCATCCCATGATCAGCTGTGAAAATGTATGCTGTGCGATTGTCCTTGAAATAATCTTCCAGGAGAAAATACATACGCTTGGCAATATGGTCGACAACCTTCACATTATTGAGATAGATGGATGAGAAGGGCCGATGTGCATGTCCATTTGAATCACAACCAAGTAGATGTAGAAATATAACAAGCTTATCCTGCAGCAGTAACTTCCTCAATTTTGGATCTTCATTGGACCTATTAAGAAGGCTCTGAAATTGATCAAAAGACCACTCATCCAAAAATGACGCATCTGCAGTAACACTATCAAGTTCATAAAGCATTGAACAGAGGTGAGAACTATAGAAGCTAATATATTACTAGATGAAAAATTTCGACCTATAATTTCATTGGTAGTCGGTTTTCTCACACAATTCAGTTTCCAACAAGATTATTATAGACCGCCACTTGACTGGCAATGTGAACCAAAATAAAATTCACATTTTCAAGTTGACTTGCAACATGCAATGTTATTGGACAATTTTACCATCAAGACCACCAAGAAAGCATAATTTAGAAGAAAAGAGAAGTTTAATGCAAAGGAAGTTCAATAGAGCCAAACATGAATGAAGGTAAATCTTCCATAGTTAGCACTTAGGAGTTACTAGGTAGTGTAAGTATATATAAAACATATGCATTGACACACCAAGAAAAACAAAGGGAAAACTGGGAAAACTGAAACAGCACATGTAGTTGCGATATTCTAGTTCATAAAATATTCCTAAGTTCTTTCTGCTTCGACTTTTCAATTAATAACTTTTAAGTACACCAACAAAATATATGTTTCTAAAACAAAACAATTTTTGCTAATAGATTGTGATCAAACGAACCGGTTGCAAAATCTTCAAAGTCATGAGGATAACTGTTCCAGGTGCTGTGTGGCAAGGCTCCACAAAATATTGGTACTATATCTGGGCTACCAAAAGATATTGTATGTCGGCTTTGGTTGAAAACTGAATCAAATTCAACTGGATTAGCTTTCCATCCTGCAAAATGCAATAAAACATCTTTAGCAGACATAGGAAATGATTGCAACTAACAAACTTTACAGGCAATACAATTGGCTAAAAAGAAACATGAGATCCTGACCCTTTGTAACTGCACTAGGATCCTCATAAAAACCAGCAATTATTGCAACATGTCCTGGCCTTGACTCAGTTGGAGGCCGAGCATGAGACACTCCCCAACAACCTTGGTTTTGAATCACACTTCTTAAAAACGGTGCTCTATAATTTCCTTCTGAGTCCGGCTCATAAAATTTATCAGCTCGTAAACCATCCGCTGCATTAACATTTTCAACAAAAATTTAAAAAAATATAAAAGAATACAAATTGAGTCATTAAAAGTGATAACAAAAACAAATTTTGAACAAGATCCTGCAGTAATTTCTTCATTCTGTAATAACGGAAATTTTCTAAATGAACACCAACCATAAAGTCTAACTAAGAATTTGGTTCAGTATCAATTTCATCCCATGGACCAAAAGCAAAAACTATATTTGTAAACAATCTCAACACTCATCACTACTTTCTCAAGCTTAATATGGAAATATAAGAGAAACAAGTCAAAACAACCTCTTTTTAACCCTACAAACCAAAAACTAGAATGAGTCCATTCCTCTTGAAATGATAATAACCAACCCCAAAACCTCAAATTATGAATTAAGAACTTATATGATGCATCTCATGCAAGCTTAACTCGAATGGTTGATCACAAACAGAGAAAAATAACCAGCTCATTTGAGTTTAAAGTCATTCAGGTATCCGATTTCTGAAAGCACCACAGCTAGAGGTTCAAGAAACGCCCACTTTTACTCGGCAGCTGATATTTAACTAACCACCCACCTGGATTACTTGAAAGCTAGTGATTCCATTTCAAAACGGCTGCACCGCATACACTATTTGACACACATTCAACTTTTGCATTGAGACATTTTAACAAACTGTTATTTATTTATTTATTTATTATTATTTTTTTTTTTGGGGTTTTGCGTTTCAAAGATTGAGGCAGTACCCACGAAAAGGACAAGGCGTTTGGCGGGAGCATCGAAGCGAGGGGTGACCGGATCCATGCCGTGAACGATAGGAGTCTTGAAATAAATATCGAATATGCTTAGCATGTACACTGCATGAAGGATCACCCCAAGAACCACCAGCCACATCTCCTGCGTCTTCAGCCATTTTTTTCCACGGCTCGTTGCTTTTTCTCTTCTCTTTCCCAAGATCCCGTCGATGCCCATTTGTTTTCTTCCCCTTTTTGTTTTTGATCTCGAGCTACAACTACCCTGTTTGTTTTGTTTTTGTTTTTGTTGAACTTGAGCCCAGTCGAGTACTTTTCTGAGTTTTGAGTGCGGGCAAAAAATGCACTACACAGAAATTTCTAAATGCACCCCTTATATTTTCAATATTTACTTTTCAAGACAATTTTCTTGGAGACAAGTAGTCATGCAGGTTTTTTTTTTTTTTAAATAATTTTGCTCATTGCTTAATGCTTATAGCTTATGAAATTAATAAGAAGTTCACTACAGAACAGAACCAGTTTATTTATCAAACTTATTGCATTCTTACGGCTAGCATATAGTTTTCAATTGATCATTTCAAGGACACACTTCAGTAATGTCATGTTTGTTTAAACTGTAAACATTGTCAATGCTTTACGACTCTGGAGTCTGGAGTTGGTTGTGTTTCTGCTTCTGCGTTTTCGTCTGCTTTCTAGTCTGGTTCTAACAGATTTTGTTAGCTTGACTTTCCTAGGAGTTAGGAGCAGATCATGATCTCTTAACAAGACGAAGCGTCGTTTATAAGAACGACATGACATTGGACACCATAACCAAAATCCGACGTGGCGTTTACTGGTTTCGAACAAGCGACCAGTGTTAAGTTTTCAATCGGGAGTAAGAGCTCGTCGAGGTGTCAATCATAAACTATTCAAACAACGACATGACATCCTTATCCGTAACAAACATCCGACATCAAGTTTACTAGATTTGAACAAACGACAGCTAGCACAAAACCGAGGAGGCGTCGCCGCGTCGCTAATAACTTTTTAAGACAATGACATGACAGCTACTTATTTCGCATACAACCGACATAACGTTTATAATTTTTGGACAATCGACCAGGGTATGTTTAAGAAAGCTTAAAAGCTAGCAGTATGCCGCAAGCAGAAGCAGCTGCTGTTGTACATAAGCTGACAGCTAAATTGAAAAATACATCTACATAGAAGCTGATCTTGGTTCTATTTATTTACTGTTGTAGCTTCACTAAATCACTTATAAAAGCACTTGCAAGTGGCAGAAAATCTTAACTTAACCAACAAGCCACTGCGGGCTGTACTTGCAAAATTAGTATGTCTTTATATTCATGACTCCTTTGCATGTTACAACCATTGGTTAACCACGGGCTATTCTATCGTGCAAAACTTGGGATCTAACTACTTGTTTGGCAACACGCCACTCATCAACCAGAGTACTCTACATGACTTGGGCGGCAAATTCTTTATAATTAGACATGTTATCATCCCTAAGGGACGACAGAAATGGCAAATAAGTCTCCTAAGGGGCCAAAGATATGTTATAATCCAGTATTAAGTCCCCTATCGCAAGTCAATTGATTTGTCAAGGATATGTTTCAGATGAGACTAGATTTCAGTAATAAAACTCGGGACATAAAACAGAACATGCCATGGCTTGAATTCATTCTGAAAAATCTATGGCTTATACGGAAGTAATAGAAAGTCATTACAGAATAGAACCATTTATTATTTCAAACTTATTACATTCTTTAGCTAACAAAAGAGTTGCAGTAGATCTTTTGAAGGACACTTCACTGATTACGCCTGCTCAGCTTCTTCTTCTTCTTCTTCTCCAGCAGTCTCTTCTTCAGCTAAATCTGCATCCGCTGCGTCTTCCTCTGCTAAATCTGCATCTGCTAAATCGGCATCTGCTACATCATCTGCTAAATCTGCAGGCATCTCTTCATCTATTGCTTTCTTCGGTGGTGGAGGCCTTTTTGGCTTTTTAGGGGCAGGCTTCACCGGTGGAGATTTCCCTGGCTTCTTTTTCGGTGGGATTTTCTTTCCTGCTTTGGGTGGCTTCCCTTTCCCTCCTTTAGGAGGCTTTTTACCTCCTTTTCCTCCTGGTTTTTTGCCTCCCTTTCCTCCTGGTTTTTTGCCTCCTTTCCCTCCTGGTTTTTTCGGTCCTTGTTTCTTGCCTGCGCCCTTCTTAGGAGGTTTGTTTTTTACTCCTCCTTTTTTAACTGGTTTTTTCTGTTTCTGCACAAATTTGCAAGAAGACACTTTTATCAGCTTGTAAAATCAAAATGGAATCAGTCGAGCTACTACCAGTAAACTAGCAACTGCTTTTTTTAGAGCTAACTGGCTCATATCCCCCGGCATAAATCCAAGCATCTTAAAATTCTAAATTCAATAATAACGGCGTTCGTGAATTTTAATGAAAAATTTATCAAGTGTCTAGTGTCACGCTCCGCATGTAGGTGCCAAAAGCATATCCCCGTATTTCTTCTAGAGAATCTCTCAATTCTTTGAGAGCAACTAGAAAGAGATTCACCGTCCAGACTTTTGCTCAAGGCCACACCCTCCTTTGGAGGGCGTGACACTAGTGATACCATATATGAAAAATGTGGAATATATTTAACATCAATGAGCAAAACAAAAGAACTAAGATGTAGGCATTGATGATACATTACATTTTGCAGGAAAAGTACTCTGGCCTCAGCAGCTCCTCCTGGCTCCCCTTCTGCTGATAGAAACAGTGGAGATGGCTTGTTGGGTGATGGAGGACCCTCGGATTTAGGTGGTGGCTTCATTGGAATCAAAGGAGGAGATCTCACTCCACTTATGACTGCTTTGGAGGAAGTATTCTACATAAAAATTCGAAGTGTGAAATTTTTATCAGATTGTAGACTTGATTAGAATTCATATAGCTGCTGCAAATGTACTAGTAAACAAATGTGATGTACAGACAAGGAAATGCAGGATAAGGGTGTTCAGTTAATCCATTTATCGACTATAAACCATGCAGTAAAATTAAAGGGGAAAAAAATGTTTTAGGTGCTTGAGTTGAACACAATGAATTTAGTGCCACCATATTTGATATCAGTACTAATTACCAGCTTCACTCCATTTACATACTCATTGGATGAGACCTACAAAAAGAACAAAGACACTACATTATTCAAACATCATTGGTCAAGGTAGAGTACCGGAATAACTAAGCAAGAGAACTGAGATATAAACATTGTATAAACATTACGTTGGGGAGCAAAGGATTTGTCTCCTTATCTGTTGAAACCTACAAGATAAGCAAATCCACCCACTTATTCATATTTCAAACAAAACGAAAGTTTAGGCTTTTCTTGTGTGTGATTTAATAGATGAGAGACATAGAGCCTTACCGCTGTTGTGAGTAAGAGAAAAGCAGCTGATAAAAACAACACAGCTTTGAAAGCCATTTTGAGGTCCCACCAACGGGGATGATGATACTGCAAGCAGAAGCAGCTACTGGTTTATATAGAGCTGAAGTGAAAAGAGATTCTGTTACTTGGTAGCTGATTTTCTTTCCATAGATGTAACAATTCCAGTTTCAGCTGATGACCTAACACGGATGTTAAAAAAAGAAGTACACAATTTATTAACCACATAATGCTTGTCTTTCAAATTCTTGAACCTAAAGACATTCGAAGCTGGTTGATTCGTTTTTCACCAAATTGCTTGGAAACATTGCCATTCAACAAAGCAGATCACTCCACATGAATTGGAGTGGGGAGCATGTGGCCTGTTCTATGGTGCCATGCCTTAGGTAATGTTTATTGGATGGCTGAGCTCACTTACAATTACATAATTACCATCATTATTATTATTTTGTGACGTGCCATCAAATGTTTACATAGAATTATAGAACTTCCTCATCACTCCCCTGAAGGATAATTTCCTCTTTTTTTCTTAAAATGCTTTTCAATGAAAATGCACTCGGAGGCGATTGAGATTTCTCTAACGTGTATATATAAAAGCTACAAACCTACAATCGAATCCATAAATTTTCTTTCATCCTATGTGATTACTGTGATTATTCAATATATTAACTAGAAGTCCATGGTCATAAAATTTTCATTTTATGGAACCCCTTTTCATTTTTGCTACTTTCCATTGTTCAGTTTGTTTGAACACCAAGACTTTCACCTTTCTCGGTTGCCTTATTGGTGAAAGTTCCAAGTGCATTGAGAAGTCACCTTGCCCCTTTGAAATAATGAATCATCTGTGAATTCACAATGCCGCCCTGAAATCATGACCCATTTGTGAAGCTATAAAAGCCATTTACAGGACGACATGGTTATAAAGAAACTGCGTTAAAGAGCACTGATTTGTCTGGGAAAGATGAACAAAGTCCAGACTTGTTCCATAATCTTGAGAAAAATGCAGAAAGCGCATAAGAGATACTTCATGTCATTGGGGTCAAAGACGAAGAAATGAAAAATGAAGAAAGTACCATATATCCCGGATTCTTATAGGGTTTCCAAGCTACATATTCAGAATGGATTGCCTCCCTAACTGAGGCTCCTTCCAAATTATAATAATAATAATAATAATAATATTTGTTGGTAATTTGTGTCTAGACATACGTAACTACTTCCACTAAACAGGTTTAATATTCGCAATTATCATTTAAATGGCGTTTAATTCACAAATCACAACTGCTAAGAAATAAAACCATTTAGTCTCTAGTATAAGAGGATGGATGAGTGGCAAATATAAGTTAAACAAGTAAAAAAATGAGTGTTCATCAAATAATAAGGATACCTTAAGACTATATCTATGAATCTACAATGAGTCAAAACATTTCACTTGCAATGAAACTGAAAATATACTACTTTATAATGTCTAGGATTAACAAGGGAAAT
Source organism: Citrus sinensis (assembly GCF_022201045.2). Lineage (NCBI taxonomy): Eukaryota > Viridiplantae > Streptophyta > Magnoliopsida > Sapindales > Rutaceae > Citrus > Citrus sinensis. Next base: position 24,811,997 of record NC_068561.1, read on the forward strand.
TTCAGCAGAAACTAACAGAAGTAGATCAGCCATGGCTTAACACACTACATGCACAATCTTGCAGTGACACAGAAAGTCACTAGAAAACCATTTACTCTTTAACACTTATTGCAGGTCAACTTAAGCTAACATAAAATTTCAACAGATGCTAATATTTATAACTTAAGGGCACTTGGGTTTATTGCCCCGAGTAGTCATATCAGTGTAGCACTTGCCACACTTCTCTCTGTTGCCATAAGTTCCTGGTGGAACACATTTGCACCTAACACAGCATGTAGTGCAAGCTCTTCCACAAACGTTTGGCCTTGAGTGTGCCTTGCATCTTGCTGCACATAGTGGGATGCAATCTGAAAAGAACAGGTACAAAAGTACTGTCAAAAGATGAACCAAAACGTTTTAAAATAAAAATGAAACTTTTGTTAATTTTTAAATGATACCTTTGTTTGACCTCACAATAGGCATTGGTGGAGATGCCGGAGAGGGAACTTGGGGGGCAGGAGCTGTTTTAGGTGGGGTCACTGGTGGGGGAGTGGTTGTGGGTGGCTTCACTGGTGGTGGATAAGTGGTGGGTGGCCTCACTACTGGTGGTGGAGTGATTGGCTTAACTGGAGCCTTAGTAGGAGCTGGTGCAGGTACTGGGGTTTTGGGGTAAGTAGTATCCTGTACCAAATTGCAAAGAACCAAATGTTTACCATCTTTGTATACAATAATAAAACCCAACTATCGCAAGTAAAACCTTAATGTCGGGAAAACACGTTAGCTACGAGTAAAAATGCAAGCAATCTCAAACATAGCTGATATCAAAGATCATATTTACTGCTAAAGATCAAGCATAAAATAAACTGAAATTTCAAAAATTAGTGTCTAGGAGTTTTGCCTGAATCTAAATATAAAAAAAAAAAAACTTTAAAGAAACCATTTTGTACTACAAAGCATGTTGTGACAGAGATTCAATTTTTGTGTACAAAAACTGAACAGTCTAAACTATTTTCATTTTGTTTGTCCCACAATAATAAAATACCTTTTCTAGCAGATATTCCTCCTCATTGTTGGATAAAACCTACAAAAAGAAAATATTAAAACATAAACCCAGAGAGAAGTTTGAGTACTTAGCTTATGTACAAATGTTAAGAGAAGGGACAGGGAGCCTTACACTTGTAGAGACTAAAAGCAAAGTGGCCAACAGAAGCGGAGCAGCTCTGAAAGCCATTGGAAGACAGAACCCAGCCGAAAGGAACCAAGAAGAAAGTTTGAGAAGCTAGCTAGTCCCTGGTTGGTGCCCAAGCATTCCAAGCAGGCGCAGCTTGTCATTATATACAGAGGTGAGGAGGTGAAAATGTGATTTTTTTAATTTCCCAGTTGGTAGTATTGCTTTTGCTTCAATAAATGTACGATGCCAGCTCCCACCAGATCACTGAGACCATCACTTATGGCTAGCAGCTCAAGGCCTGAGACTTTTGTCTGCTAAATTAGTAATATCTATTATTCTATTACTAGTACTCGTAACATGATATTAATATTTTATGAACGGGCACCCCAGGCCTCTGTCTTTCAATACTTGGACAGGCCATGTCTTTTTTTTTGTTGTGTCCGTGAGCAATACTCTCGTGGTATTTATGATCCTATAATTATTAAGAATAATTTACATCAAATTTTTTATAGTACCGTAAATTATTTTTTTTTAATATTCGAAGGACGTTATTATTTAAATTTTAATTTTTTTTAATATTTAAAAAATATTATTCTCTAATATTTGAGAAACATTACCGATTGATTTCACTCGACCTTTAAAAAAATAATTAATTAAACTTTCACAATATATCTATGAGGATTTAGGAAAAATGGCCCTAACCAGTGGGCCAAACTTTAATGGTTAGACAGGCTGTATATTTGTTCCATAAATTACTTGTGTTATAGTTGATATTGGTTAGGTGAGTAGAAAAAGTCATGGTAGGGTATTTTAAAAAAGGATCTCCCTGAGTTTGGATTTGCTTTTAACTAATTCAGATGGTTATTATTTTTTCATAAATTTAAGTTCATCAGTTAATCGTGCAGCTATAAAACGTAACTTAACGCTTACCTTTTTTTTAAAAAAAAAAAGGTTCAATTGGGTTAGTGCAAAGATTAGACTTATGATGAAAGAAATTTCTTAAATAAAAATAGATTTCTATTAAATTTGAGGATCCACCTATGTTGCAACAGTTGTAACATACCACACGTTTTGTCTCCATTCTAAACTACCGTTAGATATAAATTAAATGAATCTAAAGGTTGAAATTAAATGGTTGATAAATGAGGAATAAACCGGGAACCGTTGATGCCGGTTGTACAAAATTCATCTGATGAAATTAATTATGTCTTATGTTTGAAAAATATAAATTAGGGTTTGATGATCGTGGTTGAGAATCAATTTGGAGACACCTAAATCGAACGAAATTTGTCGCAATTTCTTAGGGAAATTTTTTTGATTATTTATGTATGTTGCATGTTTGGGCTGGGGTTGTAAGGCAGATCAATTAAATGGTGAATTTGTTTGTGCAGTAGGTGTAATTGATTTCATTTGACAAATACTGTGGAGGCACCAAAATCGGAAGAAGATGATCGCAATATTCTTCAGGTAGAATATTTGGATTATTCACCTATGCTGCAACTCGGGCTATGTTGACCGAATGAATTCGATGGCAATTTTGTTACTGTAGCTGGCATAAGTGATTTCAAATTAAAGAATAATCTGGAGATACTGAGATTGAAAGAAGATGATCCCAAATTGTTGGAATTCGATGGTTAGTACATGAACATCGCCCTGAGGGGAATGATTTCGATTGAGAATTTGTTACTGTAGCCGACAACTGCAACCCAAACTGAGTGATGCAGAAAGTTTAGGAACTACTGAACTAGTCATATCTGAAACCAGAGTGAATATTGCATATGCTTGGTATGTTTTTGTGCCGTTCGAAGCAGCCGCGGTGGTTAATTCCTAACAAAAAATGGTTGATGTTTTTGAAAGAGTATGACGGTAGAAATTAGCTTGGGAGGTTGGTCATGTATATTTATTGGAATCAGGGAAGATGATAATGTTATCACATGGAATCATTGTTTAATTTGTTGGAAGAAGAGGTATATTGAAGTCATGTATCCTAAACTTGCACCATCACCCAAGATCTTTTCCAGTTGGTTGCCAGAGTCATGTATCCGCCTTCGATTTTACCGACTGGAATTTTTGACTTTATGGGAGACACTTAAAATTGAAACTTGACGATAGCTGTTTCTACGGGAAATTGATCGTAATTTCTGGGCGTTGAAAATATTTTGATGATCTAAAATTCTGGGGAGTGAAAAAATTTTCGACGACGGACTCTCAAAACAAAGTCAAAACCAGTATTATTCCTGGACCCTTGTTCAACATATTTTTATTTAACAATTTTTTTATAATTTCTTTCAACAACCGGCCATTGACCTTTACCTACTTTTTAATTTCAACCGTTAGATTCATTTAGTTTATATCCAACGGTATTTTAGAATAGAGACAAAAAGTGTGGTATGTTGCAACTGTTGCAACATAGGTGGATCCTAAATTTGAACGTAAAAGTAGTCTAGAATGAATCGAGACATCTTAAATATGACTTAAAATAAGTCCAAAAAGTGATGTATTTTCACCACCTTTTTTTTTTATCACCATTGTGTTTCACATATCAATTTTCAACCAAAAAAAATTTAAAAAATTGGAACGATAATTTGAAAAATATAACAAAAAGTTTTGGTTTAATATCCTTAACATTTGTAATACACATGGGTCTCACTCAGTTTGTATCATTTGCATTGACCAGCAAGAGAACTCAAAATGAATCAAAGACCGAGGGCATGTGGCTTGTATCCCCATTATTGATAAAACCAAAACATCATGATTGTGAGGTAATTTCGTGTCACTCTGTTACAATAGAAGTAAAATTCCCTTGAATAGTTTCATAGCGGATACCTGATCTTATGTATAATCATAAGATTTATTTAGATGTAGCTTGAACCTGACCAATGCCAACTGTCTGGGAAGCTTACCTGCTATGTTAATTACAAATTAAGAGTACAGTATTTGGGTTCCTTTGACAACACATTTTGATTCAGCTTAATCAGAACTGTTTTAAAATGATACAAACCTGCAGAAGCCAGAAAGACTAGCATTGCTACAACTGGCTTTGAGTGCTCAGTCGTCAATAGTCAGTACTCGCCCCGCATCTTTAAATATTCAGCGGTGGCAGTGGGATATCTGCCTGCTATATACATGTGATGTCACATGCTACTAACACTAGTCAAAATCATTAGAGAGTAATGTTTAAGTTAAAGATGACCTCGTGTACTAGATGCTGCAATAGATACACATGAACTGCTGCATTTCAATAACATCAGTTGAAGATCCCAATAACACTACCCCCAGGCCCAGGCCCCAGCTCCAAACCCAAAGAGATAGATCATCCAAATGGTTGAAGTTTTACCCCATATTCAAACTTCAGATAAAAGACAAGCACATCTTACAAATTACACCAAGGGTTCTCGAAAACTATCCAGATTTATCTGATTTTTCTTTTTCAGGACAGCTGAGAGATGTTGATTCTTTTTCTTCAATGCTGGGAAACAGACAATTGCATTGCAACAAGGAATTGTACTGTGCCCTGCCCCTTCGGTTGGATGTAAAAGGAATCCTATTGCTCTCTTTAGACAAAAGTGTCTGTCATCTCAATCTTTCTCTCGAGATTTGAGTCATTTTAAACATTAGCAGTTTGCAACCCCAAATGTGTAAATTTGAAACAAAAAAATCTATGAAATCTCAGTTGGCCGTGGGCCCTCGGCCTGATGCTTTGCATGTGAATGCATATTTGGTGACAGGTCAAGAAAAGTATCACCAACTTTGAATGTTTGGATGCGTGTTTTGGTTTATAATATCAATTTCATGCCGGTGTATTCTCTATACAGAACATACGTACAAGAGTTAGATCCAAATTCTTTACTGACCAGAAACAAAGCTACAAGAGAAACCAAAATTCAACTTTTTAAGATAATCTTTGAAGATAAACCAAATTAAAATACTTTTGAACAAAAAAGAAATCACTTTGGAGCTTTCCTAGTACGGGAAATGAAACCTTATTTTGAAGCACAACAAAAAATTCGGAAATATAAAACATAAACATGCTTTTCATCTCCATCTTAACAGCGTTACTGAGTGTATTTGTAAATTCTAGAGACTGTCTGCAATAAGAAATAAATCAATAATATGTCAACACCTGAGTATGCGACCAGCTTAGGCCCACTCATTTAATTGATAATGAGACCACCGAGTACTACAAATTTAAGAGTGGGATTATTGGCACTCCTCAAAATATCTCTTAAAATTCTTTTAGTTATTTTATAATTTTAACCTTTATTAAAATTACATAATAAGATAATCATGAATTTTACAATTCTAAATACCTCTTAACACCCTTTTTTGTTTTTATTTTACTTTTTTAACATTTTCGAGTTTACTCCAACTGCAAACTAATTTATAAATTATGATCTACATACTATAAATTTAAGTAATGCTACAAGTGACTGTAAATATTAAAATATCAGCAAAAAAATAAAAAATAAATTGATTAAGAGACAAAATAAATAGTATCTAAAATTGAAATTCAACATTTTTTTTAATACTGAAATTCAGCATTTTAAAAATTAAGAAAGTTACTTTTTAATCTTATTTTCTGGTGAGGAATTATCGGCATCAGCAACTCATTATCAACAAGCTTCAAATAAAAAACCGAGATCCACGAGGAAAATTAAGAAAGAAGACGGTAATTATGAAGCAAAGGACGAGCTGAACGATCATCATAATTATTTTTCCACCGACATATTTTCTAGTGCCTCAATTGTCTTTCTCCACGAAGGCACGCAGTCTTTCGAAGAATCTGTAATCCTGCATTTTCATAAGCTTGTGCTCAACATTTTCATCAGTAAACCAAATTAGCACTTGGCCTTATAATTACACGCATGGTAGCCAAGTGTTTGCGAGGTGTCATTATCAATTACAATGAGTTGTCATGCATTAAAGTGCTGACTAGTGTTTGCGAGGTGTCATTATCAATTACAATGAGTTGTCATGCATTAAAGTGCTGACTATGTGGTATTTCAATGATTTCCCACAATAAGGTAGAAGTTTCGTAGAGTAAGTTTCCTTTTTTCTTTTTTTCTTTTTTTCCTTCTTTCTTTTTCAATAGATGATTAATTGTCTCAAAATCCACAATTAAGGGGTTTATATTAATAAATTTAAATTAAAGATATTTTTGTCATTAAAAAGGTGTTAAAAAATTTTATAATATTTTTAAATATTTTAATGGGGTTAATAAAGAAAAGAGGTGTTAGAGAGATATTTGTAGGGGTGCCAATAGTCTCACTCCAAATTTAATGGTCTGGTACAAGCCCATGAACCAGAATTAATGAAAAACAAATTTTAATGGCCAAATTTGGTGGAACCTTCGAGTTTCAGGGTTTCATGGCCATGGTTGGTGGCTCACCCCTCTACTTTGGTAATGAGAGATTGAGAGCAGACATTGCCCATTCTGGATTAGCTTACTAAGTATGGGCGGAGACCAAGCCAATACTAAGTGAAATCTGCAAAGCAACTTAAAACAATGTAAATATCAACAGATGAAAGAATGGACGTGGCGGTGGAATGTCAAGAACAAAGGCCTAGACGTCATCATAATGTCAATGATGAGGGACTTCTAATGAAATACTACAGTTTCCCTCAAGCAGATGCCCAACTAAAACGGGGATTCCGAGGAAAACGAATGTAAAAGATACTCATTTCAACTTTTTCCCCCCTTTCTCCTCCTTGAACATCAAAACTAAATAAACATACAATATCTAAACAAGAACTTCCTCTTCATCATCAAAACTCAAGTTCAACGTTTGTAACTTGAAGCCTGAACCCTGTATGATCTCAACCAGATTCGCTGCCACTCCTGTAGCTTGCACTGTTGTCTGTTTCTTTAGCTGAACCAAGAGAACAGAACGGTCAGTATGCACATTGTAGGCAGATCACCATGCTCACGGAAGGAGAACTGCAGTATCACAAATATGTCATATCCTGTTATGAACTACAAAAAAACTCAAACGCACCTCAACAGTGGCAATACCCTCAATTACTTGAACCTTTAGATCAGAGATTCCTTCAGTTCCCTGCAAAACAACACATCTAAGCAACCTCCAAGTCCACAAAATAAAATATGAGTCTATGTGAGACAATACTGAGCTTTAACCATAACAATTTTCTCACAAAAGTGAAGGTGCTAACAAGAATATCCTGGCAAGATAAAGTAATTCTAGAACATACAAGCTGACCAGATAACATAGATTCCCTCCACTTATTCATTAGAGTAGGAATTGAGATTTAGTGAAACTATGGGACAAATATCTTTCACTTGTTAAAAATATTCAAAATTCATAGATAATCTCTGCTATAGTTCCTTACAAAGGATTTTGGTTGACCCCAATGTTTCATCCTTTAAACATTTGGCACCAGCACATTTCTAATTTTTTTTTTAAAGCTTTAACTGAATTACACTGTCAGGTATTTGGATCAAACTCTAACAGTTATCTGCTCTCAAAAGAAGAAGAAAAGAATGAAGAATTTCTACCAATGATCCACATTCAACCATTTCATACTAACTGAAAACCAAGTACTAGACAGGAATTTCAGTTTAGTCTGACAGCAAGATGGGTTACTTGTTACTAGTCTCAGTTATGCATTAGATTATTGCTTTACAATTTGTTCAATTAATAAAACTTAAGTTAGCCCGAAGTTCTTTATTACATCTCTCTGCATAAAAGCTCATTCAGCAGTATCAAAATAGACTTCAAAAAGTTAATAAGAACAGCGCAGTTGCTACAAGATAGTAGATTCATCTTACATCCTAAAGTAACGTTGATCTACCTGTAAGGCCTGAGTGACAGCAGGAATAGCTGTCTCATTCATTGCTCCATCAGCCTTCATACAAAAAACAACCAAGCATAAGAAATCTATTAAACAAAAGATAAACACAAACCAAAAGGAAAACAAGCTGACATAACAATATCAGGGCACCTTCAAAACCACATTTGTCAACAAGAAAATTCAAACATGTAAGAAAAGTTCAGGCATATCAATCAATAAACTTTAACTGACACAATTATTAAGTTTGGGCCGCAGGGCAAAGAAAAACCTCAATAAGCATGACAATTATTTAGTCAAAAGCATCAATAACCTTACGATATTGCAACATTACAGCGAATATAAGTTTAAAGATTTTCATTTTGTTATAGCAGGGGAAATACTTCACTTTAAAATGGATTAAAAAGAAAAAAAAATTGGAATAATTTCAGTATTAGTAATCAAACTCCCATAGCAAGAAGATAAGATGTTATTAACAAAAATTTCGGGCACATAATTATAATCATAATTTGCAAGAAAAACAAAAACAAAAACCCCCAACATAAGTACCTGGAAGTACATAGTGAGCTTGTCCGAAGGAGAGACAGGAACTGCAACAGGCTGCTGCTCATCAGCTGCCACTGTTTCTTCTACTGCTTCCGGTTCTTGTTCTGTTATCAAAGTTTCCTCTTCACTTGACCTCAATACTCTCATTCCATTAAAACCCCACTTCTGCTTCTTGTTTTTCAATGCCAGTTTGATCTGAAAATCGAACGTTCTAATGGGAATAGTTAAAGAACAAGAGGGCATTACTTTGCTAGTGTGAAGCTTTGTTCTGTAAGTTGAATAAAGTGTTGAAGATAGTGAAACTGTAGCCATTTTGTGGCAGTGTGTTCTTTGGGGGGCTTCTTTTGTTGTGAGTTTTGAGGGTTGAGAGTTGAGACTCTCCCTTTTAACTTATCAACTGAACAGAAGGCGCTTTGATGATATACTTCTATTCTATCCGATATCGGCGGCACACAGAGAGAGAGAGAGAGAGAGAGAGAGATTGTTTAGTGTGTGATTATTCATACATCTCTTAAGTTTTGATACTGTTGAGAGCCCTCGATTTCTGCTGCTTTTCTTCTTGTGGACCTTTTTTGTGCAGGTCAACATAGTCAACGTCTCACATTGTTTTGATGAAAATCATAGGGAAATTTATTTTTCTAAGAGCAAAAATGTTTTTTTTCATCCTTTTTTAATAGGGAAATGTCAATTTTATGTACCATTCATTTTTTTTTTACTTTTTTGGGTAGTCCAGTACCATATATAGAATACGAAACATATTTACTAGTTCGTAAGGGATAGGATAATCAACTTCAAAGTAAATAAAAGTTGTTCAAAAGCGCCACAAGTCATTGGAGCTAATGGCTAAGATGCACAACAGACTAAACATCTTGAGGCCAATGGGTCCGTTTGGAGATCATCGCTTACACATAAAAGACCAGAGCAACAAAATAGTTAGAAAATTACAAGCCCAGACAGAAGTTTGCTCCCAAAATTGCTTTATATAAATCCTGCCATTTCATTCAACTGCTGAATTTGAAGAGGGGCTGCCGGTAATCAATCAATCAATAGAGAAGTAACTCCAATGCCTTCGATATTTAACATGCTTATGTACTTCGTTTACTTCACCTGCTTAGGAACAAAAACAATGGTGTGAGTTATGGAAAGTGCAACTAGCCTAGCAATAATATTTTTGTCATAGAAAATAAAATATTACCCTGCCTTTTAGCATTTTGAGGCTATTTTGTAAAACTAGAACACTCTGCTTCGACTTGCCCATCTGCACAGGCATTCGGCAAATCCAATAAGCTTTGGCAAAGATGAGAAATATATAGCAAACCTCGAGTTGCCATGAAAATTGATAAACTTTAATAGAGCTAGAAAGCTCTCACCCTTAAGATAAATACCCATGTTGGCTTGAGCATCAGCTTCAGAGTTCAAATTCTTCAAAGTGAGCAAAAAGAAATCAGTCATTTGCAAACAGGAAAACAGCACGGTTAACCAATAAGAGTAATCACAAATAGAGAAGAGTGCTTTAAAGCATAAGAGTTAATTATCAGCGTACCCTCAAAATATGATTGATCTGGAATGATTGAAACTTCTCTTTGAGCTCCTTTGCTTCTTTGCACAAGCCAGCCAAATTCTGGTTATTGATCTTCCATAATCCTTGAATCTGTTTCATGGGAATTCCCATGGTAAATTAACATCTAATTACCAATTTACCCCCCCCAAAAAAAAGGCTTTGATGAACACTTGATACCTTGTATTTAACTACTAGGAGATATCTCAAGCAAACGTTCTTCCATGTTGCACTTATGAAGACAGATTTAAAGATGGAATAGAAAATGCAAAACAAACCTGCATACAGACAAGCTTAGAGTCTCCTTGGACACGAATATGTTTATATCCTTTCTGAAGAGCATATTTCAATCCTAAAATTAAAGCTCGATATTCGGCAACATTATTCGTTGCAATGCCCACTCCTTCCCGAAGTCGGTAGACCTGAAAACTCAGGACCAAAAAGATCTACTTTAGTAGAGGATGTAGCAAACTAGAAGCCTAACATATAACCATAGCAACAATATACCACACTGCCGTCTTCAGCACGCAAAACTGCTCCTGCACCAGCTTGTCCAGGATTTCCTTTTGAGGCACCGTCAAACTCAAGAGTACATGAGTACTGGGCATAGACATTGAATAGCATTAAGGTACAAAATAAAAATGACACCATAATTTTAGTTTGAACAATCAGACATCAACACAGAATTAACAAGGCAATTTTATCTAAATTAGTTTTTCCAAGGTGTTGTCAACTCCTATAGAAAGAAAATTCTAAATCTAATCCCTACGAGCCAAATATAATAACTGTAGATGTAGATATAGAATCATCATCATGCACCATATAGATACTCACACAATTATAAGGAACTGATTGGGTGTTCAAACAGCTATCTGCATTTAAGTGACTTCTTTGAGTATTAATGGAGAATGAAGTTGATCCAGCTGCTGCCACCTGCAGTTAAAAAAAAAAAGAAAAAAAAGAGAGAGAGAGACTTTTAAGTAATGATTCTTGGCACAGCAAAATCAAGTCCAAAAATTAGATGTTCAGATCCAAGTATCTAACAAATTTATTGATAAATACCTATTATATTGCCAACTATTAAAAAAAAAATTGAAATCTAATTAAAAGACCCTTGACCAGCCAAATATAATAAATATAGATGTAGATACAGAATTATCATCACACAACACATAGATAATGATATAGAATCAGAGCAGTAACTCACATGATTCTCAGGAACTGATTGAGTGTTCCAACAGTTATCTTCATTAAAGTGCCTTTTTTGAGTGTTAATGGAGATTGAAGTTGATCCAGCTGCTGCCACCTGCAGGGAAAAAAGACATGTTAAGTTATGATTCTTCCCACAGCAAAATCAAGTCCAAAAATAGATTTCAGATCCAAGTGTCTTAACAAATTTATTGATAAGTACTTATTATACATCATCATCTATGACTCTATGTTTAAAAATAAAAGAACACACAATAGGGAGTACCTCACGCAACATCTTTGGAAGAGAGACCTCGTCAGATACTTTTTCTCCAGAGGAAGCAGGTTCCTGAGAAAAGGAAAATCACCAAAATATGTCAATTATTGAAAATAAAAACACGCGTGCATAAGTCATAGTAAATGTTTACACATAAGACACAAAATGTGCTTCAGTTCAATATCTGGCAGGAAAAAAAGTAAGAAGATGATAAACACTTTTAAAATGTCAGACGGTACGCAAAAGTTCAAGCCAAGAAAATGGATCATCAAGCATAGAACAATTTACCTGAAGTGGGCAAGGAACAATTTTCCCGAAAAGGTCACTCTTAACATCACTTGCAGAAACAGAATAGCTAGAACTCTTCAGCCCATGTGAGGCCAGGTACTCCTCGGCCTCCTTAGATAAACCATAACCCTTATACACAGTTAAGGGGTCACGAACCTACGAATAAATGAAACCTCATTAATTCCATGAGTAAATGATGAAGGCATGACATATTCTTAGCTAAATTCACACAACAAAAAAGAATCTACAGATACTTTTGCAACAAGAAGGTATTATAGCGCTTTGTTAGAATTGAAAGAAACAGAGAATGACCAAAATGATCCACATTTCCTAGGGCTTAACAAGGTTTGAACTTAAATGAGAGTCTTTCAAAAACAAGGAGAGCAATGCATGACTAGCTATATGACCTTCCATTTCATAGAAACACAAACATAATCAAACCTTGGCACTCTAATCACAAAGTCACATAATGAGAAAATGTAGCTTAACACAAAAACAGCATCCATGTTCACCACAATACAAAAGCACAGTCAAATATAGTAGCAGGAACGTTCCCTTACAGTCAGGGATTACTCTCATAGATGTTCAAGAACTTCAAAACAAAAAGCGGTTAATTTTCGAACAAAGCAGAGCAGATCAGAGAAACAATCATATGGGTACTTGAAATATGATTCATAATATTAAAAACGATAAAAATTAATATACACGTAGCAGCAGAAAACAACTACATAAAATAAATAGTGAAAAAAGAATTACAGAAAATCCAGCTTGGAGTTGGCAATCGCTTAGAGTCTTGTAAATGCCAACAACATCTCCCTTTCTAACAACATAAAATGCATCTTTCTCGTCCTCCATTGATGATCCAAATGGGTAACAAACAAGAAACGAAACAACAAAGCGAAAAAGCTTTAGAAGATTAGGCAAAAAACCAACGACTGTTTAACTACTCAAAGTGGTAACCTTGGGTGTGTTTACTTGAGGGCAGGAGAATGAGAATAAAAATTGGGAATGAAATTTATATTTATTTGATAAATATAATTTATAAATGAAAATAAAATATGTGACTCTTATAATTTGATAATAAGGAATAAAAATCTCATTAATATGGGGGTTCGGAAAAAAATAAATGAATGAGAATGAAATATGAGTTTACTTTTATATTCTTATAATTTTTTTATATTTTCTTAATCACCCACATTCAAATCACAATTAATTTTTATTATTTAAATATTTTTATTATTATTAAATTTTATTAATTTTATTACTTTACTTATTATTATTATTATTATTAAAAATTATTATTATTATCAAAATTTATTAATTTTATTATTTTAAATGTCATTATTATTATTATTAAATTTTATTAAATTTATTATTTTAGTTATTATTAATTATTGTTATTATTATTTTTATTAATATTATCATTATTAATAATTTTATTATTATTATTATCAAAATTTATTAATTTTATTATTTTAAATGTCATTATTATTATTATTAAATTTATTTTTTTAATTAATAGCATTTTTATAATAATATATATACATGTATCTAGTTAATGAAAATTATATTATTGAATATTATGGGTATTTTGGTAAATTGATTCACATTTTCATTCTGCATTCCCATTTATTTTGTCAAAGTAAACACATCAATGACATTCCAGCACATTTCTATTTATTTTTGTCAAGTAAACATTAAAATCTCATTCACATTCCAGCACATTCTTATTCTTAATTCATTTTCATTTTCAGCTCATTCTCATTTTATAAAGTAAACGCACCAATGTATTCTTGTTGCAAGTAAATGAGATTTAAACAGAAATAGAAAAGATTGAAGCTGTTTCGATGTCTCACTGTAGTCTTGTTTTATCAACTATCTCTGTAATTATAGAAACTGTTGAGTTGAGTGACTGAAAAGATCATAAAAATACAAGAGTCAACACTGACAACCAATAGTTCAATACTCGATGTAAGGATCAAAAGTATCCTTAATCTTTTTCAAATTTTCATCACATTTAGGATTTTTTTTTTTAAATCATAAAAAACTTCTTTGAATTTTAAACATGTGTTATACATATAAACGGTGGCCCGTTTTAATCAGAGTAATTAGCATAACCCCTGTTAGGTCATTAATAGACAAATTTATAAAAATAACCTCAAAATTTTTAATTTTAAAAATTAACTCCTTTAATTTTTTTTTTCTATCATAACTAGTTAAAAATAAGTTTTCTTAAACTAAAACACCCCTTATATTTTAGATCCCCATTTTTTGCACATACTATAAATATGTGATGCATACATTAGTTTTTTGTGACAAACATAATAGATTCTTTTCACACATAATTACAAGCATCTATCGCCATGTCTATTACCAAAAATAGGTGTATGTCGCACATATTTTGAATTTCATCTTTAATCTAATTCTAACTAGAATTTTTATTTTATTTTTCATTTTTTAATCTATCAACCGCAAATAAGTATTTTAAGAACCCACTTTATTTTATGAATAAAAAAAATTTATAACGAAACCCACATCAACATCTATAATGAAGTGTAAAAAACCCATATTGCATAAAACATATACTAACTTTAACTTCTTGTTTTTAAATTTATAATTCTATCTTCAATTATGCATTACTACATTTGTTAGATGAATTTGGTAATTTGTTGAGAATGATGAGATTTAGTTGAGTAAAGTGGTGAGGTTTGATAATCTTTTAAGAGTGATGTTGGTTTAGTAATTCTTTGAAAGTAGTGAGGAATACTTGCTCCAAAAAAACTTCTACTTTGTTAGTTGTGACAGAAAAATGTTAAGAGGGTCAACTTCAAAAAACCCAAAAGCTTTGGTACTTCTTTTATAGATTTGCCATTATGATTCCCTTGGCACATCAAAGAGCTCTGCAACTTGTATTATAGAGACCTGTACATTTACATCAATATAAATGTACCTCTTCCAAGGGACATGCCCTTCATATACAAGTCATCATATTGATCATGTACGAAATCGACTGACAACAGCTCACACAGCTCGATTCTGCTAGTAGTCTAACAAATCTACATGCATCTGTAAGCTCTCACAAGTGTCTTTCCTGATGTTCAGAGAAAGGCTTGTGCCATCTTCAAAATGCAAGGTAGCTCACACCGCGTGAAGGATTCTCTTTTAACTTCAAACTGCATATCAAATGTTCGGGATCCTACCCGTCCATCGTACATCTCATTCAACCGGCAAAATCTTCAGTAACTTGGCAAGGTCGTAAGACTTGAAGTCTCTCCCATAACACAAGCTCATATCGAGAGCTGTTTTCCCATCCTGAAACAAGTGAACCAACAATATCAAATATTTAGTGTTCACCATAACTCTGGTACATACACTCGTAACGTAATAGCAAAAGCATGAAGTAACAATAACAGGCAATTATGCCTCAGAGTGCAATGCCCATACTATTAGAACCAATTTGATCTCATAAGAGTCAGTGGCACAAATTTGAGAACTGGCAAAACAGCGAGATTGGCCACAATAGCAGCCTCCAAATGAAACATACAGTTTTAAAACTTTACCTTGGTTTTCCTCGACTTGTCAGCACCATTAATTAACAATACTTTTGCTATGTCTCTATTTCTACTTTGTATGGCAATATGCAATGGAGTCCATCCTTCCTGTTAAAATAGGGTGTAAACAAGATAGGATACTTTCTCTAGATCAACGAGATTTAGGAATCAGGAAAATTTAAGAATCAAACTCACATTATCTACAACATTGACATCAACATTGTACTTGATTAATAACTTCACACTCTGCATGGCACCAACTTGAACTGCGTAATGAAGTGGAGTAGCACCATCCTGTTATGAAGACAATTATATAAACCCATAGTTCTTATTCAATACCAATCTATGGGGAAGCTGGATAGAGTTCTGTGACCAAAACCTTCTACTCACCCCATCTTTGACATGTGGGTTTGCACCTTTTCTTAAGAGATGACTAATTACAGCCTCCTTTTTGCCAATTATTGCCTTATGAAGAGCAGTGAGACCATCCTGTTGCAACATACCAACTAAGATTCATTGCTCAAGGGGGGAAAAAAAGTGAACTAGAGAGAGAGAGAGAGAGAGAAAGGAGGAATATATCATTGAACTCACAAAATATAAATATTGACATACCTTGTCGACACTATCTATATCAAGCCCACCGTCAAGTAGCATATCCATATAACGTATCTGCATTGATAGTGTGAGAGTCTGCAGTGGCCTCCATTTTGCCTGAATAATAGAGGTACAATAATTTGATAATCAAGAATTATTCTCTCAGTCAACAAACTGAACTTTACTGCTAAAAAGCTCTAAGAAATAGTATGTATTTCAACAAAAGTTCTCACTATTGGAAGCCAGAAGTAATAATAAGCAAAAGACTGGTGTTATATGTGCATATATTGGAAACAAGAGTATCAAGAAAAAGGAAAAAAATGAATTTGCACAAGGAATTCCCGACATACAGTTGAAATTTTTCCCAAGTTAGGAGTGGCATTCTGGTTCAAAATTTCTCTCTCCTCTGGCTCCAAAAGCTGCTCAACCTCTGCAATCATTAAAGAACACTCATATTTAGCAATTTGCCAATTCCAAAAAAGCAAAGAGAAAACAAGATCATCTGTGCTCATAGGAGAAAGTCAAGGATGTCTTCTGAGTGTATTAAGGAAATACTAATTGTCTCAATACAACGATACAAGTGTATGCATAAATAGCAGAGATGAAATCTTCAGAATGACTTATGTGCTTCATGTTGTAGTTCATCATTTCATTTGCTAGGAAACACTAACTAATCTAATTCAACACCAACTTTCCTCATCTCCTCTTCCTCCCAGCTGTAAGAATATTGAAGACTTATTTACCTGAAACCAGTGCAGGTTGAGAAAATAGGACTAGGATGATACAAAACAAAAACAACTGAAGGTGTAACCATAGTTCAACATTACTAATCAAAGATTGGGCAGCAAAGTAAAATACAATTGACCGCCACATGAAAAGCAACAGTAGAGAAACACAATTTTCTTACCACTGTATATTTTAGGGAGACAAATTTGGAATTAATGACTTACTTTTGTAATTACATTGGAAGTACCATCTGTATTATCCCATAACATGAGGAAAATGAATGATCTTCATATGTTAACAAATCCCTTTATATAATTGTGAGCAAAATCACAAATGAATATACAGCAATCCCAATCACATACTTAACTAAACTAATTAAACAAAAGAAATCCAAAAACTACAAGAGCCATCAAAACTATAATAAGAATATAATCGGATACCAAGTACCTTTCAGCAGATCCTCTTCATACTTGCTTATTGTGGTAGCCGCATCCCCACTTGCAGCAGCACCAATGCCACTTCTCTCCTCCTCCCAATCACTCTCAAAATCCAAGTCATTTTCCTTGACTTCCCCCTCTTCGTCGTCGTCGTCATCATCATCATATTCACTACCACTCCCGTCGTCCGGGTCCTCCCATTCTCCCATCTGGGTCTGCAACAAAGCTTCTTGCTTTGACTCCACAGCACAAAATCTCACCTTTATCAACTGTTTGTCAGTCACTGACAACCCAACGCTTCCTTGTCTTGAAGAAACCAAAACTTTGCTCGTACTGGTGCCAAAAAGAATCGAATTTGGAGCAGGCAGAGGAACGAAAGTTGAAAAGCCATGTAGATAAGAGTTCTTTAGAACAAAATTTGTCATCTTTTTTAATCACTCTTTAGCTGTTCCATGCAAAACAACACATTTAACCATCAATGAATTTTCAGTTCTAACAGTTACCCATTTCACGAAACACACGATAAAGTTTATTTCTTGTAGAGAAAATTGGAGCAGGTAAAAAGTGTTAAGAAGAAAAATAAATAAATAAAATTACCCGCCAAAAGCTTAAGATTTATTGCCTTCTGTGAGTTCTGGTCGAGGTTGAAGCCGAAGTCACCGGTTATGCTTGAAGGAGCAAGCAGGCTGCAGGGAGGCATACTAGTGAAACGTCAGAACGTGTGAAAAACTGCTTACAGGATAATAACACAAGAATCCCCTAACATTTTATGTCTTCTAAAATAAGAAAAAAGGTTTCAGTTTCAATCAAATACATCCCGATTAGTTAACGAAACGGCTGAATACGCCAACGAGTAGGAACGATATTACTAAAAGGATGTTTTACTAATTTATTAATTTGCACATGAAATTTGGACATACATGAACAAACGAATAAACTATGGCCTCGCCTGGGAATCGCATAAAGAGGGTGCCAATGTGATTAACTCAAATGTTTGTCTCACGGGCCTCGTGGACGGCCCCGATTCAAATAATCCTTTTGGGCTTCCTTTTACTTTGGCGTCATCGTCAGCCATTTTATTTTGTTAAGCAAATTCTGATAAATGAGTAATAAATGAAATTAATCTCCAAAATTTTATAAACATTTAATTTCTGTTGTGTGTTTTTTAATTTTTTGGAAACCAAATAAAATACAAATTTTGCCCCCCCCCCCCCCCCCAATTTTTTTTCTTTTTTTCTCTCAAACCAAAATAAACACTCAATTTTGATTCTTTATAAGGTTCAATAAATGAAGAAAACCACAACCAAAATTGTTAGAAATGGAAAAGTTAAAAAGTAGAGAAATGAAGAAACGAGAGAAAAGTTGTCATCCATAGGGAAACAGAGCAAAAGAACCAAATTTTATCTTTACAAAAATAACATATCATACACTCTATTTACAGAATTTTAATGACTCAAATGCCATTCATATAAACTAAACAAAACGGTATGCTACAGTCTCTGACCACCCTTCTTCTATGCAATGGTACATGAAAGATGTGCCACTCGAAAGGCCCGAGGCTTTGATTGCTTCCAGGATGGCTTCTGCAGATATGACAAAATCAGCTGTATGGTATTTCTAAGTATGTAGCTCTATGATCAAGAGGAAGCGAAAACAGAAAGGATTTTAACAATGGAAAATGAATCTACCTCGAGCCTGGGAGCCCATGGGAGATGATACAAAAAATTTACGAGGCTGACAAGAATCTGTGAAACCGCAGTACTCTTGCCTGATTATAATGTGAAGATCTTGCCCGGTATGTTCTTCTTCTTTTTCGCCGATAGAAGACATCTTCAGTGTCTAGAACATAAGTGATCTGCCATAAAATAGCACCCATTTAATTGCTACAAACTCTAATATGAGGAATTCATAAATTTTGTATTAGCCAAAGTGTTGCAGAAGCAAGGTAAAGCTTAAAGCAAATAGCCAAACTATATAATTAGACCTTGTACGAGTTGCAGGCTATCCTGCACTCAAGACCATTAACCAATTGAACACCTTCCATGGCCATGCATGCAGCAGAAAGTTCATCTAGGCCTTCAAATCTACGCTTGTTTCTGCAGATAGATTAATAATAATAATCATATTAGATAACGATTTAACTGATTTTCAAAACCTTTTTTCTCAAGCATTGTGCTTTAAAGCTAATAAAAATGCTAAAACCATATATAACTGAAACATAAATGGCTTAGAGCTAGATCAGCTGAATATATCTTGGGTATGCATACCTTCAATGACTTTAAAACTTAAATGGCCAATCCTAGAAGAGTTAAAGAATACTGATTGCCAACTTATTTGGGTATCCATACCTTCAATGGCTTTTCAACTTAAACCTGATACCTATTTGTTGTAATCAGTAACCTAGACTTTCACTGACAACCCTTATCTGGAGGAAGAACCTTCAATTATGTAGCTCATACTGTGGACTTGCAATGCTTTATACTTATCATTTAAATCGAGAGCATGACTTTGTTGACTTGCTTGAATGACTTGGTTCTTACCCTTATATTTGGTCCAACATCGCAACATGTGCAATTTCAAGCTTACAATTCTTCGTTAGACCAAAACTAATTTATTCGACCTTGTGAAAGTATTAATAAAATAAAAATAATATATCGGAGAAATTAGATATGAATGAATGGCAACAGTTTAATTAAGTGATTGTAGTCTGAACAAAATAAAAATTAATTTAGCGTTTAAAGAAATGCATCCTTTATCTGCTCCCTATATAGTTGGGTGAGTACACAGAGTAATTAGAAAGCAACATAATCCGAACTGTAAAGTTACTACCTCCGAAGAACAACGGCATGTGGCTCCTTTTTGCCAAGAAAGGCAGACAGAAAATCATTGAGGAGATAAGCTGCAAAATTAGGATCCATGGTAACCGCAAATGCCTCTGGCTTTTCAATCACATTATCCATAAGCTGGATGGATAGACGAGATGGGGAAGATGACTGCCAAGAGAATATTGAAAAAAAAAAAAAAAACATGTGAACAAATAGTTACATAGACAGTGAAGTCAACAACTATAGGCAAGCAGCGTGTATGTTGATAGGTGAGTGTACATATGAGCGGAGAGGAAAGAAGGAAAAAGAAAAGTTCAAAGGACTTAACGAGTTGTATTCGATATATATTCTCTTCATGGAGGAGTACACGGGCATTCTCATAATAAACTGAATCAATCTGCTTCCCAGGTTTCCGGGATTCTTCATACTCGTATAACTGAATAAGCTTGTTATCCATCTCATCAGCAGCAACAGTTTGAAGCTGCAGCAGGATTCAAGAACTAAGATTTGGAAACTTCACAAGGCAGAGGCAATAAACTATTCAAAGAATGTGGGGAACTAACCTGTTTACATAATCTATATAGTAACTTGTCCAAGGTAAACAACACATATGACTGATTTCCTATAATAGCTCGGCACTCATCCTCAAACTTCGCATTGTCAATCGATCCGTCAAGCAAATTGTGTAGTGCAGTCATAAATCTGTGCAGCACACAGATAATAAAACATTCAAGATTAAAATGCATGACGGACTTTTAATTTTATTAAAACTAGATTATGTGATGTTGAGCCACCTGGCATAGAGATCTGAGCAACTGGCCTCCTTAGAAGTTCTCCGTTTCATTTCAGCACCTGTTGTATTCATTTTTGCCCATTGAATTCTTTCATATAGAGTCTGGCAAATTCAAATAGAATAGTTAAAAATAGCAATGATTAGCCTTTAAAAACACCCCAACAGTGCAACTACTTACTTGATGAAGCCTGAAAAGCACATAAAAGTCGTCATTTCCATAAAATACCCTACAATCTTTCCTTTCTTCAACTGAGGTTGCAGGCACAAACTTTGCAAGAGGCTTGACAGACAAAAGAAAACGTTCAGACATAGGCAATGACATGCAATCTCCACCCACAAAGTGTTGATAAGCCATTCCATCTGCTTCGCCTTCACTCTCAGCCTTGCCGTCAACATCATCTCGTTCTACATCTTCCTCCTCTTCATGCTCCTCGCGGGAGTACTCATCACCTGCAGACTCACTTCCTGAGGCATCATCACCAGCCACAGAAGCATTTCCACTGTCCTCATCATCAGCATCTGCATCATTTTCTCCTCCAACAACCTGATGTTGTAATCCTTTTTCATTTTTAGACTGATATTGCCTGCTTTCAACACCATGCTTTGCCTTAGGCAAGGTCTTCACAGCAGCATCTCCATAGACACCAAAATTATCCTCCTCAAAATCACCATTGGGCGATAACTCACCCTCTTCTTTTTCAATTTTGGTGGGCCCAACTAATTTTTCATGATAATTAATGCCTTTAGCACCATCTCTCAAAGCTCCATTTTCCAATAAAGTCGGTTTTGCTAGATCACAGCCCTGTGTCAACTATACTAACAAATTAATATGAAAATACTTACAAATTAATATAAAAATTAATAAGAAAATTCTCTTCTTCCCAGCTGCAATGTCTATACCAGCTAGGATCTGAAAGTTGCCCCAACTGTAAAATCATACCTCTGATGGAGGGACTGGATTGACATTAGCTTCGTGTTTAAGGTCATCTTTAGCGGCGTCACAAGGTCTCAAAGAAGCTGCACCATACCCTTAAAATTGAAGATATTCTCAACATTGCAGCAGGATTCAAGTTATATACACATGTATAATTACTCTTACATACAATGAAAAGGAAATCATAAAGACTAACTAGATCAAGATAAGAACCAAATATTACATAAAGACAATTTTCATGCAATTGATGATCCTAATTTACAGACCTGACATCATTTCAGAGCCAGTTCTGCCATGACTGTTTTCTGCACCAATTGCAGGCGAAGCATCGGAATTTGCTACTCGCTCACCCACTGCAACTTGTATGATAATTCCAGACCTTTTATCAGAAATATCTACATTTTTCTGCTCTTTTTCTAGCTGAAGAGCACTACAGGACAAATCATCTCTGTAGACACGATCTGAGTCCGGAACATTTTCTTTAGTTATCGTATCCCCATTGGACAAAGCAGTCCGGCATAAATTATTTAATTCTGTTGAAGTATTTTCATCTCCATTTCCAGAAGATATTGGCTGTCTAGAATTTACGGTGCCATCAGGCCCAGGACTTCCATCACTTTCCACCATGCTTGATGCACTGTTATTTTTCCCAGAATGCCTAGCTTTTCCCGCATCTTCAGCACCCTCTACGTCACTAGGTCGAGGAGGAACACTCAGCATTGGCTCCAAGAAGGTAGTCCATAGCTTCATAGCTTTATTCAGTTGATCTTTGGTCGAGCACATCTCTTCACAAGAATACTGAACAAGTTTATACAAATCTTCATGAATGTTGCTATCAGAGTACCCATATTCCAGGTGAGGAATTACGGGTTGTCTGTGACCAGCAGCAATAACAAAAAGCACATCATCCTCTGTCTGTTTATTCTCTTTGAACTGCTTAATTTCAGCCACCAAAGCTGCAATATCAAGTATGGACTCTCAGAATGGAAGATAAAAACAAAGTGTTTGCATACCACATCACAAAAATTTTAGTGTAGTCTACTCTCCTTAAGATGTATAAAATTCTCCCTTAGCTAGAAATGCTCATATGTGCAATGAAGTGGCCATTAACTTGGATGAAAAACTTTTACTTACATTTTGTGCTCAAGTTCTTCGAATCTTGTTGCTTAAAGTAGAAGCTGCGATGATCAAGTGATTTGTAATGGTTTTTAGCATATATTTCAGCCCAAACCTTGTTAAAATCTGATCGGCACTTCGTCCACTCTTCCTGTTTTTGCTTCAAACGAGTCAACATAACTGGCAGTGCAATTGCTGGATTTTTACGCAATATGTCCATGACATCAAGACCATGATCACCATACAAACGCTCAATGCACCTTAAATTTAAAGCTGCAATGTGGGCAACAGAAATGAGTCAGAGTCAAGAAAAGAAATAATAACTCTGGCCAATGGAATATAATATATTTCTTGAATAAGATATATATACATACCACTAAAGTGATCTTTAAGATGGAAGGGGGTCTCCAGAGTGATTTTATTTTCATTGATGCTATTCAGCAATTCCTCTGCACGTTTAGCAGTTGAGCTCACAGATTCTAACAACATGTCCAGCTCAAACCTAAATGATAATAACAACGCCATCATCAGTTACCAGAAATATTGAGAAAAATTATTATTACCTTGTTCTATTCCAATGCATGATTATAATTAGCTTTTAAACAACAACATGAACTAAAAAGTATATACCACACAGAAAACCGCATCGATCCTCAAAAATTCAACTCAAAAGTACTTACATCTCCTTTTAAACATGATATATACCATAATTGAGGGCCAAGATTAATAAATTCCAAATCCAGTATCATGCACTCCTACCTATCATCTTCACATCTGAACAAGCTTTCTTCATACTGATTTCTACGCATATGTTTAAAAGAGTAGTCCTCGCTTCCAGAAGTCACAGAAACCCAGTGATCATTCAGAACTTGAGCACCAAGTTCCGATCTCTGGCTAGCTGAAGGTATTGGATACTACAAAGTGACAAAAACCAAAAAAATAAAAAAACAAATAACTAGCAAATTAAAAAAAAAAATCCATGAATATAATATAACTGAACAGTCATACGTCATCTGGAAGAAGCCGATAGCTGGGCGTGCAACGTTGACAGTTAGAAAGATCAAGCTCTTGAATGGATTTTGCATAATACTTCTCCTTGTATCGGTCCTTTTCTTTAGTTACTTCCATTTCACGCTTATGTTCTCTATCTTTGTCCTCTATCTTCACAGATCTGGATACATGCCCGTCATTGCATAGTGATTCTACAATCAAAAAGCAAGAAAAATCAGAACACACAATACACAGGGTGGGGGAGGGAGTAGGAACTAGATAAATTCCAGCAGCTTTATGCCTGTCAAGAATTGAAAAAATGAAAAAAGAAGAAAGCAAAATACATAATTTTACGTACTTTTACTCATAACACCAGCGAGGAACCCGTCTGCAAGAAAAGATCTTGATTAGACACAACCTTCAAAATTAAAACCAATTAAGCAAGACAGGTTTCAACAGTTACCAATATTCTCACAACGCTCAAAGAAATGATTGAACTCATCCATAAGATCCATATACTTTCCAAGTAAATCAGTAACCTAAAAGAAAAAGACACCGAGTTACCATAAATAATAGAGTAGTCTATCTCTCAATTCTGCTCTTCCATAAGGAAAATAAATAAATACAGAGAATTTATAGCCACAGAAATATAGATTTGCGATCCTGCACGGAGATAAAAATTGTATACAAAATAGTTAAATGAATATATCATTATGTTAATTAGGAGGCAAAAGCCAACGGCGAAACATACGCCTGCAAAGGCCCTTTAAAGATGAATAGATAATCTAACATAAGATTAAAAGGCTCAAATAACTGCCACAGACAAATAGGGCATACCAAATTTTGTAAATCGTTCCTTTTAATTATTCCATTGCTATAAATATGAAGACACTTCAAGAATGCCTGGTAGTCATCTGAACATAACTTCTCCTTAACTTTGTCGCAGAAGATGAACCCTTGGTTGTAAATGCCTGCCACAGTAACTGAGAAACCTTAGAACAAGAAAGAAACTAATATATGATAGGAAACAATTTAAGCCTAAAATCACCACAAAGAACACGTAAAGTGTAAGACTTAAGAACTCCAAAATGCTGGTTCACATTGACATGCTAAGTAGTAAGTACCACCATAAAAAAGCTCCACATGTAGCCCAGTCCCTTTACCTACGGTTAGACAATTGGGCTCGCAATAGAAAAGCCTGTTGCCTGCATACCTTTCAATATCCTCGTGAAGCACAACTTGTTAATAACATCCAGATCAATTATCATTTCTCCAGGTTCACATAAATCAAAAGCCATGCAAAATGCTGATTTAGGTCATTTCTAGGATAAGTGTCACTATTTGATGGAGAGGTATGATAATCATGAAAGAAATAGGGTCACAATATTCCCGCCCAACTAGAAAAGCAGTGTAGCATTATATCCCCCGCCCCTAGAGGGGACAGTACTCTAGAGAGCATTACAACTCTTTGACAGGGAGAAGCATCTACGGATCATCAACAATGACTTAGATACTTACCAAGCACAAGAAAAATAAATATAGCAATGTTAGTAATGGGTAACACAAGGAGAAAGCTCCTCCCAGACATGCCAGAAAATAACTACTTGCAAAGAGCCCTAGTACGAACTATATATGCATAAATGTATTAAAGAAAATACTTAGGCATTAGCACATTAAATGGAACAACTGACTCACTCTTCAAGGCATCCTTGTCATCATAAGAAGCAAAGCTAGAATTTGCTCCAAAACCTTCAACTTTCTTGATAGACTTCTTTTTGTCAGGAAAACGCTGCAAGTTGAAGTCCCTATTATTATCGTGATCAATTTCTCTATCATCTTGATCACGATTTCTCCTATCCCTATTTTCCTTTTCTGCACGTCTCCTCTGCTCCTTCTGCATTTTTATCATCAATTTCTCATCATCCATCTCAGGACGATCAACACTAAGATCACGATCAGCATGGGAAGTAGCAATCCTATCTCGCCGACGATGCTGGAAAAATTAGATTCACTAGCTTACCAATAAGAATCTTCAGAAGAAAGAAGAAGAAACACATACAATACCAAAAAGAAAGGAGATTGTAAAACCCAAAAAAGTAAAAAAAAATGGGGGCCAGAGCAAATACCTTGTCCATTTGCATTTGCCTCAATGGTGGTATACCAGCACTTCGCTCATTGCCCCGTTGTGTTGAATTTCGGACAAATGGAATATTGTGAGATAAAGATGTTGCTGAAGTGTCAGGTAAGAATCTAGTGAATTCCTCGAGAAGATCTGCATGGTCCTCAAAAAGAGAGGCAACCTGAAAAATATTTGAACAGAAACGACCAAACGCAATTAATTAGCGGACAAATAATAACTTTCAGAAAAAGAAAAGATTTGGTGAATATGGAAAGTTAACAAATCATCCTAGGAAACAGAAAACTTTTAACATTTATTTACCTCACTGTAGACCTCATTAATATCCTTGTGCTCCTTCCTATACATATTCAAAATTTCAAGGAATGATTTATAGACATGTTCATCATTGTGGAAACGTTTCTGTAACAAGGAGACCCATCAATTAGAAACCTAAAAAGCCAACATTTTCACCTCAAAATACCATAATGGGACGAAGCTTTCACCTTTATCTTATTTACGAAAGTAATTGCTTCTTCAAATTCAACCGTTTTCTTTGGAGGAGCCTCATCCTCATCAAGTGTTATTTCATAACCCTTTGGCAAGAAGGTATTGAATCCAAAAATCAAATTATTATGTCCTTTAAATAAGTCCTTCACCCTTGCAATGACACCCGCAGTATCGGTTCTGGAAAACGACAAAATTAAAAACAACACCTCCATTTGTCACCAGCAAAAACTAACGGAAGCAAAAGAATATACCTCTGAGCCTTGAAATCTTTCATGACTTCTAGGAACATGTCATATTTTTCCCTTTGGTCTTGAAACATGTCCTTTACCTCCTTGAGATAAGTTAAGGCATCGCTCGTTGTCAGTTTCTGCGAGGTACCCATTCCAGCCGTCATTCCACCTCCTACCCCACTGCCTCCGCCAGCGCCTGCACCTCCACCTCCACCTGCACCTCCGCCTCCACCTGCTCCTGTGCCTGGCAGTTGAGGGGACAGCCCATAGCTTCACAGCCAAAGAAAATTAATAATTTATATGCTTTATAATAAAAAAGAAAATAATAACATTTTCCCTCAACTGCCCATATGTTCTTGAAGCTAACGGCAAAACCTAAGTGCAAGTGCACTAGATTCGAAACTGAGGCACTAGTGTTGCACCCTACAACTTTCGTGCCAAAACAAACCCAAACCCATTTTCTCAGAAAGACACAAATCATGAATATAATTTGAAAAAACAACCAATAACGTAACGATTTTTACGTCCTTCATAATCGAAAAACAAGCAATCAAAGACAATTCACGAATAGCACGAGAGCCAAACACCATGAATCAGCAGGGCAAAATAAAACAAAGGTAGCTTACGATTCACCGCGAGGAGGAGCAGTCGTTAAAGGCCTTTTAAATTGTGAGCCACCATACACATCGTCTCTTATTCGTTTCATTTCTGAAAAACAAAAACAAATATTACACGAATAACTAATTTGTGAAATAGATAAAAAAAATAAGATTACCGTTTTGAATGAAAAATAATTACAGGACCTGAGGGCTAAGGCTTTATTTAAAACAGATCTTAGAAACAAACTACTAACTTAGAAGCAAGAGTCTGATCGGGGTTACAAAAGAGAGAATAATAATAAGCCTTTTTTTTTTTTTCCTCTAAATTTATTTATTATATATCTTTTTTTTAAGAGGAAATGAAATGGAGAATAGTGTGCGTGCGTCGAGGGACTTAATGAGAAGAGAAAATGGTGAGAGTCAAAATCTGAAAATTCGAAAATAGTGGTGTTGTGTGAGAGAGAGAGCGAGCGAGCGAGAGGTTTTGCTTTTGCAAATTGTAATAAAATTGCACATGCACAAGCACAAGCACAGCAAAGGTTATTTAAAAATAATAATAATATTATTAAATAAATAAATAAATAAATAAAGGTCTAATTTTGGAAGCAGTTTTTTGTGTTTTCTTTGGCTTCAAATGGGCTCTTCTAAGATTTCACAGTAAGGTCAACCGAAGAGACTTGATTTTGCCGCAATTCCGCATGCACAATTTGATTAATTCTTAAAATAAATCACACAAAACTGTGGGAAATAAAAAATAAATAAATCATACAAAAATCACTCACGGGTAATTAACTTTAAATTTTACTTATACTTTTATCAAAGAGAAGTTCATACCATAAGAGAATCGTAATCTTTATATAAAGAGGAAAAAAAAATCCGAAGATAATTTTAGGGTTTATAATGATTTCATTCCCATTTTGGATCTAATAATTAGTAGATTGAAAAGCCCATTACTTAATGGAAATTGAATTATAAGATAATATATATATATATAAAAGAAAAATCCTAAAATTTCTTTGCATTTTCAAAAATGACTTACGAGAGATGGTAGCACATTTACTTACATATGCAAATTTATTGACAGGTTACAAATTGGCTCTCGTGAAAATGAACTGGTCAAGCGCGAACAAACAAATGAGAGTGTATGACGTGTTATTTATATGTTCATTCATACATTATATCATCTTATATTTATTTGTATTTGTACAAATTCGTAGAATTAATTTGTGGTTTTATGTAATATTATCGAAATTTCAAGACCCTGTAGTACCCATCACACAATCACACTAGCACGTAAGTGGATATAATTTCGTAAATGCTAATAAAAGAAGGGATCAAATCATTCATTCCGGTGCACGATTAATATCAAAATATAAATGTTTACAAATTTTTTTTATTTTTTTTTTTTGGGTTTTAAGCAAACATTTGCAAGTTTTAACATCGTATATTGGTTGGTCATCGTCATCAAAGGAAATTAAAAAAAAAAAAAAGACGAAAAAAATGGTCCGAGCCCAACCCAAGACACTAAAAACAGCCCAATGCTTGAAATCTGAAATCTAAAAAGAAGGGGGGGGGGGGTGAATCGTACAGTTCTTGAGTTTACAATTGTTTTTAGTTTTTTGTAACGGAGATTCAAGATTTGCCTCAGCATAAAAGCTGTGCGTGAAGTACAAAGCTAGAGCTGTTTTCAACTAAAACTTGGCCAAAATAAACAGAACCAGTTCAGGTTGTTTCAGCTTCCAAAGTAAAACAGACAGCTGAGGAAGCAAGAGAACAAAAACTGTGAGCGTGTTTTTATCCCGAAAAGGGGAGAGTTTGATAGTTTTATTTTTTTATTTCCAATAAATTAAATTAGAGGATAAGAACAACATAAGCCTGTCCAATCACCTACCTGCCTATTTTTGGGTGAGCTCATTATGCTAATATGATATTAGTTAACACCCTTTTTTTTTTCTTTTTTGAAACAATTAATAATTAGCACCTTAAAACAAAACAGTGAGGTAAAATAGTGATTAAATGCATCCAAAATATTGGGAAAAAAGAAAAGAAAAGAAAATGAAAATACAATTTTGTAACTTTTTAGAATCTTTAGGCGCAGCCCTTGTACAGCGGTCCAATACCGGCAGCAACACAATCTGACCCGACAGAATCCGACTCTTTAGTAAGGTCCGTAGTCATGATACCGGCATGGGCAATGACCCGACTCGTTCCCAGCCCACTATTGCCAGCGTCCATGGCCCATGTAATGAGTAAATCCATGATGAATGTAGGCTACTGTATGGTTTCTGCAAAGCCATTCGATCGCCCACCAAACGCTAAGGAGAGGACTCAAAGGGCCAATATCCAATTAGATCTCAAGCCCAGAGGCTGGACTGCCATGCATATCAATGTCACCACCAATGCCAGGTTTCCCATGCAGGAAATGATTATCCCAATTGCGATTTCTTACATACAGCACATATCGTTTGCAAAAAGCACAGCAATTTTGATCGTGACCCACCATTACCAAAGACTCTCACCTGTCAACAACTAAATTCCAGAAACATGTAATTTCCATTGTTCTTGATTTTGCTCACATAGTGCTGATCACAGGGATTTTCCTTGGTTTTGCTACTAATATGCTATTTGCACATACTAATTAATGTTCAGAATTGAGAAAGACCCAAATCAATGAGTATATAATCTTTTGTACATAAAAGGAAAAAAAAATATGCACATAATATGCATTAGTACTCATTGAAGAAAGTGACGAGGCCATTGCAATCAACACAACTTGCAAAAGCCAAAAACAAAAAAAAAAAAATTAAGGGTTAATCTAGATCACTGCTAGCAGAGCCGTGATTGACTACATTATCTTTTATGTTTATGGGATTAAGCATAAGAAATTAACAGTGCGGTCAAAGCGTGAATGATGATATAGTATATTAAAGTATGTATGTTTAGCCAAGCCCTGCCTTAATCCCAATTTGAATGGCCTGTAAGGCTAACGAGAATTTACCAATAGTTTTGGTTTCCCCAACAAAGGCACAAACGATGAGCGCCGACGCATTTCCTTCATTATTCACCAAACCAACAATAGTTTTGGTTTCCACAACCGACACCACCAGCCTGCATGAAAATGGATCGAAAATAAATCTGCTGTTTTTCTTGACCTCGCTGCCTTTTCTTTCACTGCCCATTTCCCGAGACAAGAAACAGACTACAATAAGGCACCTCCGTTTAGCTTTCCCCTTAATTGGTTCCTTCCAAGAGGCAGAGGTTACTTCCTAAACTACTTGCAAGGTTCAAAAATGGCTAAAAAATAAAAATAGAAACTGTTTGTGATGCATCTGTTGAAAGAACCTACACCATGTGTTGTGTTATGAAATTTGCTTAATCTCTTTTTGACTATTGTTTCCCATCTTCAATGTGACAGTCCAATTTATTTAGCACTTGCAGTACTAGAAAAGGTCAAGAGATCGATTTTCCCATTTTGGAGTCACACCAACATTGGAGGATGTAGCCATTAAATATTTAATTTGTTTTCGGCAGAAGGTCTAACGCTGCTCATTCAAGTTATTTTATTTAAACCAAGGTTGACAGAAACTTACAATATAGCATTGGCAGAATGCCTGATGCTTTGAAGAGGAGCAATAAGCAGGAACTTCTATGCACATGCGTTAAGTTTTATAGCAAAATATATCTCTAATATGTATTCACTTCCTCCCATTAATTAAAATTTAGTTGACCGCCGTTGTCAATTCTGTTCTGCTGTTTGGAGGCTGACCAATGAGTAGTAAGCTCCTGCGGGTCCCTTTGCCAACAAAGATTCATGGCTCCCTTCCTCCACCACACGTCCTTGTTCCAACACCGCAATCATATCACAATTTTGAATGGTACTTAGCCGATGTGCTACCACCACACTGGTTCTCCCCACCATTAGACGCTCAAGTGCTTCCTGCACCAATTTCTCCGACTGACTATCAAGTGCGCTTGTCGCCTCATCTAACAATAACACTGCTGGATTTTTCAGTATGGCACGAGCTATGGCAATGCGTTGCTTTTGGCCTCCAGATAGCTGCAATCCCCTGTCTCCGCACCACGTGTCATAACCTTCACTCAGTCCGGCGATAAAATCATGTGCATTGGCTGCCTTCGCGGCTTCAATGATCTCTGATTCGTCGATTTTATCAGATGCTCCGTATGTTATGTTTTCTCTGACGGTACCCGCAAACAGAGCAGGCTCTTGGCTAACAAGTGCAACATGTCTCCTCAGCGACCTAAGGTGGTATGATCTGATGTCTTCACCATCAATTTTCACAGCACCCTTCAAAGGATCATAAAACCGTTCAATTAAGCCAATGATTGTCGATTTGCCAGACCCACTTTGTCCCACCAATGCCGTTGACTTTTCTGCTACAATATTGATTGAGAAGCCTTTGAAAATCATCACATCAGGTCTAGCAGGGTATGCAAAATGTACATATTGAAGTTCAATGTGTCCTGTTATTTTTTCAGGTCGATAACCTTTCGGATCTTCAGGGTTAATCTTAGTATCCCGGTCCAATACAGCAAAGACCGAAGCAACAGCATTTGAGCCTTTAGCAATGTCTGTAGTCATTGTACCAGCATCAGCTATAACCTTGCCCGTGCTCACTAACACCAAGAAGATTTCGAAAAGAGATTTTGCATTAATGTATCCCCTGGCGACGAGCCTACCACCATACCAAAAGGCTAGTGCCACGACGCATGACACTAGGGCTCGGGAAAAGGCAAGGCATATACCAGCAATCCAAGACTGTCGAACACCCTCTCGTCGTGGGGCTTCTTGAGCCTTTTCGAGCATTTTCAGAATCCGTTCTTGGGAAGAGAAGGCAGTGATGGTCCTGAGATTGGAGACTGCCTCAGCAGCTAGCTTGCTGCTTTCATCTTGTGCCTTTATCACCTTCTTTGACATTCTTTTCAGCAGTACCTCTTTGCCGTAGAAGCATACAATGACGAGAGGCTGGACTGCTATGATCACTAACGCCAGCCTCCATGAAATTATTAGGCTCATGGTGAAGGCTATGGTTATAGAAGAGAGAGTTTGTACAAGCAAAGCAACCCGATCACCCACCAATGATCTCACCTGCCAAAAATCAAACTACGGTTAAGAAGAGCACTTTAATGCATCATGTAAGAGCAAAAATGTTTAGTACATAGAGCAAAAATGTTTAGTACATACCACATTGGCATCTTTGGCAAGTCGAGAGCAAATCGCACCACTTGAATTCTCATCTTGATCAAACCACCCAACTTCAAACGTGAGTATCTTTGAAAGCATATTTTTTCTAATCCTTTTGGTCAAGTACTCACCCGTGTAAGCGAAATAATACTGCTGACAAACATTAGTTAACAAAGAAAATATCGATAGCCCAAAGAAACACAGTGAATAAAATCTTGTTTTCTCTTTAATCTCATCATGGTCTTTCAAAAAATATACTGATATCATAGAACCCATTGCAAATGCATAAACTGGCTGCACTGCACCAAATAATATTGCACTCAGACACCCCAAGCTTGCTTGTTTCCATTCCCGTAAATTCAAAGCTAACAATCTCCTGAAAGATGGTGCTGTTAATTTCTTGTTATCCTCTTCTCGGTTGTTTTGCTTTAGATTACCATCCTCTAAGGAAGCTCTACTTTGCGAGAAAGAGACATCAGAGCTTGACCTACTAACCTGCGAAAATCTGCTACTACTAATGCTGTTTACGTCAGTCAAGTTTGATAGAGAAGACAAGCTATGCAAGTCTTTATTATTGAGATCCATAATACTTCCCTCTCCAGGATTTTTATTTCGTTTTTCAGTCTGATGAAGATGTACAAGTGCAGTGTACAGGCCATTTTCATCTTGTATTAGCTCATCATGGGATCCTGTTTCCATGACTTGTCCATTTTGGATTACGACAATGACGTCTGCGCTGCGGATGGTAGAGAGACGATGGGCTATGACAATGGTGGTGCGGCCAACGGCTGCATTCTCTAGGGCTTCCTGAACAACACGCTCCGATTCAGAGTCTAGGGCACTGGTTGCTTCATCTAGCAGAAGGATTCTGGGTGATTTGATTATTGCTCGCGCTATAGCAATCCTTTGCTTCTGTCCCCCTGACATTTGAACTCCTCTTTCACCAACCTGTTAATTTTAAAACACAAATAAATATTGTTAATTGAGTGAGTTCGATATATAGTGTTTGCTTTCGGTCATTTTGAATGGCAAGCTGGCCTAGGCCCGAGCAGAACTAATTACCTGGGTATCATATTGCTGTGGCAACTGACAAATGAAATTATGTGCATTTGAAGCTTTGGCCGCCTCAATGATCTCCTCCATTGAGGCATCTTCCTTGCCAAAAAGTATGTTTTCCTTAATACTTGTTGCGAAAAGTGCCGGCTCTTGGCTCACCAAACCCATCTGTGACCTTAGCCATTTGAGCTGCAATTTATCGATGGCAACTCCATCAAGCAGGATTTCTCCCCCAAGTAGGCCGTAAAATCTTTGTAATAACGACACTACTGTGGATTTTCCCGAGCCACTGCCACCAACTAAGGCCACTGTATTTCCAGCTGGAACTTTTAGGCAGAAGTCTTTGAAGATTATGGTTTCGGGCCTTGATGGGTAGGCGAATACAACATTCCTGAACTCAACTTCACCTAAAAATTTCTCCAGGATTTCACCTTCCATGTTTTCTGAATCTATATCGGGGACTCTTTTTATCACATCCCTTATATGTTCTCCTGCGGACGCTGCTTCTGAAATGTACTTCAAGTTGGATAAACCAGCCCCTAGTGCTCTGGTTAAGAAGACCCACAGAGTATCATCATCAGTCTTATAGCCAGAAAATCAAATAATCAGAATTAAATACAAACAAGAAAAAAGATATAAAAATATCAAAATTTCATATATATATATTATATTTATGTGTGTATGTATAATTGAGATGATAAAATCTCTTTTTTTAATCACAAAATTGTGTGCGCAGAAGTTTATGTGATTTTTGAAATCAATTTTAAACTTGAAAATTTTTAAAATTCATTTTGAACATAAATTTAATGTATTTAATTAATCCACCTAAACAAATTTATAATTCTTTAAAAAAATTATAATTATACTGAGCTGGGGAAAAAAATAGTGTCATGAAATCAAGACTAGAATTTTAGTAATAAAGGTGCAGATACTTACTGGCCACCGACGACAATGGTGGTTCCGGCAGCGAAAACAGCTCCCCCTTTAGCCCCATGGTACATGACCAGTCTGCTGCCATAATAAGCCAAAAAGGACCAAATAGCATATGTAATTGCATTGATGCCACTGGCAAAGCCTTTACACAAACCTTGCTTTAAGCCTAACTTGACTGACCCTTGTAGGGCCGAAGAGAATTCATCAAGGGTTTTGCCTTCACCAACAAAGGCATATACAGTTCGTACGGATGATATTGCCTGCTCCACAACCGTATTAGCCTTGTTGTACTCTTCTCTCATCTTTCGTGATAATACCATCAAAATCCTTCCGTATATTAATCCAAGAACCACCAGAAGCACAACAAAGGGAAACCCAACAACAACTAGCTGCCATAGAATCATAAAGCCTACGATGTAGCTACCAAAGAATACAGCAACATTTACCAAAAAGTTCGGAAGCTGTCAGGCACAAATATTTCAGACAGTCACTTCAACGGCAAGTAAATTGATTGATACTGAAAAGCATCTTCACTTCAGATTTAACAGAATATATTAGAATAACTTCTATATTAGAATAACTTCTATATGTATACTTGTTGTAGGAGAATTTAAGGGTCAAATTAATCAAATGGTTTTAAATTACTAATTAATTAACCTTTTCACTGAGAACATCTTGAATCACAAGAGTATCATTAGAAACACTTGAGATGATCTCTGCTGTGCTTGTGACATGCAAGTCAAAATATCCAACATCTTGCCTCAGGATTGCTTTTAAGTAGACGGCTCTCATCCTTGTTGCTTGTCTTTCACCCGTTCTGGTCCAACAGTATGCCTCTAAAAATCTCAAAAAATTAAGATTTAATGAAGATTATTTTTTTTTTCTTACCCGTTGGACTTAAGTCCTAAAAGGACTGCTACTTACCACTAGCTAGAGCTGAACTTTAGATTCAATTAAAATTATTTATTTAAAAAAAAACTTGAACAAATTTAACTGATCAGCAATTATAAAACCCACCTAGGAAAGCAGCAATCCATGCTATACAAACAAGGTACAAGATCATCACCGCATTCTGTCATCCAGAAAATAATGATTTGTGTAAGCAAGCCAGGTTCAATATAAGTTCATTTCCGTGAAAGAAATATTATTATTCATAGTAAAGAAAGAAAGATGAGAGCATATATTACATTGTAGAGTTGATGAGTAAACACATCCACAGGGAGACTGGATGCATTCCCAACATTATTCATCAATCTACACATCACAAATGTCAACAAAGGTGTTGATAACCCATCACATATGGCTGCAATGAATCCCAAAACCATGAGAAACATATCCACACGGTCCGCATGCATGAAAATCGATCGAAAAGACCCAAACATGTTTTTTCTTCCGCCCTCTCTTTCTCTACTCATTTTCAGAGATACTGAAACAACTAAATTAGCTACTTCCTAAAAGGTGCGTGTTAGTGGTGTGCCCTGAATGGGCAGATTTATAAGAAGCTTACACATAGGTGCAACTGTGTGTTATCCTCTTTTAAGCACTTCTTTTTGTGAGGCAGGTAATTAATATTCTTGTTATGATCTTTGTATATAACAACACTACGTAGTGAGGTTATGTAGTATATAAATGGAAAATACAACTATTTTGAACATCATAAACAAGAATAAAATAGTACCCGCCAATGTGGAAGACAAACGAATTTAATACAATCTATTTTTAGAATTGTGCATCTTTAACTGTGAAATAAAATTGATGTATGGTATTGAGCCCTTCTTAATCAAAAAAAAAAAAAAAATTGATGTATGGTAGAGTGAATTAGATATGACTTTTAGAACCATTTTTGACAATTGCTTTGAAGACTAGCTGTAATGATAAAGCAACAATTAATGAATTAAGTAGTCTTCAATGTGTTACACGATAATATACAAAAACTTGCGGAAATACGACAGTGCCCGCTCCTTGATCGGTCAATTCATCCTATAATCACATTTTATTATAAAATAAATATCTTAACCATCATATTGGTGGGATTTTTGTGACACCCAGACGCTTCGTGGTCTCTTCTTTTTTTGTTATATTTTGCCCCATGTATCCTGTTAGTTTCTCTAGTTATTGTTTTTCTTCCTCTTAAACTTGTGCAATTTATCACGCAACTCTTCGGTTCTCAATCTCCGGCCCTTGAATTTATAAATAAACAAATGGATTGGCTAAAATAAATAACATAATACAAAACAAAAATCACGCATGACAATGATGCGTGCTGTTGTTAAACGAATGGGAGAAGAAAAGGAGATTAATGATGAAAGTAGACTAAATATTTTATGGACCTGAGGCATGATGATAGGTTAGGTGAGTTAAAAAGATTAAAAAAATGAACTAAGTGGATGAAAAAGAAGAGAAAATTGTACAAGAAAGAAAAAGTTAACCAAATAATTCAAGAAGAGAGTAGTAAGAATTGTCACGGATGACCTTACATAGTTTTGTCTAAATAATTCACAACTTTTGTGTCATTCTGAGTCATTATAGCACACGTCACATGCCTGCGTAATTACTTATCCTCTAATAGGAAAAGTTACTCAATGTTTTGCATTTAAAAATGCATAAATATATAACCGGAGTTTTGTTATTAATTTTATTATTATTGTTGTTTGTTTAATATTTTGAAGAAATCACTTATATCCAAAAGTTTGTTACTAAAGTCCTGTTATTTTCTCTTAGAAAAAAGTTATACTATCTTCGCTTAAAAAATGAATACTTATATTTAGACATCAAGGGAAAACTAATCTCTAATCCATCTTTGTATACTCTTTAATATGTGTGGTGTTTCATGCGAGCACGTATTTATTATGGTGATGAATCCATCGCCACTACCTTTTAGATATTTTCTTAATCATTATTGAATAATTTAATATTTTATTTTTAGTTACTTCATAAAGAAGTGTGCTTGACATTTTCTCTATAGAAAATATGAGGTCGGATTCTTGCAAAGGTCAAAGATAATAAATATCTTGATTATCATATAGGAGAATGCATGTTTTATGATGATAAATGTTATATTTATTACTTATATCTTTACTAAAATTTTAATTCCCTATTTCATCCTACTGGTTAAGAAATAGCATATAGAGGTCGGGTTCTTGCATTCTCTCTTATTAATTATATTGGTGGGATGCCAATGCATTTGTGACACCCAGACGATTCATGATCTATCACTATCACTACATTTTTCTAAGTCCATTCACGTACGAACTTATATGTGTATAGCACTATTAACAATCTCAAAGAGTACTTCATTTCTTTAGTATTATTATAATTAGGTTTATACGTTTAGTCTCACTATCTCAGAGAGCTTACTGGTCAATTCAATTCAAACATAACGTTAAACAACTTTTTATTGGTGATCAACGGCAATGAGTAATTTCATCATGAGTTATGACAAATTTAATGTTTCTTCACTAAAACGTCCAAACTTAAGGATCTAAATAATAAAAACTCAAATACTATAGTTAAATGCTTTTATTAAATAGTATTCTACCTGAACAGCTAATCTATTATTAGTAATTTTTTCTTCTTTTTTTTTTTTAGCACTGATATTTAAACAGAATAATTAATTTTTTTTTTAAAAAAAAGACAAAAATGAGTATAAAATAATATGACTTAAAAAATAAAATAATTTAAGTAATTTACTATAACACATTAACACCAGACAGATATTATAGTTTATTCTATCATCACTATGTTATATCCTACAGTTTATTTAGTTGCGTGCATATGCATTACCTAATTAGTTGTTTCTTTTCGACATATAAAATTTCTTATGCTCGTCTTCTGTTCCCAATCTCTACAGCTTTTAGAGTCCCTTTAATTTCCTTTCCCAAAAAACGTAAGGACTCTGTCGAATCTATAAACAAACCTAATGGATTAGTTAAATAAAACCAAAAAGAAGGGGAGGGGGCATGAGTCATGACATGATCTTATTGTTAAACAAACTAATGGGAGAGGGAAAGGGCATTAATGACAAAAGAAGACTAGACATGACGATAAGATAGGCGATTTAAAAAGATTAAAAAAAAAAAAAAACAAAACAAAAAAGATCTCAGCAGATGAAAAGGAAGAGAAAAAGTGTGAGAATGAAAAAGTTAAGGAGATAATTCGAGAGAAGAATTGTCAGTTTGTTAATGATAATTACGTTACATGGTGATAGTTTAAATAATTCACGACTTTTGCCTCATTTGGGACGTCATAGCTCACGTCCTATGCATGCACAATTGCTTATTTGCTTATGAGATAATAGAAAGAGTTACTCAATTGCTTACATTTATAAATGTATAAATATCCAAAGAGTTCTCCTTCAATTTTATTATAATTATTATTATATTTTGAAGAATACATCGTTAGCTACATCCAAAAGTTTGTTCTTAAGTTTTGCTATTCTCTCTTTGAAATAAGATTTTATTATCTTCACTCTCAAAATGAAAACCTGTATATAGACATCAAGGAAAAGCAATCTATGATCTATCTAATTAACAGCATAATATTGGGTTGTTGGCTGTCACAACATTCTAGAACCAATAATTTACTTCTTAATCAAGCCAATCTAATCATAATGAGACATTTAATAAAAAGTAGTGGTATGCGATCTTTCAACTTATTTCATCAACCATCGTTTTTCAATTAACTTCATGAAAATTTTTAAACCGACTAAATTAAAATTGATTGGTTTTTCTTTTCGAATTGGATTCAAGAATCTCTACAAATTTAGTGCTCATTTACAACATAATTTATGATGGTAGAAACCGTCCTTTAATTACCGAAAAAATATCTATGATACAATTATGGCGTTTCCCATTTTCAATACTATCACTATCATCGTCATTCGTATGATATGTGATATAAAATCAGAATGAATTTTTTTTTTTTTTTTTGGAACTAAAGTTCGGATGCCTCAAGAAACCGTCTTCTTCTTTTATTTTTCTAAAATTAAGGAGTGTTGTTTTCTTGATTCATATGCGTTGTCCGGGTTGGGCCGCTAAACATTAATAACAAGTCAAACAGATTGAAAGGTCTCCCACCTAATGAAGAAAGAAAAAGCAAAAAGTAAAGTAAGACAAAGACCGAAAAGAAAGGTAAAGGGTGAGTCGATTTTGATGGCCGTCAATAATTAATATGTTTCTTCATTGGTTTATCCTTTTCCGTAATTTCACACAAGGACAAAATGGGAAGTAAGGTAAAAGTAATCCGCGATTATGGATATTTATGCGAAGAGGATATATTGGTAAATTGCCGAGCGAATTTCAGCAGTGTTGGATGCGGATGATCCAAAAATATAACGTTCGAGTGGCATTGACTAATGAGGTGATGGAGATCAAGGGTATCGATTATGGCAATATTTTCCAAGACACGATGAGTTTGTGAATCTCTCTCTCAGAGGAGAAACAAAAAAACATACAGAAGCTTACAATATATGATTCATTGGCAGACGCCCTAATACTTTGAAGAGGAGCAACAAGTAAAAACTGAAGTTTTAACTAAAAAAATAAAATTATACAAATGTACGTACGTACATACGTACATATATATATATATATATATATATATGAAACTCTCGGATTGAAACAGTTCTCTATTAATTTTTTTGGTTTACCATGTGCAGTCACAGGTGGCCTTTGAATTTAAATTCAAAGGCCACCAGTCTCTCTCCCAGACATTGTTCTAATTCGAAATCCCGGATTGAAACAGCACTCTATATATATGTATGTATGTATATTGAATTCCACCCATCAATTGAGGAGTATTCTCAATTCTGTGGTGTCGTTTGGAGGCTGACCAATGAGTAGTAAGCTCCCGCGGGTCCTTTTGCTAACAAAGATTGATGGCTCCCCTCCTCCACCACGCGCCCTTGCTCCAACACTGCAATTATATCACAATTTTGAATGGTACTCAGCCTGTGTGCTACCACCACGCTTGTTCTCTCCACCATCAGACGCTCAAGTGCTTCCTGCACCACTTTCTCCGACTGACTATCAAGTGCGCTGGTCGCCTCATCTAACAATAACACTGCAGGATTTTTTAATACGGCACGAGCTATTGCAATGCGTTGCTTTTGGCCTCCAGACAGCTGCAATCCCCTGTCTCCACACCACGTGTCGTAACCTTCATACAATCCAGCTATAAAATCATGTGCATTGGCTGCCTTTCCGGCTTCAATGATCTCTGATTCGTCGATTTTATCAGATGCTCCGTATGTGATGTTTTCTCTGATGGTACCTGCAAACAGAGCAGGCTCTTGACTAACAAGTGCAATATGTCTCCTCAGCGACCTCAGGTGGTGTGATCTGATGTCTCGACCATCAATTTTCACAACACCCTTTAGAGGATCGTAAAACCGTTCAATTAAGCCAATGATCGTTGATTTTCCTGACCCACTTTGCCCGACCAGTGCTGTTGATTTTTTTGCTTCAATGTTGATTGAGAAGCCTTTGAAAATCATCACATTAGGTCTAGCAGGGTATGCAAAATGCACATCTTCAAGTTCTATGTGTCCTATAATTTTTTCTGGTTGGTAGCCGTTAAGGTCATCAGGGTCAATTTTAGTATGCCGGTCTAATACCGCGAAGACCGAAGCAACAGCATCTGAACCTTTAGCAATGTCTGTAGTCATTGTGCCGGCATCAGCTATGACCTTGCCTGTGCTCACTAAAACCAAGAAGATTTCAAAAAGGGATTTTCCATCAATGTATCCTCTGCCGACGAGCCTGCCACCATACCAAAAGGCTAGTGCCACGACGCATGACACTAGAGCTCGGGAAAAGGCAAGGCATACACCTGCAATCCAAGATTGTCGAACACCCTCTCGTCGTGGGGCTTCTTGAGCTTTTTCGAGCATTTTCAGGATCCGTTCTTGGGAAGAGAATGCATTGATGGTTCTGAGGTTAGAGACTGCCTCAGCAGCTAGCTTGCTGCTTTCATCTTGTGCCTTTATCACCTTCTTTGACATGCTTTTTAGCAATACCTCTTTACCGTACAAGCATACAATAACGAGAGGCTGGACTGCTATGATCACTAACGCCAGCCTCCATGAAATGATTAGGCTCATGGTGAAGGCTATGGTTATAGAAGAGAAAGTTTGTACTAGCAAAGCAACCCGATCACCCACCAAAGATCTCACCTGCCAAAAATCAAAGTACAGTTAAGAAGAGCACTTTAATGCATCTTTTAAGAGCAAAAATGTTTAGTACATACCACATTGGCATCTTTGGCAAGTCGAGAGCAAATCGCACCACTTGAATTCTCATCTTGATCAAACCACCCAACTTCAAATGTGAGTATCTTCGAAAGCATATTTTCTCTAATTCTTTTGGTCAAGTACTCTCCCATGTAAGCGAAATAATACTGCTGACAAACATTAGTTAAAAAAGAAAATATCGATAGCCCAAAGAAACACAATGAATAAAATCTTGTTTTCTCTTTAATCTCATCATGGTCTTTCAAAAAATATACTGATATCATAGAACCCATTGCAAATGCATAAACTGGCTGCACCGCACCAAATAATACTGCACTCAGACAGCCCAAGCTTGCTTGTTTCCATTCTGGTATATTCAAAGCTAACAATCTCCTGAAAGATGGTGCAGTTAATTTATTGTTATGCTCTTCGCTGTTATTCTCTTTTCGATTGTCATCCTCTGAGTAAGCTCTGCTTGGCGAGAAAGAGTTTCTGGATCTGCAACTACTCGCGCTGTTTTCGTCAGCCAAGTTTGATATAACAGACAAGCTATGCAAGTTTGCATTATTGAGATTCATATTACTTTTCTCTTCAGGATTTGTATTTGCTTTTTCAGTCTGATGAAGATTTACAAGTGCAGTGTAGAGACCATTTTCGTCTTGTATTAGCACATCATGAGATCCTGTTTCCATGACTTGTCCATTTTGGATTACGACAATGACGTCTGCGCTGCGGATGGTAGAGAGACGATGGGCTATGACAATGGTGGTGCGGCCAACGGCAGCATTCTCTAGGGCTTCCTGAACAACACGCTCCGATTCAGAGTCTAGGGCACTGGTTGCTTCATCTAGCAGAAGGATTCTGGGTGATTTGATTATTGCTCGCGCTATAGCAATTCTTTGCTTCTGTCCCCCTGACATTTGAACTCCTCTTTCACCAACCTGTTAATTTTAAAACACATATAAATATTGTTAATTGAGTGAGTTCAATATATAGTGTCTGCTTTCGGTCATTTTGAATGGCAAGCTGGCCTAGGCCCGAGCAGAACTAATTACCTGGGTATCATATTGCTGAGGCAACTGACAAATGAAATTATGTGCATTTGAAGCTTTGGCCGCCTCAATGATCTCCTCCATTGAGGCATCTTCCTTGCCAAAAAGTATGTTTTCCTTAATACTTGTTGCAAAAAGTGCCGGCTCTTGGCTCACCAGACCCATCTGTGACCTTAGCCATTTGAGCTGCAATTTATCGATGGGAACTCCATCAAGCAGGATTTCTCCCCCAAGTGGGCGGTAAAATCTTTGTAATAATGACACTACTGTGGATTTTCCTGAGCCACTGCCACCAACTAAGGCCACTGTATTTCCTGCTGGAACTTTGAGGCAAAAGTCTTTGAAGATTATGGTTTCGGGCCTTGATGGGTAGGCAAATACAACATTCCTGAATTCAACTTCACCTAGAAATTTCTCCAGGATTTCACCTTCCATGTTTTCTGAATCTATATCGGGGACTCTTTTTATCACATCCCTTATATGTTCTCCTGCTGACGTTGCTTCTGAAATGTACTTCAGGTTGGATAAACCAGCTCCTAATGCTCTAACAAAAATAGGATCGATATTATCATCATCAATCATTACTAATGAATGATTAATCTTCTCAAAATATCGTAAAAATCCAAAAATTTAAGTGCATGATAATATGAACATGACCATGAGCAATTAAATTTAGCTGCAACTCGGAAAACATTTTTCAAACTATTACTGATTTGTAATTCTAGCTACATCTAACTAACTATTATAACTCAAAATCTAAACAAGAATTAATTCTCGTAATAAGGCGATGATACTCACTGGCCACTGACGACAATGGTGGTTCCGGCAGCGAAAACGAACCCTCCTTTAGCCCCATGGTACATGACTAGTCTGCCACCATAATAAGCTAAGAAGGACCAAATAGCATAAGTAATTGCATTTATGCCACTGGCAAAGCCTTTCCCCAACCCTTGCTTTAAGCCTAACTTGACTGAATCTTGTAGGGCTGAAGAAAATTCATTAATGGTTTTGCTTTCACCAACAAAGGCATATACAGTTCTTACGGATGATATTGCCTGTTCTACAATCGTATCAGCCTTATTGTACTCTTCTCTCATCTTTCTTGCTACCACCATCAGAGTCCTTCCATATGTCAACCCAAGGACCACCAGAAGCACAACACAGGGAAGCCCAACAAT
The DNA here is from genome assembly GCF_022201045.2 of Citrus sinensis. Lineage (NCBI taxonomy): Eukaryota > Viridiplantae > Streptophyta > Magnoliopsida > Sapindales > Rutaceae > Citrus > Citrus sinensis. The sequence continues at coordinate 24,855,882 of NC_068561.1, forward strand.
AACTAGCTGCCATAGAATCAAAAGCCCTACTAGGTAGCAACCAGAGAACGTAGCAAAATTTACCAACAAGTTTGGAAGCTGTCAGGCACAAATATTTCAGACGGTTACTTCAACAGCAAGTAATCAGAATAACTTCAACAGCAAGTAATTAGAATAACTTCAACCGCAAGCAATTAGAATAACTTACAATGTACATCTAGGAATTAAGAATAATAAAAAAGAAAAACCACTTTAAATAAAATTGTTGTGAAATTTAAGCTGAAATTAATGAAGTAATATCAAATTACTAATTAATTAACCTTTTCACTGATGACATCTTGAATAATTAGAGTATCGTTAGAAACGCTTGAGATGATCTCTGCTGTGCTTGTGGCACACAAATCAAAGTATCCGACTTCTTGCCTCAAGACTGCTTTCAAATAGATAGCTCTCATCCTTGTTGCTTGTCTTTCACCCGTTCTCGTCCAACAGTATGCCTCTAAAAGTTCCAAAAATATAATAAAACGAAGATTATTAATTTAATAGAACTTGAACAATTTTGACTCGACCAATAAATTATAAAACCCACCAAGGAAAGCAGCAATCCATCCAAGAGAAGCTACGTACAAGATTATCACTGCATCCTGTCATCCAGAGAAATTAAATAATTAATACATTTTATTATATGCACATGTATTGTAGTATAACGAGTTTATTTCCCATGAGAGAAACATGCATAAAGAAAAGAAAGTTGAGAGAGTTACGTAGTACAGTTTATGAGTGAACTCATCTGTTGTGAGATTCGATGCATTCCCAACAGTATTCATCAACCTAGCCATCACAAGTGTCAACAAAGGTGTTGAGAACCCATCAGCCATGGCTCCAATGAATCCCAAAACCATCAGAAACATATCCAAACGGTCCGCATGCATGAAAATAGAAAGAAACGACCCATTGTTGTTATTTTTCTTGACCTTAGTAATAGTACTGCTGCCTTCATCTCTTTCTCTACTCATCATTTCCACAGACACACAAAACAAATTAAATTAACAACTTCCAAAAGGTTGAATGTGAGTACGAGTATGAGTGTCTGCGCCTTAACTACAAAATGGGTAGAATGTCATGTTATAAGTAGCAAAAATTCCACTGTTATCATAACTTTTTTTTTTAATAATTTCGTGAGGCACATAAAAAAAAATTCCTACAAAGAAAGGGGTACTTTAATTTTGTGGGGGCAAGCGAACAATGTTCTTAATTACAAGGAAAGGGACAGACGGGTAGTGAATTGTGAAATAGAACGATGATACAATGAGGTAAGGACCGGATTATTCTAATAAGAAGGTAATTTAATAGTTTTGTGATAGGATTACAAATTTTTAATAGAAAACAAACAACTTTTCTGGGGCACAACTGGGTGCCGGCCATTTAAGAAAACATCCTTTACAATTCCACAATCTGAAATCTGGTATTTGAGGGAGAGAGTGTTCAGTGGGCAGCTGTGGACTGCACTAAATGGCGGGAAAAGTCGTTAAATGCTTTCCCACGCATTTCCCATATGATTACTTAAATCGAAAGAATAATCATCATAATGCAAATATGCAATGCCTTCGATATCCCACCCATCTGCCACCACTCATCTGAATCAAGATAATAATAACAATTAATGGGAGTGTTTAGTCATTAGTCGGATTATGAGGTAAACACATTCTCATGCGCGCGCGCTTCATTGGATCAAGATTCAAGAGAAGAAACATGAATGATGAAACCCTACTGATCATATATGTAAGAATAAGATACTAACCGCCAATGCGGAACACTAACATCAAGCCTAATACAATCTAATTAAATTATAATATTCTGAATCTGACTGTTTGAATTTATGTACGCGGCCCTTATTGGCTCTCTGAAATAAATGAAGGGGATGGACAAAAGCTGATAAATTAGTACTTACAGAATGGCATTTTGCTGAAGGGCTAGCTAATACTTTGTACTTCACTTTACTTATGTCTTGTTTATTTGTACAAGAAGATTGAGTTAACAGTTAATTTGTGAATTTCAGGATAAATTTCCTTATAAGTTGCTCATTCAAATGATTTGACGAAGATGAACTGCTTTAAGATATCAAACTTGATCATATAATCATTTGTCGAAACTTAGATGTGTATTAATTTTGAGAGAAGGACTTCTAATCACGCAGTTTCGAGATAAAGACTTCTCACCACAAACGTAACACTCATATTAAAAGCTCATATCAAACCAGAGACAGCTCAAATTAATGCTGAAAACTTAACTAGACAGAGACTTTCAAGTTCCAACCACGTAAAGCTCGTTATCTATTAATTTAAATGATTTTTTTTTTTAGCAAACTAACAGGCTTTTATATTTCAAAGAAGAATTAAACCAAGAGTTTAAGTTTTTTTTTTTTCTAATATATCCGAACAGAAGATCATATACGGTGACAATATCATAACTTAAATTGAAATTGCAATACTGTTCTCCCTCCCATTATAGTTTCCAAAAATTAAAATTAAAAATCAGGATATATATATTTTTTTTCAACTTTAACTAATCCATTTGTTTTTTTTTTTTTTTTACATATTCAAGACTGTTCTAGCAAAGTGGAGATCGAGAATAGAAGAGGAGCATGAGAGAGAAAGAAAGATACAGGTGAGAGAACAGAAAGATCTTCAAAAATGGATAAATTATATAAATTGGAAAAAAAAACAATTATTGAGGGTTTTCCCCCTTTTTTTAAAAAAAAAAGAAAAGAAAAGAGCATGAGCATGGCAATGACGTCGTTGTAAACAAATGGAGAAGAAAAGGAGATCAAACACAGAAGAGACTAAACATACATAGACCAGACAAGACAAGATGGCAAGGCAGGTGAGGTCAAAAGATTAAAAAGAAAAAAGAAAAAGTTAATAATTAGATAAGTCAATAAGAGAAAAGAAGAAGGTGTGGATTCCACTGGAAATTTTGTCGTTCATCTTTTACACAAAGTTTTGTTTGAATAATTGACAACCCTAAGACATCAAAATTAATCTTCACTGTTAGACCAAATTTCTGGTATGAACAGTTTTATCCAAAAAAATCTTTTGCTAGTTTGAATTATTTTCCCTTGGTTCAATTTTAAAAATATATATTATATTTTCCCTTTAGAGAAATGGTGCATTATCTTTACTATCGTCGTTTATTCTTAAAAAGAGAAAAAAATAATACTTTAAAAAAGAAAATTTATATCTAGATATCAATAAAAAATAACATTTTTTTTTTATATAGGGACTCTTCAAAAAAAATTAAGATAAAATAAAATAGGGATAAACCACCCCATACATATCGTGAAAAAGAAAGTGATTGATAGAGAGATCGGAGAGAAATTAAAAATATAAAGACCTACAAATAGAGCGTGTGCATATTTAGCAAGAGTATCGGGAGCAAAATTAACTTCACGAAAGATATACTTGATGTCAAAACGCCATTCACGCTTCAGAAGCTCTTGATAGAAAAGATGAATTAACAATATATCATTAATGAGTGCAGAGGAGCTAGCAACCAGTTGGATTACACACAAGCTATCCACTTCCACCAACAGAGACCGAATTCCAATAAAAAGTAACACTTTGAAAAAAGAAATTGCATAATTGAACGTGAGGAATCTTTCCACAAATAGATATAAAGAAAGAGTCAAAAAAGGTGAAATGTACATTCAGAAATAAAAAGGTTCAAATTAATGCTTCAAAAAAAGAAAGTGTATATGGCGACTAGACACGCATGAAGTAAAAGTGTATATATATATATATATATATATATATATATATATATAGTTAAATTAACACGATTAATGTTGATAATGTTGGGTTATTGGGGGCGTCTCCGGCGGATCTGCATGCATGCTGTGTCCGAAAGAACCTCCGAAATTGCAAAAGCTTTATTTATGTGTCTTATAATTAAGACTCGATTCTGCTTTATGTCTTTAAAACCTGAAAGAACATGATATGATGCCACTGTATACTTTTATTGTCATTTCATAAATAATCAATTAATCAAATTGTCCAGATTCTTTGATAAGAAGAGTTGATTTCTAAAATTTTATATAAAAGTTTAAACAGTAGGGTTGATGAAAACTGATCAACCTTATAGTAAGGGTAAATTAAGGATTAAATAGTTTATATTGAAAGAAAGAAATAATTATTTTAAAATTTCTAATTTAAAAATAGATGTTAATGAGATAAATTGAGCAAAGGATTCAAATTAATCCACTTTTTATCACATCATACCTCTGTTTGTTTTAATTCCCATTATATCCATAACCATAATTACCATAAAGGACGAAAAACAGATTTCTCTGAAATTTTTAATTCATTCGAGGTGTGGAATTGGGATTGGTGTCTTTTTCTTTCTTCAGTACATTATTAAATTCACAACTTTTAAGACTATTATAATGCAAGCGGAACAGGTTGCCTTGGGAAGCGCCATGATGAAAATATTCGAGGAGGATTTATGGAAAATTTCCCTTTTTGGAAAGTGAAATACCATAAAACGCTAGTGGCTATACAACAACAGGGCAGTTTCTTTTTGGGGGATTAGATGGGGTTAGAATAAGATATATATATATATATATATATAATTATTTATAATTACAGATGTTTATATTTTTTTTAATGCGGATGTATTTTTAAATCGTGCAGTTTAAAAAAATTGTTTACTGAATGAACTATAAAACTGCATGGTTTTAAAGAGTTAAAACATACCTCTCTTAAATAATGCGATTTTAAAGTGCATCTATATAAAAAATAAATGAGGACGTCCGCATTAGAAAATGACTATATATATATATATATATATATATATATATATGAGTGAGGGTTATTAAAGAGATCAAATATGGGGTTTGGAATAGCTTCACTCCATTTTTCTTTTTTTCCTTTTTTTTTAGGGATAATTAGTAGCAAAGACTAATTTCATAACTTAGTGATAAGTAAAAGATAAAACAACATAAAAATTCAAGGATTTAAGGTAGTGTTTACTTTTTGGAGTGGGAGTGTGGAGTGTGAATTCCTCCCACTCCAGTGTTTACTTACCTTAAAAAAGAGAAGAGTGGAAGTGGAAATCCGTGGGTCCCACTCAATTTTAGAGTGGGGAGTGGGATTCTCACTCCCATGGGGGGAGGTGGGAGTGGGAATCCACTCCCCCCTCTTCCCATTTTATCCTTATAAAAATAAATAAATAAATAATATTTAATAAAATAAATAAATATTATATTTAAATTAATAATATTAAAAATTAATTTTAATAAATATTAATTAATTAATGATTTAATAATAATAAATATTTTATTCTAAAAAATATTAATTTTGTACTATATTATCAATAATAATATTTCATTTGTGTTGCTATTATTAATAATTTTTATTCACATAATTTAAATTAAAATTAATAAAAAATTATGATTTACATAATTAAGAATATTAGTAATTATTATTAATTTATAAATATAATAAAATATTTATTTTATTTTCCAAATATATTTTTTATTAATTTTTTAATTACAAATTATAATTCTGTACATAAGGATAAAATTGTAATTTAAAATAATTTACTCCCAATCCAAGACAAAGTGAACAAATAATTAGGATTCTGATTGACAATCCATACTTTCATTTAGTCTAAGTAAACACCATACTCTCACTCCCACTCCACACTCCTAATCCAAGGATTTTCACTCCTCAAGATTCTCACTCCAATCCAAAAAGTAAACGCAGCATAAATGATTTCTTTTCCAGCTTAATTAACTCGTATATATATAGCTGTAAATCTTCTGCAAGTGTCGATAACAATCCAAGGATTAATTGACTTATAAACTAACTCATGTAGCAGCAATTCTTTTTGTTGAGTGTACTTAACAGCAGCAAGCCAAATATGAAACAAATGTTGCAGAGCTTCTTTGTTCACGTATCTGTCTTCGATCGAGTTATGAGAATTCTCTTAATCTTATGGATGGTTAATTTACAAACGCGTGCCCTGTATTTATGGTTTACAAGTCAGCAGCTTTTGAGTGGTGGGAAGTAGTTTTAATTTGCATTACACTTTCTAATTTATGAAGTGTGAGTGAAATACATAACTCAAGTTAATTGATTTTTTTTTTTTTTAAACTCATTCTTTAAATCTCAAGATATTGTGTACCACGTATTTTTTAATTTGATGTATGCGTTTCACACACACTAAATGGATAAACATATATTCCATAACATGGTATAATTTTTCTTTTTTTCAAAAAAAAAAAAAATTTACCATGGAAAAATTTCACTTTTTTTCTCATTCTTTTTTATCCATCATATTTTCTCTCTCTTAGATCTTTATTAGCGGTACTTAAAGACTTTTTTTTCTTCTTGGTTATTTATATTATTTACTTTATTATTTACGCTTTAAATATTTCCCTATCCACGACATACCCATGATTATAACATATATGATATTAATATTTTTTTTATTACTAATATAAGTTAAACATTTCATTTGGGTTACTTCATTTGGGTCATGGAATAGGCTCATTCGTCCTCATACCAAGTAAGACATGCTCATGGGCTTCTTGCCAGAAATGAGTTGATGGAGATTGTGATATTTGATTTCCTTAATTTATCTCACTGCCCCTGCCTTTTAATAAGTATTATTTATTCTAAAATTGCTCGAATGTAAGTGCAAAAAAATGAAAAATATAGCCATTTGCACTGTACCATGTGCCCAGCAAGCATTATTGATTCGTATAACGGATATACCCTATATTGATCCCAGATTAAAGATTAATATGGATGTGACTTCTATTGATCTTGGATTAGAGATTAATATGGATATAGTTTATATTGATCCTAGAATTAGAGATCAATAGCCACCTAACTTCTACAAAAGGACCGGAGATAATCAATAATTAAACCTAGAAACATTAATAGTTACAGCATGTGATTATTAACTAAACTATGTATTGGAAATTCAGATATAGACAAAAATGATTGTCAGATCTAACAATATAAAATGAAACAAATGAAATCAATGGTGAATATTGAGATCCAAAACAAAATTTCCTGCCAAGTCCAATTTTCCTGGTCTATGAATGGAGGCTAAAATGATTGAGAAATGATCTATTAGCTATTTGACAAAAAATTAAGAGAAATCTAGATCCAGAAATTCTCTAAACACAAATACTAACTTGAGCATCAAAGTGCCCTTTGTAGGTACAAATTCGCATTAGTTTATCCAAATCTTCAAGAACAACATGTCAACTTTAGAATTCACAAGGAAAATGGGTATAATTCACTATCTATTTCTTCCTTAATCATTTGAAATTGGACAATTAAATGTTTTATGAACCTTCATTGAAATTAAAAATAATAATTAATTAAAAACAACTATTTTTCCCTTTTCTCTCAGGCTCTCAATAAATGAAATTTTCATCTCTCACATTTCTCTTAATTTTTTTAATTAATTCAAAAATTGAATCAAATATTACTTCTAATCAAATTCCAAATTGAAACTAAATAAAATTTTAGATTATTACACAAAATCAAAACTTATATCAATCAATTGTTCATAAAATTTAACAAAACCTAACATTGAAACTCATCATATATTGGTGGAGGCAATGAGTCAATTGATGGTTAAGAAGATATATTATGGTGGTGATAGTAGTGGTAATGAACTTGTTGTTGATGAAATGGTAAAGTGATGGTCACGAAGAAAAGAGGGAGGGAATTGAGAGAGAATAAAACAAATAATAATAATAATATTTTTTGGTTTTTTACTGAGAATAATTCTATAAAGTATTAAGATAAATTGAATAGTGAAGAGTAGTAATATAGTTTGAAGGGATCATATATCATTTCTCTCTTAATCCATATGAATTCAAGGCCCAGTCCGTTATTGGCCTCGTGCTAAACCTCTGTTGTGCTGTACACATTATCATTTACCCTTAGTTAATGCATAATCTCTCCATCACTTGAAAACTATGCACACCTCATTTTAGATATATCTTCTCTATAGTTGTGAAACTTGCATTTTAAAAAAAAAAATTAACAAGAAGGTAGCTGATCCTTAATTTTGTATATCATTCGAATAGCCACATTTATTTTCAAAATTCCCATTTAAGAGAGTGGAGACCATTAAACTTGTATATAGTTTGTGTGTTTTCAAATTCTAAGAAACTATATAAAGAAACCCTATTGGGATGGTCGTCGATAAAACAAAAAACACTAAGAGATTGGAATTTGTAAATTGTGTCTAGTTAATGAGATTTTAGAGATAAAGAGAGAAAATGAGATAGAATGGGAAAGATAGATAAATTATTTTATGGAGAAACTAAAATGTATTTTCGAAACCCTTCAAAAACGGTTTTTTGAGGATTACATAAGGCAGTTATCACCATCACTCAAATATAGTCTCTAACCAAATCACATATATGGGCACTACAAAGTTATATTGGGCTCGTGTTGAACCCTACCAATCTATTTCAAAATTTTCACCAATATCTGTAATTAATCATTTTTTTAAAATCTTAAGAAAATAATTTTTTTAAAAAAAATATATATATATATATATTCAATATAATTTTACTAATTTTTTTTACGTTTGTTGGAGCTCAGACAATATTTACATCTCATTAAGAAAAAGAGTTAAAATTAATAAATATAAAGAATATAAAGATGATTAAAAGCAGGAAGTTAAAATCGTAATTGGCGAGTACATTAATCTCATTCTTGTATCATACATTTACACAATATAAAGATAAACTCTTCTTATTACAAATAAAATAACCCCCAAAAAAAAAAAAAAGAGTTTAGTTCGTTGTTGTCGTTGCGTGAGTAGTATTTTGAGGTGTCCTCTGGAGGCTGACCAATGAATAGTAAGCTCCTGTGGGTCCCATTGCCAACAAAGATTGGTGGGTCCCTTTCTCTGCCACGTGCCCTTTATCTAACACCGCAATTATATCACAATTTTGAATGGTACTTAACCTGTGTGCTACCACCACACTTGTTCTCCCCACCATCAAACGCTCAAGTGCTTCTTGTACCACTTTCTCTGACTGACTATCAAGTGCGCTGGTCGCTTCATCCAGCAACAAGACTGCAGGATTTTTCAATATGGCACGAGCTATTGCAATGCGCTGCTTTTGGCCTCCGGATAGCTGCAATCCCCTGTCTCCACACCACGTGTCATAACCTTCGTTCAATCCAGCAATAAAATCATGTGCATTGGCTGCCTTTGCTGCTTCAACGATCTCTGATTCATCGATTTCATCTGATGCTCCGTATGCGATGTTTTCTCTAATAGTCCCTGCAAACAGAGTCGGCTCTTGACTAACAAGTGCAATATGTCTCCTTAGTGACCTAAGATGGTATGATCTGATGTCGCGATCATCAATTTTCACATCACCCTTTAAAGGGTCATAAAACCGTTCGATCAAGCCAATGATGGTCGATTTCCCAGACCCACTTTGTCCCACCAATGCCGTTGATTTTCCAGCTTCAATTTTGATTGAGAAGCCTTCGAAGATCATCACATCAGGTCTAGCAGGGTATGCGAAATGGACATTCTGAAGTTCGATATTGCCTGTTATCCTTTCGGGCTGGTGTCCTTCAGGATCTTCAGGCTCAATTTTCGTGTATCGGTCCATTACAGCAAAAACCGACCCTACGGCATCTGAGCCTTTGGCAAAGTCCGTAGTCATGCTACCTGCATCCGCGATGACCCGCCCCGTACTAACAAGTATCATGAAGGTTTCAAAAAGGGCTTTAGAGCTGATGTATCCATCCGCAACGAGCCTGCCCCCGTACCAGAAGTCCAGAGCCCAAGTGCATGATGCTAGGCTCTGGGAAAAGGCAAGGCCTATACCTGCATACCATGACTGTCGTATACTCTCTCTTCGCGGGCCCTGCTGGGCCTTCTCGAGCATTTTCAGGATTCTGTGTTGGGAGGAAAACGCAGTGATGGTTCTGAGATTAGACACAGCTTCGGCAGCAAGCTTGCTGCTTTCGGCTTGGGCTTTTATGGCCTTGTTTGACATGCTCCTAAGCAGTACCCGTCTAGCGTAGAAGCATATAATGACTAGAGGCTGAACTGCAATCATCACCAATGCAAGCCTCCAGGCAATGAATAGGCCCATTGTGAAAGCTATGATTACCGCAGAAATCGTCTGTACAAGCAGAGCCGTACGATCACCCACCAAAGACCTCACCTGCCACAAACAAAATGCATAACTAACCCACAAATTTGTGCTTACTTGCTTTCTTAAAAAAGGTGCTTTTTATAGCATTAATCTTCCAAAATACTGCTTACCACATTGGCATCCTTTGCAAGTCGAGAGCAAATGGCACCACTTGAATTCTCATCTTGATCAAACCAACCAACTTCAAAAGTGAAAATCTTTGAAAGCATCCTCTCCCTGATCCTCTTAGTCAAGTGCTCACCCATGTAAGCAAAATTGTAATGCTGGATAATGTTAATCACAAGAGTAAATACCGCAAGCCCAAGGAAACAAAAAGCATAAATACTTGTCTTCTTTTTAATCTCATCATGATCTGTCAAGAAATACACTGATATCATAGACCCCATGGCAAATGCATAAATTGGCTGCACTGCACCAAATAAAGTTGCACCAACACAACCCAATGTTGCTTGTTTCCATTCTGGCGCATTCAAAGCTACCAATCTCCTGAATGATGGCACAGGCAATTTCTTGATGTCCTCTTCATTGCTTTGTGAAGCGCCTCGGCCCTGAGCAAATGAATTGGCTGAACTTGAAAGACTGACAATTGAAAGTCTCCGGCTGCTTGTGCTGTTCATGTCCATGTTTGATGATTTAGAAGCCAAGCTGTGCATGGTTGCATTATTGTTGTCGTCTGGGGTTGTTGTCTGAAGACGAACAAGTGAAGTGTAAAGGCCACTTTCGGCTTGTATGAGCTCATCATGGGATCCTGTTTCCATGACTTGCCCATCTTGGACCACGGCGATGACATCGGCATTACGGATAGTGGAGAGCCGGTGGGCGATGATGATTGTGGTCCGGCCAACGACGGCCTTGTCTAAGGCTTCTTGGACAACGCGTTCGGATTCAGAGTCAAGTGCACTTGTTGCCTCGTCTAAGAGAAGGATTCTTGGTGCCTTGATTATTGCTCTTGCAATTGCTATTCTCTGCTTTTGGCCCCCTGACATTTGGACTCCTCTCTCACCAACCTGTGCAAAATGGTCACCGTAAAAATTAAAAATTTAAATAAATTCTTTAGTAGAAAAGACAAATCCCATTTTGAAATATATATATACCCCACATAGATAGAATTTATTCACAAATATATAATAGTCGTAATGAGGTACATGAACATGGGTGCTCATTTTAAGAAAGTGAAGCAATTGCAATAAATAAAGAAGTAGATGACGTGGAGAATAGAGATTACGCCAAAATTGACAATACTGTGGTTTACTTTAATAAAATTAATAAACAACAAAACATTGACATTGTAACTTGAATAGAGCAAGTGCTATGTATTTTATATTGCGATGAATCTTTTTCAGGCTTTATATTTTTTTTGAGGAGAAGCATTGAATTGAAAGATGCTATTCCATTTTTTCTATTATATGAATGGCTAGCTAGGAGACAGGTAGAACTAACCTGGGTATCATATTGTTGAGGCAACTGACGGATGAAATTATGAGCATTTGATGTTTTTGCTGCTTCAATGACCTCTTCCATTGAAGCATCTTCCTTGCCAAAAAGTATATTTTCCTTAATTGATGTGGCAAATAGTGCTGGCTCTTGGCTTACCAAACCCATTTGTGACCTTAGCCATTTGAGCTGTAACTTATCGATAGAAACTCCATCCAAAATTATTTCTCCCCCAAGTGGTGCATAAAATCTTTGTAATAATGCTATTACTGTTGATTTTCCCGAGCCACTACCACCAACTAATGCCACAGTCTTTCCTGCTGGAATTGTTAGGCAAAAGTCTTTAAAGATTATGCTTTCAGGCCTTGATGGGTATGCAAATTGTACGCACTTGAATTCAACTTCACCCAAAACATTTTCCAAAATTTCACCTTCCATGCTATCTGAATCTATCTTGGGAACCCTTTTTATCATCTCCATTATTCGTTCTCCGGCTGCCATTGCTTCAGAAAAGTACTTCAAGTTCGGTAATCCAGCTCCTAATGCTCTGATTAACAAAACATAATTATAAGTACCAATGAATTAGCAATTAGTTATTATATAAGAATGTTTATACAAAGGGTAAAGGAACTTACAGGCCCCCCACGGCAATGGAGGCGCCAACGGCAAAAACGGTCCCTCCTTGAGCACCATGGTACATGACCATTCTGCTACCGTAATAACACAAGAAGGACCAAATACCAAATGTAACTCCATTGCTACCGATGGCCAATCCTTTAGCCAAACCTTGCTTTAACCCCAATTGCACAGAGCCTTGTAAAGCGGAAGAGAATTCAATGCTGGTTTTACTTTCACCAACGAAGGCATAAACTGTTCTTATAGAAGATATTGCTTGTTCTGCAATTGTACCAGCCTTATTGTACTCATCTCTCATCTTTCTTGCTAACGACATCAAAGTCCTTCCATACATGAATCCAGGAATCACCAGCAGCACAACAAAAGGAAACCCTACAATTGCTAGTCTCCATAGCATCAAGAACGCCACTAAGTAGCAGCCAAAGAATAAGGAAGCATTCATCACAAAGTTTGGCAGCTGTCACAAGTTTAGACATAGTAATTAAGTAATTATCAGCAAAGAACTAATACTAAGCAGTCCTTTAAATTTAAAGTAACTTTCATCTCTGAAAAGAATATACAAGTACTTTCCTAGTTCAATGAAAAGTACTTTTTGAATTTACTCTAAACCAAAAGGTTACCTTTTCACTAATAACATCTTGAATCACAAGACTATCATTGGAAACGCTTGTGATGACCTCTGCAGTGCTTGTAACATGCAAATCGAAGTAACCCACATCTTGCCTTAACACTGCTTTCAAATATCTTGCTCTCATCCTTGTTGCTTGCCTTTCGCCTGTTCTTGTCCAACAATATCCCTCTAAAAGTTCCAAAAAGAAAAAACAACACTCCTTTAAGATTCTAACTTATAAAGAATTCTTAAGAAAATACTGTTAAATTTATTTTTTTAAAATTACCTAGAAAACAAGCAACCCATGATCCCAAAGCCAAGTACAACAGATGTACTGTATTCTGTCACACAAAAATATGAAAATCTAGCAATTAGTCTCTTATTGCATAAACGATAGAAAATATATATATATATTTTTTTAAAAAAAAAAAAAAGGGAGAAAATGAAAAATATAAATGAACCTTGTTAATATTATGTGTGAAGACATCGATGGGGACATTAGATACATCACCAATATTGTTCATGAATTTACTTGTTAGAAACAGCACCAAAGGTGTAGAGAACCCATCACCAATGGCTCCGATGTACCCTAAAACCATAAAAAACATATCTACGCCGTCCGCATGCATGAAAATGGATCGAAATGACCCATTTTTTGTCTTTGTAACCTCACTACTACCTCTGGCCTTTTTTTCACCACTCATTTTCAAAGAAGCAACAATTCTGAAAAGCACTTTAATTTGCTTTGGCTAGCCTGGCTTAAACTACGTTGGCTTTTGGCTTCTTGGCTTTCTCCCTTGAAGTTAAAAAAATGGGAGAAGTTTATCATGTAATGAGAAACTAACATGCTGAGGTGCTGTATTTATAGGCGTTTTGTGGGAAAATTACTGCACTGTTAAGGCAACAGCATATTGAATTGAAAATAGAGTAGGTGATGCTGATGCATGCTCCAAAATTGAGGCGTTAGTTTATTGATAACATGTGGACAGGTCTACGATAATATAACAAAGTTAAACATGTCCTGAAGATGATCGCGATGACTTTAGCTGTCTCCTTTTGATCTGCGTCATTTATGACGATTACCGGACCGGACCGGACCCACCTTTGGACTTACTTTTTTTTTTTTTTTTCGTTTTGTATTTTATATTCTATCAGAAGAATGAAATATATTCTATAGCTAATGAGCATCTAATTACAGTTAAGGTTTAATGATGTTTTAAAACAAAAAACACCGTAAAGTTTTCCTTTCTTTTCGTTTTTTTTTTTTTTGAAGTTCAGCTTCGGCTTCATATTTTTAAAACCTGAACGTTTGTATTAAGTAATTTCCTTTTAATTAACTATTTATGCTCTTCTCGTATGATATTTCTATAATGCGTTAACAAGATATTTTCTATATGATTCTCATTAACACTCGCCGTGAAGGACAAGTGTTAATCTAAGATGTAATCGAGTAACGATATATTTGCTTTTACTGCTGATGTGCTTCCTTACCTCATCTCTAATACATGACCCACTAACAATTAAAGTCACCAATCTATATAACTTTTTATTGATCTTCAAATCATTTCATCAACTTCATGTCATCTCTTGCTCACAAAGTTAGTGTTTATAATCTCGTTATTTATGAATATCATTAATTAATTCTATATCATGTTACTTGGCTTTTGCTCCCATCGAATTTATTGCTAACCAGCAAAATCTAGTATGGTATGGTATACTAGCTAGGAATTAAAATCCACATTGATTAAGATGGCATGCATGCACAAGCTATGGAAATTGTGCATTACTAAAACCACGAATGTTACCCACGTGATGCACGATAGGCAAATCTCAATTTTATATTTGATTGTAAATATCAATGTAATGGTCTGCTATAATAACAATTGTAAATATCTAATGTAATATCAGTAGTTTAATGTATAATCAGTAATTAAAAAATAATAATATTTACAAACTTAAACAGTTAATTACATCTTACATTGAACAACAACAGCACTAGCCAAACCATATATATCCATGTGATCAAATTTAAAGTGGTAATTGGTTAGGATGGGGGTGAAAAAAAATCAAAAAATCGGTGGTCGTTCACTACATTGAGTGGAAAAACAAGTTGTATTTCCTTTTCCCCCATTTTATCCATGAGCCTTTGACAAATATCAAAAGGATGGCAAGTAGTGGAGACGTATATAACAAGACCATCTATATGTATCAAATAAAAAGTAAAAGTCAATATGGTCCGACTACTGTTTTACGGTAAGTGTTTCAAATTTAAATGAGTTTAGGGTTTATACACTTGTTTGGATTCACGTCTTTAATTTATATTTAAGATGATTGTTATTCATAAGTATTCTAAAGGAAAGAGAGTGACGCACTTGCATACGCACACGGTATTTACATAGAGTTCATATATATTATTAATAAATTAACTAATTAATAGCCTTGATGACTTATTGACTTATTGGACGGTACTGCGCCAACACAAAGTGAACAATTTCCAACGATACCAAATTTATAAATAGAGAGCCTTTTAATGCGCGTTTCTAGCTAGAAAGATTTATAATCGAAATTCGTAATTTTTAAAGATAAATTGCTTGACAGATTGGATTATACAGAAAAAAATAAATTTCCAGTAAAAATATAGATAAAATTAATAGTTAAATTTTCGGAAAGTTAAATTAGTTAAATGAAAAATGTTGACACGGTCTGTCAAAATTCTGAATGAAAATTACAGTTTTCGTTTTTGGTCCAAACTGGGAAAATTAAAAAAAAAACATGTATGTTCGAAGTTCAATCAATTTTTTAATATCTGACTTATAATTAATGAGTAAGTTATTCTTACATCAATTTGTCAACCACTGATGATCTAGTTTTGCGTATTTTAGTTAACTAAGCAACTAAGCTTGCGCCATCCAATTCAAGAGCAACATAAAAATCTTTTAAACGTGCGTGAATTTTTTTAATCTTTTTTTTTTGTGTGGTTAAGTTACAATGTATCTAACTTACATCTAACTCGAGAGTTGCACTAAATAACTTAGGACATGCTAATAATCAAACAACATTTAAATTATTGGATGCAAACTCTATATGTAGCTTAGTGTCACTGCCTTAGGCCATGAGGGCCGAATACCTAGTTCGGCTTGCAGCCTTGTGCCAAGCCGTGGCAACAACATGGGCGTGCTTGTGGGCAAGCACGAAAGCAAGGCAAGACTGGCGTGCGGCAGCAAACCCATGCATTAGGACGAGCACAGGAAGCGCGAGACTGCACGGGCAAGGGCTTTGTGTGGGCAATGCACGCTGCATCTCGCAAGCGCATTGGTCAATGAGAGCGCGGGGGTGGGACGCACTAAGCGCGCGTGCGCAGGATACGTGAGGCGCGCACGTTGGTTGAGTTGGGCAGTAAGTGAGATGGCGCGAAACTAAGCCAAGGGCTATGAAATGGGCCCTAACAACAAGCATGAGTGGGCAGTTGTTGGTGCAACTAGTGGGAGACATGGCCTTGGAATGCATGCCTAGAAATGTGGAAATATGGAAAGTGGGCAGCGGTGGTTACGCGCTACAACTTCCTTGCTTCTAAGCTAGTTGGCAACGGTTGCCTTGTTCCTTCAGGGAGTGGAGATGTGCTCCATAGTTATTATCAGACAATTAACTAATTTTGTAGAATGATAATTAACTAATTCTATATTTATATGCCTTGTTCCTCAAAAACACCTATAACTTTTTTAAAAAATAAAATTTATCAAACAATTAACTAATTCTCTTCACAGTTAATTATTTCTACAACATTGTTGTTGTTATTCTACTGCCATACATTTAATTGTGTGCTAATTAATATATTGCTTAGTTTAAGAATCAATTTTCATTGCCTAAGAATTAATTTACATCGCCTTTTGCATGACTAGATAACCACATTGCAAAGTAAGCACTTTTAGATGCTTTGGTCCTTTGGAGTTGAGGTCTTAAGTTGAATGATCTCACATACAAAATTTCTCAATAAATCCAACATGACAAGTGGATATAGCTGTTTATGTAGTTGTGGTTGTGAGTATGGTCAATTTCGAATACACAATAAGATGTAGGCATGTTTGTCAATTTTAGAAATATAACCACTAAAATATTTTGGGAAATATTCATTTTTTAATGAACAAATAATGTTTATCGACCACCCCATGATAAAGATAAATAACAAATTTGCAATATCTAGAGAATCATTGCCGTTGATGAGACGACTTGCTACATCTTGAATAGAGATGGCCAATGGGCCGGACGGCATGAGACATGACACGTGTCCGTACAGCACGGCACGGCACGAGCACATCTCGGTTGAGCACGCGGCACGGCACGGCACGGCAGGGCACCCACGCGGGCCGTGCTGAGGTTAGATTTTAGGCACGCGGGCCTTAAAAGCACGGCACGATTAGAGATGAGCCAAAGTACGGCACGCAAAAAAGCACGCAATAAGCATGTTTCAATTTTTAATGAAAGTAAACTTAAAATTTTATGATTTTATAAATAACTTGAAATTGAATCTTTTAATATATTTTATTGGCTCAAGTTTTTTTAAATTTATTTAATTCTTAGTTTCAAAAAAATTATGATTGATTTATGTTTATAATTTATTAAATAAATACTTAATATCATGATTTTAATAAATAAAATTATAAATATCATGATTTTATAGATATGTATTAATATTATTATAAACTATGATATATGATTCTACGTAATTCCAAGTTAACCCTTAAAAAATTATTATTATTGTTATTGTTAAGTACTAAAAAAGAATTATAATACCATAGAGTCAAACTTAGCAACTAATATTACATTCTCTTATTATTATTGAATATTGACTTGAGTTTTGAATTTTTTATTCTATTAAATTTAAATAAAGGCACATGGATCTAAAAAAAAATACATAAGCTTGAAAAAAAATAAGACAATAACTTGGCATGCGCTCTTAAAATAAGAAAAAAAGCTTAGTGGGCTATTTTTCCTAGGCACGGCATGACATGGCATGTGTGGGCACGAGTACGAGCACGTGTGCCAGGCTAGCACGACATGGCCCACGACACGGCACGTGTGGGCACAACACGAATGGGCACGAGCACGAGCACGTGTGCCAGGCTAGCACGGCACGAAATGAATAGTGAACATGACACGACACGAACACGAGCACGCGTGAGCTTCCTTTGATAGACCTGGGCCAACATGGCACAGCCTATTAGCCATCTCTAATCTTGAATATTGAAAAGCCTTAGCTCAAAGAAATCAATTATCTTCTTCTCTAATTTTGCAATATCAAAAGAATTATTGCCATCACATGAGTTGGCAACTCTTGATTAATGGAATTAAAGTCTTGACTCAAAGAAATCAAGTTACTGTTTCCAATCTGCCCCCAATTTTTTTTCCAAAAAAATAAAAATAAATAAACAACCAACTGGGGACATAATGAGCATTTCAAATCAGTCTCAAAAAGAAAAAGCTAAAAGAGTGCATAGGAGTACGACAAATCTTTTCCCTAATTCTCTCAATGACTTTCCTTTGATAAGAAGCTAGGATTGAAATTCTAGGGGGTCAAATTTTATGGGGAAAAGTGAAAATATATGTCTGTGTGTGTTTAATTATTGGAATAAAATGTTCAATTATTAAAGCTACAAGGCAAAAACTTCTACCCTACAGGGAAAAAATTGTAATTATATACACTGTCTATTTACTATTTTGGGGGGCTACTGGTCAAGCTCCACACCTCCGCCGCCATTATATGTTACTGTAGATAAATAGGTTGCCATATTCTAAGAAGAAATTGTTCTTCTTTTCATATATAGTTTTGACTTCGAAGGGCTTGTGTGTGAGACCGACTGTACAGTGTGTGACTATTATTCTTTAATTTAGAGGATGTCTTGAAAATTATCATTCTACAATTTATCTTGAGTTTTCACATGTACCACTTATCCTTGAGCCATTATTGGTTTAAATCACTGCATTTTCAAGCTATCATAATACTTCAATCCTGTGCATACTCTCAATTGTAGAGTAAAAGACACCCCCCCCCCAAACAAAAAAAAACTCTTGAAAAGTTAATTTGTAACATATGTGTCATCCTACCTATTTATAACGTTTTAATTTTTAAATTGACCACAAGATAAAAAAAATACAAACTATATTCTATTTTAAAAAAACAAATATAAAAGTTTCCAAATAAGGTAATATACAACACCTAAGAAAGGGGCTTCTTCCATTTTTTATTTAAAAAAAAAAACTTTTGAAATTGAGCATAATAATTTTCTTAATATTAATTATTAAATGACATCATTGTTCACAAAAATCATTAGTGGATTGCCTCACATATGTTAAATTTGTCTTTGAAGTTAACCATGAGTGGGTTCGCCATAGAGTCATCACAACTCAACTTTAATTATAGTTGGTATTAGTCAGAAACCCTAATAGATAGTAACTAGGCTATTGACAGTATTGCAACTCTACTCATCAAACTCAAATCTTCCAACGTGGTTTTAAGTGGTTGTAGTACCCTCTCACACACTCATAATGGTTGTAAGTACCCTCTCACACACTTATAAAGGCCAAAGAATAGATAATGAATCTGACACCTGCCAACCAACTAAATTAACAAAGTACCAACATGTCATTAAGACTCTCATTCACCATTTTTTACCCATTGTCTTAACTTGAGTGAACTGATATTCCCAAACAAATAAAGCTTAAAAATATATAAAATTTATGGATTGACTCAACCTTATATATATAACGATGATGATGGATCATATTTTTTCTGTCATTCCTCTCTGTCATGTACAAGTCAATTTTTTTGTATAATTATAGTCATGTAATAAAGTAGTGTGAGCTCACTCATGCGTGAATCTGAATATGATATCATATAAAAGTCTATGTATAAAAGTGTACAGACCTTACTTAAACCAAAACTTAACTAAGGGTTTAAGATTGTCCAAGTCTTATATATCTAATCTAAGTTCAATAATATTTTTCCTAACACTATGAACTTGACTCACACTCAAAAATTATTTTGAATAAAGCTCTCCAATAAAATATAAAGAAGAAGAAAGTGAGTACAAAATTATGAAGGGATCTCTCTTTTAAAACAGTTGTGACAAACTTAAAAGTTACGGTTATCCAAACCTTATATATTTAACCTAAGATTCATTCTTAATTGATATAAGGTATTGTTGCTAAACCAACGAGTTCGTATAAAAACAAAAGATAAAACATTTTGCATGAATGAATTAGCTAGCAATCTTTAGAGTCTAACAGCCGGTTTTAAACCAAACGAGCTAGTTATACAAAGACAAAAGGCGCGCAGAAACAAATCCAACTGAGATATAAGACAAAATTAGCAAAAAATGCAATAAACTTTAAGAGATTCATACATAAGATTTCTTGGTCAAATTGTCTTTGATATCATATTGCTAGATAAATCGGGACTTAGCTATATTGTAAATGTGGTACCGTGCCACAGTTGCAACCAGCCATTGGTTGCAACATAGCCAGACCCGATAAATCGCTAGATTTAAAAGGTTAAGCTGTACGTAAGCCCTAATTTTTCTCGAAACAATGGCGATACACCGCCGCCCCCTCCACCAAAGTTGCCGACCGAATCGTCCACCTCTTCGCCATCGACCCCGACGGCCAGAAGCGCCCGATAATTGGCCTCGCCGTTCAGACTCTCCTCAAAGCTCTGACCAACAGTGGCCTCATCGACCCTGCCTCCCACCGATTAGAAGAGGTCGATGCCTGCTCCGTCAACACTGCTCAAGAGTGGCTTGATAGGCTGCCTCCGAGATCCTATGAAGAGGAGTACGTGCTCAAGAGGATCTCACGCGCTCGCGTGTTGAATTTGCAATCCAGGCTCGGGTGTCAGGTGGTGCTTACGCACGATCTTGAAGGCATGGTCGTGGCTGTTCCCGAGCCCAGGCCATGGGATACTCCGTAATGTTGATTTTTTTTTTGTTAAAACGATGCGTTTTTTGTGCTTCTGGGGAGGTAATAATTGTGAAAGATTTAAACTTTTTACGGCGATTAATTAAGAACTGTTCCCATATGTTTGTTTAATGTTCATGGCTTTCTTGTACGTGAGATTGCCTTTGAATTTTATGAATGTAGACATTTTTGGAAATAAAAAAATAAAAAAACAGTGTGCACTTCTAACATTGCAAAAAGCATGCACATACTGATTTCGATATGCTGGTTGTATGTATGGTAACAAAGGCCCATCCATTAACCTCAAAATATTTTGTTGAATTTATTACAGTTGAGATTCCTTTATTATATGTGGTTGGTCATGGGAACATATGCTTGGAGAAGTACTCATGATAAGATCAAATTGTGCAAGTGAAGGGAACTATTCGCAACACATAAAAAAAGCATTTTTGCTGTTTTCAGGACTGTTGCTTGAAGATGTAGTGGTGGCCGGTGGTGGTTGAGCAAATGGTCTCGCAAGCCCAGCTAAAAGCTTTTCATATATCAAGGCTATAATTGGGATAAGATTACGCTAAAAAGTCGAGAGGAGATGTCCAGATTTGGAATGGGATAAGCTGTCTAATGTCTATTGCTAAAAATGGACATGTTCCTTTCTCATACATATTGTAGCCATGTAAGGACCCCTCTAGAAGCACTTTGACTGATTTAGATTGAAGCTAGCAAGGGCATAAGGCATTCTCTCACTCTTCTCAAAGAGGGAGATAACGTAGAATGATAGAATAGATAGTTGGAAGCTCTTCAAATTAATTACTTGGAAGAGCTGAAAGAGGTCCACACCACATGCAAGTCATAGATGCTTCTGCTTCAGTCGTTTTCTTGTGGTCTTCAGTTATTAGACAAGAACCAGAGCCCCCATATACCGCCATTTCCTTAAATGTATCACATCTTATTAACAAGTTTAAAGAGATAAGATTTCTTTCTTATTTTTGTGAAATAAATAAAGACCAAACAAATTTTTATGATTTGAGAATATTCTTGATTAGAATATTAAAGGCCATGCCTAGCTACTTAATTTACACATTATTTCCGTGTCTGAAGAACTATGAAACGGGTATTTTAATTAATTATTACTTATTTAATTGGGAATCAAAAGCAAGAGTTAATGCGTGTACATGAGAGCGTATAACATGCATGCTTAAAAAAATCATCAATTTATACCGCTCCGAGATAGTGATAGAATGACGTATATTTCTATTCGATATAACGACCAATTTATCTCTCAATTTTTTAATATGTTGCGCATTATTAATTTGTTGTATGGTTAACATAATATGTACTTTCTGTTGGTGTAAATTTTTTGCCAACTTATTGAGTGGTAATTCCAACCAAGAATGGCCCCCTTAGGATTGGATTTCCTCTTTTTTGGATCCGATGATGATGAATTTATTCTTTGAGCATGCCTTTAAGTTTCTTCTCAGGAGTCTACTTCCTTAGGAGGTGAGGATATCTTTGTCCAACAATACTCTACACACACAAGAAAAAGATCAAAGGGTCGACTTTGCGGTGTAAACTCTGAGATCGTCAAGTCAATTACCCGATTTTTAGAAATATAAATTTAGAAAAAGAAAAACTAGAGAGAGAAAATCCTCATTTTCCCTCTTGAGCCCATTTTCTCTTGCCTTTTATTGAGAATAGAGGGCATATTTATAGGCGAAAATGATTTGACTTGAGTCTTAGTTACTTTGACGACAAGTGTTATTATTCTTATGACATTTGGCGACACTTATCTTCTTGTGCCCATGTTGATTGACACATGAATATGCTTATCTACAAATTACAAGAAGAAACGTTTTAATCTTAGGTTGTTTTTACTAAGACTTTGGGATCATACGAACCTTAGAACCTAGGAAGTTTATCCTAGGTGGTACTTAGGATAGGAGCTTAGGACCTTAGGATCTTAGAACTTTTTGGACTTTGGAGCCTTACCCCCCCGAATGATTTTATCCTAAGTGGTTTGTCTTAGAATGAGAGCCTAGAATCTTGGAACCTTTTGAATCTCGAAGTCTTGCCACCTAAGACGTTTATCCCAAGTGGTTTGTCCATTTTTTCGTGAGTTTTATAGGGACTAAATTTATTTAGGTTCAAACTGGGCCTATCTTATTTTTGGTCCTATTACCTTCTACCATAAAAGTTTTATTAGATTGCGACAAGGGATTCTCTACAGCAATTAGAACACGAGTAAACTGTTATAGATGCTTCTCAAAGGAGAAAATAGGAAATGTTCTATTTAATTATGTTGCCCTAGTTAAGGTAATGATAAAAAGACTATACATTTTTAAGCACGAAATGGTCCCAACGATTAGGTTTAAAGAATTAAATTAACACACTACGACTAAGATTCGAAATTCTTGAAATTGAAATAATTTCCATGTTAGTTATGCTTTTCTAGTTGGTCAGGCAGTAATCAGCCTATTTGAAATTGAATCATATCAATCTGTTAAAGCACTTTCTTGCTTCTAGTGTCACCAATAAATCGCGAATATGATTTTCTTGTTAAGATATCATCAAACACCTTTTGATAATTGTAGATGTTTTTTCTCTGTTGTAACTAGCTTTTTACTTTCTTCACTGTAGAACCTTATTAAGCAGTTGAGTTTCCACAAGAATGTGATTCTTAGGTAAAGAAAGTGATGGGTCACCCATTTAGGCTTATTATCCATATATAGCTATAGGGTCAAAGTTTAAACTTTTATATGGGTGCATTACAGGGTATTTTTACGAAAAGTTTGTCTAAAAAAAAGTAGTTCTATAACTTAAAAGAAATGTCAAGTATTTCTTCAATAATATTGTTTGACTGTTTAAAATCACTCCTCATTCATCATCATGTGATTCATGTCTCACAAATTCTTTAAAGTGGCAAACAATGATTTTAACGGTGCATATAATTGAACTGAAATATTGAGTTACTGTAAGTGATGATGCAGTCCCATCATTTTCCTTTCACAGATATGAAAATTCTCCACCCAGAGGGGAAAAAAAATAGTAAATTAAAAGGTTGGACATGCCTCAAGGTGGCCTCTGTCGGGTTTTCCGGGGTTTTCGGGTGGAAGAAATTCACAACCTGTCAATTCAGAAACCATAATTGGAGAAGCAACGTCACATGGGATTTGATCTGATGAAGATGTGACTAGCTAAATACATTTTTATATCATGCTTTGAGAGGACATTTGCTTCGCCGATATGAATGTGAAGAGCATATTGATTTTTCCTTGGCCAATATTTGTTGAGCAAGTAGCTAGCTAGCCTGCCAATTGGTTTTGTCATGAAACTTTTTATTGTGTGCATCAATATTTTCATGGGTTAATGATGAGATTGTTGATTCTTTTATTTTTGTTTTATTTATTTTGTTGTGTGGTCTAGTTGGGAGAATGACAAGGACGTAACTTCAGTGCTTTCCGAGCGTGCTTTCTTTAGCCGGCAACAATGGCACCGTGAATTTCTGTTCCAAGGGATCAGAGATTTTGCGCTAGAAAGCATATACAAATACTTTCCTAAATATATCACACAAGATTTGTTGATCTAAGAGTCAAGTTGGATAATTCTCTTGCCTCCTTTCGACACAAAAGTTTAATTTCCTTCTTAAACTTGTGGTCGTGGAGTTGATTTCTCCAGTGGCAGACCCATGCCTGCAGCCCGGTCTATCTCAAAATAATAATAATAATAATAATAAATAAAAAGTTATTACAAACAACAGAATTACCAATAATATATAAAATAATTTCATATTCATTCACCTTATCTAAAATAGAGCCGTGTATTCTGAGTCACAACAAAGCATGCATTTTCAGTCATGACAAAGCTTAATTAAGATATTACTTCGTAGTAAAATAGGAAATGAATTTCTTTTTTGGATTGTATGGTTATTTATGTTGAAAGAGAAATTATTAATATTGTTGAATTAGATTCTGTAATTGATGATTTTTATAATTCAAAGTTTTTAAAAGTACAACTTCAGTAGTAAATTTGTTTTGAGATTTTTTTTATACTACTTTTTAAAAATTATTTTTATTTACACCGTTATTAAGTATATTTTGTCATTTATGAATATAAAGTTATATTAATTTAGCCTAGGGTACTGTAAAATTTTGGTTCCGCCCCTGAATTTCTCTTTAACACTACTCGTATGCGGATAGAAATTCAATATAGCATTCTAATTATAAATATGGCTTATTAGAATTTGATGCTGCTAAATCATCATGACATCATCATTAAACTGGAAAAGCAATAAAAAGTTATATTTCAATAATTGTTGTAGACACTTGTTGTTGTAAGATAGGCCGAGCAGTAAAAGGATAGCTCTTTTTTTTTTTTTTTTTTCTTTGGGTTTAATAAATAAACTAAAAATAAATAAAGGTATTATCCTTTTAAATAAATTTATTTATTTTTCTCACTGAGCGATATATTGTTTACTCATTTGGTAAGAGCTTTTCGTGCCTACTTTAATTCAACAACTTTCCACATAAGTATGATGCACTTTTGCTTAGTTTGAGTATCTTGGTAATGCTAAATCTATTCATAGATATCAATTAAATTATTTTTCAATAAGACGCAATCAAGAAATATGCCCACCATTATAAATTAACAAATTAATTATTTTTCTATTTCTTTTTCCTCATAAATCATTATAATATCATAAAATATTAAATATTTAAGTCACAAAATTTCTCATGAAATAAAAACATTAGAACAATCCATTTCGGGCTCCCCCCTTTCTCTCATATATCATGGGCCCAACATTGTGCCAAGGGAATCTTGAGACGAGCATGTATGACGCTTATTAAGAAGCCGGGTGTAATAAGATGATTGGTGGGATGCGTTTAATATTCTCAACTGCGTCTATTTGTAAAAAGGCCCTCCTCGAAATCTCTTCTACAGTTTCATTTTTTCAAAAGATTTTAAAATTTGAAATAGCAGCGCGCACAGAGAAAGAGAGCCAGAATGGCGGGAAGCGATCCAAAGAAGCATCTTCTAACCCTAATTCGTGATTTCGCCTCTGAAAAATCTCAGGGAGGTTAGCATCATTGTTTGATTGATTATTTCTGTTGTTGAAACGTTTTCCACGTTTTCTGGAGGATCTAAGTAATTTAACAACAAACGTATTTTTAAATGTTTATTACCTTCTTTTTTTTCTCTCTCTCTCTGCGATTTCCTGCATTTTCTCGGTAACCAAACAGAGGTCATAAACTCTGTGCAATTTGAAAATGAAACAGTCAGTCCGCGCTTGGAGATGTGTAGATCAATAAATGTATCAGAAGTTTAAAAATTCTGATTTTCTCAGTTATTAAACTGGAATACAAAATTTGATTGGAGTGAGTCCGTACATGCAGAGAGAAGAGTGGTAGGTTTAAAGAAACGAATTGAGGAACTCCGATTGGAGTTAGAGGAGGAAAATTTCGAGCGAGAAGAGGCCAAGCAATTCAAGGAAACAATTGAGCAAGAGCTTAAAGGATACGAAGTTGAGTTGGCTTTGAACAACACAGCATTTCAAGCTCTAGAGGTTTGCTTTATTTATTTTAGCTTTGATTGTTTTTTTATTACGTTTTGATTGAAAAATTCTTTTTTGTTGAATCAATTGCAGTCAAGAATTTCTTTAATACACAATGAGATTTCAACAGTTGGAGCCGAAGTGGAAGCTCTTAAGGTACTGATTTATGCTTGTCTTGTATCTTGCAATTATTTAATTAAGTGGCTATTTTGTGTTCTTATGTTATTGATATTTTTTTCGTTGTTCTGTTGAACCTGGGTGGATGCATTATTGTGTTTGGATTTACGAAGAAAGAACAAGAAAGTTTACGGTACATGCTCTTGTTACAGAATTCATGTTTTTTTCTTCTTCAAAACATTGAAATAGTCATGATTGATTGTGTTTTCCGTTTATGTTTCTGTGCAGAGATGGCTTTATTGTCCAAATGTTTGAGTTGAATGATAAGATAAGGTTGGTCTCATTTTTTAGATCATGATAAGTCTTATTTTCATTCTTCCTTTTGTTCTTTGTTTTCTTTAATACATATTAACTGAGATATTGCTCCAGGATTAATAACTTACAGATATGAAATTTATTGTGAATATCTTGATTTTGAACCTAAAGTTCATCGCATTTCTAAGGTTCCAGTACTTATCAAATTTTATTTCAGCTCTTCATTGTTTGCATTGCTCAAATTCTATATTTGTCTGATGGCCATGACTTTAGAGAATACAATTCATTCTAATCACTATTGTACTAACTATTCAGCTAATTACTTGTTATGGTAGGACTTTCCACAAGTCAATAGCTTTCAATCTTCAGGAAGATGATAGTTTTGGAACTGCAGCAGGTGACTTCCTCTATAACGCCATTCCACTTGTCTAGCGAACCTTGTAGCAGATCTGCAACTTGGTTCGGTTTTTCATGGATGAAGATCTTAACTCATATCATCAAGTTCTTTTTGCTTAATTTTACAGTTTCAGAAGCAGATCACAATTTCAGCAAGAAGGGAGTCCCTGAAGTTGCTTTAAAAACTCTTGAGGATAAGATAGCTGAGGTAGTTTCTCAAACAGCTAGAGAGGAGGAACTGTACCAAGAGGAGGAGAAAATTCAAAAGCAGGTAAATTATGGTCTTCTGTTTTTTAGAAACATTAATACAGTGCTCTGCAACAGCTTTACATGATTTTAATTTATCATAGAAACTGTTTCCATGTCATATCTTCCCTGATTTTAAAAGACTAAAAGTAACAAATGTTTCCTTCGGAATTTAGTCGCAGAAAGGTTAAATACTTTTGCACCCCTGCAGGTCCAGTTGGAGTTGATTGATCTTGAGAGGAAGGTGTCCTTGATGGAGATGATTGCTTACGAAACAGGATCATTGCAGGACTTAACGAGATATCCTTGTTAAAACTACAGTAGCTACTACCAAATTTATGGTCAAGGTTTGATAACATTTTCGACCAAAGGGAAACTGTGTACAAAGGAGTGAAAATGAAAGGACAGGGTTCAGTCCTTATGGTGATTATTAAATTCGTGGGTGAATGATTTCTGAGAATCTAAATCATATGGAGAGCACAAAAATGGAACTTTTTGCTTTGAAAAGAGACCTCGAAAATTTCATCACTGAAATGCCCATTTTCAAATGAAGTTTTCTGAGTCGTTTGTTTAGGATATTTCCAAAAATAATCTTCCACTGGTTTGCCTCTGCTTGCTTATAACAACAGAGGAAATTATAAGCACTACTTGGAAGCTTGTTCTTCTTTGTTGGCCTTCCCGATCCAACATTCTTGGAACTCACAATAGTTGAAATTTCTTCTCCTACCTCCTTTGGAATTAAAAGAACTCAATCATGTATTGAAGTTTGTTTTTTACTTTTTCTTATTTTGGTGATTGAAAAGGCAAGTGCAGTCAGCTACGCTGCTTTTGTTCTAAATTAGGTTTTTGTTTTTGAAGCTTTATAAGATACAGTTAGAAATGTCTCTTTAACTGGAAACAAGCAGACTTTTGAATTGGAGCAGAGATGTGCTTCTCTCGGTGAGGAATTGCAGAGGAGGTGTATATGTTCAAATTGCAGCAGAGAGAATGTGGAGGACTTGGGTTGTATACTTCAGGCAAATGGAGCGAACTGATCTCTTGTAAGTATTTCATGAGTTACTGCTATATTTGAAGTTTTGGTATCACTATGGATTTACATATTTGAACTCAAGAAGCTACACAATCTTGGAACTTTAGTTGAAACTGTATGGATAAAGTTGGCTGAAAGTCTAGATAAGTTCTTGTGCTCTGGAAAATAATTACAGTCCAATTTGGGAAACTGCTAAAAAGAATATTGCTGATTGCTTTCAACTGATTATTGCATCTCGAACTCTTGCATAGATTGTTTAAGCTTATTGTGATAATATCTCAATTGAAGCCACATACATCTCAAAACATTTTTTATTTATTTTGAAATTACATCTCAAAACATATTAATTACATTTATGTGATGACGAGCTCTTCTTTATATCTCTGGGGTCTAGCTTTCGATTGCCAATTAATGCTACCCTCTCCTTAAGTACAAAAACTGAAGAAACTCTAGAGATAATAGCCTACCCTAGAGCGGCATACTGTAGCAACATAATTAGCCAAAGACCATCTTTGTCTTCTTCTACTTGTTTTATCTACAGACTTTTTATAAGTGTCGGTGGTAATTCCATATCCTTTACCATTAATGATAACAATGTAGATGCAGCCTCTTCATCAGCTTTTGCTAGATCCTGAAATATTGATGACCGTTTAAGAATACGAGTGATGATCAATAATCGTGTTCACATTATAATCATTCGTAAAGATAATAGTATTAAAGTCCAAGAAAACATCTATATATATGGACTGCCTGAACTTACAGTATTTTTGGGAGACATTATGTTGGCCGGAAGAATGGACTGCATTGCAACAGCTTTAGGATTGGACCTTGTGACTTCCACCTGTGTAGAGAACAGGGCAGAGACAGGCCGATGATCAGAGAACCTGCTTTCACTGCGAAAATAGGAAAGCTGTTTCACTCCTTTTCCATACCATAAAATCCTATCACACCTGCCACCAGATTAATGCATTATTCTTAATGAGCTATCATAAAAAAGAACTAGTAATACAGTTCATGCTTCTAGATTTAGGACCTAGAGGAGTCCTGGCTCTTTAATAGTGATTCTAGAGTTGTAGAACCTAGACCAGAACCATGGTTAAGTAATATACCAAGCTGGAGTCCTGGGCTTTTCTCCTGATCTGTTTGGACCTCCCCCTGAGTACCGATTACAATTTGATGAAGAATACTTGTATGTCGGTGGAAATTCAATGTTTCCCTCTCTCCAACCTTGGAATACTCCGCCTTCTTCTTGTTCCCTTCGAAGCTGATCAAATTCTTGCAATCCTCTCCAGTCTTGCTTCTTTATCAAATGCCTTGCTAAATTGTCTTCCAAATATAACCTATAGTTGAGATCTCCGAACCAAAATATTTGACTGCTCAACAAACAAAAACATCTCTTGATTCAGCTGAAGATATATTTTAGATTAAACTAAGAACGGTAACTAATTATTCTCTCCATTTTAGCCTTAAAATTTGTTAACACAATACTTCATATCTACCCCTCTTTACTTTAGTTAGACTAGTATCTTATGGGTATATTTTGGAGATTCAAAATAGAAGCTTGGTGGTTGAATAGTCATAAGATTTTACAAATTCAGTATAAAGAAGGTTTTAAATGTTGAAAATTATAGATTTGAGTAAATGAGATCTGAAATATTATTCCAAATTATGTGTTTTAGAGAGCACTTACTCGTGCCCTAAGATGGTCAGAGGGTGAGGATTGTCGTCATCATTCGGAGATCGAGGGAAAGAAGTTCGTTTAAAAATCTCCGAAACTTGGTGATTCCTTCGGCCTTCATCGCCTTTCTTCTCACCAGAAGCTAAATGTGCTGCTACAAAGCAAAAACTGGTCCCTTCAATTGACATGCTAACAGAAACTGAACCTTTGTTCCCCAAATACCCCATGATGCCACAAGCCACTGAACAAACTTTCACATTTGAAATGCAATACTTTCTTAGCAACTCCCTTCTTATCCACACACTTATAAGCACTCCAACCATCTTCTTGCTTGCCATGAGCTTGTACTTACTGCCCCAATATAACTTCTCACTTTGAGTTCTCCACCATTCTTTTTTTGGAGTCTTGGCACGGCTGCTGAGACTACTCTCCATTTCAGTGTCCAAGAGATAGCTGTCACTTGAAATATTTTGACTGAACATAGGAGACAACCACGGGCATCCATACTTATTGTTAAGAGTTTTTCCAATAAGTAAATTCCAATTTGTTGCTTCTGTTGGGTCCTCTGCTCCTATCACTGTGCGAGCTTTTAAGGGAACAATCTCCTGGAATCTGATAAGAGAAGAAGTTTTGAATTAGTTGTCAAATTAGACTTTAGGTTCATCATTATATAGAGAGCATAAAATGATCCCCTTTCAATAGTTACATACCCGAGAACATACATATCCGCTGCATCCTTTAGATTTAGCCACTCATCCAAGTCTACAGCCAAGCTTCCTACAGGTGATCTTCCAGCGACATTCCAAGTACCCACAAAGATCCTGAAATGATGAACATATGATGATCAAAACATTCATTTCATTTAACACTTGTTTAACAAACAGTTGTAGAAACCTCACCTTAACTTGTTAGTCGAAATGCATGGATCCATCTCCGCTGAAACAACCTCCTCAACATCATCCATGCTATCATCACCATCATCTTCCCCGGCATCTGCAAAAACAACCAGCTTGTTGCATGAGACCAAACACATTAACCACTCACTATCGGCTAGCTATAAAGAATGATGTGAAGAACAAACTAACCTGAAATTTCATTTATATGGTAAGGGTCAGCTTTTTTAGGCTTCCTTTTAAACCATTTAAATCTCCTTGTTCTTTGCTTCTGGTTCTGCCTACCCATGGAGTCAAATCACAAGTTAATGGCTAGGTGCTTGTTTCTCCCATGTCCGAGTCCTACACTGAACATAGACTTTGCTGTTAAAGAGTCATTGTGTTAATCGCTAGACAATACCAAAGAAAGAAAGATGAAACAGACAAGACCAAAAAACTAAGACTAAGAAAAATAATACATCTAGTGATAATTCCAAGAGCGAGAAGCAAGTAAAAGTCATAGGGATAGCTTTCATTAGTTGGGAAATGACATGAACAAGCTTCCCTTCATATTTGATTGTTTAGTTTAATCAGTCTTCGAATTGAAAAGGAACCAAAATTATATAAGCCTCACAAGGCTCTATCATTTGCTTGATTATGAGAGCTGGTAGGTGGTGGTGCTCCTCACAATCTCACGTATGTCCCGTGGATTTTTACGTTACAAAGTTCATTATTGAAAGGACTAGTCAAACAACACACTAACACAGCCCTCCATGGTATAAAGTAAACATCTAATCTAATGGACCATTAGCAATTAAATGTGGCTGACCGTACTCGATTTCCTATTCATTCATCAACCAATGACAGGGCCATTATTTGTTAGATAAGAATGATGATGATTGGGGATTTGTTAGTATGCGAGTGAATTCAATAGTATAAGAACCTTTCTAGTCAGTTCATGATAAATCAACTCTGATTAACTGTTGCATGAACGTCAAGGACAAAGTACTTTGTTAGCAATTTGTAATATCTTGATTTCATATTCATACTTAGTGGGGGTATCTGAGAAGTTATTATCGAAGCTATCTCCCTCACCAATCAATCCAATAGGAAATACAAATCATATGCAGTACGAATCGTATGGCTCCATATATTATCAGTACTGGTACGGTAGCATTAATTCTTCAGTTTCGAACTCCCAACTTTTTTGGAGACATTTTAAAAGCTTTTTTGTTCTTAATATGACATAATTTTTTTTCCTTTTCTTAATAATAATAATAATAATAAGTGTAATATGTGGTCATGCTTCGACCCTCTTGCCTTTAACGGCATGAAAAATTTATGCACGAATAAAGTGAAAAGGAATAGTATATTTTTAAAAGACATGAAAATCGAAGAAGGTGCACTGGGGGATCTATAATCTATTAATAGTTTTTATATATTTATTTTTGCTTGTGACATATTGATAACAATGATGATTATTAGCTGGTGCAGCTTTTGAGAGGTTGTCGACATTCTAACGAGAAATGGATGAGATTTTTCTCTATGTTATTATCTATCAACTTCGACCATAAATGAATTGCACGATGCCTTTACCTGCCTTTGTTCATTTCGTTTAACTAACATGATAGACGACACCGACTTTATGACCCAAATCTTCAGATCTTTAATAGAAAAATTGAATCTTAGCCACCCATGCAAGTAGACTACCGGAGAAAAAAAAATCGGACACATTTTTTTTTTAAACCAAAATTTTGATAATTCGACCATTATTATTGCAATGGTAATCAGGAAAAAATCTTGAATGTGTAGATATTCATGTACCATATTTACATTCTTAAGAGTTGTTCACAGGGGCAAAATGCAAATTTCAAGGGTAACATGTTCGTTTGTCACTCAATGATAGTGTATTGGCAGAGAATTAAACAAAATCATTCGATATAAATTAAGAAATTTATATTTTGCAATGTAAGAACCTTTTCATTTGAAAAGCTTTATACACCTTAAGTTATATCTTGTTTATAAGAGGGTCGAGTTAACAATTTTATGTGTTTCATAATCAATTTCTTATTTAATTACTCCTTCAAATGAATTTATGAACATGAACAGATTCAAGAGGTCAAACTTTATTACATAATCATTTGTCGAAATTATAATCTATCATATATTCAAAAAATAAAAAACTAATTTAAGTTCTTGATTTCCTCAGATTTCTTTGATCTCAGTCTACTAAAAAATCATTTAAATAGTGAGCTTTAGGTGGTTGGAACGGGCAAGTCTTTCATCTCCTAATAACAATAATATTTAGCTGTTTATTGAGCTTTCTGTGGTTTGATATGAGCTTTAAATTAGTGGTTTGTGGTTGGAAGTCCGTGTTTCGAAAGTCATCGTAGTGGTTGACACGTCGCACGTCGAAATTATGGACGACAAGTCGGCTGCATTTCCAAGAAGTGCAAGGAAAGAAAAATAAGTAAAAAACAAAAAAAAAAGGAGTAACGTTAACATGTTGGTAGCTACTAACCTTCTAGTTAATTTAGAAAGTACAATCTTTAAAAAAATCTAATGAAATCTGTTAATTAAATCAAGATTTTACTTATGCTAGTATGAGCTCTTCTTTAGAGCTTTCTTTTATTATCACGTCCATTAATAATAGTACATAAATTTAGATTTAATGTTCTACATTTTTTATTTAATGAAAATCGAATGTCTTATTTTTGTGTAAATTGTAATTTAATAGGAAAATTTTTATTCTTTTTTATAACAGTCACAAGTCTGATTCATAGGTTATATTTAAAAATATATCGCAAAAGTTGAGGGCACAAGATTGAGTTCCTCTTATAATAGGAGAATTTTTTTTTTTCAATTATTAGTAGATGTTGAATTCAAACAAATTGATCTTTCCATTTTGCTCATTATTGCAGTTTTAAATTTCTAGGGTGGATAGTTTTCTTCTTGTACAAAAATGAAAATTTACACTTTTCATCACCCTACAAAATCTTCGTAATTCAACTAATTAGCATCTACAAACACACTTTTCCGGAGTCTTTGTTTACTACAATTTAATAATAAACATCTTACAAAGGAACAAAAGGATTGTAGATAAATAGAGCAAAATCTTAAATGGATAAAAGAATTACAAATATCAAAATATGGATTAAATTTCAAAAACTCCAGACATAATTTACTGAATTAATTGTTAAAAAAAAAAGGTACTGAATTAAGTTCTCCTAAGTAGTTTACAAAACACAACTATGAGTTGTCTTTTGTACCTTGGGAAAGCTTCGATTTTCCCTCTTCTGAAGCCTGTTGAATAATTGAACTTCCCTTCCTCTTATTGCATCTAAAACCAAATGCTGCCTAAATGTTGCAATGAATGCTTCAGCCCTTTCATTCAACTCCTCCTTCGAAAGCCGCGGCGGCTCTGCTTCATCAGCATCAGCATCGTCATAATCTTCCATGCCCGTCACTTCTTTGTTTTCACTAGTTTCTCTTTGTAACTTGTTGTCTGTGTTACATTCTTCAACTTGATCATCAGCAGACCAATACCCACTTTCTTCATTTCTTTTCTTGATCATTTTTTGTACCTTCACATTGTCACCCCTACTTTCTTGATTTTGAGTTTGATCACTGGATTTGCAATGCATGGAAGTGAAAAAAATAGCCATTAACACAAGATTGAGAATAATAAACACCCACAAGCGCCATTGCTCAATTAAAAACATCATTATAACCCTTTTCAAACCCACCAGAAAAAAAGCTGTCCCTGCTGTAAACAGAACTGTGTATTTACTTTCATCTTCAAACTCTCTTTCTCTTGCCTCCATCTTAACACACTCTCTCTTTGCCTCCATATTTCTTCTTCAATTTTCTTGTTTAATTGTGACTGTGAGGGTGATGGTGATCAAAAGAGCTTATATAGAATGCGAAGATTGATATTCTCTGTGTGTGTGTCTGTTGTGTTTGGGGGGGGTGTCCATTTTAAGGGACCAGCTGTGCTTATGATGATCAGAAAAGGGGGATAAAGTGGTGATGATGATCAGAGAACGTGACTGATGTAATTCAAAGTGTGCAGTCGATAAGGGAGACAAGAAAACATAAAAAAATTTTCGACTGCAAGCATTATTACAGTTACCATGTGGGATATGATTGCTCCAACTTAAGGATTTACCTATGGTTTACTTATTGTTAGGTTTTGGCGTGCAAAAGCTAAGAGGTTAAGACACAGACACACACTAGTGTACCTAAACAAAGGCCTAGCAGTGGCACCGCCCACATTGCTAATTTGTTTTGTATTGCAACACACTATGAATTGATAAGAAATGCTTTTGATTATTTGATTTTTCTGAAAGTTCTTTTAGTGATGTTAAAAGCACATTCTAATCCCATTACCAAAGAATGGTAGATGGAAGAATCCGGCTTTTTTTTTTTCATTTTTATTTTTTTCCTGTTTATGACCACAATCAAGTATCAATCCCGAACTCAAAAAAAAAAAAAAAAAAAAAAAGAGGTCTCATTGAATATTATTTTATTGTGTAGGCATTTTAATCCCTTCCCTCGCTCACGTGAGCATATTCGAATTTCTGAACTCTTGTTTTCAATAATAATAAAAAAATTATCACTCCCAACTAAACTAAAACATGTTTAAATCAGAATATTCTTCCAATTTTAGAACCAATTCCCAAGCCGTGCTTGTTGCTATAATGTAAATGAAGGTTGGTCCTCTCATTTATTAATGCTAACTATTACAGCACATCATTTTTAATAATTGATCAACATAGCCGAAGAAAACGCATGCTTTATAACAAAAGCAAAAGTAAGAGCAACCGCTGATTGGTTAACAGGTTTTTGCCGGACGATATGAGAGCAATTTTTCTAGAAAGAAACGTGACGGTCTCAAAAGCACGCCTGCTTCGCACCATATCATCAGAACCGACCCCACCGTGTCCCATTCATCAAACACCAAATTCAAGGACTAGGTGAAAATTAATGGCGAATGATCTTTCAGGACAAATCCATATCAAAGCTTACTTTATACAACCTGAAAACAGTTTTTAAATATTATAATAAAAATTTTTGACATAAGTTCACAAGTAACAATTATCCTTTTTTACCGATTGGCCTTTGGTGTAATGAAAAAAGTCTTGCACTTACAATGTTCAGTATAAGATATCGAGCCTCTATAAGAGTTTTATAAAGATTAATTTCAGTACTCCCTCAATTATCAACATAATTGAATAAAGACAGTCCCTCCCTTACGAAATGTAAGTGGAGTAAACATCCCTCAAATATTAAAAAGAGTTTAAAATGTATGAGTAAGTACTTCAATGTGTCAATGTATGACGGTGGTTCTAATTATATAATATAATTGTAAATATTAATTATAATGTGTAATATAATGCCAGTAACATCTCTATATAACATACTTCAAAAAAAAAAAAAACAATTACCTTTTTTGTTAAGTCCTAAATTTCTTACTAAGCTCACGTTAAATTCATGTATTCTTTCTTCTTCCACACTTGCTGTAAACAGATTAAAAAAATAAATAAATAAAAGGAAAGCATAGGGTTAGATGAACAGAAATGGTTCCCAAAAGATGAGCAAAATTATTTTCTTCTGTTTCTTCATGGCATAACTTTAGGAAATTGAATCTCTTTCCTTCTCTCTTTGCATCCGCCAGTTTTTCAGAGGCAACAACTAACTGAGCAGTAAAAGCAATGCCGGACTATAGCAAACAAAAGTTAACTTCTCTAATCATAAATTTCGAGCAAATAACATTACCCCGCATTTGAATACCAGTTATTACATCATTAATAGCTGACGTTTCTGATAACTATACCCCTGGTTGGCCAATGAGACTATAAAAACAGTATGCAACAGAAATGAAGAAGAAGAATGATCAGATAGAAATATGAATGCATGGTTATTGGGTATCTTTGTATCTCTCAAACTATGCAGCCATTGGTGTCGGGTTAAGGAACTTTCTCAAGAGCAAGAAAAGATGAGTTGTTTACATTGCCTATCACCATCTCCTTCCCGATAAAGATATAAGCTGCAGAAAAGATGGATGACAAAATGAGATTAGGAGAGTTTAATTACTCCACGATATTCAATCAAAACAAGATGAGAATTTATATAAAATAAAAACAATTTGACTTGTAAATCTCAGACTGCACAAAATTTCCTTTTTTTTTTTGTTTTTAAAGAATAAAAAATATAGACCTATCTGTTTACACAACTACAGTATATCGCCATCAGCTTCATTTTTCTTGTTCCACTAGCTCAGTAGAATGTGATGTAGTTATCCATGCAAGGCTACACTACACATCAGGTAATAAAAATTTCAACCGTGTATTAATTAGTTCAAACATATTCTTTACTCAGATACATGCAATGTTTTCAGAATTACCTGGCACATAATTAAATCCATTCATTGAAATATACCATCGTAAATGTTATAAAATTTTAGTTGCATTCAAGAGAATAAAGGAAATGAGGAAAAGGAACCAACCTGACGGGCAACCTGAGCCACTCGCCGGCTATGTCTAGATGATTCCTTAATTAAAGTAGGTTTTTCTGGTTCTTGTGAGTCATTTTCTTTCTCTGTTACCCTCCTCTTCACAATGGTCTTGTCAGGAGAAGTGTTTTCACCAGAGTTGCTCATGGAATCTTTCTTGCGTTTTCTCTGGAAAGTGTATTTAAGGACCCTATTGAAATCTGGTTCACTAGGCGATTCATCTGTTTCTATAGATGATTTGGCATCTTTTGAGTCAGAAAGTACTGGTTCATTAACCACCTCACCGCCCAACTCAGAACATACTTCCATTGAATTTTCAACAGCACCACCATCTGGTTTTACCAATGCCGACTCACTTTTCAACTCTGCATCCTTTTCTTCAGTTTTCTGAACAAGTCCACATTTATTAAGTGCCTTAACGCTCACAGTAACATTTTTCGATCCTGAAACAGGATCCACACCACTTCTGATTAATGTTAACCCAGGATCCAAACGAAGCAAGGGCTTCATCTTAGCTTCATTGTCAGCTGTCCTCAATCCAGCTTCACTGGATTTTACATTTCCACGTTTGGCAAATGAATAAATCACACTACGGTTAACAACAGAAGAAGCCTGACAAGGATTGATAAGCTGACCTGGAGCAGAAATGATTGAGGTAGGCGCTGAATCCCTACTTTGTAGTCCCACATTTTCTTTCTGTTTTTGACTGATCTTAATTTCCTCTTCATTAAAGCTTCTCTTCTGCTGCAATTTCCCATTGAGGTTGCTACAAATTTTCGCATTATCTCTATTATCCGCCTTGATGGAAGGTCGAATATGTGCACTTACCTTAGATTTAACATTCCCATTGACAGAATATGTTTTGCAACAGGAAGGAGCAGAGGATAAGCAAGAGGCTATTTTAGGCTGATCAGGACAAGATCTGCGTGTTGAAGCTTTGGCTTTCCCAAAGCGAGTCTTCCTTCTTCGTGATGTGGGTTTAACTAGCTTCTTTACTTCTCCCCCAGAAAATTTATTTGTTACGTCCATGTTTTTTGTCTTAGGAGGGGGTGCGGGTGCAGCGCATTTTCCTACAGCCTTATCAATTGCTTCAATCATTAATGGGGTACATTGACCATCTTCATTGCCCAACTGAGGCAATTTCCCATTCAGCAAGTTACTTTCAAGTGCATGAATTCTCTGAGTACATCCATTCCTGAACGGCTCGGGCTCCTTCATAATTGTGGAGACTATGTTGGGAGTATGATCATCAGGCTCCAAATGAGAATCACTAGAATTCTCAGTTTTTTGAATTGTACTGCAGCACCTATTATCCAAAATTCTCAGATTTAATGGGCTGTTCTCCATGTCACAAGCAGTCACAGCTTCAAGATGTGAGTTTGAAATTGAGCGTGTGATTGCCTCAACTTTCACATCTTCATGAGAATATGCATCTTCCTTTGTGGTTTGTCCATTCACAGGTTGTAGCGGATTGTTCTTCACCTTCTCTAATTTATCCGTAACCCATCTCAACTCCGATCTGAGATCAGTTATAACATCCTCAGCCTCATTGAGCTGTGCTTCAAGTTCATCAACCTTTCTTTGCTTTGTCAAGGATGTTATCTCAGCTTCCTTTGTCTGTAAAGAAGAGAAGATTGGTTAATGCAGTACAATGACCAACATTATGTTCTTTAATGTTACCCCACTTACACCCAAATTGTTTTGCATTAATTGTGAACTTTTATTTCAATGTTGAAATACATGAAAATAAGTACAAACTAAACAGCAATACGACCGGCATTCACCTCATGCCTTGATTCCAACAAGCTAACAACCCAATTTTCAAAGTGATTTGAGAAAAAAATAATACAAGGCCAAACAGATCCATAACAAAACTAAATAAATCTGACAAACAATACTGGTGATAAACATTCAAAAATCAATAAATAACTATGAAACTCAAATTTCACAAAAGATTATAGCTAATTAAGAACTATAACACTGGCAACACTTGAGCCCCAAACAGTCACTAACAGAAACTATAGCATAATTCTTAGAATTGGTTTAAATTCTATCAACACCAAATCGTGCACTCCAAATAAACCACATATTTCTACATTTAGAAGTAATCTTTCACTCACGAAATAGAATTTGCAACTACAAAGACAACACAAAATAGAAGTGAAATCATAGTACAACAAATTATCTAACACTAAATTAAACAACAATAAA
This sequence comes from Citrus sinensis, assembly GCF_022201045.2. Classification (NCBI taxonomy): domain Eukaryota; kingdom Viridiplantae; phylum Streptophyta; class Magnoliopsida; order Sapindales; family Rutaceae; genus Citrus; species Citrus sinensis. The sequence continues at coordinate 24,895,631 of NC_068561.1, forward strand.
CAAAATTAACACACATTTGATTTGATTTTTGTATTTTTTAGCATAAATACATTACCGTTGAATCGATCATCTGTTTAACGCGTACAAGCAAACGAAGCGCCTCGTCTTTGGTGTTACTCAGATCCTTCTCAAAACGCAACGCTTGTCGCTCCGATGCCATTATTCGAGCTGCCGCCTCTCTCGCCGTGTTCAAAATTATGTCCGCGTACGCCTTCTTTAAGGCCACCATTTTCTACAACACAAAAGACAAAAACAAAATCAACAAAATGAAAACAAGAAAAAAAAAACTTTCGAATTTTATCAGAATCGAAGAAAAGAATTCACAAACCTCCGATTCTGCCATGTATTGAGAAAGGCCAAAGCCAAAAGGAGGGGCGTTTTGTTTTTGCCTTTTTGGAGGGTTTTTGGAGAAATTTAACAGATTGGCATCTGTTAAGAACTGAAACCAGTGTTCGAAATTACTGGATTGCCCCTGTTCATTGTCCCAATGACAAACTGATTTTGTCTGTTGGGAGATCTGGGCCCACTTGGAAAAAGAAAGTTCTGGTTGGGAGACGGAAACGATGTCGTTTCTCCTTTGGTGTTTAGGCGCGCAACAAAATGTGGGACCCCCGCGAGGAGGATTTTCATAATGATCAGATTCTAGTTGAAACGCGCGGTTAAGGCACGATTTTCAATTTTTAAATTTTGAAATTTCGCTTGCGGCGTAGATGAAGTTTAAATCTCCTTGCAATCCAAATCTCAAATTATCCTAGTCATTTCTCAAATTACCTTCAATTTAATTAAGAATCAAAATTGAACATCTTCAATAATTATTGAGTTTAATAATAGAATATGGTACGTGATTGAATGTACGTGGTATAATAATTTCAAAAATAATTTTTTATTACTCTCCAGGGTATATTTATCTCCTTATCGAGATTGAAAGAGGAAAAAAAATAAAGACGAGAATCCATAATTTAGTAAGAATATTGATATACTTACCTGGTTAATATACAAAATTTATATTCTAAATTTGTAAACTTATCATTATTGGGAAAGCTCAAAGTGGCAACCACCTAGCTTTGGTTATCCAAGAATTCAATGTTTGGTCTATAGGGTTCTTCATATCGTGAAATGACTTGAATTCCGTTCCATAAAGTTTTTGGGTTGATGTTACTTTCATTCTTAAAAACAAAAGTCGACTAATCAAAAGCAGCTCATAGCTTCCATATCTTTCTTAGTTTCAAGAATTAATGTGCAAAAGATGTCGTAAGAATGAATTATCAATATTGGATTACTTCTCCCACTAAATTTTCAGAAGCCTTATTCTTCTAAATAAAGCTTTGACATAATAACTCACAGTGTAGGAAAATTATTGTTAAATTTGCAATGATGCAACCATGAACCATGGTTGTATCTTTTAGTTATTCCTATCCTCTAAACAATCTCTTTTAGTCAAAGCATTTGTCTCTTTCCAATAGTTTTGTTAATTCCCTCCGAGCATTGATCACACGCTTTAATTCGTTTCTCGTCAATGACGAAATGCACGAGAATCATGGGTTGAATTTTCAATTTCAGGTTTCTGTAAATAGAGAATCATAGAGTTAACCAAAATCATATTATTGTCTCACCATGATCAGGCCAGTCCATTTTCTAAGCTATCTAAAATTCATAACCTTGATTTTAGTAACAACCCAGATAAGTTTTCCAAGTTTTACACCAACGGCTACTGCAGAAGATGATGTGAAGTGCTTGGCAGGCATCAAGAGTTTTAATCATCCTCAGGGGAGGCTAAGTTCATGGAGTTTGACAAACTCTTCAGTTGGTTTCATATGCAGGTTTAATAGAGTTTCTTGTTGGAATGGCAACGAAAATCGGATCCTCAGTCTGGAACTTGAGGAAATGAATCTCTCAGGACAAATTCCAGAGTCACTGCAATCCTGTAAGAGCCTGCAGGTTCTTAATCTGTCAACGAACAATCTGTTTGGTAAAATTCCTGCCCAGCTTTGTAAATGGTTGCCATATTTAGTATCTCTTGATCTGTCCAACAATGATCTTTCAGGTACTATTCCACCTGAACTGGGTAATTGTGTTTATTTGAATACATTATATCTTTCATATAATCGTCTATGAGGACCTATACCGCCCCAGCTGTCCAATCTAGTTAGACTTAAACAATTTTCTGTAGCATACAACAATCTTTCGGGTAGAATTCCTTCATTCTTTAATGGAGCTATGAAGATGGATATGCTTGCAGATAGCAGACTTGGTGGGGCAAACTTAGGATCCAAGTGTTGTGACTTGAGCAAGAAGAAACTAGCTGCTATTATTGCTGCTGGAGCTTTTGGTGCTGCGCCATCATTGATGTTGGTCTTTGGGCTATGGCTGTGGAACAACTTGACAAGGGTTAGTAAGAGGAGGAAGAGAGGGTATGAATTTGATGACTGCTGGGTTGAGAGATTGGGGGCACACAAGCTTGTTGAAGTTTCGTTGTTTCTTAAGCCACTTATTAAACTTAAACTAGTCCACTTAGTTGCAGCTACAAGCAAATTCAGTGCACAAAATGTCTTAGTTTCAACATGGACAGGGACTACTTATAAGGCCATGCTTCTTGATGGGTCAATGCTTGCAATAAAGCGGCTAAGTGCTTGTAAGCTTGGAGAGAAGCAATTTCTGTTGGAGATGAAGCAAGTAGGACTACTTAAGCATCCAAATTTGGTACCCTTTTTGGGGTTCTGTGTGTAGCTGAGGAGAAGCCGTTGGTCTATAAGTACATGTCTAATGGAACTTTATATTCTTTATTGCATAGTAATGGTAATACTGCCTTAGATTGGCCAAGTAGATTGAGGATTGGCTTGGGTGCAGCTAGAGGTCTATCTTGGCTTCACCATTGCTGCCACCCTCCATGCCTCCATCAAAACATAAGCTCCAGTGTGATTCTCGTTGATGAAGACTTCGATGCTCGCATAATGGATTTTGGATTTTCGAGGCTTACAAATGGGGATGCTTCATTGCAGAAGGATGTGCATGGATTTGGGGTGGTGCTTTTGGAGTTGGTCACTGGCCAAAAGCCATTTGAAATAAATGCATCTGAAGAAGGATATAAGGGAAATTTGGTGAATTGGATCGATCAGCTTTCTAGTTCAGGAAGAATCAAGGATGTAATTGACAAGGCTCTGACTGGAAAAGGATATGATGATGAAATTTTGCAGTTTCTGCAAATTGCCTGTAAGTGTGTGGCTGTTAGGCCTAAAGAGAAATGGTCTATGTATCAAGTTTACATATCATTATGCAGCATTGCTGAGCAACTTGGTTTCTCAGAATTTTATGAGGAAAATTCACCATTTGTAATATGAAGTTGTAACTTGTATCATTCAACAAACGTGTCAACTATGGTTTCTTGAATTTTTTGAACAACTCGGAACATGCTAAAGGTTCATATTCGGGACCTTGACTCTGATAAAACAGTAATTTAGGTCTAATAGCATAAATAGCAAAGCCAGAGATTATTTGTGCTTGACCGATGAAAGTGCTAGTAACCCATTAGCTACAAGGACTAAGCAAATTCAAAAACTACTTCTTTACTAGATGAATCTTACTAATGAAATCAGATTAGAATTATGAGTTTGGCAATTTGGTAAAGCACATTCAAGAATTTTACAGAAATTAGAAGGCTATTCTGAGGAAAATTGCTCTTAATTAAGAAGACAAGACAAATTTCGTGCAAAATAATTATAGCCACTAGAGAACAAGTGGACTGAATCTACTATTCGAAGGAAGGTATTAGGTTTAGTTAAATTAAAATAATGTAATTGCATTCTATTTCATCCGCTAAAAAAAACTTTGAGCAAGCAGTAAAGCACCCACAAATTACTGCCTTCTGCTTGTGAGGTGGCAAGGATTCCTTTCAACTTTTCTTGTGGAACTTGCTTCCCCATTTTGCAAATTCATTTAAGACAGTTAAAGTAAAGCTTCGCAACATCCAATTTGTTTCTTGTGTTCAAAAGTAATTGAGTTTTGAGTCTTTGGACCAAATATGATGAGAAATTTTTTCCAAGTTTTGCATCATCAGCTGTTGCAGAGGTTGATGTGAATTGCTTGGAAGGCATCAAGAGTGCACTCAATGATCCCCAGGAGATGGAGCTTCACAAGCCCTTCAATTCAATCGAACAATCCTCGTGGAACCTGTGGAAATGAATCACTCAAAATTAAATCACGAGTGATTTTGGGCCGACATTCGTGTACGCAGGATGAGCGAGCACACGCGAGTTCAACCAAATCGGTATAGGATTTGCCCCCTGCGCACGTGCACGTAGAGAGAGCCTACATCCTTAAAATTCTTGCTTATGCATGGATAAATATCTATATATAAACGCAGATCCCTTAGCTTATTTTTCTCTAGTGGAATAAGTTCAATTTCCTTTCAAATTTCTAACTTCAAGAGTGTATTTTGTGAGTCAATTTCTCATTCACCCAAGTATCATTTTGAGTAAATAAATAAATCATTTTGAAGTATTCAGGGAATAGAATCTAAACATCTCAAGATTTTTCACTTTCGTTAAGTAGATCCCACTCAAAATGGGCCCTCAAAATAGCATACTAATATGCTATTTTTTCAATAGACAAATGGTCTATGAGCCAAGTTTACAAATCACTGCAAATTGAATTGTATGATGAAAATCCCCCATTTGTAATACGAAGTTGTAACATGAATGATTCAATGCATTTATCAAATAGTGGTTTCTTAGGCCTATTCGGGATCTTGACTCTCATACAAAAACTAAATTAGGTTATCAGCACAAACAGAGTATTTGTGCTTGACTGATGAAAGTGTCAGTAACCCACTACCTCCAAGGAGTAAGCAAATTAAAAAAGCAATTATTTACTATAGATAACTTTTACTAACGAAATCAGACTAGAATTATGAGTTTCGAATTTTTGGCCAAGAATTTAACAAAAATTAGAAAGGTCTTTGAAGATATTTCCTCTTATACGCATCTTAATTAAGGTAAAGACACAAAGATCATGTCAAATAAAGATAGCAACTAGGGGGCATGAGGATTGAACATTGCTATCTGAAGGAAGGTGGGTTAGGTTTAATTAAAATATTGTAATTGCGTTGCGTAAAACCGTTAACTGTTTGACCCACTAACATTTTTTAATTTTTATGGAATCACCCACAAATTCTTGTCTTCTGCTTGTGAGGTGGCAAGAAATTTATTTTCACTTTTACTGTGGAAGTAGCTTTCAGTTTTGAAAATTAACATTAAGGTAGTTAAAGGATAAGCTTCACAACATCCAATTTGTTTCTTAGGCTCAAAGACTTTTGACCACACCAACCCCAGATGCTACCTTTCAACTTTTGGATTATGATATTACAAATGAATTCACAAACATAACTGGCTTAATTCTATAAGTAAAGTTCCTAAATGTTAAATATAATTTTTTTTTTCCTTTCAAATATGGAAGAAAGCTGTTGGGAATATTGGCCATGATCATGAAGACACCCAAAAGCAAAAACCTTCCTCGTTCAAATAAAAAAAGGATTGGGTGGCAGATTAGTAAATATGATAAAAAAACCCAAATGCCTAAGATTTGATTGGGTGTCCATTAAAGCAAACAAAATTCTCATGGATAGTAATAAAAATATTCGTAAAGATACCGTCGACATGAATTAAACTTGGCTTATAATAATAATAATAATAATAATTTTATTTATTATATTTTTAGTGCAGCATCCAACTAGCCCATTTTTTAATAATAATAATAATAATAAGTTCATTCATTTTTTATGGCCATGACCACAACTTCTTGGTCAAAAGCACTTAATTAATCCACCCTGAATAATGTCTCTTTTAGTCAAAGAAGCTATAATTATGAATCACGAACTCACCATCATTGACGAGAACACCCAAAAGCACCGCCCGCAACAGCCAAAAGCGACTGTTACAATACGTACATGCTTAGCACAGAAGTCTCGTTTCAACACATACATTTGAAGTCAATGTCACCATTCCATAACGTTTACAAGTAAACTTTGATTATTCCATTTTTCTTTTGTCTGTGTATGGCCATGAATTTTCATAGTCCTGTAACCATCATTAGATGAACCAAGATCATATTTCTGTAACAAATTTCATTTTCATTTTTCTTATTGGTTCATCATGCAGGGCTTACCATTAATCCATGTTACAAGCTATGTAAAAATCTTTATCTTAATTTTTATAGCAACCCAGATAACTTTTTCAAGTTTGGCATCAGAAACTGTTGCAGAAGATGATGTGAAGTGCTTGGAAGGTGTCAAAAGTTCACTCAATGATCCTCAACGGAAGCTAAGTTCATGGAGTTTTGGTAACTCTACAATTGGTTTCATATGCCAATTTGTTGGAGTTTCATGTTGGAATGACAAAGAAAATCGAATCCTCAACTTGGAATTAAGAGAAATGAAGTTGTCAGGAAAAATTCCGGAGCCTTTGAAGTTTTGTAAAAGCATGCAGAGACTTGATCTTTCAGCTAACGATCTTTCTGGTAACATTCCTGCCCAGATATGCAATTGGTTGCCTTATTTAGTACTTCTCGATCTTTCAAATAATGATCTTTCAGGTCCTATTCCAGCTGATCTTGGTAATTGTACTTATTTGAATACTTTGATTCTTTCAAATAATAAGCTTTCAGGACCTATCCCATATCAGTTGTCAAATTTAGGCAGGCTTAAGAAATTTTCTGTTGCTAATAATGATCTTACGGGTACAATTCCTTCATCCTTCAAAGGATTTGACAAGGCCGATTTTGATGGAAATAGTGACCTTTGTGGGGGGCCTTTGGGATCAAAGTGTGGAGGGTTGAGCAAGAAGAATCTTGCAATCATAATTGCTGCTGGTATATTCGGTGCCGCAGCATCAATGTTGTTAGCTTTTGGGCTATGGTGGTGGTACCATTTGAGATGGGTTAGGAGGAGGAAGAGAGGTTATGGTATTGGAAGAGATGATGATGATAGCCGTTGGCTTGAAAGGTTGAGGTCTCACAAGCTTGCTCAAGTTTCATTGTTTCAAAAACCTCTTGTTAAGGTTAAATTAGCTGATTTAATGGCGGCTTCAAACAGCTTTTGCTCAGAAAATGTTATAATTTCGACTAGAACAGGGACCACCTATAAGGCCATGCTTCCTGATGGGTCAGTACTTGCTGTCAAGCGGTTGAATACTTGTAAACTTGGTGAGAAGAAGTTTCGTAATGAGATGAACCGATTAGGACAGCTCAGGCATCCAAATTTGGCACCCCTTTTGGGATACTGTGTTGTGGAGGAAGAGAAGCTTTTGATTTATAAGTACATGTCTAGTGGAACTTTGTATTCTTTGTTGCAAGGAAATGCTACTGAACTAGATTGGCCAACAAGGTTTAGGATCGGTTTGGGAGCAGCCAGAGGTCTAGCTTGGCTTCACCATGGGTGCCAGCCTCCATTTCTGCATCAAAACATATGCTCAAATGTGATTCTTGTCGATGAGGACTTTGATGCTCGGATAATGGATTTTGGATTGGCCAAGCTTATGACTTCTTCTGATGAGAGTAGTTTTGTGAATGGTGATTTGGGTGAATTTGGTTATATAGCCCCCGAGTACTCTAGCACAATGGTTGCTTCATTGAAGGGAGATGTGTATGGAATCGGGGTTGTGCTTCTGGAGTTGGTCACAGGCCGAAAACCGCTTGAACTCGGCACTGCTGAGGCAGGATTCAAGGGAAATTTGGTGGATTGGGTGAATCAACTCTCTAGTTCTGGCCGAAGCAAGGAGGCCATTGACAAGGCTCTTTGCGGTAAGGGCTACGATGAGGAAATTTTGCAGTTTCTGAAGGTTGCATGTAATTGTGTGGTCTCTAGGCCTAAGGACAGATGGTCTATGTACCAAGTTTATCAGTCATTGAATAGCATTGCGGCACAACATGGTTTCTCAGAACGGTATGATGAATTTCCGCTAATTTTTCACAGGCAAGATGGTGGGTCAGTGTAATAGAAGTTCTACATTTTGGTGGTAAGTCATCAAAATGCTATTGATGTAAATGGTTTGATCGCCATTTATGCTGCATTTTCTTGTTTGTTCTATATATACCTGTATGATACAATAAAATTATTAAAGTTCTTGAATGTTGAGGAATCTATTTGTTCGAACTTTGCATTTCTGTGCCTCTTCAACTGCTTGTAGCCTTACAATTTTTATTGAAAAGAGTAAACGAAGCTGGAATTAGTGTTCAAAATAAAACGATGCCCGAATGTTCCACGAATAATTTCCATTCAGAAGGATACTAATGCTTTTGTTACCTGCTCTGCAAGACAGCAAAGTCATTACTGCTTATTTGTGCTGACAGATAAAAGTGCTTCTAACCCCAAATCGAGGTCAACTTAGAACTAGACAAAGATGTTACCAACAAATTTATGTGTTTATGGACAATGTAGCTTAGCAAAATGCTATTCGTTTAGGTATGTCATTAGACATATAAAATGGAGTCATTCCCCATCTGCAGTTACTATGCTTCTGGAGGCCATGAAAGGATTCAATTCGGTTTGCAGAAAACCAAATTGACCGAAAACCGAGTTTCTGAACCAATTTGGACCGGCTGGTTCGACTCGGTTTTAAGGCCCAAACCGACTTGGTCTGGTTTCAGACACAATGCCCAACTCAGAGTCCCCTTTTACCGCAATTGTGGATCAAAAAGCGTATAGCCCATAAGTCAAAATTGAGTTACTTTACAGCAATTGTGGATAAAAAAGCCTATACAGCCCGGACCTGGGATGACAATAGAGTTGGGTGGGGTCGGGGTGAAGAAGCTTATCCCATTCTTCATCCCATTAAAAAATTTATCTTTATTTTTTACTTTATCTTATAATAAATTTAGTGGGGTGAAAATAGAAAATCATTACGTAGGAAATAATTTTTCTATACCCACTCTATTTTTTATTTATTTATTTTATAGTATATATATATACATGATTTTAATAAATTAAATATTTAAATAAAATTATTACCATATTATAAAGTATTTAAATTATTTAAAAAGAAATCTAAATGTTTGAAATAATATCTTAAAATGATATTAAAATTGAAAAATCTTTGAAGAGAGCAGTATCTTAAGAGAGAAAAAAACATAACAATGTTTTAAGTTTGAGTAAAAATTATATTAAAAGATTTTCTTTTAGTTATAGTCCATTTATATCAAGTAAAGATAAAAAAAAATTATTCACTAACATTGTAAATTGATAAAACAAAAATTAGAAAATAAAAAATAAAAAAATATTTATATATAATAAGGATTGGGGTGGAGGTGGGGATTACAAAACTAAACCCCACCCCATTAAGAATTTGAAAATTATTTTCTTCCATTCTCCACCTCATTTCTCAAAAATTATTTAAAATTTAAGCCCCATGCGGCTCCAAACCCATTAAAAATTTTACCATCCCTACCCAAAACTCAAAATTGAGTTACCCGGAGATAATGTGATGTATAATTTAGTTAATTTGATGGTTGTTGTTTGAGTGCTTTTAGCAAAAGACATTGTTATTCAAAAAATCGCTTTCTATAAAGCGCTTTTAGAAACACCCCCAACCACTAAAGTTAACTTTAACTAAGAGTGGATCCTAATTTAGGGCCTAAAATAACTTTGAAGCAAAAGCACTGCACGAGAAGAGAATCTGTCTACCCCATGCAACAATGAAAGGCCTCTAAATTTTACTTTGGACCGTCTTTGCTTCTGCTTCTCGAACCATTCAAAATCAACCAAGTAAAGAGAAACAAAGAAGGATTAAACAATACATAAAATGAAAGTGAAAGTTAAAAAGCAATGAGCAGAAATTGCTCCTTGCTTTGCTCTGTTTTTCACTTTGATGATTTCATAAAAGAGTTGTAATTTCTCTAAACAAATATGAATATCAGTTTTCATGAATTCCTCAAGTATTCAAAAACCAAAATATAATCTCTTCGATGTCACGGAGCCTATTGTTGCCGAAAAAATCAGCATGAGAAATTATTTTCTAAAATTTATCTTAAGGCATGTTTGTAAATGAAATGCTTCTAGATCATTTTATTTTTTTAAGTTCATTTTTACTTGACAACTAAATTTTACGAAAAACTCATTTATCATACTCAACAACTAATATTTATATTTAGCAATAATAAAAAAATCTATCAAAATCTCCTATATATTCTTTGTAACGACAACTTAAATATTTGGGCTTAGAAAGACCGAACTTACTTCTAAATATTTAAATAACTTAGCACTCATTCAGACACGTGGCACAGGTGGAGGTGGGCTGGCACACTACTAGTGGGTAGTTGCTATATTTTGTTACCACCATTCAAGATTTAAGAGAATACGTACATTGAGAATTTAGCAGCTTTTAGTTGATGAATATTGCTTTAGTTGTACGTGGAACACAATGCAGTCATCGGCATGAAAGAAGAAACCAAATCCAATAAAGAAAAAAAAATCATACAGAGATCAAATTTTCTGCAAATTGCAAACAAAAGCCTACTCATAATGCTAGGAGAGACTGACATTTCTTGGACACAGTTCCATAAATTCCATGTGTCATCAGCTTGGTGTCTGGTTTTTTCATGCAAAATGGAGCCCTACCCATGAATCTTTCACTAAACAAGTAACAAGGGACATGTAAATGCTGGTGAATCACATTCAAAAGCTGTTTACCAAAACTTTAACCAGTGAACTTTACATGCTAGAAGATTGAAGCATGCAGCAGCCTGGTTACTAGCAGTGGAGAAGGGGGGGGGGGGGGGGGGGGAAAAGAAAATTTGGAAATCCCCGCTCAAACAATTTGTGGGAATAACAGCAAACTTTTATAATGTAATACAACCCAGTTCCTGATTTTCTAAGGGTTTGACAAAGCATTGACTATATAAGATTTCTTGTACATTGCCTTCTAGAGAAAATTTGAAGCTGCTTCTCTTTGGGAATCAGACTCGACCTGGTGGTTGTCTAGACTTTGATGCTCTCCTGAAGAAAAATGTTACCAAGAATAAAAGTATGAGAGAGCTTATTATCGTTTATTGTATGCATTAAGCCTTTTTGTTAGCAAGGAGTGTTATTCAGAAATTTAAAGACATTCAATGTTCAATATGATAATTGCTGATTAGTTTAAGAGTGTACTTAAAATGTGAATTAGATCTTAGCTTTATAACAATTATTTGATTATTTTGAACTCCAATGGAGAAGAAAGAAACTGCACGGTGTTTCCCTCCACATATTTAAAGTGGTCAAGATCTTTCCCCAATGTCTTTATTTCAACCTCATCAAAATAAGAGAAAGATTGATAGTTAAAGAAGCTTTAGTTAAAGAGTAATGACCATTATCTGCTTCCATAGATTTCAAATGAGTTTATGATGCCTCTTTGACTTGACAGATATTATATTAGCTACAAAACATTTACCTCTGCATTTTTCTATTATAACAATCCACCCCCCGCAACCCAAAAAAAGAAAAGAAAAGAAAAGAAGACTCTTACGATCATCAGATAAAACATTTTGAGGACCAGCAGAGCCAAATAGAGACATACAGCGTATCACCGTATGCATATGCATCTACTTCCACTTTCTTACAGTATATAAGCACATTAATCTATAGGTTGTAGCCATTGAAAATTGTACTCATAATCCCTATAATCATTTTACTTTAAAATTTTATTGGCAAGACAACTGGGAGAGAATATGTGCATAGATTAACCGAAAAGGAAATATATGTACCTGTTGTGAATGGGATCGGGTCCATTGGGTACTCTTCTCTTGCTCACATAGTTGAGATCCATGTCCTGATGAGCATGATGCTTCTCTCTGGCAATCAACTTCCAGTGCTTAGGAATTTCAGTTGGTGGAACTGTCACTGTTGTTTTGGTTGCATGGTTGGCCAAGATTCCGGCAAACAAAAGCCAAATAACCCCCAAAAATATAACAGCTCCAATTAGAAACCTCAAAACACAGCCACCCATATGTATTTGTCACTTCGCTTATCTCCTATGACCTTTTGATTAAGAACAATGGCTGAACATTTAAAACAGAGAACAGGGAACCAGAAACCATGCTGGAATTGAGAACAGAAAAATGCATGTGGAGCTCTCAAATAGGGAGTGGAGTTAACAAAAGAAGAAAAGATGGGAAGAGAAAGCTAGTCAAGACAAGTATGTTAAGATGATTTTAACTTGGCCGGTAAAGAAGTAACTGTGTCTTATTTAAAGGTGTCAGAGCAGAAACAATACTCTTGAGAGAGAAAGAGAATAAAATGACTAAAATACAACAGAAAAGTTTGTTACCCTTGTTGCTTTATTTGTTAACTGGGTCCATTGTAGCGCCCTTTTCTTGCTTTGGTTTGTGGATTTTCATGCAGCAGAGCAAACATAGGGGGACCTCACTCTCCATCAATTCTGATGCATATTCTGAGCTTTACAAAGGTATAGGGCCTTGTGCCTCTAAGGGGAAATTTGGATTGGACTGAAGCACCAGTTACTTGCAAAAACTTCCAATTACTTGATCCCTCAATCATTCCAAGTAGAAATACAAATGAGAGATAAATGAATTGACTTATCAAAGAAATGTTGATAGTTAAGCGCTGGCATCTGTCTTGAAAAACTGACAGAAACAATGAGGACTCCATTGGTGATGCCGCAGAAATATGAAAATTACTGAAAGAAAGAGGTTATAAAGCAGATTTCGGCCGTGCCTGGCATTGCAGTTTTCTAGCTTGTTAAGTGGCTTGTACTTCCTTCTATTCCAGTATGACTGTAATGTAGAGAACCAAAAATAATTGTAGCAAATGTACTTTCAAATAAAAACCCAGAAAGTCAAGGACGCATTCCAAGAATTTCAAATTTCCAAACAGGCATCAACAGTCCAGACAAAGAAAAAGAAAACACAACAAAGGCAATTGAAACTGCTGACATGGCCAACAGTTAGTTTATCTAGCAGTTTTTAAGTTTATTATGCTGCTATAAATCTGTGATAATTATTGTCTCTGGTCCCCTTGTTATTCCTGTCCCAAATGGACAAGTTTATCTAGCAGTTTTTAAGTTTATTATGCTGCTATAAATCTGTGATAATTATTGTCTCTGGTCCCCTTGTTATTCCTGTCCCAAATGGACAAAAGTTACCGAGAATACATAATAATGGACCATTCCTTCTAAGAGTACTGTGAGTTCTTCCAATAATTATCAAAAACCTCCCTCTGCTACAGCATAAATACAAAAGCATCTCATTCTTTTCAGAAAAAGATGGACTTGTCACACTATGAACAACCTCCGTCCTTGAGCAACGAATCTGGCAGAACTTTAAAGCTTTAAATATGAGAAGATTCACACAGTACTTGCTGATTTACAGAATCAACCAACCAAGATGCAGAAAATGAGCACATTATGAGATAGGACAAAAGTCACAAGGAAATGAAACAATTAGATTCAATATTTTTATGTCAACAAAAGGAGTGACTCTGTAGAATCTTGGGGTATTGCAAAACTTGCTTCTTAAGCCCCACCAAATTTTCATGGAAATTGAAAACAGTGAATAAGAATAACGGAAGTTAACAAGTACTAATTCTTAGCAATTATAAACCTAATAGCCTAATACTGTCACTGCCTAATTCAGCAATGTCCAGAAAATCACCAAGAAAATACCCTGAAAGAGAAAACTGGATGAGAAGCCTCCAGCAATCTCCACACGATGATGAGATCCATGAGATACCACAGCTTAAAGCAAAGGACATCAAATCATATCTATATTCAAGATGGCCTTGTTGAATCAATCAATTTGCTTGTATGAAGGTCCCTAGTAATCACATCAGAATATCTTTCCTCCAAATAGTACATTGTATTAAGATCTGCTTTCCAGAAAGACGCCTTGTCACAGTTTCATGAGGGACACATCTAATAACTGTCCCATTCAGAGCTCGATACGATTTTATGTACAAATCATAATCTTTACTTTGGGTTGCCCTCTATAAAGATGTAGTTAAATGATACTTGTGGGGAACTCTTTCAATCATGTGGGAGATATAAGGTCCACTAAGGGTCACAATTCTTTCTTCACCCTTTGGTTCGTCAATACCAATTTATTAGGCCCTACCAAGGGATTTTTCAACATTTGTTTTCAATCTCCAACAAGGGATCAAAAGGAGAGCCAAAAATGGGAAGAAAGGAGGCAAATAATGCATGAGAAGACCATTGATAGGACGACTGAATAATACAAAAATGCAGCTCTATCCCAAATTATAAGAAACACAAAAGCTTGTTAATGGTGTATGCTTTTTCAATAGACTTGAACATAAATACAGCTTAATATCAAATTCAATTTTACTCATCCAGAGCAGGTATTACCCCTCAGTAAATAATGGAAAATTGCATGTTTTTCTTGTTCCACAAGCAAGTACCTTTAGATCTAGGATTCCTCATTTAAACTGAAAGAATCAATGATAGGGTCCTCCTCATGCTCTCAAATGAAAACCCCTTCTTTTATTACTGTTGCACACAGTATTTTCTGACACCTTTCTTTCCTGTAAATACATGACCAAGGAGTCTAAAATGCAAGAACATTGAGTTTGAAGGATCCAGTGCTGATTCTATGCAACAGAAGCCAACATATTGTAGGTGAAAATTATGAGCTTTAATAAAGCTAATTAGATAAGTGCAATAGGTGGGGTTAGTTAGGATGCCTTGCTTGGACCTATTCTATACTGACAACTCCCGTCATGCATCATTCTATCAGGATTTACATGAAGGTCAGACCCTAATCATTGCTTAATATACTTCAACAAATTCAAAGCAAAATGGTAATCATCAATTCTCTGAGAATACCAGCCCTTGTTTTAAATGGTATTTCAGCTCCTGCCAAAGTGGGACACCAAAAGCTTGCATAATAATGGAAGAGTGAAGTTGGGTACCATCTATCAACAATGTTCAAATAAGTAGTACAATTAGTGTTTACAAGTGACAGATATCTACTCATCAACTACAGTACATAGTACATACAGATTAGTTCATAAATTTCTCACAATCTAAAGAAAGTCAGCCAGATTGACTCAATCCCCTGGTGGTCGTGAAGTATCCAAGTAACATAAATCAATCAACCTGAAAGAAAAAACCAATGTTTCTGCTTAGAAAATGCAACAACACAAATGAAAATAACGAAAACTACACAGAAAAAGTTTCTCAGAGGTGCCCAAAAGAAAGCACAAATTACCATGAAGATTCACCACAGGGAGAGGCATGAGCATCACTCGAAGTTGAGAGATGTGAATTGAAATACTTCGAGATATGGCATTTGTACAGATTCAAACTTATCCACAACTTTATTAATTAACCAATCGTGCTACACTGGTACAATAGTGGTCAAACTTATGTTACTATAGGAATTTTCTTCTCTGATTTTCTTTTCTTCTGAGCCCAGTCGGGTCCATAAATTGCCAAATGTGTCCTACCAAATCTTCGATCCTTTATCTGCAATTTTAATTTTCCAATATAATCAACAAAGAGGTAAATTACTAACCGATATCACTTCAATCGCACATATAGAATCAAATAATTTGTCATTCTCATAATGAAAGATATTCAAATAAAATTTAAATTTAAGCTACTTCAGCAAGTTGTCATGACTCCTACAACCAACATTTTTTATTTTTCATTTTTTTCCCTATTAAATAAGAGAGCAGCCACACTGCCACCTAGTCTGAACCTTTATCTAAGATTTATATGATTATATTATTCAATTACATGGAAACAAGCAAAACAAGTAGTCATTGATCATCTTTGTTTCCTTCTATATAGACATGCTAACTACTGGCTGCAAGAAATACCTTGACAAGACATCCACAGGTATCCAACATATCAGTTCTTAAAGGATACTCCACCACCTACACCAATAAAATTTGGAAGATAAAGGAATAAACAGCAACACTCCATGATTTAAAAATATAATATTAATGAAGAAGAAGACAAGAAATCATCACTCACAATAAAGGAATCTTTTCCAACCAAGGCTGACTTTGAAATTTGAGCCATCAGTACCTCATAATCCACTGCTGTATATGGAGGCGTAACACTCATGTAATCAAATGGACCATCTTTACCTACACTCAACAAAAGTTGATTTGTGATGATAATGGATATACAAAGAATTTAAGTGTAATCAAAGAAAGCCATCAACAAATTTGTAACTTTCCATCAATGTGTTTCAACAACAGATATGGTTTGCTGTATTGAACACAATTCTGCATATTTATACAGAGTGTGGAAAAATGAATGCTAAGGATTTAAGGGCGGGCTGCATTATGGATACCACTTTATCAAACATTATTCAGTTACAATATGATGATTATTAAGCCTAAACCCAAATTCGTTAATGATCAGCAAGCAACAAACATGACTCAACTCAAATACAGCCTCTATGTACCCAGAAAATACAATAGCATAGATCTTTCTATCTTTTCAGCATGGTTTACAACAAAACTTCTGCTCTCCTGTATTGTTATGATCCTTCAAACATTTTGTACAGAGGCAAGGCTATCCCGAGTCAATCAAGATGATTGTATTATTTTCTTCTTAGGATGAAGGCCAAAAAAAAAAAAATAATGGCAATCTGGCAGATCATGGAGAATGACGATATGTATTTAGACCAGACACAAGAGGAGGGGGTGGAGAGAGTTACTTTTTTTCCCCTTTTTTTTGGGAGACTCAAAACTTGTACGATTACTAAAAACAGAGAGGAGAGAGAACAACCACACACCTACAAATTGCTCTGCTCGTTCTAAGAAAGTTTCAACACGAACTGTATGTATAGATGAAACATCAAGAAACCCAGTCCATTCCAAGTTTGGTATTAGAACATTGGAAACAACCCAAGGGTCCATCTCGACAAAATGCACCTGCAAATTTAAACAAAGACAAAGGAATCTCAATGAAATATACCAAAAGAGAGAGGAAAGTTGAAATAATTGGGTAGTGGACCAGGTATCCACCCAAAATCATTCAAAGCTATACATATCGATCCCCAAAAGTGTGTCTCTTTATTGGCTTAACAAGGGTAAAGCCAAAAGGAGCCAAATGGCACATTTTTTTTCCATCAAGATACCGAGTTAAAAGGTATTAGATGTACCTCAGAACATCCTCGGCTGATTGCCTCAATACCAACAGATCCAGTACCGCTGTACAAGTCTAACCAACGGCCAGGCCTTAAGGAGGCAGGGCAACCACCAGCTGACTAAAGAAAGCTAGAATAAATTATTCTCACCCAACAAAAATAGCACCAAAAACTGAAATTTCCAGATCCCCACTAGCAATTAGCATTTGACTGTGAAGCATATGCTACCTGCAAAATATCGAATGCTGCACCTTTCACAACTTCCATCATTGGTCGTACATCCATGCCCTTCGGAGATAGCAACTTCTTTCTTCTAGCCTTTCCTCCAAGCACCTACAATGGCCAATAACTTGGCTGTTATTAGGTGTCACAATAAATAGAGACTTATAAACATCAGGATTAAGCTAAAACCCCACAGGAGGACATAAACATATTATCCCATTTACTGTTGCCATTCATCTTTTCACTGAATAAATTGAACTAAAGCAAAATAACACCTGAAGCAGCCTGTGTGTTGTTCGTTCTTCCTGAGATTTCTCATCCGAAACCACCAGCTTTGATCCCCTTCCTTCCTTTCTCCTTCTTGTCTATAGACCCAATTCAAAAATAAATAAATAAATAATCACTTGTCGGAAAAAAAAAATTAACAGTCATGAAGTTCCAATTTTTATATCTTTATCATCAACAAGAAATCACTTTAAAACAAAACAAAGCATAAAGTTTCCAGCTTTAAGTTCCCTTGAAAGACAAACCTTAGGAGACGGTTCAGATAAGAACTCATCTGGATCAAGGCCGTATCGTTTAAGCAACTCTTTCTTGTCCTCACTCGTCAACCCAGTTCCTGATTCTGACAGGCAATCGTAATAAGCATAAAGTTAAAGTTTTTGTAAGTTAAAATAAAAAGGAAATATAAAAATGAATTGGAGAGTCATGCTTTGAGCTTACTGTAAGAGAAAACAATGAGGGGATATCGTTTTTGAGAAATGGGTTTGGTGAAGCTAGTGGAAAAGAGTGGAAGGTTGGTGGAGGAGTTTGAGCTGAGGCGCCCTGAAGACGGTGAAAGAATTGGAGACGATGAGACTACTGACATCGTTGGTTTTCTCTTTTGAGTTCTGAGTTGGATAAAAAGGAGTTTGCTCCGCTCTTGATATTTTTAAGGAAAATTAAAAATTTATTTATGAACATATTCAGCGGCAAATAAAATTGAACTGTTTTGGATTTTTTTAATACTGTTATACAATACAGTTATACAGTACTGTATATTATATAAGGTATTATAATTAATATTACATCATGTATTACAATTAATATTTACAAATAGATTGTACAATTGAGACTTTTTTAGTCGCATGTACTACCCAAATTCTTTAAATCCTCTCAAATATTCGAGGGTTATCCACTCCACTCACATTTCGTGAACGCTCTTAAATATTCGAGGGTTGTCCACTCCACTCACATTTCGTGAGTGATAAACAAACTCTACTTAATTATTTGATAATTGAGGGAGTATTATAAATAACTCACATAAATACTTTTATAGAGACTCGAACCATTGCACTCAACATTGTAAGTGCAATAATTCTCTCACTGGACCAATGCCCATTGGTAACTGTTTTGAAAATTTTTTGTTTGAACGTGAATGAACTATAAATTATTTTTTAGGGATTTGCACCAAAATGTGACTCGTCAGCAGTACTATACACTTAGAGGAAATTTTAGGATTTATTTGTTTATTAAATTTAGAAGTATTTTTATAATTATAATTTTTTATTTTTAAATTTTTTTATAAAATAAAATAATTTTTTAATTTATTTAGTGATAAAATTATTATTTTGTTTAAATTATTTAATGATGTTAGTATAAAAGTAACTAATTAATATAAATTTAAAATTAGTATAAAAGTGATCAATTGATATAAATTAAAAAAAAAAGTGGTGCAAAAAATATGTTATAATTTTGTGGTAATTAGATCAATATAAGGGATCAGGCTACGGTGCAACTGTGGCACCGTGCCACAGTTGCACCTAAGGTTCCCCCCAATATAAGACAAAACATAAGTGGTGCAGTGATAATTTTAAAAAATAAAATAAAAGATAAAATACAATGAAAGTACATAAATATCAAAATATGGAACTATAAATTATTTTTTAGGGATTTGCACCAAAAAATTACTCGTTAGCAGTATTATACACTTAGAGGAAATTTTGAAATTTATTTTTTTATTAAATTTAGAGATATTTTTATAATTATAATTTTTTATTTTTTAAAATTTTTATAAGATAAAATAATTTTTTTAAATTTATTTAAGGGTAAAATTATTATTTTATTTAAATTATTTAATAGTATTAATATTAAGTGATTAATTGATATAAATTTTTTTAAAAATAGTATAGAGAATATGTTAAAATGTTATGGTGATTAGATGAATATAAGGTAAAATAGAGGTGGTGCAATAATAATTTTTCAAAGAAAAAAATGCGACAAAAGACAAAATATAATGAAAGTACATAAATATGGAAGCTTACATTATACTAATTCTATCGATATTACAATTAAGTAACGCGCAATTAACCTGTCCGATTAGCACCACGATTAGTTAAAGAATCAACTCAGAACCATGCCAGGAATGCACGCACTCACGTTCGATTACTGAGATAGGGGACGTCCCCTTAATAAAATTGGGATTAACAGAATCAACCCGAAATTGCAGTATTTTGTATTTCACCAATATAAAAGTTAAAGCCCAGTTCTAAATTTTACTGGGCCCGAAGTTTGAAGCCTGTTGTTCTACATTGGGCCCCAAATTAAATTCAACACAAGGAATAAAAGCCCACGTCAATCATTGTCCTCGCACGTTTTAATTAAGAGAGACGAAGATACCCTCTAAAGTGGACGACGTGGAGAATCCGAAGTCCACTGCGACATGGCAACCTCTCCATCCTCCGATCAACCGCGGGTGGAACCCAGAACTGTCGTCAAATCGAAGTGCCTACTTTATCGTTAGCTTTGACTTTTCAAAATAACAACAATAAGAAATATATACTGGAGTGCTTTTAAGAAAAGAATTACCGAGTAAGAAGATCAGCCTTTTGTTCATGACTCTTACAAATTGGTCAATTTCATCATCAATACCGCCATAACCCAAATTCCAATTTTTTTATTATTAATCTTTTTAACATAAAAATAAATAGATTTTAGAATTGGCTTTTTCATTCTGCGTTGGCCAGCAGATCCCTCCTAGCAATGGGAGCTTGTGGGTCAAAATTTTTGTCGAAGAAGAAGCTGAAGAGTAAGAGAATCTCAAAACGACGCGTTTCGTTTAACAAACTTGACAAGATTGATGAATGTGGCAAAAGGGATGCTCGCTGTCACTCTAATTCGTCAACACTATTAGGTTCTAATCTCAACTGGGTTCTTATTTTATTTTATTTTGTAATTTCTTTCTGAGCTTTTGAATTTATTGGGTGAGTTTTGTTTTTGATTTGTTCTTTTTTGACAGCAAGCAAAGAATTTGCTTGGTTTGATTGCTGTTCAGCGCTTGATCAGTCAGAAATTGATGATGATTTTTACAGTGTTCATGATGGTATGTGTGTTTTTTAAGTTATTTTTCAATGTGTCACTTAACTACGTATGAGATTGAATCGGAAATAGAAAAAAAAAAAAAACGTACTCTGAATACGTAGATTTTGAAGACGCATCGACGTTGAGAGTTGCATCACCTAGAGATAGCTTCAATCAAAAGGACCAAAATGGTGATGCCTGGAATGGGCAATTGCCTTGTGTTGCTTCAGCTATGTCCTCAGATGACAAAGCAAGAGTGTCAAGTCCACGGGCACCGGGTGCAAAGAGGAAATTGCTTTCAAGGCTTTCCTTTAAATTTAAGGAGGGGCACAACAATCAAAATTCATGTGAGTGCACCTTTTTTTTCTTTTATGTATGATTGTATGACATTTGTATTGGTGATGGGTGGGCCATGCACAAATATTGTGGTCTCATGTATAGGTTCTTGTTTGTCAACTGTCATAGTTCCACCCAAGGTGCTTCTGCAAAGACCAAAAGCCGGTTCCTCACTTTCGTTCTGCCCCTTAGAGAAGAAGATGTCTAATTCTTGGTCACCTATTGAGCCGAGTACTTTCAGAGTTCGGGGACAGAACTATTTACGGTGAGAACAAAGCCTCTTTATATGTATAATGTTTCTGATTTCACTCAACTGTTTTATATTGCTCTCATTTTCTTTTGCTTGTAATGTGCTTCATTACAGTTTCTTGCACCTGAACTTAAGTATCAAATCCACTTTTCATTTGTTTTACAGGGATAAGAAGAAAGATTTTGCTCCTAATTTTGCAGCATATTGTCCCTTTGCTGCTGATGTTTTCTTATCTCAGCGGAAAATTGATCACATAGCTCGTTTTGTGGATCTTCCTGTTATAGATTCATCAGAAGAATTACCTTCTATTCTTGTTGTCAATCTCCAGGTATTTCTACTTTTTTCTTTTTACTTTTTGTCCAAATGTTGCTGCTTCTTGTTGTCTTACAAGTTTCTAATTGACATTAATGTTTCAATCGCTCTAACATCAAATATTTTTCCTGTTTGAGTTCATAAAAAATTATGCTCATTACTAGTTGAAAGAGACTGTAAATTGACTAAATTTGCAACTGACTGGAAGTTGGTTATGCACTTGTGCTGGCTCTAGCTAGTACGTTTACTGATTCCTTGGTAAAATATTTCTAAAAAATAGTTTAGGAATTTCATTTTCCTTCCTTATCAAACATGTGTTCAATATTTTGATAAATTTTTCTAACCTTCAGATACCGCTATATCCTGCGGCAATATTCCAAGGTGAAAATGATGGAGAAGGAATGAATTTGGTTTTGTACTTCAAGCTATCTGAAAGTTACTCAAAGGACTTACCAGTTCATTTCCAAGAACATGTCAATGTGAGATGGTCCTTGCTTTCTGCTTCATAATTTTGCAATAAGTTTAATTCATATTGCTTTTGAAGTTCTTTGCGTTGAAATGTTACTGCATTACATGGTATGTTTTTAACTAACTGATTTGTGAGTCAGTATTTTAAACGATCATTAACCAATTTGTTCCCCATAATTTTTCCATTGACAGAGGATAATCAATGATGAAGTGGAGAGAGTTAAAGGTTTTCCTTTAGATACAATCAATTCTTTCAGGGAAAGGTTGAAAATATTGAGTCGACTGGTAAATGGAGAAGATCTTCACTTGAGCACGACTGAGAAGAAGATTCTAAATACTTATAATGAAAAGCCTGTTTTATCACGTCCTCAACATGAATTTTATTTGGTAATTTATCTTTTTCTGTAGCTTTTCCAGTAGTCTTAATTGCCTATTACCATTTACGATTAAGCTTTTATTATTTCAATTTGCATGATTGTTAATTTGCTAATACGTAAACTGTTGCAGGGAGAAAACTACTTTGAGATTGATCTTGACGTGCACAGATTCAGCTACCTGTCTAGGAAAACTTTTGCTGCTTTTCAGGACAGATTTAAGTTGTGTAAATTGGATTTTGGCCTGACAATTCAGGTAACCTTCATTAACAGAATGGTCGATTTTAATTTTCAAGTTTAAATCGGATCTATGCCCTAACCCAATCTTTTATGACAAAACAGGAGAACAAGACGGAAAACTTGCCAGAGAATATGTTATGTTGCATAAGATTAAATGAAATTGACTACTCTAATTACCGCCAACTTGGAGTTTAATCTAAAAGCCTTGGGAATCTGCCAACTCAGGCTTTGATCTCAAAGCCGCAGGAATCTTAGGAAGGACAGTGTGCCATAAGGTTTATGCAGTCAACAATGAGCTGATAGAGAGTCACATCCCCATCCTCTTCCCCACCCCAAAAAAAAATTCCCATTTGTAACCTCTATGTCAAATGCTTTGCAAGATGAAAGTCAATTTTGTAGCCCCTTGTTTTTAATTTTGGGGGTCCTTTCATAGAATTATTTGAATGTAGAGTTTGAACAAGTGAAGAAATAGACGAAAAAAAAAGGCAGGAGAGTTCTTCAATGACATCTTATCTTAATTTTCGTCATGACTGTTGTTTTCATGCAAAATCGCTTGAGAAAAATATTGAAGGGATTATTGATTAAACTATTTTTCTATGTTCTTGATTACATGGCGCAACCAAGATAAGGGATAAAACGGAAATTCCAAAGAAGTTTTAACAGAATAAAACAGAGAAGATGAAGAAGAAGAGGGGAAGAGGAAAAAAATAAAACAAAAAAAGAGAGAGAGTAACAGGGAAGACGAAGAAGAAGAAGAAGGGGAAAAGGAAAAAAAAAAAGAAGAAGAAGAAAGAGAGAGAAATAGAGAAAACAAAGAAGAAGAAGGTAATACAGTATAAATCCGAGTCTCACTCGGGTTTCCGTTATGCGGGGTTTTCCGTATTAATTTTTTTGTTAATGCAATATCGGAGAAGTGCCAAACATGTATTGTCATATTTTAATGCAATGCAGAGCGCTAATACAGTATAATGCGGCATGCCAAACATGGCCTATAATCACAATGCTTCGTGATCTAAACGATTTGAAGAATTCAGAATGGTATAAAAGAAAGAGAAATGAAATATATCCAAAGAACTTTACAGATGATAAAAAAGGAAAGCAATTGAAAGATCCTAAGATCCCTTACATCGCCCGAAAATGGCAGAAAAACCACAACCTGCAGACTTTCTTTCAGGTTCTTTTTGTGCTTTAGAAGCTGGGGAAAGGGATATTGAACCTGAATCAGCAACCTTATTCTGTTGAAGATTTTCTTCTCCTGTATCACCATTAGGGGCACGCTTCTTATCTTCTCGATTTTCTGCAGCCACTGGCTGCCCAGTTTTTGGATCCACAAGGTGTAAATCATCCCATATGCGGCCTGAAGAGCCTTGTCTTCGAAATGAAACAGCTGATCTCTGCAATGTTGTCATTGATCACTGCTTCCTCAATTGATTAATTTTTCCTCTCTTTCTCTTCTCACTTTATGGTATGATCTTTTACCTTCGTTTTTTTTAACTAACATAACTGGTTTTGGTTTTTGAAGTTTTTATTGTCCCCATAATTGTGGTTTGCTTGTTGGTGCTGGAGAACTTATGTGCGGCTTATTTTTTCATCAAATGCCGTTTACAGCTGCAATGAGTCTCACAAGATGAAGAAAATCCCATTTCAAACACAACCCTTTTCTATCCCTTGAATCAAGGGAAGTTAATTTTGGAGGTTGGTAAATGCTATAATTGCATGCTAACAGATATTTTTCCTTGAAACTTAGCTACTTTTAGCTAGCGGCCATAATATCAAAATAGCATTCATTGCAAGGTTTAGAGGCATTACCTTATAAAGATAGAAATTTTTATTCGGATTTAATAGCCGACAAGTGAAGTCGCATGAATGAATGCGTTTGATTTTGATTGCTTAGCAAGTTTCATAATGTCTCATAATTGTTAAAACCCATAAAGTTTAATGGTTTTGTTGATGACATGAACAAAAAGACAGCCTTTGCTTACACATCACAAGCTCCCATGATTTTTCTCACTACAAAAAAAAAAAAAAAAAAAAAAAAAAAGATACAAAATACAACCCAATGTAAGACAGCATCCACAAATATTCATGGAAGCATTCAATAATCAAAAGATTCATCCAAAAGTTCAAATGATTGTGAACTCATCTCACTGTCCTTACTTAAGATGGCATCCACAAATGAACTCGAAGAGGATGAAGCAGCACTCGCGCTTTTGCTCACTTGATTTGCATAGCTAGTTGTACAGTTGGATCCCGCGGAACCGTGATCATTTTTGCTAGTAAAGTGGCAGCCGAATGTTTCATTTCGTGTGAAAGTTGAGTTGGGTGACGACAACATCCGCTGAGGCCCCAGCTGCTGTTGTTGCTGAAGATCGACTGATAAGGAGGTGTCACAAGCAAGAAATTCACTCCAATTAAAGGGAGACGAAGGCGTAATTTGCGCATGAGATTGTGGTGAGTTCAGTTGTGATACAGCACCAGAAGATGATGAAGAACAAGAAGAGGCAACTTCAGTTAAAAAATGTGGCTGGACTGGAGCATGAAACTGAGCCATGTAATCCCATAATGGGTTGTCGTAGCTTGTATTTTGAACTCCATTTAGGACCAAATATGGTTCTGGTTTCGACATTAATGAGTTGTTAATGCATTTACCGAAATGGTTTCCAGTGTTAATTGAGAGGCCACTAATATTGCCATAATCAGAAAAGATCTGGGAAAAAGGCTTATGAGTTATAGGATCAATTCCCAATTTCATTAGCTTCTTTTTCAGCTTAGTGTTCCAAAAATTTTTCACATCATTGTCTGTTCTTCCGGGCAGTTGTTGAGCAATTAGAGACCATCTGCAAAAACAAGAGTCATCCAACTTGTACTTACAAATAGAAAACAGAAACATGCTGTTTTGACAATTGTACATCAATTTGGAAGTTAAAGTTTGTTATTGTGACACAAGATCTTCTAGAAAAAGTAATAATAATAAACAAAAAATAAAAATAAAGTCTTCGAGATCACTTGAAGCTCACCTGCTACCAATGGCTTTGTGAAGATTAATTATAATCTCTTCTTCATGAGGAGCGAAGCTGGCATGTCTAAGGTCAGGCCTCAAGTAATTAGTCCATCTAAGCCTGCAACTTTTCCCACATCGATTGAGTCCTGAAACCAAACTCCAACATGCCAATTTTGTTAAAGAGAAAAGAGTGAAGTTTCTTGGAATGCAAGATAATACAGAGGGAAGAGGAAGAATATTTAAAATGAACCTGCTTTCTTGGGAACCAAGGTCCAGTTACCAGTTCCATGGTTGGCAACATGAGCAAGTAGTTTTGCATCTTCTTCTGGTGTCCAAAGACCCCGCTTAACATTTGATTTATCGCAACAAGGAGGCCTCCCCATGGATGAAAATGGCGGGGTAAAGAGAGAAATGACGATTGTGGTGATGATGGAATTGAAGAATTATGTAATGGTGATGTAATTGAAGACCTATTGCAACTACATTTTAAGGGAGAAAATGGAAGGTTTATTTAGTGAACAAGAGGCAAGAAAATCATGCAATTGGCTTCCAAATTAGCAGCAATTGCATGATTATTTTTCATCTTCTTGGAAAAACTGTTTAATGAGACATCACAAAGTAACGCTTATTCTCATTCCCTCTTCAGGTGCATTTTGGGTGATTACATGGTTTTTTTTTTTTTTTTTGGGGTGGTGGTGAGGTATATTGATTATTCTCTCAAGTTTCATAAGAAATGCAACTCTCATGACACTTGGCCGCCCTTGAATAAATTTTGACACAAAATATTAGCTTGAATTAGTAATTTTTTAACACTTTTTAAATAGGGTTTATGCTTATGAAATTTGATTAAACGTAGAAATTGCTCACTTAATTAAACAGTTATTTTTTATTTGAAGTTCTTTTGTCCAAAACTTGATCATCTGAATTCTATATAAACATAATTTTTGTCAATAAATTTACAAAATGGCTTCAATTTTTTTCCGTGAACAGAGAATGCTCAAAGCTAAATAGAAAATTCACATTTTATGTTGAATTTGAGATAAAATTTCGAATATGAAAATTTTAATTATTTTTCTACACGTTTTTATTTAATTCATTTAGTTAAATAACCAGGTCGTCCGTGTTTGGTCTGAAAAAACTGAAGACATAATCTATATATATATATATATATATTATATCCTTACAGTTTAATCAATCACCAATAATATTGATGCGATGTCAACTATTGACATGGTAGTATCAAGCCACGAGAATCCTAAAGGAGAGATAATGCAATTGTTTTTTGATTGCATTGCCATAAACTATTTAACTCAAAAATGTACTATCGTGTTTGTGCTTAGATTTTCAAACATGTGGCAAAAGCTTCAGAAAATTCAGACCAAAAAACGGCAAGAACAATCTAGAGGTATTATTGTGACAGTCAACTATAGTAAATCGATATAGAAAGTTTGTCATGACATCTGATAATACATGCTCCCCAACTGGGATTCGATGCTATATACAAGTTTTGAAAGATTAGTCCATCCTCAGTTGGGAGAGAACCAGGGAGCAAAAACTGGGAAGAGGACCTCCTATGAGGATACTGATGATGGCTTGCATACCTTGCAACTCTTCCTACAGTATCCGCGACTGCTTTTAGATCCCACCATATATAGAGGGTTCTTTTTACACTCACCCGCCTTCGCCCATACAACACAGTTTAAATCCTCATCAACACAATCATCATTTTCTGGTTCCTTCTCTGGTTTGTCAAAGTTTCTGACATGGATCCACTTGGTTGCAGACCATTTCTCACCCTCAATGACAGGACAGCTCCCGTGCAAGCTGGTTGAATCCGTAGATGCATCAGGATGAAGACTGAAGAACAACAAGGCATCACCCTTCATGGGTTTCACTGAAAGTTGACACAATTCAAATTTAATCAGACAATAACGAAGATTACATTCAGGGAACCGAAATGATATACATTAAAATGACAAGAAAAATAGCATATCATCGAAATATTCATGTTTTCTTCAGAATTTTACTAATATATCATTCTTAAATTTGAATATATGATTAGATTGATTTAATTATATAGATAAACATTCACACATGCAGTGACGATTCATAGCAAAACAAGAAAACTCCAAAGGTTCATCTAAAAACCTGCATAGCCCCTTCTAGCACATTCAGACCAGTTACCATCCCTTGACTGAGAAACCTGCAGAACAGAAAAAGCCCAATCTGTATGAGATATGATGAAGAACAGGGATGTTTGACAACCACCAAGATAGGGAAGAGGGGAAAAGAAAAGTGCATTGAAGAATAATAAAGCCACAGGCAATTACATACTTCTGAGTTGGGAAAGACAGTTTCACCACCCTTCTCAACATGAGACAAATACATTAACACTGTAGCAATTCGATGACCACCTAGCTGTTGATTCATTTTGTCGCGAAAAAAATCAAAATGTGGCTCATACTTTTGACCATGCTCATAGTGCAGTATTTGCATGGCTTCCCCATTTTCTGATCAGAAAGACCAAGTTCGAGACGGTTGAAACAAAATTCCTTCAGCATACATTATTAAAAAGTAAAAAATCAGCCGCTAGTGGGTAATGGTTATACCTGGTGGAAGAAAAGTCCATGCAGCGATCCTGGCCTCAATACTGGCTACTATCTCATCCTTCAAAGATTAAACAAACAAACATCATATAATTGCTAAAGTGCACAAACAAGAGAGTTCATCTGCTTACAAAAAAAAAAAAAATTCTGAAATACAAAGATCTGAATCAATGTATTCAATTGCAGCAGTAATCATCAATGTGCCATCTCCAAGATAAGCTTCAGGATAATGCAAGCACCAAAGTAACTATTATGCATAAAAACATATAAAAGACGAAACAAATCGTGGATTCATGGTTAATAGCTCCTACTAGAATTATGTCATTCATCTCCAAAATTCAGAAAAAGCAATAAACCAAAAATTTCCGCAGAACTTCTCTATTGCTTATATCCTAGAAGTTAGATCAATAATGACCCTTTGCAAACCACAACCCCAACCTACCTCAAAGAAAAACTCCAATCTGTTCACTGTTACATGCAACAAATAGATTGCTGTCGATAGCACTGAATCATTTAAATAACTGAAAAAATTTCCATAATCAAAGAGGAAAAAAAAACTATGTACCAACCTGAGCTTTGCTAAGAAACATGCCAGAACTCGTTCGAACTTCACTCGCTATACTCTTCCCAGATTCATTATCAGCAACCATTGACTTCTCAAGCTTGTCCTTTGCCTAGTCCATCAAAATAACACAAACCCAGAAGCAAATCATGAAAATAAATCATTTGCACCAACCCACAAACTATTTTCAGATCAAGACAATTTTTTTTTTCCTCCCTCGGATTCATAACACAGTTACAACTTAAAATGAAAAACAAAATCAAACTTTACAATAGATATTAAAAATTCTATGAATAACATATTGAGCCTAACCAGATCAATAAGATGATCACACTCCTCATCTGACAAAAACCCTTTATATATAAAAGCCCTGCAGAATCAAAATCAATACAAAGGCATTGAATTTTCAATACAAATAAATACCCGTCCTAAAAAAGCAAATTTTGACTCCACAAAATGAAATTAAAAAAGAGAACACAAAAAAAAAAGGCACCTGGGATTCCATGAAAGCTGAGTTACACGTGAAGGATCAAACGTAGTACTCGTCTTCAACCTCAGCACCGATGTCTTTCTGAAAAATCCCACAAGTAACGCAACGAGATCAAATGTAAATTGCATCTCAGATTAACAAATACATGAAAAATAAACATATAGTTATACGTATGGAGAAGAGATGGGTACTTTTCTTTGTCGCTGAGCCAACCGGGAACCTTGACAGAGCCAGATGGATCAGGGAAAATAAGGAGGAAACAAAGAGAAAGTGCAAGAAAATAACAAGCACCCATTTGGAAAAATCTGTTTTTGATTTCGAAGAAAACAAAAATGATGAAATGGGGGTTTGTTTCAGCTGTGATTTTATTTTCAGTTCAACGTGCTATGTGTGTGGTTTTGGTTTTTGGAGAACAGTCTTTCTTCTCTTCCGCGTGGAATTTTTCTTTCAATAACACTTTTTTTTTTTATTGTTATTATTTTTATTACAGTTTTGGTCTTTATGGAATTTTATGGTCTCATTTTTAATTTTTTTTAGATAAGTTTTATGGTCTCATTTAAGATAGTTTTAATGGGCGCCCATGGTTTCAGTTTCTGTTTGTTTTTTATGTTTCAATGT
The DNA here is from genome assembly GCF_022201045.2 of Citrus sinensis. Lineage (NCBI taxonomy): Eukaryota > Viridiplantae > Streptophyta > Magnoliopsida > Sapindales > Rutaceae > Citrus > Citrus sinensis. Next base: position 24,925,549 of record NC_068561.1, read on the forward strand.
CAAAAGGCCGTTGCTGTTGTTTCCTCGTTTCTGGAAGCTTCTTCCTTGCGGGAAAATATTTTTCTGCAGAAAGAAAAAAACAAATTAAAATTAAAATTCTAAATAAAGATTTGGATGCCTAGCATTATACGTCTTATCAAATAAGTTCATTCGTACCAACGAGGTCGTGGTCCAGTGGTGCCAGGGGCTAGGCTTGGTAGGGCGAACTACGGTTCAATCCCCGCACGCACGTTGGGAGGAGTTTAAAACCTTAACCCCGGGACGCGCTCCGAAACCGGATTAGTCGGCCCGCTGGGTTCGGATACCGGTTGGTTAGCACCAAAAAAAAAAAATAAGTTCATTCGTTTGCATCATGTTGAGCTTATGATGCCCTTATATTTTGGTTTTGGTTATCGAAATTCAATTTTATAAGGAAATTTTTTTTTAATTTTCACGAAAATGTAGAAGAAAACCACTCGACAATAAAGAATAATTTATAATTTTTTATTAGAATTGTTTCACTAGTTTGCCAACGCAAGAACTATGTTCTATCATTTTCTGTAGATTTCTATTAAAATAACGATTACTGTTTCTTCATATGTATCCACTTGGGATATAAAAGCAAAGAAAGAACAGAAAAATTAAACTACAAAATTGTTTTTCTATAGAAATAGAAAAAAAAGTCTTGATTTTTGAAGTATTATTCTATAGGCTTAATGTGGTACGTTCGTCGATCAATGAATGTGTGTGTCTCTATTTAATTCTATGTTTTTGTGTTATAAGTGATAAATAATCTAATACGTCACTTTATAGCTGAATCTCCTCATGTTATGAGAACATATTAACATAATTTTCCTTTAAAGAAGAGAAGTTTGAAGAGATTAATGTTCAATATTCGGCCAAAACAACATACATAATTAAATGTGTCTATGTCTATTTCGTCCTTTGGCTCAGGAATGTATGACATTGATACTTTAATTTTAATTTATTTCTTAATTAATTTTGTGCCAAATTAATTAATTAATCTTAACTAAGATAAATATGTATGTACGTACATGTGTACAAGGATAATTATGGAGAATGCATGGGTGTTATAATTTATAATTATGATTTATTTTTGGGTTCAAAATGTTTCAATTCTTTATTCAACTGTCATTGAAATATCTTAATTTTAATATGTTTAAATACTGAATTTTAAATATGTTGAACCTCACATACTCTTGTATAATTAAAGAGTAAAAGATTATGTAAAAGATACCAATAAATGAAATAGAAATTATTATGTCAATTTCAACATGCTTTAACTACAGAGTTTTGAAGTGAAGATTATTATATTGTTTTGAAAATCAATTGCTTATCACAGGATGGACATTGAACTATTTAGCTCCATCCTTTTGTAGTTCTAAGAGTAGTGGCTTTTCCCTTTTGAAATGCGAGTGGAGAATAGACATTCCTCCTCTGTGACGGGTTATTTGTCTGAGCATGTACTTCACATAATTTAATATAATAATGTAAGTCCCAATCATGTATATCTGATTATAATTATCAGTATAATATATCTATTATAATAATAATTGTTGTAAATATTTGTGTAATTCAGTATTACGATGTTTAATCAGTATTAAAAAAAAAAAAAAAAAAAGAGTAGTGGCTTTTCCTTATACGGCCAACAATCTCCCCTCATCGATACCCTAAAACTCGATTTGTCCTGCGCCATTATGACGTGGGCCACACACAGCCTTCGCCACCATGATGCTAGCCAAGAATTACTTCATCTTCAGCTTGCTTAACTACAGAATTTTAAAATAAAAATTGTCATATTCCTCTAAAAATCAATTGATGACCCAAAAAATTGTACATTAAGCTATTTACCTTGATCCGTTCGTAGTCCAAATCCTAAAGTAGTCGCTAGGCCAACAACGATATATTAAACTACTATCTGTATTAATGCCCTTAACTTTTCGGAAAGCTTCGCTTGCAAAAGATGCAACGGGAATAACAAGTGAAAGTTTAAAAATTTAATCAAGGTCATATTTGAAAATTCCATTGAAGTGCTAAATACTTTATGTGAAAACGCACAATACTTTTCTCTTAATAAATATTGCGTCGCAGCGTTTCTTTAATTTTATATATTTAAATCTTCTCATTTGATTCAATCAAATAAGATATATTGTAAGCTATTAAAGAAATTTTCTGTCTAATCTAAACTAACAAAATTGTAAGCGAGACAAAATTAAAATAATGTCAAAAGAATGCGATAAATAGCTAATATAATTTGGGTCTTAGGAGCATGGTCTTCAGGTCTCCATAACATTCAAAATTAATTAAGCACATAACTAACGACGTGACCATTATATATATCTATTGACCGTAATAACATACATTCAAAATCTGTTAGTACTCTTAATCTCTTTGGTTAAATCTCATTTCACGAGTAGGAAGAACATGATACTTGAATAGCACTGTAAATTAGATAAGATATATTATTATAAACAGAGCAATTAGTCTCTAGCAAGCTAGCAGCCCATGATTTTGTTAGCAGCAAGCTTAGCAGGTTTTTCAACAACGGTGCCATCATTCCCCGCCAGCGCCCTATACTTATCCTTTCTCGTAAAACTAGTGCACTCGTAAGACAAGCTTGTGGCGATCAATCTTTGAATGTAATTAGCAACATCATGGCTCGATTTCCCTGCGCTGCATGTAAGTTCATATGGCAATTTATTCAAAAACGTAACCTCATAAGCCGGGCTAGGGTTCATGAAAAAGTAAAAAGGATCCATTCCTTTCCACCCTCTGGCTGTCGTCCCATGAAACATGCTCATTCTATTCGACATAGCCACCGGCACAACCTCGTCAGTTAACTCGGCGAACAAAGCTGAGAACCTAAGCAAGAACGGCTCCCTGCATGTTGTTCCTTCAGGGCATATCACTAGGTCACCTTTCTCTAGGAGTTTTTCTATCATGGAGGCGTCCGTGGCGCGGTCACGGGTGAGGCGGACGGTCTTGATGGGGGAGATGATCTCGGAAAGGCGGGATAGGGAGTAGGTGACGGCGGGGATGGGACGGCCTAAGGCGGTGGAGAGGAAGATGGGGTCAAGTAGGGTTCTGTGGGAGCAAATGAAGAGGACACCGGTTTGCCCGCTGGATTTTTGGGCCGGAGGAGGAGGTGTTCCCTTGATGTAGACACGTACGCCGAGAGCCCAGAAGGCGTAGTAGACGAGTGGCATGGGAAGGAGTGCACCTGCGGCCATGCGGAGGCAGGCGAGGAGGAAGCCCACGGGGATCCAGAGGATGGTGAGTAATGCCATGAAGGGTGTTGGTTTTTGGACTAGACGACCGTCGTGAAAGACTATTGGTTTTGGTAGCTTGTCCTGGCTTACGGGGTCCACTTTTGGGTTTGGTGGGACCATGTAGCTCTCCTGCATGCATTCACAAAATTTGCGATTAATGATTTTGATTAAGTAGTGATCACTTAGTGGGTGTGATGCTCAAAGAGTTCATTTTAACCATTATAGTTAGAAATGATATAAATGATCTTTTTGATGTGCATGCATGGACCTACCGATATTCCAAAGATTGTAACCTAGATTATGGCTTTTTCATAAAATGACGCTAGATATAAAATAAAGAAGTATTTTTACTTTCTCTTTCAAAATGTTTTTACAAAATTTAAACTTTTTGAAGGGTGTTTTTCATTGAATTAAAATTCTTTGATATTCGGCTTGTTTAAAAGAAAAACACAAACATGCAGATTTACTACTTTTCAAGTGTTTTCACACAATTAAAATGATAATTTTTCAATCAAAAACTTATTTTTTTTCTATTTTTTCATAAGCTAACGATAAAATAATATTATTTGGTGAAAGTCTCAAAACAAGCACGCATAGACATATATCTACACTATTGTTGCCAAGTACTTGTATTAAAGACAATCAAATAAACACCTAAATAAAATCGATGCACGCTCATGCACACTAACAAAAAATATTAGTGTTAGATTAGAAATCAAACCTTGCACAAATTCAGGAACAGAGAATCAGTCTTCCTATCACCAAGACCAATATCAGGCATCTCCTCATCATCACCAAGCATCTTCATCAAAGCACCAGCTTTGTTCTTCCCCACAAGCACACCAGGACTCTTCACAAAACCAGTAGATCTCCCTTTATACACACAAATTTCGGTCCCAATCACCATGTCAGCCCCCAGAAAGTCCTTCAAAAACGCCTCCACCATAATCCTAGGGTTTGCCGTGAGTACGCACCTCCTCCCACAGGATGAAAACACGCGCCAAGTCTCCGGGTGCAAGTCCCCGGAGTAAAACTTGGGCAACACAGCTCGCGCCACCGACTCGATACTGGACACTTTCATTCCGGAAAACGTTACAAATATCAGCACGCGAATGCCGGCGGATTCGGAGACGTAGTAGTACAGAAATCCGGCTAAGGGTGATAATAAAAGCAAAAGAAGGAGTCTTAAGACGCCACCGACTTCAAAGGCGACTAGAGCAAAGTATGGAAATGAACTCCGGCCTCTAAGCAGGGTTCCGTCCATGTCAGCGACAACTGTATCTTTTTCACGTCCAATTGATGCACATTTGTCTATTGTAGGGAAGTTAAAGCTATCGCCATAATCCAACTCTTCTGGTTTCGCCATTGCTATATATTAAACTTGAGCTAATAAAACTTGTGTATTTTTGTTAATTTGCTTTAATTTGTGGGTTTGTTATGGGATATTATATAGTTTATATAGAGAGGAGTTAATTGGAGTGTGGACAAATGTTTGTGTTTATGAGATCAATGCATGGTGGCGCCGAGATTTCCAAAAATACTTACAAGTGTTTTCAAAGTTTCTATTGTTTTTCTTTGTAATGATTTGAACCAAATCTCTTTGAAATATCCGATGCTTGTGTAAGCTGTTTCTTAGGAAGAATCGAAGCTTAAAGTATGTGGGAAAAGAAGAAAGTTATGTTATGTTTTTGTTGGGATTGATACTGGTTCTTACGCAATACAGGCTAATTTTGAAAAATAAATAAATAAAGGATTTGAATTGATATTGATTCAATGTTGAGCTTATCATTTTGTTAATATTTTTTTTTAAAAAAATTAGTAGTTATTGAATAAGTATATAAATATAATACAATATTAATTATATATTGTTATAGATGTAGATATGGTAATTAAAAGATTATAAAGAGTTGAGTACAATTCAGTTCAGCACTTAATCTAAATCTAAAAAATTAAATTAAATATTGAACATTTGAATATGTCATTTCTTAATGAAAGAAAGATAAAAAAATCTAAATCAGTCATGAATTTAAATGTGACCTAATTTATTTTTTTTCCAAAAAAGGAAAAAAAACATACTTGTTGGCAACTCAGGACTTTTTATCACATTCTTCATCTCATAAAATTAAAACCTAACATGCCTTGTATGCATGAACAAGCTTAAGTTTGCGCTTCAAACTCAGAAGGCGTCAAGGAATTAATTAATAATCCAACCTTACGCTTGGTAAGAATTAAGTTATTGCTTTGATCCGATCATCCAATTAATCGATTTAAGTATTACGTTTAATTAATTATATTAATTTCTCTAGAATTTTATCAGAATCATTACATATATTCATTTTTTTTAATCCATTTCATATGTTGCTTACTTGCTTCTACATTAGATAAATGAGAGACAGAGAGTAAAGCATAGACCCAATTAAAATCTCCTTCGTTAACCCCGCCATAGTTTTTGTCACGTTTCCTCCTCGAAAATGATCATTTGGGTCCCACCTTTTTATTTATTTATTTTTTTGCCCTTTTTCATTTTTTTTAATTGGGACTTAGGCGGCGTTTGTTTTTTTGTTTGAAATCTGAATAGATCTGAATTAGTCTAAATTCTGAATAGGTCTGAATGTCTGAATCTGAATAATATGTTTGTTTTTTCGTCTGAATCTCAAAAAATAAATATTAAGTTGTTTGTTTTTTTCAACTTAAAAAGCTGAAAATATGTACTTTTACATTTGTATCCTTATTAAATTTGAATATCAAATAAATAATATATTAAATACCACAATATTTTAACATTTATAAGTAAAACTATATTCAAGTGAATACATAATTATTTTAGAATTTTAATATATAAAATACCATAAATTTTAAATTTTACAATATATAATATAAGAAAGACAAAACATGGATATTTTTATGTGGGGTAAATATCTATGGGTGAGTTTTGGGATAGACATGAAAAATAAATTATAAAACAGGGATATTTTTGACATTAGCAAGTAATTGACTTAATTCAGATTTCTCCATTAAGTAAAAGTCAAAAAAATTAGCTTATTTTATTAAGTCAAAATTATCTAAAAAGTCTCATTAAGTTATAAAAACAAACACCTCTAATTAACTTAATTAATTAAGTTAAGTCACTTTAAGTCATTAAGTTAAAAAACAAATGTCACCTTAGTCTTTCCTTTTTCATTCAGTAATTAATTAGTAAAAAAAATGAAATATAAAGCTTTGATGTTGCAATCTGGCCAAAGTAAAGTACTCTGCGTTTCAGTATGGGACCAAAATCATATGTCACATTCTCAATATCTTATTTTCTAAACCCTAATTGACAAAGACAGATGAGCTTTAATATCTATGAAGTGCATGTTGATTAATTAATTAATCACTTCCATAATTTTGATGCCTTGTGCGGCACTTTTTCCCAATGCATCCATAAGAAACTGGATCTACATAATTTGGGCGTGAGGTACAATAATGAAACGTATCTAAATAGATTATTCTAATAATCTAATTTGTTTATCTTTGAAAAAACAATTTGTGATTGAGACTTGTTCAATTGGTAACAAGAAGAGCATACACTTGTGTTGTGTTTTATTAATTAATTAAGGGAAATATGAACTTTAAGGAGTATCAAGATAGTAGGAAGTATGAACATCCCACAAAAGAGGAATAGTTCAGCTTGTTGTTTATGCCCTCTCGGGAAAAATGAAAAAAAAGAAGAAAAACTTGTCGTTCTTGCCAATAATTTAAGATTAATTGATTATGCAAATGGAACGATTTGATCTTGAATTGGGACCCGTGCCTTTACCGACAACAGTTCTTAAACTAAAATCTGTGAAATGTTGTTTCTAAATGCAACCCATTTCACTCGAAAAAGAATTTTCATTCATCTTAATCCATACTTGTAGAAAGTAAAAAATGTTTTTGATGCTATGAGGGCATGTTTACCACTAGACTATAAGGTTAAGAGTGTGTTTGGAATTGAGATTGATCAGTTGTAACTTAAAAGGTACAGTACTAAAGTGTTTGGTAAACATTAACTGCTATACCTTAAAAGTTATGTTGACATGATTTTTCACTTGTTCATAAAAAATTTATTATATTTTTAATAATTTTATTAAAATTATTATTAAAATTTTATATTTATTATATATTATTAATTTTTATTTCATAGTTACAATTTTTTTTTCCACAGCAGCTGTAACTCAATCCTAAATAGCTCCTAAGTATCATACGAATTAAAATATAAATCAAAATCATTGTCCTTGATTATAGGCTGTAATTGTATAATATTGTCTACTTATTGGATGGAAGAATGTGAATTACTAATAATGTTTATTTATTAAAAATATAAAAAATTAAGAATGAATTTTAAATGAGGCCCATAAATTTAAGAATAAAGAATGAAAGTTTTATTTTTACGGGAAGATAAGAATGGAAGTAGATGAATAAGAATGGAAAATTTACATAAGTAATAATAGCAATAAAAAAAGTAACAATGTACCTCATAGCTTAAACACTTGAAGTTACATGTATGTAATTTACAATCCTCTCACATAAATAGTGAGTGGACTCACACCATTCATTATTCATATAAGAGGGTTATAAGTTATAAATATTTAACTTAGCATTAGCCTAAACACTTTTATATTATTGACTTCCTAACTATTTGAAGATACTAAACTGTGGCTACGGTGCCCAAGCTGGATCCTGGATTCTATAACAAACATCTCCCGTCATCCCACCATCCGATTTTCTTTTGTTTAGTTTCTCACTCCACATCCAACCGCATCCAACGGCTGATGCTGCAGTCTGTGGCTTACAGATTCTGTAAGCTAGTCAAGTCCTTCTATGGGAGCTCAATTTGATTGCCATTTTATTCTGACAGTTCTTACCAACTCATGAATCTTGGGATTGACAAACAAAGTTGTCTGATATGGGCTTCCGTTTCAGTGTCTTTAGAGCTCTTCTACAAGCGAAGGATGATTTGAATGAACATGTGTTCTACTGCAACTCATTCATTAATAAATAGACAGCAAATTTGAATAGAGCTTCATCAAGAGCATCAATAGTCAGTAGGCCATATATATAACTTGATAACTTTTTCAAACATTAAAAAATTAGATCCGGTTATGGTGAAATTACTCCATTATAAAACATTGTTAATAACCACGCAATTATATTAATAATTTATTTTGTATTATTTATCACTTTTATGGTGTGACTGTAAGGCAGTAATCTACATTGGAGACAATTTCAAGTTTTCAATCTTGAAATTGCTAACATTAACTATTGTGAAGCAATTTCATTGCTCAATCTGTCAATTTTCAGTGCTTTCGAATTGATACCAATCAGCAACAGTGGACAGTAAATACTAAGTTTGTGGGTATTAAATGCAAAACCCTGCAGTTAAAAGAGAATTTTCAGCGACTAAGTTTACGCAAATCTTTGTGAGACATCATTGTCATTTACAATTTCACACTCAGTTGCCAAGAAAGAAACACACAACACTAAAAGTGAAAAGTAACATCTTGAAGAAAGCCTGTTCACTGCAAAAGAATAAAGTACTTGGCCACGTTTTCTTTCTTTTTTCTAGTGAAAAGCAAAGCACTTGCACTTCATATAACCAAGCACCACTAGGAAACAATTGAAGTAACCAGAATCCAATACAATGAAAAGAAAATTCACAAAAGAAAATATCAAAATGAAAGCGACATCACATTTTATCGACGGATGCATCCACAATTCTCCACAACTGTAAAACTTTACTATGAGTTGTCTAGTGTCGAATTTCATCTTTTTCTAAAGGTCATTTGCAGATAAAGTTTAAGAGAATAACTGGGTGAGTTCAGGAGTTGTTTTGCTAAGGGAAACATATGGAAAGAGCTTAAGACCCACCATTTGAAGGACCACAGTGAGGAAAGACAAAATCACAACAAAAGTGGCTTCAATTTTTGGTCTCTTTTGGGAAGTAAAGGAAAGCATGTTTCATCTTTCAAGCGGATTGCCAATCCTTACAAGCAAGCAAACTAAAGAATCAAATAATCACAGACAATGTTGATTCAGAAAAGGATAAAATCTTTAAAGGAGATAAGATTTCATTAAGAACATGAGAATACACAGCAAAAATTTAATTAAAACCTCAAGAATAATCAGTACATTTTCGCAGCCAAAGTTCACTAGAAAAATTCAAAATCTAAGAAAGGGCCTGAAGACCTATCCGAGTCTGTAGCTCCTTTGTCATTTTGAGGTATGGGTGTCCTCTGTTTGTGATTTATAAATGAGAGATCAACCGGTTTTGGAATTTCTGGAGGGTGAGTGCTGCGAATCAATGCCCAGTTAACACTTTCAAAGAAAGGATGCTGTTTAATCTCTGTGGCACCTCTTTTGAACCCTAATCTCTTTGGTGGGTCCTTAACAAGGAGACCCCGGATTAAATCCTTAGCAGCAAAACTGATTGACGATCCCTCTGGAAATTTTAGGGGCTGACCTACGACATTGAATAATGTCTCCCTGTTTCCATTACCTTTAAATGGTGTTCTTCCAAGCAGTAATTCATAAAAGAAAATACCAAATGTCCACCAATCAACAGCACTTCCATGGCCATCTCCTCTTATTATCTCAGGAGCTAAGTATTCATGGGTCCCAACAAATGACATGGAGCGGGCACTAGTTGGTTCTGCGATAAGTACGGGAAGAGAATCCGAATTTGTGAGACTTGTTTTTTCACTTTTCACCTTTGTTGTCTTGGACTTGAGGAAACGAGGCTTAAAGCAAGATGGTTGTAAGCAAGAAGGCTCCACACAAACAGGTAATTTGCAGGCTGGATCTATGCATGATGGCTGAATACAGTAAGAAGATATTCTGCAAGCTGGGTCATCGCTGGACTGAACAAGCTTAGGACTTACAAAACATCTTAATGACAAATCAAAGTCAGAGAGCATTATGTGACCATCCTCCCTCACCAACACGTTTTCAGGCTTTAAATCCCTGTAAACCACACCCATCATGTGCAGATACTCAAGTGCAAGAAGCACTTCAGAAGCATAAAACCTGCAAAAATTATCACAAATTAATCATAACTTTGAATGTTGAAATGTTTACTGATGGAATTAGAGCAATACTCACCAGGCAGTGTGAATCAATTGGGAGAAACCAAAAAAAAAAAAAAACAACATCCACAACAGTGTAAGTGCTATACTAGGTTATTACTAATCTTCTTAATGCCTTCAGCCATAGGCTACACTGTTAATTTCCTACTAAAAAACGTAATGTGACTGGAAAAGAGAAACCAAAAACTGATGATTTCGGTAAATTTACAAAGCCCGGCTTGAAGAGGTGCACCAACCGGACTGTTAGATGGATACTAGAACATTTCTGTTCAAGTGTAAGAAGATAGATTTTCTTGTACCAACAAAACTAGACCATTCATTATCATCAAGTAAAGATTTGCAAATTGCAAAATTATCCTAAATTAACACTCATATTTCTCGCTAACAAATGTAAATCAAATTGACGAACAGATCAAGTTAAAAAAAAAAAAAAAGAGCAACTTCAAACTCGGGTACCAAGAACTGACCTTGTTGCTTGTTCCGAAAAATGCTTGCCGGGCTGGCGCTGCCGGAGAGTATGAAGGTCTCCACCGCTACAAAACTCCATCAACAAGCAAGAAAACTTGTCAGTCTCAAAATGTGAGTACAGGGTAGGCAAAAATGGATGATCCAACAAGCTTAAAATCTCTCTCTCAGTTTGTGCTCTCATCAACTTCTTCCTCCCAGCTAACATACCTTTATCCATCACTTTCATAGCAAACAAACAACCCATGTCTCTCAATTCAGCCAAGTATACACTCCCTATATCACCACAACCAAGTTTCTTCAAAAGCCTAAAATGTCCCAACCCCAAGTCCCCATCTTTACTTTTCACACATTGCACTGCATCCCATTTCATGTCATTGCCTTTGTGAGGTTTCGAAAGGCAAGCACTCCTAAAACTAGCCTCATTTGCGTCACCAGTACTTAAACTACTCTTTCCACTCTCTTCTTCACTATGAGCAAGACAATCAACACCCTTTTTGGCTTCAATAGTGGCATTGCTCAAGTTACTACTCACACTAGTATCAGACCCAGAAACAGTACTACTGCTACAAAAACTTACGCTATGCATGCTGATACTAGTTACAGACTCAGTGTCATAATTTGTAGCGCTATTGAGTTGCTTATTCATGCTTAAGACACTATGGTGCGACTGTTTGATGAAATGCCTAAAAGAAGGAAAACTTTTTTTTTTTTTTTGGGTTAAGAATTGAGGAGGTCAAGGTTGATATGACCGAGGTGGTCAAAGTGAGCGAGGGAGACGCGGGCTTATAACACAAGGAGGGTTAAAACGGCATTCAAATTTGAAATGTGAGTTGTGTTTGGGGTCATTTTTTTATTTCTCTCTCATTGTGTACAGTGTCCAAGAATGTGTTACAGCTTGGAGACAAAACAAAGCACAGGCCACACAGAGAAAGAGAGAGAGAGAGAGGAAGAGAGAAGACCCAATTCACGAGGAAGACAGAAGCCATTCAGATTTTCTAAACAAAGATTATATAAAACAAACAAAACACTAACCAACACCGTTACTCTGGTTTTTAGAAGGATAAGATAATACGGTGTTTCAAAATTCTCATGTGAGGATTCCTGCTCTTGCGTGCCTTTTATTGGCAACGTTAGCAACTCTATTATATGTACAAAGACCATTTTGGACAATAAAACCCTTTAAGTAAAATAGTATTTACTGTGGACTGTGATAGACATGTACGGTCGGCCAACCTGCTATCTCACTGAGGAGAATATTGTCTAAAATGTTCTAATTTCGCTACTAAATTCGGCCTAACTGTTTGAAATTTGATGCGTAAGCCTTGGTTTCATCTTATAATACATTAAATATTAGTTTCGTATCAGTGCATGAATCAATAGAATTTATGTGTATACACTTAAAAGATGAAGCCCTCTGATACTGCTGCTGGTATGCTTGGCAGAAATTACATAACACAGAGACCCACTTGAGGCAGGGGTGCCATAATCATATTTGTTCACAGTATGAGCTGACCATACTGATAGATATATAATATTTCATTTTACTACTTATGCACAATTGATAGATATATGATGCTTTAATGATGAAATGCCAAACCTTGTTTAAGTTAATTTAAAAAAAGAAACACCGATGATACTTACAAGTCATCTAATGTTTTACATTTGGCTGTAAGTGCTTATTTCCCTTCCCACAAAGCAATTCCATATTGTCCATTGTTTAAACTTGTACTGCAAATTTCAGGTGAGTTTCTTCATTTTTCTTCCGAGAGAGGATAATGATGATTACCATATAATTCTGGCATTTACTTTTCTCCAAAGATTGCCCACATCAAACCTTGAAGTGCAATCAAAGAAGAGACAGCACTTAAAATCTTTACTTCCAATTATATATATACTTTCTAAATATTCACCCCTTTCACCCAATTGCACTCAGAGTCACAAGTCGCCATGAAGTTGCGTGCTGCTTTCTTTCTTTGCCTGCTTTGGCATTTTATGCTATCTGGTAAGTTTATTGTATAGTTTTTCTTTTTTCTTTTTTTTTCTTTATTTAAGGACTACTACTATATGGTTTAAATTAAATGTGATTTTGTGCAGGGCAAGTACAATCACGTGATGTCACATTTTATGTGCACAACAAATGCCCCTTTCCGATATGGCCAGCAACTGCTCCTAATACCGGCCATCCGGTGATAGCCGATGGAGGCTTCTACCTCCCCTCCGGAGAGACTGAAATCATCTCTGCCCCATGGTCCTGGAGCGGTCGAATTTGGGCAAGAACAGGCTGCAATTTTGCCTCCAATTGGAAACCAGCATGTGAAACGGGTGACTGTGATGGAAGACTAGCGTGTAGTGGCCTAATAGGCACACCACCGGCCACATTAGTTGAAATTACACTGGCAGCAGATAGAAACAAGCCAAGTTTTTATGATGTGAGCTTAGTTGACGGCTATAACCTTCATGTAATGGTCACAACAAGGCAAATATCAACAAAATGTACAATCAACGGATGCCGAAAAAACATGAATATTTTCTGCCCACCAGAACTGCAGGTTTTGAACGAAAATAGACAAGTCGTGGCTTGCAAAAGTGCATGCTTGGCCTTCAATCTTGACTCATTTTGTTGCAGAAATGAGTTTGGTACTCCCGACAAATGCAAGCCTAGCTTGTACTCAAAGATATTTAAGGATGCTTGTCCTGCTTATTATAGCTATGCGTATGACATGCCTGCACCTTTGGTAAGTTGTGTTTCAGGAGAATTTGTGATCACATTTTGTCCTTCTGGATGGGGTGAAGGTGAGAGCGAAAGTGAAAATATTGCCTCTACTTCCATATAGTGTGTGTGTGTGTGTCTGTTTTCTTCTTTTTTTTTTTTCAAGTGTATAATTTGCTGTCATTTCTTATTTGATGCTTAAAGCTTAGTTCTTATCCTAATAAATTTGTACTTGGAAATTGTAAGTTCTATTGGTATTAAGCTTAGTTTCCACCTACATGTATAAATTACCTCTCATTTCTGAGAAATTCTAGAATACATTATAGCTTTCTAAGTAAACTTAACACCGATTTTTTTTTTTTTTTTTAAATCAAGAACATTGCTGAAAAAGCACCTCACTGATATCCTGACTGATTACAAACCATTTTCAAATGGCGGGGAAGGGTGAACTGAGAGCTTTCTCAGGTCACACTCGGCCCATTTGAAAATATTGGGCTTCAACAGCCCAACATTGAAATCCATTGCCAAGAGGCTTATCCAAGTATCGGAACTAGGGTTTTTCAGACACATAAATCCCGATAGCTGTCTATATAATAAACATGCAAGAAAAATCATCATCAACGGCACGACGACGGTCTCTTTCTAATTCTTTCATTGGAAATCCAACACCTATACCCGAAATTTCCTCTCTACTATTATCCGCTTTGTTTTTTTTTTTTTTTCCTTTTCCAATTTTATTGAAATCATTTGGTCCGTGCTTCTTTCTGATTTAACCGTGACCGATGATCTTATATTGAACTTTTATTTTTTGGTATTATTATTATTTTTTTAATGTTCTTTTTTGGAGGTGAATAAATAAAGTGATGGCTCTATGATTAAATGCCTAATTACGGGCAATATACGCTATTCCGATGTCAAATATGAGCAGAAACTTCCTTTGAATGAGGGCTTTTACTTTATTTGGTCTTTATCATTTTTATTTTATGTTTTTGGTTTCATTTCGTTTTCTCTTCCATGGCTGTGAATTTATCTTGCAGAAAATTTCACTCAAATTCAAATTCAATGTCGAGGAATTCCTGGACATAAAACTTGATATTATATCCTTAAAATTAAATCATACTGATAGTTCCAAATTTGTAATTCAATTTGCAGGCAATCTCTATTTCATTAAACAAATCAGCTGATTTATACTAGTATGATATTTAATGTATAAAACCAAGGCAAAAATACCCAGTAAGTTGTGGTCTGTAACGACAAAAAGCAATTGAAAAGTTGTAAATTGATAAGACTGAATTGCATTTAAAACATAAATTGGCCAGGAAAAAAAGTTGCAAATTTGACGTGTATTTGAAGTTGAGGTCTTGATTGAGCATTTGATTGTCAAGAATTTGGGTGCACAAAGTAGAGAATCGATGCATGGTTGGCTCTGCGTTGAGTCCACCATCTGAAATGGTAATCAATTTCCAGAGTTAAAGAGGTAATTTTTCTCTTCATTATTGGTTTTTCATTTCTGGATATGAGGTAACTTTTATTGGTTAATGTTGATTATTGGCTTGAAAATGATACAACCAAAAATTGTTTCTAAGACACTTCAGTACTGTACTTGACATATTTTGGGAGTAGAAAAATGAAATTTCCCAGTGAGATTCAGGGCTTTCTTGGAAGATTGATATCAAGAAAACAGGCTTATTGGAATCTGTCCTCATGTTTTGAATGGAACGCGCTTGCTACAACCTAAAATCCTGTCATTCTTATGTTCCCATTTGGACATCAGTCTCACAACAGGTGCTGGCGCAGTTCCATTTACTGTTTTTATTTTTATAAATAATATCGATTCTGGTATTCTGATTAATGCGATACATTGCATCACCAGTCTACTTGTATGAGCTGACATTTCAAGTTTGCGTTAGGTCAAGTTATTGAAGCTTCAATTGATAACAATATTATGTTATGTTATTGAACTCCATCAAAGAAAGGGGCATTTTTTGAAAAAAGTTTTCTGAACTGGGTTTGTCCAGTTCCTCAATTTTCAGAAACACCTGGAACTAATCTTATGAGTTGCAATTTCATCTTGTCGGTGCCTCTTCTGTTTGCTTAACTCGTTTATTTATTTTTTTATCTTTTAATTGTTTCTTAGAGTTGACTCGTCTTTCTCATGGAGTCATGGTCCCATTTGGGCATCAGTCTTACAGCATCTGCTGGTGCAATCCCCTCTACTGTTTCTATGTTTATATAATATGAAATTTTGTTAGTTTGATTAATTAATGGAAAAACATTGCATCACATGTCTATTTGAAGGAGCTAACTTTGAAGAGACTTTTCGGGTGTGTTAGATCAAGTCAGTGGAGATATTTCTCCCTCTTTTTTTTTTTTTTGTGGTTGTAAATTTTCTGAACTGGGTTTGCTCAGTTTCTGACTGATTAGAAACGGCAGGAACTATTCTTATGAGCTGCATTTTCTCAATTTTATTTTTATTTTCTTCTTTTGTTTTTTATTTAAAAAAATCACCCTATAGATGTTGACCTTGCGGCAATTGCTAAGTTACAACATAGGAGCCCCCTAAGTTACGTTTAACGTAGCTTACGCCACACACAGCAACAGTACCACATTGGTGGGACCCGCTACTGTTGCTGTGTGTAATGTAAGTTACGTTAAACATAATTTAACACTGGCCTACAACATAACTTTCAATTGACCTAAAAATAATTGTCCATGAACTCCTAGTTGTTCGACAAGCAACTTAAGAAGGACATCTAACCTTTGCTAAATAGGAAAGGAATGGAGGTGGAAAAAAAGTTTAAGGTTTTTGCCGTCCGATTACAACCTTTCAATTTTATGGCATGCCGCTTGACCATCCATCATCAGCAACAGGTTAAAAAAAAAAAAGAATCAACATTGACTTTGATTTTCTCTGTTCTTCTTAGCTAACTCCTATTTAACTATATTAGAAGTCACCCAGAAACTTACCATGCAATGATGTGTAGCCTTGTATCTTAATCAGCAAGGCACAACCTTGACTCTTAAGTCTTTGCGGAAGCCACTCAGAAGAAAACAATTAGGCAATGATGGGGATGGCTTCATAGCCGTGATCAGCAAGCCAAAACACAATATATAAGACCCTTCTCCACACTAACCTTACAGAGTTTATATACTAGTTTTGTCTAAAATAGCTAGAGAGTAACGTAGCAAAATGGTGACTACTGGAGAATTGTGGGCGACTCTAGGCTCAGTTATGGCGAGTGTCATGTTTGCATCAGCTATATTCAAGCAATACTTTCCATATCAACTTCAGGGCTATGTTGAAAAATATAGTCAAAAATTGTTTCGGATTCTGTATCCTTACATAGAAATGACATTCCATGAATTCTCCGGTGATCGTCTCAAGCGCAGCGAAGCCTTCTCCGCCATACAAAACTATCTCAGCACCACTGCCTCTTTGCATGCTACAAGGTTTAAGGCTGATGTTGTCAAAGACAGCCAGTCTATAGTCCTTAGCATGGATGATAGGCAGGAGGTCACAGATGAGTTTAAAGGGATCAAAGTTTGGTGGGTGTTGGGTAAGAATATTCCTAAGACTCAGTCGTTTTCATTTTATCCAGCGACGGGTGAGAAGAGGTATTACAGGCTCACATTCCATAAGAGTCACCGGGAACTCATCACCGGGCCCTATGTTAACCATGTGTTGGCTGGAGGAAAGGCTATCACCGTGAAGAACCGGCAACGGAAGCTGTACAGCAACAATCCTAGCAAGAATTGGTATGGCTGGAGATCAACAAAGTGGAGCCATGTCTTTTTTGAGCATCCTGCCACATTTGACACGTTGGCAATGGAGACAAAGAAGAAGGAAGAGATTAAGAAGGACCTCAAGAAGTTCAGCTAGGGGAAAGAGTACTATGAGAAAATTGGGAAGGCTTGGAAGAGAGGCTATCTCCTTTATGGTCCTCCTGGAACTGGCAAATCCACCATGATTGCTGCCATGGCTAATTTTTTGAACTATGATGTCTATGATCTGGAGCTTACCACAGTCCAGGATAACTCGGAGCTGAGGTCTCTTTTGATTGACACCTCAAGTAAGTCGATCCTAGTTATAGAGGATATTGATTGCTCTCTTGATCTCACCGGCCAACGCGAGAAGAAAAAGGAGAAAGACGAGGACAAGGAGGAGAAGAATCCAATTGAAAAGAAGGAAAAAGAAGATGGTGGGAGCAAGAAAAGCAAGGTTACATTATCCGGGCTTCTGAATTTCATTGATGGCCTTTGGTCAGCTTCTGGGGAAGAAAGGATTATTGTGTTCACTACAAACTACGTGGACAAGCTTGATCCTGCGTTGATCAGGAGAGGAAGGATGGATAAGCACATTGAAATGTCCTATTGTTGCTTTGAAGCATTCAAGGTGCTAGCCAAGAACTATTTAGATATTGATTCGCATGAACTGTATGCAGTGATTGAAAGTATGCCGGCTGAAACCAACATGACTCCTGCTGATGTTGCGGAGAATTTGATGCCCAAGTGCGATGAGGATGACACAGAGACTTGTTTGAAGAATTTGATTGAAGCTCTCAAGGCGGCGAAGGAGGAGGCAATCAAGAAGACTGAAGAAGAAGCACGGTTAAAAGCAGAGGAGGCGACAAAGAAGGCTGAGGAAGAAGTGTGGTCCAAGGCAGAGAAAGAAGAGAAGGAAAAGCATGCAAAAGAAAATGAAACTTCATCTTCTTCTGCGAAAGAAAATGGGTTGATTGCTAATGCTAATGAGCATGTAATATTCATAAGTTAGCCCAACTGTTACACGTTTCAGCTTCTGCAATTCTGGAAAACAGTTTCCAGATTTGCAGCAGCCACATGTTACGATTTTTAATAATTTAACCATAAGGAATAAAACTACGAAATTAAACATGCAAGCATAGGAGACATAGATCTATTGATAAAAAAATCGCCATAATTTTTAAGAATGTGTGACCTTACAGAAAATTTTCCAGAATTGAGAATCGCTACCGAAAATCAAAATTTTCCAGCACCAGTAACCCAACTTCGAAAACCCATAACAATTTGCATACTCAGACGATTCCAACACAAAACCTATCAATGGAAAGCTTAGGATGTCTAGTTCTATGATATGTAAGTATATTCACGTGATTCTAAATAAAGAAAACGATTTCAAGCAAGGAATAGAGATTGTTAATATCATCACAACATAACAAACACACATATATTACCCAAATCATACTACAAGTAATTAAAGGCAAACAATTCATAAAAATAAATCATATAAGTTTAAGAAATATTTAATACCTTAAGGCAAACACTAAGAAAAGAAGTTATAAAACTTTCTTTTCCTTCTCCAAAGACTTATGTTTCTTTCTTTTCTTTCTAAGATTTGTAACCGTGTAGAAAATAAAAGACGGCTTCTTAAAAAGATAGCTTCCTCTTAAATACTTGGTAATTAATAAATATTTTTTTATAAAAACTAATAACTTAAGTAACTTATTTAAAGTAATTTGATAAATTTTACTCACACACAAACACTCAATAATAACTATCCTACTTAATTTAATAAGGTAAAAGAAGAAAAAATAAAAAAATAAAAGTAGACGTTACAAAACCTGTCTTTCTTATGTTCCCATTTGGACATCAGTCTCACGATAGGTGCTGGCGCAGTCCATTTACTGTTTTTATTTTAATAAATGATATCGATTCTGGTATTCTGATTTATGCAGTACATTGCATCACCAGTCTACTTGTATGGGCTGACTTTTAAAGTTTGCGATAGGTCAGGTTATTGAAGCTTCAATTGATAAAAGTATTATGTTATGTTATTGGACTCCATCAAAGAAAGGGGCATTTTTTGAAAAAAGTTTTCTGAACTGGGTTTGTCCAGTTCCTCAATTTTCAGAAACACGAGGAACTAATCTTATGAGTTGCATTTTCATCTTGTCGGTGAATGTTCTGTTTGCTTAACTCAGTTTATTTATTTCTTTTATCTTTTAATTGTTTCTGAGGGTTAACTTGTCTTTCTCATGGAGTCATGGTCCCATTTGGGCATCAGTCTAACAGCATCTTCTGGTGCAAAATCCCCTCTACTGTTTTTATGTTTATATAATATGAAATTTTGGTAGTATGATTAATTAATGCAAAAACATTGCATCACATGTCTATTTGCCGGAGCTAGCTTTGAAGAGACTTTTCGTGTGTGTAGGATCAAGTCAGTGGAGCTCTTTCTCCCTCTTTTTTTTTTTTTTTTTTGGTTGTAAATTCTCTGAACTGGGTTTGCTCAGTTTCTGACTGATTAGAAACGGCAGGAACTATTCTCATGAGTTGCATTTTCTCAGTTTTTTATTTTTATTTTCATTTTCTAATTGTTTCTGAGAATTGACTGCTGCTCGTTGTATTATTTTTAATTTTTATTTACAACATAACTTTCAATGGACCTAAATGTAATTGTCCATGAATACCTACTTGTTCGACAAGCAACTTAACAAGGACATCTAACCTTTGCTAAATAGCAAAGGAATGGAGGTGGAAAAAAAGTTTTAAGGTTTTTGCCGTCCGATTACAACCTTTCAATTTTATGGCATGCTGCTTGACCATTCGTCATCAGCAACAGGTTAAAAAAAAAAGAATCAACATTGACTTTGATTTTTTCTTTTCTTCTCAGCTAACTCCTATTTAACTGTATTAGTAGTCACCCAGAAACTTACCATGCAATGATGTGTAGCTTTGTATCTTAATCAGCAAGGCACAACCTAGTGCAGTTGTGTCTATCTCCACAATATATTACAGAATGGATCAGTTTTAGCGGATCTAATGTTTGTGTATGCTATTTTCAAAGCTCACTTCCCATATTGCCTTTGGGGCTATGTAGAAAGATGTAGCCACACATTGGCGCCACATATGTATCATTACATTGAAATTACATTTGATGAATTTTCAGGTGAGCGACTCAAGCATAGTGAAGTCTTCTCTGCCATACAGAACTATCTTAGTATCAAAGTCTCCAAGCATGCCGCAAGGTTTAAAGCTGATGTTGTCGAAGATAGCCAGTCATTAGTCCTTAGTATGGAGGATAAAGAGGAAGTAACTGATGAGTTTGAAAGGGTTAATGTTTGGTGGGAATTGGGTAAGAATATTTCCAGAAGAGAATTTCAATTCTCTATTTATCCTGCTGCAGAGGAGAAGAGGTATTACAAGCTCACATTCCATAAACGTGACCGAGAACTCATCCCAGGATCCTATGTTAACCATGTCTTGGATGGAGGAAGGCCATCACAGTGAAGAACCGGCAGCGGAAGCTGTACAGCAACAATCCTAGCAAGAATTGGTGCGGCTGGAGATCAACAAAGTGGAGCCATGTCTTTTTTGAGCATCCTGCTACATTTGACACGTTTGTAATGGAGACAAAGAAGAAGGAAGAGATCAAGAAGGACCTCAAGAAGTTCAGCGAGGGGAAAGAGTACTGTGCGAAAATTGGGAAGGCTTGGAAGAGAGGCTATCTCCTTTACGGTCCTCCTGGAACTGGTAAATCAACCATGATTGCTGCCATGGCTAATTTTTTGAACTATGATGTCTATGATCTTGAGCTTACCAAACGGAGCTGAGGACTCTCTTGATTGAGACCTCAAGCAAGTCAATCATAGTTATTGAGAACATTTGACTGCTCACTTGATCTTACTGGTAAACGTGAAAGGAAAAAGGAGAAAGATGAGAATGAAGAAGAAATGAATCCAATTAAAAAGAAGGCAAAGAATAGAGTGAGAGCAAACAAAGTAAAGTCACTTCGTCTGGGCTTCTGAATTTCATTGATGGCCTTTGGTCAGCTTGTGGGGGGAGAAAGGAATTGTTTTCACTACAAATTATGTTGATAAGTTTGATCCTGCTTTGATAAGGAGAGGCAGAATGGACAAGCGCATAGAAATGTCTTATTGTTGCTTTGAAGCATTCATGGTGCTAGCCAAGAATTATTTGTTTATTGAGTCACATGCATTGTTTGCAGAAATTAACAGTTTGTTGGCTGAAACCAACATGGCTTCTGCTGATGTTGCGGAGAATTTGATGCCAAAGTCTGATGAGGAGGATGCAGATTCTTGTTTGAAGAATTTGATTGAAGCTCTTAAGGTGGCAAAGGAGGAGGCAAGAAAGAACGCTGAAGAAGAAGCACTGTTAAAGGCAGAGGAGGCGAAAAAGAAGGCTAAGGAAGAAGCAAAAGCAGAGAAAGAAGAGGACAAGCATGTCATACAGAATGTGAAAGATGATGGAACTTCTGATATTGGAGTGAAACAGAATGGTTTCATTAATAAAGCAGGTGGAGGAGGGGAATACTTGATCTTGAATGCTAATGGGGAAATGGGCAATTGAGGCTCCAGCACTAGCAAGAATTAGCAATAATTTTATAGTTAATGTTAGAAGCTGGAGCCAAATGTTGATTAGCAGATGTTTTATTTTATCTCAATACTTTGTATCATTGTATGCAACTTCTGTGAATTCTAATGTTACATTAATAGAAGTAATCATAGCTACATTAGCTTTTATTTTAACTATTTAATCGTGGAATGCTTTTACTAGGGCTTTAGGAAATTCAAAGAGATTCGATTGTCAATTAACATATGATGGTGAAGAAAGTGAAGTTAGATGACTAACGCATGCTAACTTTTAGATTCATCCAAATTGATTCAATTCATTTGTACTGCCACATAACCATATTTTCATCCTCCGCTGTTTTAATCATTGATTGTGGCAGTTGGACCATTTCTAAAATGAAACTAATTTGTTTATAAGACTTAAGAGTCAAGCCTGCTAAGCAAGAACTTTTTTTTTTCATTATTATTATTAACAATAATTACTAATAATAATAATAATTTTTGAATAATAATAATAATAAAAATCGAAATACAAAATAATAATTATGACAATAATTAATTAAGAATATTTTAATAATTTCTAATAATTGAACTCATTTTGATCTCGACTCCAATATAAAATAAATACATCAATAAGAAAAGAGTCCATTCTAATTTTAAACAACTTATTCTACTGTTAATTTTTTATTTCAATTCCAATCTATTTCAATTTGTTTAGTAAACGTACATAAAACAGTACGATTGACTAATTAAAATAGTGGTCATCTGGGTCTTATTTAATAAATTGTTAATATTTATTTTTAAATAATTATTTTGTAATATTAAAGGAAAAACCGTCAGGAGATTATTATCTTAAATAATCATTTAAGATACATGATTTTTGTACTGCAGTTGATGAAAATCTAACAGTTGTGAAAATATAATATAATAAAATTATGTTATTTTCATGACTATTAGATTTTTATCCAACAACTATTGAAGAATTATCTATCTTACATCATCAGGAAAGATAACAAAAGCCGCCATTTTACCCTTTTTATTGGTCTGAGAGTCAACCCTCTCACATGCTTTTCTGCCGACGTAATTGGCATTTGGCTATTAGCAAAAGCATTACGTGGAGGTCAAAGATGAAGGCTAATATGTACAATGGAGTTGGTGACAGATAAAAACACAAAGACAGCAGAAAAGACAGAAATATTTTTCTTTTTAAGAAAATTTTAGATTACCTCTAATAAAAAAAATAATTTTTAAAATACTATCAAATTATTATAAATTTTAATTTAACTCTTTTTTATTTTAAAAAATAATGGTGAATTAATGAAAAATCTTTTATATTCTTTACAAAATTAGGAGCGAGTTGATATTTACGATAACTTGAAAAATATTTTAAAGAATGTAATTTTACAAGAGTAATTAAATTTTCTTTTTTCAAATTAAAGAAAGACCGACCTTGACTCTTTAAGTCTTTGCGGAAGCCACTCGGAAGAAAGCAATTAGGCAGTGCTGGTGATAGCTTCATAGCGGTGATCAGCAAGCCAAAACACAATATTTAAAGACCCTTCTCCACACTAAGCTTACAGAGTTTATATACTAGTTTTGTCTGAAATACCTAGAGAGTAACGTAGCAAAATGGTGACTACTGGAGAATTGTGGGCAACTATAGGCTCAGTTATGGCGAGTGTCATGTTTGTATCAGCTATATTCAAGCAATACTTTCCATATCAACTTTGGGGCTATGTTGAAAAATATAGTCAAAAATTGTTTCGGATTCTGTATCCTTACATAGAAATTACGTTTCATGAATTCTCCGGTGATCGTCTCAAGCGCAGCGAAGCCTTCTCCGCCATACAAAACTATCTCAGCACCACTGCCACTTTGCATGCTACAAGGTTCAAGGCTGATGTTGTCAAAGACAGTCAGTCTATAGTCCTTAGCATGGATGATAGGCAGGAGGTCACAGATGAGTTTAAAGGGATCAAAGTTTGGTGGGTGTTGGGTAAGAATATTCCTAAGACTCAGTCGTTTTCATTTTATCCAGCGACGGATGAGAAGAGGTATTACAGGCTCACGTTCCATAAGAGTCACCGGGAACTCATCACCGGGCCCTATGTTAACCATGTGTTGGCTGGAGGAAAGGCTATCACCGTGAAGAACCGGCAACGGAAGCTGTACAGCAACAATCCTAGCAAGAATTGGTATGGCTGGAGATCAACAAAGTGGAGCCATGTCTTTTTTGAGCATCCTGCTACATTTGATACGTTGGCAATGGAGACAAAGAAGAAGGAAGAGATCAAGAAGGACCTCAAGAAGTTCAGCGAGGGGAAAGAGTACTATGAGAAAATTGGGAAGGCTTGGAAGAGAGGGTATCTCCTTTACGGTCCTCCAGGAACTGGCAAATCAACCATGATTGCTGCTATGGCCAACTACATGAACTATGATGTGTATGATCTTGAACTTACCACAGTGAAAGACAACACAGAGTTGAGGTCTCTTTTGATTGACACCTCAAGTAAGTCGATCCTAGTTATAGAGGATATTGATTGCTCTCTTGATCTCACCGGCCAACGCGAGAAGAAAAAGGAGAAAGACGAGGACGAGGAGGAGAAGAATCCAATTGAAAAGAAGGAAAAAGAAGATGGTGAGAGCAAGAAAAGCAAGGTTACATTATCTGGGCTTCTGAATTTCATTGACGGCCTTTGGTCAGCTACTGGGGGAGAAAGGATTATTGTGTTCACTACAAATTACGTGGACAAGCTTGATCCTGCGTTGATTAGGAGAGGAAGGATGGATAAGCACATTGAAATGTCCTATTGTTGCTTTGAAGCATTCAAGATGCTAGCCAAGAACTATTTAGATATTGATTCACATGAACTGTATGCAGAGATTGAAATTATGCTGGCTGAAACCAACATGACTCCTGCTGATGTTGCGGAGAATTTGATGCCCAAGTGTGATGAGGATGACACAGAGACTTGTTTGAAGAATTTGATTGAAGCTCTCAAGGCGGCGAAGGAGGAGGCAATCAAGAAGGCTGAAGAAGAAGCACAGTTGAAAGCAGAGGAGGCGACAAAGAAGGCTGAAGAAGAAGCACGGTTGAAAGCAGAGGAGGCGACAAAGAAGGCTGAGGAAGAAGTGCGGTCCAAGGCAGAGAAAGAAGAGAAGGAAAAGCATGCAAAAGAAAATGAAACCTCATCTTCTTCTGCGAAAGAAAATGGGTCGATTGCTAATGGTAATGGGAATACAAGCAACTGAGGTTCTCGGACTTGCATATGAACTATCAGCTTTATAATTTATTCACACTCCTGTCTGAATGTTTACGTTTATTGTATCATTTCAGTTTGTAGAATAATTGCTTGCTGCGTTGTGGTCATTATAAGTAGTGAAAGCTGGAGTTGGCATGCAGCTTTTAGATTGGATTTGTGTAAAAAGCTCTGAATTCTTCGGTTATAAAGTCCAATAAAGACGGTGATAAGCACTGAAGAAGACATCTTTAAGTCATGTGAGAAGCTTATTAGTGTTTTGGTGGTGAAAATTAGTACAAAATTTGTATGATCACTATTTTAAGCAAATATGATCCATCTGTTTTCATCGTCATTAGTACCCAAGTAAAGATGTTTAATATCAGCGAACAAAAATGGTGCCAATATCAAATTTCAAATGAATACAAGGCTGAAGAGGAATCTTATCAAAATTTTGAACTAATAATGTATTTTTTAATTTTCGATGAATGAAAATCGGAATGGGGTTGACAGTTTGTTGAGGTTAAAAGGAAAAGTATAAGGGTGTATCTAGCTATTGGATTGGGGCAATTTGAGAAAAAATTCAAACGAGTGGGACTATTGGCATCCCTCTGAATACCTCTTAACACCGATTTTCTTTATTAACTCCATTAAAATATTTATAAATATTATAAAATTCTTTTAACACCCCTTAAATGATAAAATTACCCTTAATTAAAATTTATTAGCGTAAACATCATTATTTAATTATTTTGTATCTTTATTATTAAACCTCATTTCAACAATGGAGTTTCTTCTCTCCATTGCAGCCGCCAGTATAAAAATTTTTCGCTTGAAAATAAGAGAAAAAAATCTTTTTAATTTTTAAAATGTTGGATTTTAATCGCAGGTACCACCTTCACTAAAAGTTGCTATAAATCATTCTCCTGATCTCACCTGCCTCGTTTTGTGTCTTGTTCAGTCGATTATTTACTTTATTGTGAGTTTCAAAATCACTAGCTTCACCCTCAATTTGATTCGTCCCATTCTTCTTATTCTCTCCTATGGCATAAAATTCATCCCCGTCATCATTACTGCTCATGTAATAATGATTTGTCTTTGCCCTTGATGCTCTTGGATCATATTCTTCCTTAGATTTAGATTTCCACATTGCATTTTCAAGATCACTAACATGTTTCCCGACTCAAAATCTTTGTTTGTCATTTTTCTATTAAAACCAACTTTCACATTTCCCTTCCGACATTCATATTCTCGATCTCTTCCAAACTTGTCTTGCTTTCCTTTTAAAATAAAAATCTACAGCATAAAGAATTTTTAAGAAAAAAAATTATTGACTTTTGAGTGTAGGTTTAATTAAAAATTGTCCTATTATGTAACTTGAGTAAAGGTTAAAATTGTAAAATAATTATAGGGGTTTTAATAGATATTTGGAGCGGTGCCAATAGTCCCACTCAATTCGAACTTCATTAGAATTTCTGCCCGGCCAAGATTCTATAGCCATTCCGAACCGCAGTGTGATAGTCCCTCCCTATTCACCATTTCTCTCTTTCAAGTATCAACTTGATAGTTCAAGTTTGTGAAATTCAAAGAAACCTTGTATAGCAGGAGGGACTGAGAAAACTGACTCTGTAAATTTTCTAAGAAAAGGAATTAGAGTAATACAAGAAAGCTTCTCCATCACGTGAACGGAAACAATTTCGTTAATGGAATCTTGTCTCGGGTTTTTAAGAAACCCTGCAAACAATCCATCTCCATTCAGCCATTGTCACTTTCCCCCATCAGGTTCAATAAATAAACTTTCGGCTTTTTTTTTTTCTGTTTTTGTTTTATTTTCTGAGGAATCTTAACACGTTTATTTTTTGCCTCCGTTTATTTTCTGCTTCACATTGGAAACATGAAATTTTCATCATTTCATGCATGATGGGGTAGTTTAAATTTAATGACTTATGAATGAATCCT